>NC_140911.1:28465827-29128269 GCF_045865225.1 Trachurus japonicus | reverse complement strand
ACAATTCTGTAAGTGTGTCTGCTGTTTTGAGCACATCAGATGAGACACGACAAGTGTGGCTACAAACCAGTGAGGAAATCATGTGTCTAGAGTTTAATTTGTGGCCGTGCTGGCAATTTATCCAGAAAAAATCCTGAATGTTTTTTTTCGATCCCTCTCACTCTAACGATGATGTCACTCACTCTGACCCAACCCCATACACACTCATTGAAAAGTGTGAAATTTGTCAGAAATCCTCATGTGCTTTTAAAGGATTTATCTCAAAAACGGTACAAGCTATGAAAAAGTTGTAAATACAGGATGAATACATTAGAAGTTTGTCTACAGCTCAGGATTTGAATGAAGTCTCTAGCTGAAAGTATGTGGACGCTTTAAAGGCTGAAAGAAGTAAGAAGATTTGAAGAGTTTCAAGACTGTTCCAATGCATTCTCTATGGGGAAAAAAAAATCAGAAATAGTTGAATATTGCAAAAAGTATGAATAGTTGAAAGAGAAAAGACATAGCACACCTGTCCCGAAAAGGCTGAACATTTTGATATTTGAATTGTTGAAATAGCACAAAGTATGAAGGACTAGTTACATGACGAAGAAAGGCAGAAAATGGCCGAACCGAATAACAATAGTGTGAATGCTTCCAGCATTCACACTAATAATAAGAAGAAAAAATCCACACAATAACAGTAGTGCCCGGTGCGATTGCCCGTGGCCCTAATAAAGAAGAACCATTGAATGAGGAGGTGTGTCCAAACTTTTGAATGGTACTGCATGTCCATTAATGAAGTCATGTGGAATAAAGTGAAATGACACAGAATAAGTATTGAACACATGAAGAAAAGGAGGAGGAGCAGAAAGAAAGCAGCAGGAATGTGTCAGTGTTTAGAACGTCCTCCTGTCTCCTATCAGAGCTCATTAACATCAGCTGCTTTAGTCCTAATTAATGCCTATGAAAAGGTTTGTCATCACCAAGGAGTCACACAAGAAGCTTCTGATAATGGGTCAAAGCAAAGAGCTCTGTCAAGACCTTCACAACCTTATGTTGTTGGTTACAGACGTGCTTCTAAACCCCTGAATGCACCGTTGGGGCCGGAAGTGAAAAGAACATCATTTAACCATTAACTGGCGACGAGCAGGTGCTGCTGCAAGATTTCTGACAGAGTGAAAACTAGACTGACCTGGAATCAGCAGGTAAACAATAAGCGGCCTCTGTGCATGCTCACCACACAAGACTTTTGATGCCTTCAAATCTTATTTTCACCACTGAATATCATGGAAAAGTTCATTTCCGCATGTTGAAGTGTCCTTGGCCAAGACACTGAACCCACACTTGCCCTCCGATGTATCATTGGATGTGTGAATGTGTGTGAATGATTAGTTTCTAAAGCCTGTCTGCGAACAGTGCTGTATGAATGTGTGTGAAAGGGTGAATGCGAAGCGCTTTGAGTGGTCCAAGTGACTAGAAAAGTGCTATATAAGTGCAAGTCCACTTACCATGTCTTTATATCTTTTAATTGTAATGATTATGGCTTACATTTAATGAAAATGAAAATTCAGTAAATCAAAAAAGAAGAAGTTCACTATTGTAACCTAATGTATCACCAACTCCAAAGGTTTCCTGAGCCTTTAAACTGTCTGGTTCAGTAGCTCCACTATCATGACCTCCATCATATTCTACTTTATTCAGATGCACCTGTTATGGTGTGTCTGTTGTGAGTTCAATCTAATAAAAATACATCACTTAGTAATTATTGAACAGAGAGGGCCACTGTGGCCCTGAGAACTCAACACACTGCAAAAACAACGCAAAGACATGGCAGACAAAAAAAAACTGTTATGAATTCAGAATTCAGATATTACCGCAAATATTCTCAGCAGCCTCCTCAATTCATTGGTGGCTCGTTCAGTAATTCCATGCTCCACCAACTCGCTCGATGTGTTTTTGTTCCAGGTTTTAGGGATTTTGTTGTGTTTTCACCGTTCTGTTGTGTTTACACTGTGTAGCCATGCTCTTCTTATTCTCTGAGTTTTTTGGGGCTGTGTTTCCTGTGTTTTTATTTCCAACACATATAGCCTGCAATTGTCTTTCTTTGCGATTTCCAAACCCATTGCTGCATTTTTCATCCAAATTGGTCAGTCTGTTTTCTGTGTCTACCTCTGTGGGTTTTGTTAAACTGCAGTGCGATGGACTTTTAGAGGTGTTGTGTCCTTTCCCATTTATCTCCACTCTTTGTGTATATTGTTAACTTCCTGTTGCAGTGATACTTTCAGTGTCGCTGGAGGTGTTGAGTCTGAAACGTACTGTACACCCACTCCTGCACTTCATACATCCACTGTACCGTGTGCAAACACATACACCCATCTGAGGTATGATTTGTAATCCATGTATAATTAATCTCACCTTGGTGACACCCTAATAAATTATTAGAAAAGATTTCCCTCTGGTACCCGGAGGCAGGAAAAAAAAAAGCCACTGTTTCATTTTTCATTTTTCATTGTGCTGTTTGAGGGAACAGGTGGTCCATCTATCGATTTCCCCACTTCACTCCCATGGAAAAGACCATGGTTAGATTAATGTCAAGCTCAGGAGCCACAGGCTGAGGAGACCAGCGCTTGCGTTTTTTTTTTTTCTCTACATGACCAAGTTACAGAGACAGAGCGGTTCCATAATACAGCTTGGTGAATTTGTCTTTCCACTCTCAGTACCCATGTGTGAACTATATTTGTGTGTTTTCAAGCTTCTGGGCAGGTGGGATAAACGCTTTGGAGGATTATTATTTTTTCCCCCCAGTGGAAGAGTAAATGCTTTATGCTGTGTGGTATATGCAGCTCGGGTTGACTGTGAGTCATTCGGAGTGCAGAGATAATTAGACAACAGATTGGAAAACAGTCTCTGTTTAGAAGAGACAAATAAGCCCTGGAGCTCAACCTCCAAGGTCATGCTGCTCCACTCCCATACAACAAAACATATACGCAACAAAAACAAAGGCCAACCTGCTAAAAAAGACCATTTGGTGGATGAGGCACGGACATTTACAGACACGTTAGAGTTTATCAGCAGCACACATGGTGTCAGATGTTATATAAAACATATCAAAAGCTGTCGGGGCATAAAGATGAAAGTGCCACATCTTACGGGAGGGGACAGATAAATGGCCAAAGGCAAGATACTACTGTGCATAACCGTGTGTGTGTATTGGCCCTTTTCCACTGGCGCTACTCGGCTTGACTCAACCCGGTTTTCTCACTTTCCCATCAGGGGCAGCAGTACCTGGTACCTGCTACCTGCTACCTGGTCCTTTTTTTGGTATCTCCCCTTTGGTTTCAAGCGAGCCGATCCAATACTAAAAGCAGAAGTAAGCGGAATATTTGCGTTAATATAAGTCTTAAATAGTTCTATCTTCCGACAGCAATCACTTATATAGAGTGTTTGGTCTGAAACACGGGTCTGTCAGTCACTCTGCTCTGCTGTAAGCCGAGGAGAAAACTTTCCTTGTATCCTACAAGCTTTATCCAATGAGGAGAGAGAACGGCATAAAGGGGCGGTCCTCTCTGTGTGTGCAGCCAAGGGATGTGCGTGAATGTGGTGACGTAGGACGAGGGCGGGGACTGCTAACTCCATCTGCTGACAAGAAGTTAGCCAAAACCACCGGATCGCTTACTTCTGCTTTAAATATGACGACTGCTGGCCACTGATTGGCCAAAGTGTCATCACTGGAAGATTCACAAGCAGGACCTTAGACACAAAAATCAAGCATTCTACTTTTACTGTAAAGGGATATTTCAACATTTTTGCAAATTCACCTTTTGCAATAATCCCTATAGTCTTAGGAGTAGGTTCATTACCTTTAATTGTCGGTGCAGGCTGTTTTTAGATCGGCGGGGCAGAGACGTGATCGCTGCACGGCGTACGGTATTTCCGGGTTTCCCTCATCAAACTCATCAAATACACAATCCAACAACTCCAAAACACTCTCTTGGACAAGTTGTGACCTGTTTTCAAGGCAAATGCAAATACATTCCAGACACGGCTGCTCGGCAAAAGCGTAAGTAATTCTGAGTATTTGCTTCATGTGTCGTAATGTTACATAATAATACGTTATTATCTCATAGCGTGGTAAATGTGCAGGTCACAACTTGTCCACGAGAGTGTTTTGGAGTTGTTGGATTGTGTATTACTATACATCAGCATCTGGACGGAAGGGAAAATACCAACTGATTGGACAAAAGGAGTGATCGTTAAGGTCCCAAAGAAAGGCGCATTATCTGACTGCAACAACTGGAGGGGCATTACACTTCTTTCTGTTCCCAGCAAAATATTCAGCAAAATCATTATACATCGAATAACAGCAGCTGTCGACAAACACTGAGAAATGAACAAGCTGGTTTTAGGAAAGGAAAGGGATGTGTTGACCAGATCTTCACTCTCAGAAACATCATTGAGCAGTGCAGTGAGTGGCAACGGCAGCTTTACATCAACTTCATTGACTTCCAAAAGGCTTTTGACAGCATCCATCACGATAGTCTCTGGAAGATCATGAGAAGTTATGGCATCCCCTCCCACATAGTCAATATTATCCAACAATTCTATAACGGCTTCTCATGCACAGTAGGAACTAACACCACTAGCTTTCTGGTAGAATCCGGAGTCCGCCAAGGATGTGTGATGTCAGCATTACTCTTCAATCTTGCTATAGATTGGGTCATGAGGAAAACAACAGAAGACAAGTCAAGAGGGATTCGATGGACCCTCCACTCTAACATTGAAGACCTTGACTTTGCGGATGATCTAGCCCTTCTATCACATACGCATACGCATCTGCAGGAAAAGACAGACAGACTGCAACATAATGGTCAACAGGTTGGATTAATCATAAACATCAATAAAACTAAAATCATGGCTATTAACATTAATACACCAACACATACAAAAATGGAGGAGCAGATCTTGGAAAATACAGATCATTTCACTTACCTTGGAAGTATCATCCATCACGATGGAGGAACAAGCCAGGATATTAAAAACCGGATCAACAAAGCACGTACAGCCTTCATAAAACTTAAGCAAATCTGGAAATCAAGCCAATACAAAACAAAAACAAAACTAAGGATATACCAAAGCTGCGTACTGTCGACACTACTGTACGGTGCGGAATGCTGGAAGACCACAGAAAGTGACATGCACAAACTATCCACTTTTCACACATCATGCCTGCGCAAAATCCTACATATATTCTGGCCCAAGACCATCTCAAACAATAAACTTCTCAACATGACCCAACAAGATCACATGTACAATATAATGACTAGGCGAAGATGGTCCTGGATTGGCCATGTCCTCAGGATGGACACCAACGCTATCCCAAGAGTCGCTCTACATTGGACCCCAGAAGGCAAAAGAAAGAAAGGGAGGCCTAAAATGACATGGCGTAGGACTATAGAGAAGGAACTACAACAGCACCACCAGAGCTGGGGAACCATCGAGAAGATGGCCAAAGAGAGACAGAAGTGGAGGGACTTTGTTGCTGCCCTATGCGCCATCCGGCGTAATGGGGATAAGTAAGTAAGTAAGTAGGATTGTGTATTTAGTTTGATGAGGGAAATGTGGGAATACCGTGTGCCTCCGTTGCGTCTTTCCTCGCCGATCTACCTGGGCACGACCCCGTCCACGCTGAGGAGAATTATGAAGTACTCACTTGTAACAGAAAATGACCAAAACAAGTAGAGTGGAGTCGAGTAGAGCTGTAACTGTGTAATGGAAAAGGGCCAGTGTGTCTATACTGTAGCACATTCAGCTTCATTGACGGGGAGGTCAATGTGAAAACCTTCATCCCCATACAAAGGCATGCTACGCTATATCTCTCATAAATTATACATCTGGAGGGCATTCTTTTCTGCTTCTTGCTCAGCTTCTTTTTTTTTTTCTTCCACCAGCTGCTCCGATTGGTCATTAAAGTGAATTCATCATTATTTAGAAGCACACCATCAAAGCAGCCATATGCACAACAGCTTTGTAATGGCTGTATATAATCCGGTGCCCTTTAACACTACGCTGAACACAAAATGCCTAAATCTAATTACTCAGCCATTCAGCATCAAAAGGCGGCGCCTGCAGAGAGGGCTCCAAAGAATATGGCCGAGAAACAAACAAGGAGGACTCTAGCTGTGTGTTTGGAGATAGGACATAGACACACACTGACAGCCATTTCCTGTTTTCTGCCACCATTCTATTTCCACTAATTATTTGACAATGGAGAGTGTTGAGAAAAAAAACAAAAAACATTTCATATAACCCCTCAAAATATAAAACTATGACACATTTACAAATTCATTTCAGATAATGAATGGTAATGGCATTGTAAATGATAAAATTTGAAAGGCGCTAATAACTTATTCCCCGTACCACATAAAAAGAGAGGGATTTCTGCTTTAATCCGTGAGCCAGAATAAATAATAGCAAAAGGTTTCAGACTTAATACCCTTTGTATCAGTGCTACAAGATGTCTGCTCTTTTTTTTAATGCCTGCTTTCCCTTTATTACTTGCTGCCTGTTCCTTCTTTGTTTTTTAAGCTTTTGGCTTTACTGGCATTGATGAATCAGGTGTAATCTTGTGCCAAAAAAGAGAGAGAAAAAAACCCCCAAAAGACCAAGTGAGGCACCAATTTCTGCTTTTCATTCCATTTCAAATTCACTACAAAACTGGATCATCTCAGATTTTTGACTTGACTTGCATTGATGTTATATCCTTACTTCTTAATTCAAAGCATATAATTACAGTACGTTTTCTCTGTATTTTGATTAATAACTAAATATTAATGTGACAAGTATTTTGTAAAATATGTAATACAATGGCACTGATTGATTTTTAAACAAATGACTGTTCATAAAACTCTCCAGTCTTGAGACTCTAAACCAGGGGTGTGTAACTCGTTTTAGTTCAAGGGCCACATGCAGTGTCATTTCATCTCAAGTGGGCTGGAACAGTAAAATAATAGCATAATGACCTATTAATAATGAGAACTCTATTTTTTTCCTCTTTGTTTTAGTGCAAAGAAGTACAAGAACATTATTAAGATCCTTTTTACAAAACATAATATGAAGAATCTGACATTTCTAAACAATATTATTCCTCTTCTGACTTCTACTGTATGTAATTTTCATCCAGTACGTTTGACACCCCTGCTCTAAATGCTATGCTGCTAATTTTATATTACACTTGAAGGAACTCTCCCATAATGCAATGTGGATGCTTTTTGTGCCCACAACACAGGCTCACTGTTGTTGTAGCTTCCTAGCATCATCACTCAGCGTCCTTTGGAAGCTGCAGTTTCCCTAAAAATAGCTATTGACCAAAGTAGATTTTGTTTTTTCCTCTGATGGTCTGAAAAATGCTCAGCCCTCATCCCACTGCAGCTTCCTGGAGGAAGCATCAATGTTGCCTCCTCAGTTCTGCACCGACTCTGTGACACCGCTGAACTCGTGCAGACTGAAGCACCTGCTGCTGCTGCTGCACCTTTACAGCACGACTCAATCCAGTCAAGTCCAAACAGCGGGAGTTAGTCGTGTTATATGGTGATTTAAAGAATGTGTTGTTCTTCTTAAAAACTCAAAACCCTACGGAGCCTTTTTGCGATTCTCTCTCCACCATTCAGCGCTGACCCTCGAGGCCACATATTGTACATTTGTCATAGTGCAGTGTAGCGACAGGATGTTTTACCTCTACAGGGAACTTTCTGCCACTTATGCGGTGTTCCGAGCCCGCTGATCCATTACTCTGGCCCCAGTGAAACTCCATCTTCTCAGCCTTAAAGCGGCCCGGCAGTCCTGCACCTCTCACAAAGTAGTCATCCTTCAGGAAAACAGCAACTGAGGACAAAGAGAAGAGAGAGAAAAGTTTTTTTTAATAATGCAATCAAACAAAGAGGGAAAATTAAGTATATTCATCCAACTGCAGCAAAATGTAGATTAGATTCTACAGGCGCTCGGAGCTCCAGTGGCTCATCTTTTTTTTTTCTTTCTTTTTCCTCTTTCATGCCTACTATCTCCACATCACAACTTGATTTTCATTATCTCTTTGTTGTAACGACAAGTTAATTATCTCAAAATAACACTTTCAAATTCTGTGCTGTTCATATTTATACTGATGCAGAGATTATGTGTTTTCTTATCTCTGAAGATATCAAACACAATCCGAACACTGTCTGTTGAAGAGTGACACAGCATCATTTCTGCCTCCTCCAGACACCGATCCATCACTTTGTCAGTAAATGTTTCTCAATGATATTTGTCAGTGTGGGATAAAACCTTCCGCAGACTCTTTAGGAACATCAATGTGGTAATCCACAGTGAGGACACAACAGCTCTGACTTGTTTTAATATTTCACGCACGTGTGAAATATGCAAACTCCACATTTTCCTTTTTCTCCTGTTGATAAAATTGGATTTCAATTAAGCTGCTTTGACTCAGGGACTCAGTCTTTTGTTTTATTCTGAAATTATTACACAGCAAAACTGATCAATGTGCTTTTATGCTTTCATTAGGGGTGATTTAAAAAGGGGCCTGAGCGGCTGTAAAATCTGAAACGATCTGGACTTTGAGGAAACGTGTGCGTTGCCAAAGGGTGTTTTTGCAACCTGGTGACCCGCGGTCTGAAACAGTTTTGTTTTTTCAGACTTTCATGCAGGGAATTATTTAATCGCTGGATAGGTTGTCGATGGGCAGCGGGGGCGGATGTGGCCTTCAGAGGCAGCACCTGCCGGCCTCCTCCTGCGGCCTTCACGTCCCATCAGCTGACTGTGGGAACTGACATAGTGAACAGCTTCAGACAAAGCCATCCTCTCTTTAACTTGTTGCACGCTTCACTAGGAAGACATAAGGTATTCACCTGCTCTGTGATCTCCCGCCACCTGGTAGCTTTCTGAAAGGCTGTAATGCCATCGCTCCTGCCTGTGAAAGCAGCCATTGTCACATTTTCACTCCTGCTCGATTATTACTGATCTCTGCTTTGCTTAAAGTTTCTGCAGAACATTGGAGGTTGTGGATAAAGATGACATTTAGGTATTTTTTCTGGCATTTCGTATGGTGTTGCTATTATTTATTCATGTAGATCTTCATAGACTTTAAAATAAACACAACGTTTTTCTGTGCAATTTCACAGGCTTTGAGATTGCATGTTTTCTTCAGCCGCTTACAAAGGCTTCAGTTATGTATTTGCTGTGGAAATACTCCTCATCATCCCCTCCTCTGGATGCTCAGTGCCAATTCACATAATCACTACTTTAGTTTAACAACCACACGCTTTTTAACTTTAAAATAATCTAAATCTTAATGAAGAATTACAAAATGATTCTGCTTAATCTGTCAGTCTCCCTGTGAACTTGATATTTGAACACATCCTGAATGTATTAGATCTTGATTTTTTTTTGCCCTGCACAATTTTTTGTTAGCTTCCTATGAGGGAGGGGCCCAAGAAGCAGCAGAGAAGCACTGCGTCAATACATTCCACTATGTTGTATTGATGAGGGCTTAATGAGCGTTGACCACATCAAACAGCTTTGCATTCCAACTGCAAAAGAAAAAAAAAGTTTTTCAAAAATGTCTTAATTCCTCCTGAGTCTCTGGGATGTTTTACAACACTCATACTGTACACTTTAAAATGTATAGCAGCCCATGTAATACTCCTCCTCTGCTGTCATGAGGTTTTTTTTGCCAACAGTGATTCACCTTAAAAGTTCAAGTCTGTCTGCTTCTGTGGAGACCAACACTTGGGTGAGTTGGAGCTTGGCGCTTCAAACGCCATGATGACAAGACAGATAATCTTCCTCCTGTTGTCCTCCTGGCCAAGGTTACATGTTAATGTATCTGGAACCCTTTTAACCATGTCTACATTTGACATCATTAGCCAGATTAGACCCGGTGCTCTGTCGGCTGATCCTCCCTGGTTACAGAGAGATTTAGTCGGCCTCTCTGGAGAAGGACGGCCCCATTTTTAATCATATCACAAAGCAAACCGCCGGGATGAGCGTGTACAAGCAAACACAGACTGTCGGCAAACACAGGTGACACAATGAACAAGCTGTGCGGGGAGAGCGAATGAAACGGAGGCGACAGTGGCAGATCAGCGTTTGATAAACTGGTGTAGAAAAAGAGCGGCAGATCCGGAGAACGAAGAGGGAAGAGAGGAGAGGAGGAAGATCTGAGGAGAGGAGGACCTGGTGTGATGAGGGATGAGCCGAGCCCCTGTCGCCAGGCAGGGGAGAATCTGCCGGCGGTATTAACGTGCCAGTGCCGCTTAAGCTGATGGCCCACAGCGTGAAGGAAAAGGTCTTAGATGCAGGAGATTTCCCAGATTGAAAGCGCCGGGTCAAAGTGAAAACCGGGCCGCGCATGGAAGCACTACGCGTCATGTGACGGTAATTGTGCAGCTCATTTACAGACACGTAAAACATTTACAGTGAGGGTAATAAATCCCAGCTACTGCTGTTGTTGAAGTGGTGTAATCCTGCGTGCAGCACAAGGAAAGTCAAGGATAGGGGGGGTGCCGGCTGGCCCTGGGAGTTTCATTAGAAATGCGGCCCTGGGTGTGTTTGAACCCTCTAACAGCAGAGCAGGAATTAGAAGCTTAGCCAGAAAGACCTTGAATCACAGCCTGTGAAAGAAGAGGAGTATGTGTGAAAGTAAATCCTTGATCAATGCAAATGTCTCTGGGGTCCTCCGATTCCTCATGAATTTGGTGGAAGAGTTGTTTGAAATTTTTTTACTGAGAAATGTTTTGTTGAGGAATGCGGCTCGAATGGCGGCCAATCAGCTCCATCTCCAAGCGGGTCAAGGCACGGGGGAATGTTGTGAAATCAATCTCACTGAACTTTTCAGATCTATTCAGTCAGCTTTTAATTAAAACATTCACTTTTTTTTTTTTTTTTTACATAGTGCAGAGTTAGAGCCGGTCTGAGCGGGGATGTGAACGGCTCCACCTCAGCGCCCCCCGGTGGCAGCTTCAAATAAGACACCAGCGATTGCAGCCACAGCTTAACTTCTCTAAATCTTTCTCATCCTTTTACCACAATTACGAGGTCATTTATGCTAAATTTTTCTCTCTTATTTTCTCTCTCTCTCTCTCTCCCTCTCCTTCTCTCTCTCTCTCATGTCTGTCCCTTCTTCTTTGTGTCTATTTGTATCTTGTTTGCTGCCTTCTTGGCCAGGCCTTGCTTGGAAAAGAGATTTTTTTTTATTTATCTCAAGCAATCTGCCTGCTAAAATAAAGGTTTAAAAAAAAAAAAAGAGTTATGATACTCATTCCTCCGGAAGTGAGGCAGCTCTACCTAGTGAGCTACACGCTGCCCCATAAGAAGTGTTTTGTTTGAGTAATCACATCATAGCAGCGGAGTGTGTCTCCTGCTGACAGAGGAAGTTATACCAGCGACTGGTTCTACAACTGTCGGGCCGCCATCGGCAGCGGTAGGCATCGAGGCCGAGAGCGTCGGGGGCGACGGACAGAAATGAGCTGTACCGTTTCTCCCTCCACTTCTTCCATCCTCTCTGTCTTTTTGTTTCTACAGCTCGTTCAGACTAGATCGCACTGGCGAGGGCGAAACCTGTAGGAAATAACACATTTGAGAGTCCAACATAACTCTTTTTGTCACAGCGGAGAGAAAAGCACTGAGGGGCCCAGAAAATAATAGTAGCAAGAATCAGAAGGATGAATGTCTGCAGGATCAATGATGGACTCTCTGTCTTTCTTTAGACACGTTAAAACCTGCTTCTGAAACGTCTGGCTGATGGATCCATCCATCCAGCTACAGATCAAAGTTGTTAAATATTTAAAAACTGACATTATTTTCTAAAGTACATTATACCTTGGTAATGTAGTACTTCTTTACAATCCAAGTGTATTTTAATGAGCTCTAAAAGGCCAGCTGTCATGTCATAGCAATTCCAAATGTAAATAGGTGTTATGCCAAAATATGGTTGAGTAAACCCAAATGAGAAAAAGGTACAAATCAAATTAATTTCCCCATACTGTTAGGTGAATTTGTAAAATATTAAGTTGACCCCCTCCCCCTTCCTCTAAATAGCCTTTGCATAATAACATTTTGTGGTAATGCCGTTCCATTTTCCTGATTTCCACACTGCTTACCAATCTAAAATTCCCTCTGTACTTTATGTGCCCAAAATTACAGCTAGCCGTGTTATTTCCATCTTTATAAATAAGCAGCCCAAAGCACTTCTCGCCTGTCCCAGTGGCCTTGGTTGTCATGGAGGCTAACAACTCTCATTATGATCATACGCAGGAGATGACTCTGCTCTCCCACCAAAAGCAGGAGATCAATTAAGGTCGGGGTTTTCACACCAATGGTCCATGGATTTACTGATTGAAAAAAAAAAAAAAGTGGTAACAGTTTGAAGCAGCGGTTAATCAAGTAAGCCTCAAAATGTTGGTGTAAACAAGGCATGCGAGCGGTGAGGGACAGGGCCACAGCACAATGAAGGCAAATAATAGAGGAATTACTAAAACACGGACAGATTGACAGGAACTGTGGCCGACTGGTCGCATCATGTGTGATTGTTATGTGCTTCACAGAAATGTCAGAGCGTGTTCACTGTGCTCTGCGTTCACAAAGTGTTCAGACCACTCAGGTGGTGTTGTTTTCTCCACATTTTGTTTTGTTTGAGCCTCATGGCAAAATAAAAACAACAAGAATTTTTCCATCATCAGTGATAGAAATTTCTACCATTCTGTTTTCACTGTGTTGTCATGGAGCACTGAGTGTATTCTGACGAGGAGAAATGTTTTTTTTTTGTTTTGTTTTTTTGACTTGAAACTAAAAATGACCACATGGTGTTTACTAAGGCTGTGAATTAAATCCATAAAAAAATCCATATGGCAACTGTCACTTGTTTTATTATCACACAACATGCCGTCACTATAATGTCGTGTTACACTCTTCACATCCAGGTATCATTGGAAACTGACACCATTGCCCTGGAAACAAGCAATATGGGCCTTTGTTGTGTTATTTTTGCAAATGTACAAATCTAACACATCTCATCTTTAGATTTGTACCATCTCATTGTATGATCAGTGTATGAGTCACCTCGACAGCACTTTGGAAGCTGATCCATGAATAAAATCCGATGACTGACTGAACAGGAGCAGGTCCCCCCCCCACCCCCACACACTGACCTGTCTTTCCGGTGTTCTTCATGGTGGTCTGGTTGGAGGACTCGGTGGTGAACTTGTCGAGCTCCAGCTCTTGGTACTCCTCCGAGACCAGAGCTTGTTCATCCGCAATGTCCACAGGTGATTGGTTCTTCGCGGCACATTCTGGGTATGAAGCGACCCACTCTGAAGGTCCATGGCTTCCTGCAGGAACACGAGACACAAAAATCTATCAGACATGCAGACCAGTCCCCAGAAATCCCTTTAGAAGACCCCTCTCACCTTTTTATTTTCTGAATATGAGTCGTTTTTAGAGTCATTAGATGCAAAGGCACCTGTTTTAAATCCTCCATCATCCATACCTCTATCTGGCTACTGAACCAAAAGTACACTGAGGAAGTCTACACTTGCCATTAGTGATTTTTTTCTTTCTTTATTTTTAGTTCATTTTTAATTGAACTGTTTTAATTATTACTTGCTTTTAATTATCTCACAAACCATTTCTATGTGCCGAAAATGAATTATATTCTATTTCTTTGATTTCAATTCAAGGTATTTCATTGTCATTCCAACATGCAGCGAGAAATGTGAACTTGAGGTCCAAAGAAACACAATAAATAGAAGTAGAAAAATAGAATAAATAGACATCTAAATAAATACAGTCTTGTCCTAAGTTACTGTTTGTTGTTGTCATCCCTGTTTTGTCTGTGTACCAATGCACATTGCACTTTATGCCTCAGACAAATTTCACTGAGCAGGACAATAAAGTATCTAATCTCATCTATTTGTTTTTTAATTTATAATTAATACACTGACAATATTATCGCCATGAACACGGTTTCAATATGCTCTTAATGTAAATGGTGGAGAACAGGACAATGGTTCTTTCATATTAATTCAGCTGCATTGCCCTCACCCCTCCCACCCCCTTTACCCCCGCAGCTGGGAAAACATGTCAACAATGAAAACTCATCATCTGGCTTCAGGCAAATTCCAGTGTTAATTGTCTATACACGACATGAATATCCACATGAGGCATATTCCTACATCCCTACACCTACCGGAGCTGTGCTAAGAATGGCTACAGAATGAATGTCTGTCATGTGTTTGAAAAAAAAAAAAAAAAATAGTATTAAACCAAACAGGCTATTCAAGAGGAAAAAAAATACTCCACTTTAAACAATTCATGTGCAGTGTGTGCTGCAAACTAACTTCCTGTAGAATCCCCATCCACTGTCTGCTCTTTTAATCCTCTATCCCCTACAGTGGCACTTCTACAAAGGAATAATCCACAACCGACAGGGGTCCCCTTGATCTCTTCGCGGGTACAATGGGCCAGTGCAACAACAAAAGCTGAGGGATCAGGGGAACAAGGAAGCATGCATGGATTTTAACTTTTCTGGGTTAACACAATATTCATGATCCCATTCCCTACAGATATAGGGCAACCTCACCACCGGCTCAAGAAAAATGATACGAGAACTACTCTTTACCAAAACACCCTGGATCAAGGGTGGCTTTATGTCTCGCTATGTATAAACACCTTGCAGCCAAAAGACGCTCTGTGTGTATGTGTGTTTCTGTGTGTGTGTGTGTGACTCCTTCAAAAAGACAACACTCTGAAATATCCAGTGTTTTATCATGTCAACCACTGTAAACAAAGCACTGATCGTTTTATCCATCTCTCAACTGAATATGCCGCAAGGAAAAGAGTGCACCACCAAATGTCTCAGTTCTGTCCGGTGACCTTAAGTAACATCAACGCCACCTGTGAGATTATGGGTTGCATGCAAATGCAGGCAAACGGTGCAGTGGATTTGAGCTGCATTCTAATAAATGGCAGCATTAGAAAGCAGGATTAAAATTGACAGTCATGGCTTTAGACACACCAATACGTTTCTACCAGTACGACTCCAATATTCTATAGCCTGAAAAAGAGCCAATTATGAATGCAATACTAATACTATACAATAAGGCCCAGAGAAAGCTGCTTGGACAAAGGATTTACAATGAAGTGTTTTTGTTCCCTCAATATTCAAATAAAATGGCTTTGTGTTCAGAAATATTCATTAAGCCTTTATGTGGACTTGCTGTCCATTTGATTTGTAATTGCGATTAGAACCAAAACTCTCAGTCATATAACGGCCCTGCTGTGACCGAGGCCGACCTCACTTCACTGAGGATCAACTGTCAATATGGGAGATCTTCAGAAGAACGTGATCCGTCTAACGAGCTGCAGAGAGGGAGACGTCGGCCTCGGCTGAATCCCAGACCAGGAGGTCAGAAAGGGGACAAGAGTGAAATCCCCATGATGCTAAGTCAGTTAGCTCTGTTGAATCAACCTCACACTTATTTGCCCTTTAGCTGACAGTCATAACACAATGGACCTGATCTGCTTTTGTTTCTTACTTTCTCTGGCATCTCTTACTAAAGGGACAGCTGCTCATTATTTGGTCAAAGGACTTTACTCTAAAGGCCCCACAGAGTCTACTCTGTGTACTACTCTGTGCAGTATGTCCGCTGTCGATTGAGGTTTCCTAGTCTTTAATAGTCCAGCGTACCACCGCGTACAAATATCCCACAATCCTTATGCCCCGTTTACACTTTCTGTCTGTGTGTGGCACCGCTACAAGTACGCTGCTCCCAGTGCTGGGGGGCGGTAGTAAAAATTGAGCTTTGCGCGGAGATTCCCCCATGGACATGCGCTTTAAGTCCGTACTGATCACTGTGGAGTCTGTTCTGCTTACATTCCTCCTGAAGGTCAGTAATCAGCCATTGTTAGCTTACCTGTGGCAGATATATGCATACATGTAGCGTACAATAAATTACACTCCATTACCAGGGATGTCACCGGGGCTCTTTTACTGGGGCACAAGCCCCAGTATAAACATCATGTACTGTAGGTGGTAAGCTTTAATGCAGTGTTTTTCAACCTTGGGGTCGGGACCCCATGAGAGGTCGTCTGGAATTCAAATGGGGTCACCTGAAATGTCTAGTAATTGATTAAAAAAAATACTAATTAAAATATTTTTTAAACTAATTATTATTATTTAAAAAAAAATATGATTAAAAACACCACACACAATCTTAAACAACTGTATTCTATAGAGGGATTATATGTTTACCAACAAGTCAGGATGCGTGCGCAACCTGACTGCAGAAAGAGCCGGTTGTCATGGTTACCTCCATGGATCTAGTGTAGTCAAAGCGGTGTTAGCTAGCAATGTTGTCAGCGTACTACAACAGTTTATCACCTACTGATGTAGTGTGTGTTTTATACATAGACTGTAGGTTTTATAAAGGCAGGGGAAAAAAAAAACAAAAAAACGTCAGGATGGAGGATCGAGTTGGTACCGCGGCAACTCGGCCACGGGACAAACCACGGACACTCAGAGCATGGCGTCGGTCATCAGTAAAAACAACAATGTGCATCCCTAACGTTACCTACAGCTATTTACTGTAACAGACAGTCATGTTCAGGAAAACACTTGCGATTACAAAACTCAGTGGCTGTGAGGACTGAGGTGCTGCCTGGTCAGAGACGAGGGAAGAGGATGGACATGTCTAAAGTCTGGAACAACTGCATCCTGACCCGAACTGTACCTGCATGGCTGAGTATGTATCGGTAATTTAAAACAATATAGCTTTACGTTAATTAATCTCAGCTTGCTTTCCATTAGTATGTGACCTCGTCTTCAGTCACTGTCGTAGTAAACATTTCACAACTCACTCGCTGCAGTTCTGCAGCAATCTAGCTTTATCACCATTAAAACCAAAGTATCTAACACGTTATATTGCTCGAATTCAATCGCCAATGTACTATTTTCTCTCTCGTTTGCCTTGAAAGGGGTGTGAGTTGACGGTGTTCTGTAAAATTTGCGCGTTTTGTTATTTTTATCAAAACGATTAGTGCAACTAACAGCACAAAAAGACATGATCGCGGCTCTAGCTGCTCTCTTTCTGCAGGCGACATGCGCAGTAGAACGTCAGTGACGTAGACGTATAATCCCTCTACACTTCCACTTTCTTGAATATAAATCGAGTTCAAATAAAATGCAGCCTATAAAAATATCTGAGCTGGCGCATCTTTATTGACGGGGTCGCGCCAGAAATGTGTGATGTCAAGATGGGGTCATGAGCCAGAAAAGGATGGGAACCACTGCTTTAATGCTTAAGGAATAAGCAAAGTCGGTTCAGACTGAGTTGTGCCTCAGTAGAGCTTAATGGCTGGCACCGCCCCTGTATATTACTGTAGGGAACGCTGAAGGAGGTTTGAAGGTTTTCTGAAATAATGTCATTGTGACAAAGTTTATCCACCAGACACCATTTAAAAGTTTGATCAAGTGCAAAACAAATTTGTATTTGTATTATTTTATACCAATCTTTGCAATTAGTATCGGTCTAAAATAAATCCAATATTTGTTCAGGATATACTGTATATTAATCAACCTTGTGACATGTAATGTTTAACACCCACACAGCTGTTGTTTACTTTCTTTCTTTACTTTCGGTAAATGTCTCAGAATGTCTCTGACAAACTGTGGCGCATATAAAACTGTACATTTCACACAGTGCTGGGAAACATTGTTGATAAAGTAGCACACACTTGAGGCAGTTGTACAATTGGTTTTGACTTACTTCCATCCCCATTTGGGTTTGCAGAGAATATATATTCTCTCTGGCAGAGCTGTCTGAAAAACACTGCCTCCAGTTGCTTCAAACATTTGCCATGTCCCAAACCAACAAAGTGCGCTATGTGGGCTACCGACAATATGAAACACTGAGAACTATCCTGGTTCTCCGGTGGGCAATTTCAACCCCTATTTTCGTGCTTTTCTTCTTTCTCCCCCCTTGAGTGGATTGTTGCAAACTACAAAAAAACCTTCTGAGATGTTCCAGAGATATGTAGGGGTTTCACAAAAACTTGACTGACGTATCTCAGAACAACAAATTCCAGGGGTCAGCCGGGTGGAGACAGATTAGATGTTCACTCACAACATGAATAGAGCTTTTTAAAAAGAAAAAAACCCTCCATAACAAAACTATGACATTGAATCGTCCAGCAAATGCGTTCATTCATACTTCATTTGGTTGCATGCGCTGAAACAACTCGAGTGTTTCACGGGTCACTTTTACTCTGAGTGTAACAAGAAAAGTGTAATCTTTGACTAATTTTCCATTCAAACACACATTACATCTCATTTACTGCTGGGGAGATAATTCTGCCTTTCAAGAGCAGTGGGAGGAGCGGTGCTAAAATCAGATAAGGGAGGGTAGCACAGCAGTCGATTAATCTGTCTCATTGCCATCCATCAGAATGAATATAATCCTGGTGGTTCCGCCTCTCCCACTGCAGCCCTGCCGCTCCGTGAGACTGAGCTCAACGCATTTTATATGAGTGTGTGTTTTCAAACATTAGATGGCACATTTTCAGCCACGTTCAGCATGAGGCCTGCATGACACACTTTTTCTCCCAACGCTCTTTACAGTAGCAATCAGGTCATTTTGGCAGGACACTAACAGTTTTATTATTTTATATACTGAGACTTCCTGTTTGTATTCTACAATTACTGAAATCAAGAGAAGTAAATTATAAGTGAGAACCAACGTAAAATAAAAATGTGCTTCAGTTTTGGGAGTCTAATCTTAGCGACGAGTTGAAACTGTGTAGCTCTGTGTTGAGTTTCAAAAAAAGCCTTCAAATGTAAAATAAAAAATGATTACAAGTTGGAGTAAATGTTTTTTTTTTTTTCGGATTGTAAAGGTTTGGCAAAAATAAGTCTTGGGCTTGTTCCTTTTTCGGTCACTGTGTGAATTTTATTGTGTGAAATGAACAGGTGTAATGTGTGATGATGTGTTGTTAGTTGTTTATCTAAACAAATGGTCAACTTCTGTTATTTACATTGTATGACCGAAATAAACTATTCATTCATTCACAATGGACAGAGTTGGATGAGGTACACAGTGTTGTCTTCCAGAAATACCAGACATTCTTCTCCTCCATTGCAGTAACTTAGTTCCTGGTTCAAGATGTCTGGAGCGCTGCTCGCATCTGTCATTTGTGCTGTGATTCAAAGCTGTTTGGATCAGCGGTGTGTGGAAGAGGCGGAGTTATACAGCACGTTGCAGAGGAGTGAGTTGGTTAGTTCAAGATATATTTTTTTCCCGACCAGCTGATGCATTGTAAATTTTAACTTTAGATGGTACTCTTGAACTGGTGGATTATTTTGAGACGGGACTTCTAGTAGTCTACTTGCCAGCCTATAGGGCCCCATTGTGAACCCGGAAATGTTGAGTACCCCAAAGTTTTATGTTAGAAATATATAGTATGGGTCCCCAGTATTCAGAAACTGCCGGATGCTAACTTATATGTATTGGGCAATTAGCATAACAGACATAATTAGCATAAATTAGCATAATTGCATATATGGGCAATATTTCAACAAAATTGACTTGGCTGATCTGGGCAATATTGGAGTGGTTTTAGGGGTTATTGATTATGCTGAATCCATTTCTGACATTTTCAAAATTCAAAATGGCTGTCTAAACCGGAAGTGACCAGATTTTAACCGCCAGTGGGCCGATTTTATAGATACTAATTACGTCAATTATGCTAATTGCCCAATACTAAATAAGTTAGCATCCGGCAGTTTCTGAATACTAGGGACCCATACTATCTATTTCTAACATAAAACTTTGGGGTACTCAACATTTCCGGGTACTCATTGTTGGCAAGTAGACTATAGGCAGCAAAAATATGCTGATTAATCATCCCCCATTCACAACAGTTACTGCCTGTGTCTCAGTGGGGGAGAGCAGAGACATTTCTATTGCAGATATGATACTTAATGGCCATTTGTAGCTCATACAACCCCATTTCAAAAAAGCTCAACTATCCCTTTAACCTACTTTATTTACATACTGGACCAAAAAATGAACAAAAATCATGTAGAGTAGTATCAGCCGATTCAACTACTTTTTCCTGTTTTGTAAAATAACAAATGACAACACTTGCCATCCCATCGTATCATATGTCTGGTTTTACATGATCTATCAACGTCAAACAAAAACTAGGAGATAGTTTCAGATCTGCACTTTCGTATGAAGTTGATGTGACCTAGTTTTGTTGTTACAGCACTTCAAAAATGTCACGTGGTCTGGCGATGCCGGCGTGATCACAGACCCTGGAGGGTTAAAGAGAGGACTGTCAGCATAAACTACAAAAGGACTTTATCAGTCTTACATAATACAGCAGATACATGGTCACAACACTGAATGGGGGGCGTATGGTGTTTTCTCTTATGTTTGTTTTAACCTTAAGATAAAAAGATGAGCTGATTGCGTCTCTGCAGTGCTGTGCTTTCAACAGAGACACACACAGAGGGGAGATACCTCATCACCGAGGTGGAGGAAAAGACAATAGAACAGGGCTGAAACAAATCTTACCTTTGTAGAGCCTGTAACGTTCTATATTTGCGAAGGCTGTGAAAGCGAGGTGTGATTACTCTATTTCTGAGGCATTAGCTCACCTCGTCCTTTTTTTTTTTTCTTCGCTGGATTGCATTATATAATGTCGGTGGTACTTGTTTGTGTTATTTCCTTCTAACCCCTGCACAAACCCTCTTGTGGAATAATTTCAAGTTGCATGTTGATGGGAAGCAGATGGAAAAATGATGGGCCTCTGATGGGGAAAAAGTGCCAAATAAACATTATAGACTGATTCATCTTGTCAGCTGTTTACAGTAGCGGCGACAGCTTCTAATTGCTAGAGATAAGTGAAAAGTGGCTCATTTGTGTAGTCTGGTGTCCTTGTAGACTTTGTACAATGTTGAATTTGCATGCGCGTATACAGGCTGTTTACACATTAATATTAATAACTATAGGCAGCGGGTCAACTCTGAGCATTTTGGCAAGTGGTGGCAGGAAAACAGACGCACAGACATAAGAACTAAACATACAGAGACTTAAGCAGGTTTGATGCTGCAGTATAATATCCATATGTCTATATCTGCTCCCTTCAAAAAGACACATTTCTACACTTTTAGCATATTCTTCTACTTTTTAATTTATCTATGTATATAAATATGTTGAATAAAAAGAAATCTGACATTCTCACTGCTTTCAATTCTTTCAAAACCCTATTTTGATCAATGGCAGCAGAGTCTGATGACTGTATTGAGGAATTCAATCTTCCCCACATCCATTCATCATCAGTGCCAAGAAGAAGAATGAGCGATGTTGAGAACGTCCGTTCCTTTTGTTAATCTGACCTGCTCGGGGCGCTCTGCTGTGTGATATGACACCACTCTGTTATCTACTTGTTTTAAGTAAAACAGGCACATGTTTCTCTCAATATGGTCCTCTCAGTTCCAGGTGTCATCCCATTAACCTTGGGATAAACAGCTGCGCCTGTGCTGCCATGGCAACGCTGACAGAATGGCGATTGCCTTGTCATTTCCGTTTTGTCCCTCTGAGAGAAAGCGCCCCGCGCCGTATGCTGCCTGGCAAAACTCCCAGAATTGGCACACGAGCACTTGCAAAGAAAAAAAAAAAATCAGCAGTGATCAGTCCATATGTATGAGCAGCACTGACAACACAACATCGCAACATTTCTGCAGTTGTTTGATATGACAGTGTCATCACTTATGTCAAGTAAGTGGGGTCGTTCGACAATAATTGAAGATTTACTGCTGTCCAACATGTTCTTTGTAAATTCCTGTTTATTTAATTTCAGGTTTGATGAATTGACACTGACCGACTCCCCTGGCGAGGAAACTATTCATACATTTCAATTACGGGACACTCGACATGCTGAGTGTTGAGCGCAGCAGAAAGAGTCCCAGCCAGTGTGCTGTCAGAACACAAGCATATTACACTCCCATCTATAGTAAACTGCCACTCCGGAGCTTCTTTACACAAAACAAACTCAGACTGTTGTCTCTTCCTCCAGCATTATTTCACTCCACTGTTCCTGTGTTGTGCTCTGTGTATATATCGGCTGGGCTGTGGCGAAGGAAATCTGGAGAGCTGAAAAGACGGTTGAATTATCTAAGGAGGACGAGAGCGGATTCAATCAACTGAATGATGCCTGTTCCGTGCGCTTATTGTATTTACTGTATTTATTCAGCGCAGGCTGTGCAACAAATTGTCCCTGGGAGGATAATGAAGATCATCTTGGACCATGAACCTTGTTGGCGCCTCGCGAGTGAAACGACGCCACTCTCCCTGCGTCAGGTGTAGACAAACAACAACGCAGGGTTGTTTACCATCCGCGTATTCAGTCACTTGACCACAGATTTCAAAATGTCACGGTTTTGAAAACAATTTGGAGCGGGGGCTAAACGGAGCAATCTCCTCTGCATGCGTCTGCAAAGTGAAGTTCCGTTTGTCACGCACAACTTTCTCACTGTGTAATCAGCAGCAAATGGCCACTTGAAAAGAATAGGGACAGTGGGGGAAAAAAAAAAAAAAAAATCTACTATCTCTCACGAGCCCGACTCTGGAAGTGTCGGAATATATTTGCCGCAGAGTCGGACGACATTCGACTACAATCAAAGTGAGGAGAATCACCCTGGCAAAATTGGGGCGGCCAATTTTGGTGACTGACTGTTCTCCGGTTTAAATGAGGTCGTGCTGCCAAAACTGCAAAATGTTACTTCACAGTCAAATATGCGACTTAACAACAGCTCAGCCGGGAACTGGGTCTCGTTCGCTGTCGGTGCCGTGAGTGTTCAACAAGTGCGTCTCTGTTTTTTTTTTTTTTTTTAAGTATATTTTTTCGGCTTTTTTTGCCTTTTTATTTGATAGTGATGACAGTAGAGATAGACAGGAAATGGGGAGGCAGAGAGAGGGGGAATGACACGCAGGAAAGGTCTGCCCGATGCGGGATTCGGCGAGGACTGTAGCCTCTACATGGGGCGGCCGCTCTACCCACTGCGCCACGCACCACCCCAAGTGCGTCTCTGTTAATAACAGTTTCAACACACCCACAGATGGGCTTACTTAGACAAACGGTGGAAACTTTAAGTATTTATGAAAGTGAATCATCAGTTGCGACAATTATCCTTCCACCTCCTGTGTGTGATTTTGTATCCGCGAGGGAACTGCGCTTTCAAAAGGAGTTTCTTGTCAGGTTCCTTCAGTGGCCCCGTCTGCATGAGATGTCTCAATTATTGGTGAACCAAGGTAAAAAAAACCATAATACCTTCAGTGGGCGTCAGCAGGCAAAGAGAAAATAAGCAATGATGAACAGGGAATGATTTTAAACCTGGAACTGTTAAAACTAAGGAGAATGGTTGTGAGTTTTTCTAAGAACATCCACCTTTCAGCTGGGATCCAAACAGAACAGGTATTCAGTGTATCGGTGCACTTTGCAAGAATGAAAAGAGGCACCTGGGGTCAGTACGAAGACACAGAGGTGACGCATGAGTGGTTCTTCAGTTACACTTCACCAAATTAAAAGGTCCGTTTATTTGACCTTGTCAGTTCTGTGGCGAGGGAAGACAAGAGACACAAACTGGTGTCTTTGTACCCAGACAAACACACGCTATTATTAGGGGCATAGGAAATTATTGATACACTTAAATATGGCAATATTCCGTTTCTCAATACTGTATTGATATTCAAAAGCACTGTATTGATTTTTGCTTGGCAGTGCTTCATTTTTCTGTTGCATTTCAAACTCTGACAGCTGGTTGGCAGCGGTTGTTCAGCCACTGACTCCTCCGCTCCAACAGAACAATACAATAGGGGCGTTTCCACTGCAGGAAATGTGAGGTCATTTTACGGGGCACGTGTCTCCACTGCAGGAACCGCCCCCCCCAAGGGCCATCGACCACAACTTCTACGGGGGCTAAACGAGTCCCTGCCTGGGGGGAGGTAATCAGATAGGCCCAAAAAACCGCCCGGGTGGAGCTTGAGGTTTGCTTTTTTTTTTTTGTGATCAATTTTTTAAATTAATTTTTATCTATTTAAATCCAGTAGAACAACAAAGATATAATAAAAAACAAACAAAAACAAACAAACACACACCTTGAAAAGAAGAAAAATAAAGAATGAAAATACCCCTAACAAACAACAACAACAAAAAATAACAGAAACAAAACATAAATTCAATATATACAGACATCTAAATATATACCCCCCGCCCCCCAGGTCAACCTCCTTAAAACAACAACAACAAAACAATAACAAAAACAAAAAACAAATAGATCCAATTTAAACTGTAGAGATTGAAATTACATGTACTGTATGTGCAAAATTGGACCAAAAAAATAACATTCTCTTCCTTCGCACCATGCATACGTGCTACAGACATTTCAAGATTTGCCAAGTCTACTACTGAGCATGCCCATTGGTCATAGGACAAAGTGTGTGGGGCCTTCCATCTCTGGGCAATGATCTTCTTTGCGGCCGTGAGGCCGAGCAGAAGGCACCGGCGTTGTCTAATGGACAAATTCAGACCAGAAAAATCATTCAACAACAATGTGACTGGAGAACATGGGATTACAACATTCAGCATAACAGACAGTCTTCTTACAACAATTTTCCAAAAGGATAGTACTAGAGGACAATTCCATACCATGTGAAAAAACGTGCCTATGGTGCTCGGGGAGCAGAGTTGACAGTCTGGATTTGGAGCACGTTTCATCTGAAATAATTTCCGAGGAGTGCAATAAAGTCTATGTACAAAATTATAATGTATCATTTGATGATTGGGATTCCTAGATGATAACAGAATATTTGACCACACCATGTTCCAATCTACTGCTGAGGAGGAAACAGAGAGGTCCTGACTCCAACAGGTTTTAATGAGCAGAGGCGATTCTGCTGCTTTGCACATGAAAGCATACAGGTTGGAGACCAAACCCTTGGCAGATTGATTGGAACAGATTTTATGAATTGGATGGATCTTAAACTCTTCTCCCCAAGGGATCCCGTAGGCACACAGAGCACATCGGAGTTGTAAATAAAAAAAGAAGGATGTACTAGGGATATTATAAACTGACTTCAGGTCAAGAAAGGTCCTCAGTATGTTGTTCAAAATTATATCAGAAAGAATATTAATCCCATTATTCATCCACTTAGGGAAGAGAATGGGCTGCCCTCCCAAACAGAGTGCAAAATTATTAAACAAAGGGACATGTAAATGATATTTCATATGGATATTTGCGTGGTTTTCTACCGATCTCCAAATCATTATTAAATGGGAAATAATCAGACCATACTTAGATCTACAAAGTTTAAGGGGAATATTAGAGTGGATTAAATCTTGTAGTCTATGAGGGCGCACCAGCTTCTCCTCCAGAGGACGCCAGGCCACTTGAGCGTCTGGGTTGAGCCAAATATGTAGAACGCGAAGAGTAAAAGACCATGAATAGAGTTTGAACTTAGGAAGACCTAGTCCACCAGAGCATTTTGATCTTTGCAAAATGGACAATTTGACACGAGGACGCTTACCTCTCCAAATATAGTATGTAACTAATTTGTGCAATTTATCCCAGTAACCTAGCGGAGGGGGTAAAGGGAGCATACAACTACAAAAATTGACCCGAGGCAGAATATTCATCTTAATAACCGAAATACGTGCCTGGAAGGTATTTGGCATATCGCCCCATCGGTCTAAATCTGCCTCCACTTGACTAAGAACCGAATTATAGTTATTTGAAACAATAGCTTGCAATGAAGGGAAAATGGAGATGCCCAAATATCTAAAATTTTTAACCACCGGAATAGTATGAGGGAGTGCCGCCTTACGCATTGACTCATTCAGAGGGAGAAGAGCCGATTTGGCCCAACTGATTTTGTATCCAGATATTTCACTGAAATCATTAAAAATAGACAGAATATGTGAAATGGAATGTACGGCGTCACCCAAAAAAAGTAAAATATCATCTGCATAAAGAGATATGAAATGATCCGTATTATGAACAGAAATGAGAGTGTGGGAAGACTGACGTACAGCCTGGGCCAGGGGTTCTAGAGATAAAGCAAATAATAACGGCGAAAGAACACACCCTTGTCTAGAGCTGCGGGAAATAGAAAAGGGAGGAGAGCATAAACCACCAGTCATCACCATTGCCTTTGGGGAAGAATATAAGGTTTGTACCATGCCAATATAGTGATCTCCGAACACCATGTGCCGCAAAACTGACCATAAAAAATGCCACTCAAGGCGGTCAAACGCTTTCTCCGCATCAAGGGAGAGAACGGCACATGGGGCACAGAGATCAGCAGTGGCGTCAATGATGTGCAGCAGTCTACGAACATTGTCTGACGACAGACGGGATTTAATAAATCCAGTTTGATCTGGATGAACGAGCTGACCCATAAGAGGTTCCAGCCGTAGAGCTAGTACCTTTGCAAATAGTTTAATGTCAGAATTCAGAAGTGAAATGGGACGGTAGTTTGCACATTCATTGGGATCCTTACCCTTTTTAAGAAGCAAAGTGATTGTGGCCAAGTTGACGTCCCTAGAGAAAGAACCTGTACCAATAGAATAGTTAATCATGTTTAAAATTAAAGGGCCAAGATTGGGCCAAAAGTACAGCAAAAACTCCGGAGGGATCCCGTCAAAACCAGGAGATTTACCTTTATTCATTTTACTCAATGCTGATTCCAATTCAACTAGCGTAATGGGAGCCTTTAAACGGGAAACCTCAGAAAGTGATAATTTAGGTAATTTCAAATTATTAAAAAAAAATTCAGATTTCAAACGGTCAAAGGCCACTTCTGAACAATATAATTGGGAAAAAAACCCATGAAAGACGGAGTTGATTTCCTTGGGATCAGTTATCAGTTCCCCTTGAGATGTTCTAACCGTAGAGATGTTAGCAAAATTTTCACTGGTCCGAAGACTCCAGGCAAGTGATCGACTTGGTCGAGCACCTTCAAAATAAGACTTTTGCCATGTGCGGTGGATAAGAAATTCAGCGTGCTGTCTATGCAGAGAGTTAAGCTTGCTGCATATTGCACTTCTTTCAAGTCTCAAATCAGGAGAACAATTTGTGAGCATTATTTGTTCAACTTGGGCTAGTTTCTGCTCCAACTCCAGGCGCTTGTGATGACGGGATTTATTCAAATTAGAAGCTAAGGAAGTACATTTACTACGAATAAAGCCTTTCACCGCATCCCATAATATTCGGGGATCGTCAACGGAGTCCTTGTTAATTGAAATAAATTCCTCCAGGGACGACTTAAATTGGCCAATAAAATTTTCATTCTGCAATAGCGAAGTGTTAAAACGCCAGCGAGGAGCCCTGTTCCGGTGAGCTGTCAGATTGGCCCTGCATATGATAGCCTTGTGATCTGAGATGGAAAGAGGAATCATATTAATATAAACCTTAAGAAAAAGGTCCTTTGATGTAAATAAGAAATCGATTCTAGAAAAAGAATGGTGTCGAGCTGAAAAATATGAAAAATCTCTAGTTGAGGGGTTACAGAGACGCCATAAATCAATTACGGCCACATCATCCGCCCATTTCTTTAAAGCCCTAATCTTTGATCAGCTCCCTCTGTAGCATTCGACCGGTCCACTAGGTGGTCCCAAACAGCATTAAAATCAGAGCCAATGACAAAACGAAATTCTTGGAGGTCAAGTAGAAGTTGGGTTAGTTCTGTATAAAAGTTGACATCAAAATTATTCGGAGCATAAATGGATACAAAAGCAATTTTGACGTTAGAAATAATGGTTTTAAGAAATGTGATTCTGCCCCGAGTCACCTCCTGAGCCTAAATTAGTGAAATCTAATTTGCGGCGAGATACAATAAGTCCTCCTCTAGATTTACTTGAGTGGGAAGAACTAGCCACTAAATGGTAATCTTTATTTTGCATTCTGTGAACATCTTTCTTTAACAGGTGGGATTCACTGACCATAGCAATATCAACTTTTTCTCTGCTCAGAGCCTTTTTTTCACGTTTTGATGGTGAATTGAGGCCCCGGGCATTGAAAGATAATAAGGTCAGACTACTCATATTTATCACGTGAAACAGATAATACCAGCATTCTCAATCTGACATTGAGGGGAAAAACAAGAAAAAAGAAAAAAACTAAAAAGTGAGGAAAAAAAGAACAGACAAACATTCACCTAGCTTAAGATTTGCTCTGTGCTGATTGGGCAGAGTCAAAGCAGAATGTGATGCAAAGAGAAAACCCCAAAATAAGCGGCACTTTTAAAACCCAGTGTTAATTGTTTTGTTTTTAAAAAAAAGGTGTCTACACAGCTGAAAAAAGAGAATAAGTCAAAAGACGTATGATAGTAGTAGTAAAAAAAAAGATGAATGATAGGCTTACGGCGTGTTCACACTGGGCGCGAGGTGAATTTTTCACACGATAAGATTACATACAAAGTCAATGTACAGACGCGAATGGACGCAAATTTGTGCCGGCGACATGAATGACGCGAACACGCGAAATTTGCCTGTTCACGTGAGTTCAAAATATTGAACTCAAGCGAAATATTTGCGCGAATGCCGCGAGTAAAAACAAATATTCCAGCGGGCAAACTGGAGCGAGTAGAGCGAGGCGAATATTTTACTCGCGCCCGGTGTGAACACGCCATTAGTGAACAGACAACTACAGGGTTGCGCAATTACGTGCCGATCGAAACAGCATTTTTAAAAACGAGTATCATTAGAAAGTGTGTATACTGAAAAACAACGAGAGCAGTAAAAAAAAAAAAAAATGTGAGTGGGGAGAGGAGGAGATTATACACAGAAAAGGACACGTGGTGTTAAACTTTTGGGATATAATAACCTCTTTGGCATATTTATTGATAAAGCCGAGCGCCAGCCAGCGTGTTGAGACACTTAATAAGGTTAATTATTTAGCTACAAAGTAATTGGTAACTGGTTGTGTCTGCCCTGACCAGATTCTGAAGCAGCAGTAATTATTAAGGAGCGGCGGGCTGTGGCTGTGTTAATGTACATAGCGGAAACCCTTGTATTTGTTTAAGAGGAATGAAAGAAACTCTTTTTTTTTGCCTTGAGTATTGGCGGCAGGTAATGGCAGCCTTACGAGTACTGATACTTTGAAATATGTCCGGTATCGGCCCGATACCTGGTATCGATACTCACCCATCCCTATTTTTAACTCATTTGCCGGTTTTTGGGCTTGTTGCTGCAGCACTCTTTAGGCCAAGCATGTCCAAACTATTCCACAAAGGGCCGTGTGGCTGCAGGTTTCTGTTCCAACCAAGCAGCAGCACACAAGACTTGAATTGTGTTCTTTTGATTGGTTGGAACAAAAACCTGCAGCCGCACGACCCTTTGTGGAATAATTTGGACATGCCTGCTTTAGGCCATCAACAATGAAGTGAGGGGGCTCGGGCTGGATTAAACATCACCATCCTCTGTATGTTGATGAGTTGCAAAAACACCACAATTTCATGAACAAGTTCAGTCATTCACCCAAGACACACAAACCCAAAGAGAGCATGAGAGTGAGAGGGAGATGAGGATGAGTTGAATGACAGCAGGGTGAGTGAGGAGAGCTGCTACAACGAGGAGAGAGCTACAAGTGCTTCGGCAGAACTAGAGTGTGATTAAATGTTGCTGTGCTGCTGCTGTACAAAAGCAGTAATTATTCCTTCTTCCTACAGTATACTGAACAGGTGGTTGCAACATTCAGGCCAACACATCTGTCTCCAGATGTGACAATTTTGTTTCAATCCACTAAGTGCACCTCCTCCACTTTCATTATCGCAAGAATATAAGAAGTGGCATAAGCACCAGGCCACATTAATGATTAAAGGGATAGTTCACCCAAAATTCAAATTTCACTCATTATCTACTCACCCTCATGTCGACTAAGAGCTGTGAATTTTCAGAGTCCTCCGTGCCTTCTCTGAGTTACGGGGGGGTCTGCGAAGCAGTATTTGTCCATATAATGGTTGTCAATGGATACCAACTTTCTTCGTCCAAAAAGACACACCAAAAAACACCCAAATGCCTCCATACTGCTCGTCTGTAATGTCCCTCTTGTATTGAAGCCCCGACATGAGAAATTGTTCTGAAAAAAATTAAGTAAGTCTATATTTTAAGCTTGTTTGTAGCGGAAGCTCCCAGTGTCTCAGTTCACTGCTCTTCCTGTGTCAGTGAAAATCTCGCGTGATTTGCACTGACCGGCGGAACAATTTCTCATGTCGGGGCTTCAATACCAGAGGGACATTACAGACGAGCACTATGGAGGTTTTTGGATGTTTTTTGGTGTGTCTTTTTGGACGAAGAAAGTTGGTATCCATTGACAACCATTATATGGACAAATACTGCTGCGCGGACCCCCCCGTAACTCAGAGAATGAACAGAGGACTCTGAAAATTCTCACAGCTCTTAGTCGACATGAGGGTGAGTACATAATGAGTGAAATTTGAATTTTGGGTGAACTATCCCTTTAACCCTTCTATCTGTTGTCAAGGAGAGTTGAGGGTCCCGGGCTAGGCCTTTTGATGTATACTGTGGTTTTTGCTATTTTTGATGTTTTTACTATTTTTTGATGTCTTTACTATTTTTAGAAGTAATTACTGTATGTGACTCAGGGAAGGTATTACATGATATGATGAAACCCGAGCTGATGGAATAGTTGCTGTAATCTATTAAAAAGGAGAAGTAGAATGGGGTGGGCAGGACAAAGGTCACCAAAATGAGGAACCTGTGGCCTGTCCCGGGACATGCCGGGACAGGTCGAGGTGAGATGGCCACAGGGTCAGGTAATTGGGGAAATTTAGTGCACGTTGACCAAATATGGGCACGGACCGGTGCAGAGTGGTGGAGAAATTATTCCATGACACAAAGGAAGGGTGTCGGCGGTCCAAACATATAAAAAGGTTATCGGGTCGAAGTAAAGACAGTGTGTGTCGGGACTGGGTGCGAGAGCGAGCTATTCCTGCGAAGACTCCGAAGACTGGTGCGTCTATAGAACATCGCCATCAAACAAGAAACTGCGCACAGCAATTTGATCTCGGTTGATCTCCACACTCTCTGCTGGTCCGCTCCCTGGGGCTTAGGCCCCCGATCATCATCCCCAGCAGAAGGGGTTCAGGAAATTCGAAGCCGGCCGAAACCTGCGTCCTTATATTCTAGAAATTCAAATCAGGCAACTATCCATCAGAGGTAGGGTTGAGCAATAGGGTCAGAATTTGATTTTAATTATTTTCTTTGATTTTCATTTTTATGCTCTGATGCTGCTTTGCCCCTGCTAAATTCCTGCAAATAAATTTACAACCTAAAAGACAAGAGAACTGTTATCCTCATCTTTTGTGTCAGAGGTTTTAATTCAATTATCACTATATTGCTGTTCATGATCATAAGAAGTTAAGCCATAGGGTGCACAATATCTTTAACTGTGCGTTCACACCAAAAGCTTCCAAAGCGTCAAAAACGCCGGAAGTCAATTCATTTTCAATGAGAGCCCGGCAACACTGAGCGTCCAAAGCGTCAACAGGCGTTGCCGCGCTTCCAAAGCGTCCAAAGCTTCCAAAGCGTCACCAGATGAGAAGTTGAGCCAGGTTTAACTTTAGGGTAATTAGCTATGACGCGGTTCAGCGGCAACCGGCGGCAGCCTGTCAGAATAGAGATGTCTGTCGGCTGCCTTTTTTTTCTTTTTTTTGTATTTCGGCTCCCCAATGACCAGCGTGATCGAACTTTGACGCCAGTCACGTGACGAGCGGCCAAAGCGGCTGAAAATATTTGCCGTTTTGGGAACTGTCTTGTCTGACGCCCACCCTCGAGCGTTTTTGACACTTTGGAAGCTTTTGGTGTGAACGCACAGTAAGACTCTCAGAGGTTAATCTAGTATTGTGTCCACTTTAAAAGACAAACAGGTCCCTAGGGTTGTTTTTCCAAACCATTAAATTAAACCTAGCCAATAACAAGTGCAAGGATCAAAGAGGAAAGCTGCCGTTAACAGGCGTGCCGGGTTACTACTTCTGGGTGGGGGGCTGCTCTATCAGAACTAGTGGCTTGGGGAAGCGGGACAGACGTCAGGACGAAGGCAGTTAGAAGCTAGGCGAGTTTCCTCATCACCAGCTTAAACATTCTTTAGAAATTCTACTCTGGTCCATGACCATTAGAACTTAAGAAATTACCCTTCAATTGGAGAGCTGGTCTAGTATAGGCTTTTCTTTACAGGAGCCTAATACCGGGGATCTAACACTGTCAAACAAAGCTCCCCTTGTTATAGACTTACACCAGGACTTCTCTATTTGACACAAAATAAACATCTCTCTTTGTAACTTAGCATCACTCTATCAAATCCAGACCTACAGTACACCATCACTGTCACTGGTGTTGGTGCAGCTGTGACAGGCGATTAAAGGTGCTGCTGTTGAGAGAGATAGCTGGCAGGGGGTTCAGATAAGATTACCACTTTTACTCCGACTGCTATTCCAAAGCCAAAGTGACACAAAAAAGCAGACAAGATCCAATGAATCGTCAGAGCCAATGGATCATCAATAATCCTCTGTTAACTCAACCATCAGAATCAAACTCCATCAGAGTCATTTCGAGGTTACGCTTCAGTTTGCCGATTCTGCTGGTCACTTACTGACCCCCGTTACATAAGTCCAGACTGTGTTTTATATAACCAAGAGCCAGTTACTTTAGATTTTGGTGATGACAGATACGATAAGACAGAAGTTTTATTTGCTTCTTTAATCCGTTCGGTTTAAATCATGAAGCAGATTCCTGTGACCCCGACTCCTCCTTGGGATGAATTTACAAGTGGTACTTCTCTTAGACATTAATTAGTCTGGAAGATCTGCATTTATCTATCATTTCCCACCCAGACTCCACTGTGCCTCAAGCAGTCGACCAAAAGCCGCACTATGCTGCTGTCTGCCATGGAGGTTGTAGGCCAAATTAATTCCTTGTACAGTAACAATCTTCAAGCACAAACAAGCTTTCTGCCACTACATTAGACATGGATTGTTTCGGATTTAACTCCACTTCTCTCAGAAGCTTTGCTCTCTTCAAAACAGACTACTTTTTTTTTTCCTGAAATCGGTACAAGCTACCACGACTTCGGCAAAAAGAATCAGACAGGATGGTCGTCTCGGAGGCAATAAAGCAAACCAATATCTAGAAATATCTTGGTGATTTCATGGCAATCTAATGACCAATTAGCAGGACTGAAACCAAATGATACAGAGACAGTCCAGGACAGTGCAAAACAGTTTGTCCTGTCCATTCTTTTGTGCTGCTACAGTAGATGAGAGTTTTGGGTTGTCACAAGTAAAGACTCTTCAAACCTCGTTTCTAAAACCAGGTAACATGTCTCGCTCTATAAATCCTTGGTAATCTTCTGATTTCATCCTTCCCTGGATGCATCAATGCCTCGAGTTCCAAAGACAGCAACGCAGCCCCACAGCATGATAGAACCTCGCCAATATTTTACTGTGGGTAAAGTTGAGATACATAACAATAATACCCTGGCCCTGACCCATGAGCCCTTACTTGCTTCAGTATGCAGTGTATTGTGTGGGTCCATGTCAGTCTGAAGCTCTTTTGATATATTGCATATTGTTTTTAGAACAGTGGAGCAGAGCCGCGAGCTGTTCAGAGCTACACTGGGATTTCTTGGTTTCCCTCATCAAACTCATCAAATACACAATCCAACAACTCCACAACGCTCTGGTGGACAAGTTGTGAACCTGCACATTCACCACGCTATGAGATAATAACACAACGTTACAAGACAGTGTCGTCTTAGAGGTAAATTCATGTAAAACAGCTGTTGCGTGTTGCCTTCAGGGGCAGTTTCTCTGCAAGCAGTCTCTGTATTTACCTCTAAAACGACTCCATCTCGTAACGTTCCGTTATTATCTCATCGTGGTGAATGTGCAGGTCACAACTTGTCCACCAGAGCGTTTTGGAGTTGTTGGATTGTGTATTTGATGAGTTAGATGAGGGAAACCAAGAAATCCCATCAGCCTCCGTAGCTCGTTGCTCCGCTCGGCCGTTCTAAAAATAGCTTGCACCGACAAAGAAAGGTGACGAACCTACTGACTATGACTATAGGGATTATGACAATGGACCATAACTATCCCGCTAAGATTTCTGATAACATGTTTGCAGCTTCACCTTTGCCAAAAAGGAAAACAATCTAAGCAGTAAAATCACCAGTCATTGATTTTGGGGCCGTTTACACGAAGACGCTTGCGAGTAAAGACGATAAAATATTTTATCGGAAGTGCCTTTCGTTTATATGGTGACGGCGTTTTTGGGGCTTGAAGACGCAAAAATCTCAAACCACCCCTGAAAGTGGAAAAGTTGAATACGCTCCAGCGCAGCGTCTCCGCCTAAACAGGCCATAAGACCTGCCTCTAATAAAAGAGCTCAAGGTAAGTACAAGCTGAAGTGCTGTAGATTCCAGACAGAGGCTGTCAGCTCTGTGAGGAACAATAACACTTCAATAACTCATCTGACCCCAGGCCAGCCACCACAGGCTCCCCCAGTAGAGGACCTGCAGTAGGGCTTAGTCTTTGCCCTGGTGGTCTGGATTTAAGTCCAGCCTGTGGCCCTTTGCAGCATTTTATTGTCTCTGTCTCTCTCACCAGTTTCTCTGTCTCCCTCTCACTATGACTATAATAAAACACAAAGCCTAAAAAGAATATTAAAAATAACGACCCAGCCTTTCACTTTAATTGACGTGGTTGGTGATTTTGTCAGACCGTGCCACAGTTGTAAAATCAGGATTTGAGCCATCAGCAGTCCAGCCACATGCTAGGTTTTGACCTGGTCTTGTTGACTGTTGCACACTGTTTGACTGTGACAGTTTGCTTTGACATTTTCCTGAAATATTCTGGTTCAGTTTGGATTTGTTTCTGAGGATATTCTACATGACATGCATGAAATTGGAGGGTTAAATGACCTAGAATGAGGCACCGAAGAATTACTGAAAGAATTACAGATACTCAAATATTATCAAACTCACAATATGGACAAGTGCAATATCCAAAAACCCAGGAACTGTATTTTGTTTTTTTAATTTTTCATCGAATATATTGTTAAATAGAAGTTACAAGAACCTCTCTGCACAGAAATGAGGTTAAAGGCTCATTTAGGATAGCATTAAGGAACATTTTGTCTTAAAAAAAGGGATGGAAACTAATAAACTGAATATAGGACATTTTTTTTAAATATTTGTTTGCTGCCTGAAATCTGTAACCCCTAGACAATCAGCAGACTCTGTGTCGCTAATGCCAGAGCTGTAACAGATATCTTCACTCCTTACTGGGTCCAGTGGCTTTGTGTCATCAGTCCGGTCATCAGTAAGTAAATCTTATGCTCATTTGGATGATGTGGCTGCTGAAGAGCCCACTCCACAGTTTGCCCCATATAGAAATCCCCTCCTTGATTTTCATCCTGTTCACATTGTTCTTCTGGGCTGTGCTTAAGTTGATGGATTATAGACATTACAGACTACTGAGTCCTACACTCTTCACCCAACTTGAGCGCAGCACCACAAACATCCTCAAAGCCGAAAACTCAGTTCTTGACATTGAAAGTAACTGTAAATTTCCACTCCAGTCAGTGTGCGTTAAAACAGCCAAAACACTGGAAAACCTAACAAAGAAAGGGAGCACTATGTGCCTTTATCAAATTTAAGACAGTTCCGATTTTGGGTTACATAACGGTTCCTTTGAGGCGTTATCTTTACCCAGACATGTTTCATTATGCAATTAAAAGAGTGACCTCATACCCCTCGCTTCACCCGGCCATTCAAGATCAGGGCTGAACTTCCAGCTCATGTCTACAGGAGAGGGTGGAGTAAAGACAAACAATCCATCCGTCCCTTCATATATACACAGTACAATGAGTCCCAGCTAAGTGCAGACAAAGGAGCTGGAATATTCAGGCAAAGACTTCAAGTTCTTAAAAGCAGTGTACACTTCCAAGTCCATTATTGATGTAATGTAAACCGCAATTTAACATGTTGAATACCAGTTACAAAGTCATAGCAGCAACCAGTGAAGCTTTCTAAACAGACTTGTGCATCAAGCAAAGAGTTCAAATATTGTGTAGCTGCATATATAAAACATGCATTTGAAAATGTACGTAGTACCAGAATGATGGCTATCACAATACATGTGTATTTAAGTGACAATATTTGAAATAAGCTCTGTATAAAAAGTCACTGTCTCCATGGGGCTGACCATACAATCATTGATTTCAGGTGGTCTTGCTGAGTTCTGAGAAGTAGGCATCTGATAAGAATGGCGCCACAAGCGTCTCAGAGCCTGAGCTCAATCTTTAATCAGGGGTCATTGTGTTCCACACAGCAGCCCCAAACACATAAAAGCAGGTAGAGGAAGTGGTAAATCATACAGACATTGGGGTCTAATTGGCCACCAGAATGAGCTCCAGCCAAAATATTGTTTTCCCTTGGCGCTATCTGCTTCCATCTCGTGGACTTTCATAGAAACTGTGGCTTCCTGTTCTTGGGTGTTGGCCACTGCGTAAGTACAACATCCCCTAGTCTGTAAAAATAATCTCCAGGACCTTGTGTGAAGAAAAAGGGGGACAGAAATACATTTGGTCCCATGAGGAAGAGCTTCCTCTACAATTCAAAAACTTTTTAACCGCTTCCTCTTCGGTCTGGCAGCGGGCCAACATGCCAACAAACGATTCAGAAGCTTCACTACTGTAAGGGTCTCAGGACGCAATAAACCTGACACAAGTCTGAAAATATTACATGTATTCTGAAATAATTAACTTATATTACCCCAGTAACTTATTCAAATGTTTCCACTACAACATTTTTACTTAATCACTGCAAATGTGACACATGCATTTGATCCCCAAACCTTTACCTATGCCAAGGATACATTATCTCAGTATAACATAGTTACTTGAGAAATAAATAACTTGAGGTTATAATGCAATCTTATGGAAAAACCCACAGTTGAACATAGTGGGGCGAGTTGAAAACTTTGATTTATAATTCACTTGACTTGGCCATTGACAGGGGAATGGAACTTCTTTGGTGTTGTTAAAAGTCATGTCTGTTTTTCTCATGCTCAATCAATCAATCAATCAATCAATCAATCAATTCAACTTCCCACCAGGGGCAAATGGTTCGAGCAGCTGATACAGACAATAAAAATAATACCATAACAATAAAACAGAATAAAATTGTGTAAAATACTGAGGAGTATAGGATAGTAGAGGATCAAAGGTCTAATAAATATAGTAAAAACACAACAACAAAAACAATCAAGACAAGGTAAATGAAATGAATTTAAGAGACAAAATCTGAGAGCGACCTCCTACTCATGAGTGAAGGGTTTCAAGTTCACCTCTCTCTCGGCATCTGTTAAACATGACAATGGTCTGTTACAGAGAAATAACAGACCTTGGAATGCAGTGACTGACCAATCACAGTACAGCATTGAATAGAGCCATGTAATATATGAAAATATTCCCCAACACAGTCAGAAGCTGTCAATAACCACCAACCCTCAGGCCTTGTCAGACTCATTCTGAGTGCACAACACTATTATTGAATACGATGGCTGTTACCCAACCACCTTATGCAGAATGCTGGAAAAAGAGGCGATGGGTGCAGTTTATAGGCCGTCACTCACTCATTCTGTGTGTGTGTGTGTGTGTGTGTGTGTGTGTGTGTGCACGTCCTTCTAAACTGCTGTTAGAGCGCAGCTGCTGCTCTGTGATGGGCGATGCAGGTGAGTGTGGAGGCAGCAGCAGGTGGACGGCTGGCTCTGTCAGACTAAACAGCTGTAGACGGTAGCATGTGTCTCTGCTCATGTCCACACAATAATTAACTCAACTCTGTTATCAACTTTTTACAGCAGACAGACGGGTGTGGACTGAGGGACAGCGAGAGTCCACAAGTCTCAACATCATCACTGCATGATAGCCCTATGTAGACATGTTGATTTTACTGCAGGGATGAATATCATTAAGATTTAACAGCACAAGCCAGTACTTTAACTGGAATTAACATTGCTTATTTTTTCATAGGTAGCCTACTCAATTAACATTAACACCCTCCTTTTTACTGAAGTCTTGATTGGGGGCAGCAAAAATGCATAGTAGGGGCCTGGGAGGTGTGCAATAACTCTTGTTTTTATTTTATTTTTTATCTGGGAGATGTGCAATAACTGATGCTTGTTTGTTTGTTTGTTTACTTTTTAATCTTTTTTAACCCTTAACTGGGTGTGCCATGAGTGTGTGTGTACATGTCAACTGTCATTTATGTATTTTATGTATATTAAGGCAGCTTTTTACCATGCACTGAGTCCACAACAAATTTCCCCTGTGGGACATTAAAGTTTATTCTATTCTATTCTTACTATTTCAGAATAGATAACATGTTACTCCAGGAACTTTACACTGGGTTCTAGTACTCATCTCTACCTTTGATAACTACCACTAAGTGAAATCTGTTGAGTATACAGTATATAGTGAAAGTGAAATCAGCTTTAAAAAAAAACAAAAAAACAATGCAACACTGGGTGGAAATTCAAAAAGCAAGAAGCATTAAAAAAACGTAATACTTAAGGGGTGAGATTTTTTCTGACATTCAGCTTGAATGGATCTTATTTAAAAAGGCATAGACTTTTTTTTTCTTTTTTTTTGCAATGTGGCAAAGGGCAGTGATACCAGTTTACTGTGGCTGCTTCCTGTTTCCTTTCCACTTCCGTCTTTTGCAAATATTACCTAGATCATTTTTAATTCATCCCAACCATGCCAGCTAATTTACATAAAAACATTTTAAGCTTAATTTTTTTTGCATTTTGATTCAGTCACATTAAAGCAGATAACAGCGGCACGGCCGTTTCGGCTAATGCTGTGTTCAAGGCAGGCTTTTGAAACCGTAAGTTACAGCTTCAAGTCACAACTACGACTTGGTAGCGTTCCAGGTAACCCGTAGCTCGTGTTTTTACCGTCCTGTTGTCTGTGAAAGTTCCCTATAACGGCCACTCGTAACTTCCGACCCGTGAACTCGTACCAGATCGAACTGGTATGACTTCACAGGAAGGAAAAACACAAAGTACGAGTTTCCTTGAACGCACCATGAGTTAGCAGCCCCCGCCCTTGTCAGGCATCAATTGGTCCTCGTGCTACGTCACCACATTCACGCGCATCCCTTGGCTGCACACACAGCCCTTCATGCCGTTCTCTCCCCTCATTGGATAACACTTGTATCCCACAAGGAAAATTTTCTCCTCGGGTTACAGCAGAGCAGAGTGACGGAGAGACTCGTGTTTAGGCTGAAATACTTCATGTAAGTGATTGCTGACGGAAAATAGGACTATTTAGGACTTATATTAACAAAAACATTCCACTGATATCTGCTTTAAGCAACTCTGACCTGATAATATTTAATTTATGAATCTTTAGTTTGCATTATGTCTCTTGTGATTTAAATTCAAGGTCACTGCCTTGTACGCGAACAAACAATGCATGAATTTTCAACAAGGGGTTATTTCTGTGTGCGTGTGTAGGTGTGTGTTTGTGCGTGTGCGTGTGTGTGTGTGTCTAAGATGCGAGGTGACAGTGTGTGTGTGTGTGTGTGTGTGTGTGTGTGTGTGTGTGTGTGTGTGTGTGTGTGTGTGTGTGTGTGTGTGTGTGTGTGTGTGTGTGTGTGTCAATCTGATCAGTCGGTACCTTCCACTCTTCCAGCTTGGTTCGTCAGCACCCTTAGTTGTGGATTAAATCTGATCGGTGTTTGTATTGACAGCCCTCTGCTATTTTTATAACAAACATTCAAACTGTAGTGTTTTAAGTAGACAAATTTATTCATTATTTCTGTGCATTCACCGTGTCAAGAGATAAGCTTCGCACAAACAAGCTCGACATTCAGTGAAACCAGAAAACAAAGATTCATGTAATCAAATTATCCAAGTCTAGTGGTAAATAGCTGAATAGAAAATAGAAATTGCATTTGGGACCAAAAAAAAAAAAAAAAAGCGTAAATGCTGCATGCCGAGTGGACAGATAGACTGAAAGGGGCAATTACATCTGCAGCTCTGTAAACACCTTGTTAAGTGTGTAAATGTAAATGTAAATGTAAATGTACTTCATTTATACAGCCCTCCATGCAACAACCCTTTCGGTGAACCAAAGTGCCTTACAATAGATAACAAATAAAAAGGAATAAAGACAATTAAAAGCAATAAAACAGAACAAAATAAAATAAAAGTGTCACCACGCTACAGTATTGTCATGGTGCTGAAATGTCATATGCATTATTCTGGGTCTCATGGCTTTGACCGTGTAAAGTTAATCAAATCTGAGCATCAAAGTTCAGCTCCTGTATGAAGCTTCTATTAATGATGGAACTGTGCTCTCCAGCTATATCAACAACAATGATCAAAACAGTGGCCCGATCATAATTACACTTGTCCCATAAACACGTCGATCAGAATAACTAGCCCATTACCAAAGCCATTTGACTCTGTGTGCAGAGGGCAGCCAGAGGAAGGAATAACTCATCACAATCTATGGAAAGAAGCCATAATGTTTCAGATGCAAATCCTGTTGCATCCTGTATACGTGTTCTTTGTTTCTGATTTGTGCTCACTGTAGTCGCCTCTGCAGAGGGTTTTTAGATTTTAGTTTATTATATATTATCCATTTTATTTATTTATAGAATATTTGACATGTCAGAAAATCAGAAATCTGAAAATCTACTGTAGCACAAGTACAACAAAGTTGGGGTAGAGGCTTTCAAACACAGAAGATATTCAAAAGACAACAACAAAAAAATAGTAAAAGACACAGCAACTTTAAATAAAAGATACTCATACTGTAGTAGGCATATTCAAGATAATAAAAAGAAGTTTAAATCAAAATACAAAATAAATTCAGATCAAAATTAGTCTTATGATTAAGAGTATGGAACAATTGCATCTGACAGAAGAGATTGGTACTGTGCAAAAGTTTTAGGCAGTAGGCCTATAAGTAAAGCGAAGATGCTTTCAAAATGACATGAATCTAATTCATTCATGGGTTCATTTCATCCAAAGTCTAGTCAACAGAAGAAAGAAGAAAGCTAAATCAGATCATTGTTTGGTGTGAGCACAGCTCCAGTTCTCCCCCAGACACCTTTGTCCAGGTTCTGGTCTGGCAGCTTGTTGAAGCGTCTTGGAGAACTTGCCATAGTTCTTCCGTCTCAGTGTCTTCAGTCTCTTCAGTCTCTTCATGTGATCCCAGACTGAGGACTTTGTGTTTTGTGTAATTGTTTGGGTCATTGTCATGCTGCCAAATAAATGTGGGACCGATCAGAGGCCTCTTGGTGGTATTGCATAAGAATCTAAACATTTTTAGTGCCGAAAACTTTTGCAAAGTCTGTATATCAATATTAACTCATGTAAAATATGATTGATGAGGTTTTTTTTCCTGTATGTACCCTGCTTGAGCTCAGGATTCTGATCCTTATGTTTGTCTGGCTAATGACCGACTTTAAAGGGAGAGGAAAGAGCAAGTGAATCAAAATAAAAGTTCAAGGCTGCTTTTCCACACATATCAAAGCATTCCCTCCCAGAGGTAAAGACTAAATGTTTTCTCTGTGGGGGTTTTGCCCTCTCTGTGTATCAGCCCACACTGACACCGATCCAACGCCGCGTCAGTGAAAGGAAACCTCTTGCTAATTGTAAACAGGAGATAGAGGTGAGCACTCTGTGGAGCAGAACACACATCTCCTCTGTTAGAGCCGCAAAGTGAAACGCTGATTAGTGCCGCTACATTACTCCGCTTTGTCCAAGGGCGACTGTTTCATATCGGCTAACTGTCGGAAACGCGGGGCTAACCTCGGCACTCAGAGATGTCCTGCAGCCGCACGTGATGGACGTTTTAATATCAGAGAATAGCGGCGGCGTTTCCAGTCGCAGTCAAATCTATATTAGGAGATAATTAGTGAGTGTTTCAGCAGTTGTTTAAGCCAGAGAACCTTTAAAATGTAAATGACTGACTCAGGCAGGAGTCTATTCACCCCACTGTGTCTTAATGCTATTACTGTTCTCATAGAAACCCCACATTTATTAAATAACTCAACACCACACACACACACACTCACCTCAACAATTTATACAAGAACCATCTAAATCCATCTCCTCTGATTGTGCCACTTCTTTTCAGGCGAGACCTTATCTCTCTGTGAGCCCTCACCTCTTTATGAACTGTCATACCTTCAGATTACAGTTACGCAACTTCATCCATTAGTTTAATTATCTCTTTTTGGCTCCGGGAACTTTCTCTAAGCTATGACTTCAGCACCTGCCCATTAGGGAAGGTAAACGGTGACCACTGCCTTGACCCACCAGTGAGAATGTAACACTCTTAAAGGGATAGTTCACCCTAGAATGATATTTCGCTCATTATCTACTCACCCTCATGTTGACTAAGGGCTGGAAGAAGTCTCAGAGTCCTCCGTCCCTTCTCTGAGTTACAGGGGGTCTTAGCGTAGCAGTGCATTTCAAGGCAACGGTTGTAAAGGGACACCAGAGCTCTTCGTAAAAAAACACACACAAAAAAACATCCAAATACCTCCATGATGCTCGTATGTAATGTCCGTCTTGTGCTGAAGCCCCAAATTGCGTAATTGTCCCGAAAAAAATTAAATAAGTCCACATTCCAAGCATGTTTGTAGCATTAGCTCTGTGTCTGTTGTCCGGTCTTCCGCTGCCAGCGCGCATGCGCAAGGTTCGCACTGAGACAGACTCGAGTCTCAGTCTGGTTGCGCATGCGCGCTGGCAGCGGAAGACCGGACAACAGACACAGAGCTAATGCTACAAACATGCTTGGAATGTGGACTTATTTAATTTTTTTCGGGACAATTACGCAATTTGGGGCTTCAGCACAAGACGGACATTACATACGAGCATCATGGAGGTATTTGGATGTTTTTTTGTGTGTGTTTTTTTACGAAGAGCTCTGGTGTCCCTTTACAACCGTTGCCTTGAAATGCACTGCTACGCTAAGACCCCCTGTAACTCAGAGAAGGGACGGAGGACTCTGAGACTTCTTCCAGCCCTTAGTCAACATGAGGGTGAGTAGATAATGAGCGAAATATCATTCTAGGGTGAACTATCCCTTTAATAACACTGGCTGCTCCGTCTGAATCTTTGCTGCTCAGTTGGCAGGTGGGAGGGGGGAGATGCTGGATGCTGGAAACAACAATCAACGTCAATATATTATCACGTCAAGATGCTACTGTAAGTGTTGTTTTTTACAGTTCCTGGGCTGTGTCCAAAATCACTCACTCCTCACTATATAGTGGACTATATAGTGAATACACCATTTTGTAGTGCTGTCCCACTGTATAGTGAGAATTATTATACCCAATAGTGACATGTAGGCCTGTAACGATACACCAAAGTCACGATTCGATTTGTATCTCGATTTCTGACCCACGGTTCGATACACGATTCGATTCAATTCAAATTTATTAAGGTTAAAAAAAGAAGAGATTTTGATAGCAAAAATGGATTATTTATTATAACAACAATATACTATAGCCTAACATTAACAATGATAACTAGGGCTGCCCCCAAATAGTCGACCAAGCACTGGTCGACCAAAAAAACATTATTCAATTCAATTTTATTTATAAAGTGCATACACAGGGCAAACTCAATGCGCTTTACAATAGTTGAGCAATTATATTACAATGCAATTTAGCCGACCAAAACCTCATTGGAAAAAAAAAACATTTGGAGCAGTGTTTTGTGAACTGAAAGGCTATAGGGCTTTTAATTTGAAGGGCAAGATACAGGAAGTCACAAGGTGTGTCGCGGTTCTGCCATTTCATTGGCGACACAGGTTCATGTCTCGGTTTCGGTTTCGACATGTGTATCGTTACAGGCCTAGTGACATGCAGTGTGAAAAGTAGTGTACAACGATGGTCACTAACCAAGCAATATACAGTACCAGTCACAGCTTCTCATTCAGTGGTTTTCCTTTGATTTGATTTTTATCGCACTCTGCATTGTAGATTCATACTGAAGACATCACAACTATAAAGGAACACATATGGAATTATGTAGTGAGCAAAAAAAGGTGTTAATTAAAACCAAAGTGTTATTTGTCACCTGACCTAAACCCAACTGAGATGCTGAAGGCAAAATAGCCAATAAGTTCTCAGCTACTCTGGGAACTCATTTAAGACTGTTGGAAAAGCGTTCCATGTGACGACCTCATGGAGATGATGACAGAAGGTCAAGAGTTGTTAAAGCTGGCAACAAAGCAAGACGTGGCTACTTTGACATAAAATATACAGTAAAACATATTCTGCTTTAACACTTTTTTTTGTTTATTACAATACTCCACATGTTCCTTCATAGTTTTGATGTTTTCAGTTTAATTTGAATCTATATGTAGAAAGTTATAAATAAGAAATAAAGAAAAACCACTAAACCTTTGACTGGTCATTGCAGTTGCGCTGAAAGATGGCAGAAAGACAAGAAATGTTATTTTGAAACCCACCAGACAGTGTCTGAAAGTGCATTTTCATTTTACCAATGAGCTCAATATATAGCATCCCCTATAACGAGTAGGGAGTTGTGAATGAGTGAGTGATTTGGGACACAGACCTGGTTGGTTTATGTACAGTGACACTGTACGTGTAACCTCTACGTCACCATGCCAAAATGTGTGATACATGTTCTAAGTTTTGCAGGTACTATAATACCGGCCGTAATAACGTGTTGACTTAATAGATGACAATAAACAACCACATTCGTCCAGAGAAACTTGTACTGTGTCAGCGTGGACGGCAGTAAGACAGGCTGACAGTGCTGTCCCTTAAAGCAGAAGTAAGCGATCCGGTGGTTTTGGCTAACTTTCTGTCAGCCGATGGAGTTAGCAGTCCCCGCCCTCATCCCTACTAGGGATGCAACGGTTCTCGGTAAAATACCGAACCGTTCGGTACGGCCTGCACGGTGCAATACGCTCTTGGACCGCGGTATTTCAGATTCAGCTTGCATCAGCTCTTACTGCTTTACAGGCAGCTGTGCCGTGTATGTGTGTGCCTGGCCGTTTAAGGCGAAAGCCCGCCCCTGCGAGTTGATGTCCAATCACTGTTGAGCCTCCACACACTCACAGTGACTCCCCCCCATCATACTGAAAGTGCAGCTCACACACACAGAAGAGGGGAAAAAAACAACAACAAAAAAACCAAACAGGCGGCAGCACGAGCGGTTGCTGATCGCAATCGCGGGGGAAATTAATTAGTTATTTGCGCGATTTAGCACATTTAGCTTTTATTAGAGTTACAGCAGGACTCTGTCCATGCACACCGCATGTGTGTGGTTGCTGTCCGCGTGCCCGCGTGTCCGCGCGCGATAGAGAGACCGAGGTCGAGCAGGAGTTGACTGACAGGGATGAGAGGTGGTGAAAGGCTGTTTAAAAAAACACAATAGACTAACTCCTTCTTTCCCAGTGAGAGACTGTGACTGCCAGCATAGTGACGGTCTTCCATGACGGCAATATAGCACGATCTCTGTTTGAAAGTGGCTTCAGAGTGTGCGCCATACTGAAAGACTAAAGGAGTGTGCAGAGGTAGGAAATAGGGGCTGTTCACAGACAGTGGTGTGTGTGTGTGTGTGTGAGAGAGAGAGATAGAGAGGAGAGCTATATTAGAAATATTATAAATTAATTATAAACATTATTTTGGGAGAAAAAAAAAGTTCTCTGCACAAAACACATACCGAAACCGTACCGAGAACCGTGGCCAAAAACCGAGGTACGTATTGTACCGTGGGCTACCTGTACCGTTGCACCCCTAGTCCCTACGTCACCACATTCACGCGCATCCCTTGGCTGCACACACAGAGAGGACCGCCCCTTTATGCCGTTCTCTCTCCTCATTGGATAAAGGTTGTAGGATACAAGGAAAGTTTTCTCCTCGGCTTACAGCAGAGCAGAGTGACTGACAGACCCGTGTTTCAGACCAAACACTCTATATAAGTGATTGCTGTCGGAAGATAGAACTATTTAAGACTTATATTAACACAAACATTCCGCTTACTTCTGCTTTAATAGGGGACAATAAACAACCACATTCATCCAGAGCAACTTGTACTGTGTCAGCGTGGACGGCAGTAAGACAGGCTGACAGTGCTGTCCCTTAAGCCATGCAGTTAGCATGGCTGAAATGCCAAACGCATCCCAAAGATTTCAGAACCAGTTGTGTCATCACTCTTGCTTTAAGCAGCTGGCCGCAGAGATGGGAGGGCAGGGGTTGGGGTGGGGGGCGGGGGCGGGGGACGCCTGCCAGAGGGCCCTGGTCCCGGGGACCGAGGGACACGGCGGCGGGAGGATGAGTTGACTGTGGGTCACTGCGGAGCAATAAAGCAGGGCAGGCGTGAGGAGACAGGCGAGCTGCTCTGTCCCTGAGGGGGGGTGGCGGTGTTGTGAGACACACGGAAGCCTCTCACTTACCTGCCTGTCATGGCGGCAGGATAACCCCACAGCATGAGGTCAGCACTAAGCAGACCATTATCTGCAGTCAGCAGGTGGACGAGAGACATCTCCACCCACACAGTCAACCCTCAGATGACACCTTATCTGGAATTTTATTTTGCCGGCTTGTTCCTGTTCTTTTACAACAGCAGCTATTTTAAGCGTCTGGTCCTACAGTGCCAATTTCATACTGTGAAAAGCGCCGACGTCTCAATAATCCTCCGTAAATTTTCCAAAATATAGGAGCTTATCTCCTCCGAAATGTGTAAAGTGGGACAGATACACTGTACAGCACTTCTTCCTAACAATGTGTGTGTGTGTGTGTGTGTGTGTGTGTGGGGGGGGGGGGGGGGACACACGAGTCATCTCTAATATTTGGCGTAGTTTCCGATATCAGATACGGGCCGTGGATGAAATTGTTGGTCATTGTGCGCCTTCTGATTTTCATCTCTCCTCACAAAGCGGAGATGAGCTCTAGCAAATAATATGTACACAAGCTGCCTGGGACTGATACAGAGATCCATGCACTGTCCCGACCTTGTAATTACCTCCCAGAGGCTTAAGACGCACACAACAAGCAGGCGCACACTAGGACCGAGAAGCGCCGACACAAAGAGACATGGGATAATAATTAAATGACAGGGAGCAGCAGTGATGGTGAGATGTTTTTTAGAAGTGATGCAGCCTGGTCCTAACCATTTGGACAAAGAGACTGGTCTCTCTCCATTGAGAAACTTCCTGGTTGGTGAAATACTGAAGGGAATGATGAAATACTGAAGGGAAATGAACACTGAGCGGAATGCGTAGGCTACAGTCTTGGTAGAGTCAAGGCATAAGGAAAACCATCTGAAACAATTAAAACCTCATTATCTCATCCTAATTATCTCCTGAGTGAATTCCATAGGAGCGTTACTTTTTATTTCATGAACTTATTACATGTAAAATATAACAATATGCATATCACGTGCAAACATTCAGGAAGCTCTCTGAGTCGGTGCTTAATTACTCCCTGCTGGACCTTTGACCTTTCACCATGAAAATTCAATCAGTTCATCTGAATGTGTGCAACAAACACATAAACACATAAACATAACAGCTTCAAGCCACAGCTGTCACATTCAAAAGTTTGATAATTTCAAAGCTTTGAGTCTTTAATGACCGATGTCAGGGGTTGTGTTTACCTCTTTGCACTTTGCACAAATCAGCATCGTATATCATTTGTCCGGACGTGCGACTGTAATCACCGGCGTCCTGAGTAATTAATACAGTGGAGAGGTGCTGTAAGTTTGGATGACAGTGATTGTACAGGAAATGTCGCCAGGTCGCCACATTTAATAAGTGTCTTCCTCTTTGCCGGGTGAACTCTCCCGGCGAGATCACGGCTAAACACGGCAGAGTCCACGCCAATCCTGCCATTAGTGGAGATGTGTCGGTGCCGCGCTGGAACAGACAGCCGGTGGTGGTGATGGTGGTGGGGGGGTTGTGGGGTCACCTAAATGGGACCTTCTCGTCGGAGGTAAACATGGAGCGGCTAAATTACCTTCCCGATTTGCACCTGTGCACTTTGACCTAAACTAAACAGACGTGGACTTACAGTACAGTACTTACTGCAGCGGATGATGGAAAACGGGCTGTACGAGAGTCACACAGAGAGAGAGTACAGGGAGTCTGTCTGCACAGCCAAAGCTCCATGTCTGCTGCTTGTTGACGCGATTTCACAGTCGTCCTTTTAGGTTGTTGTATTTTTGCAGCTGAGAGAATGGGAGAGAGTGTGTGCGTGTGGGTACATGTGTCAGTCATCCAGGGAGGGAAGAGGGAGTGGAGGAAGTGAAGACTGAGGGCAATCAGGAAAGAAAGGGGGGTATAAAAAATGCAGGTGGTCTGTGTTTTTCTTTCTTTTTTTTTGGTTATGTATGTAGTTCTTCTTCTTCTTCTTCTTATTATTATTATTATTATTATTATTATATTATTATTATTATTATTATTATTATTATTATTATTATTATTATTATTATTATTATTATTATTATCATTATTATTTTTATTATTATTATTATTATTATTATTATTAGTTCCTTTTTATTACTTTTATTTTTCCCTTTTATTGTTTTAGTTATGACTTGTATATGTCAATTGTTCATAGTAACAACGCTAATTTTGATTAATACTTGGAGCTTTAAAGTAGAAGTAAGCGATCCGGTCGTTTTGGCTAATGCTGCGTTCCAGGTAGGCTTTTGAAACCGTAAATTACAGCTTCAAGTCACAACTTACGACTTTGTAGCGTTCCAGGCAACCCACTCGTGTTTTTCTGACCTGTTTTACCTGTGAAAGTCACTATAACGGCCACTCGTAACTTCTGACCCGTGAACTCGTACCAGATTGAACTGGTATGACTTCACAGGTCGGAAAAACACGAGTTACGAGTTTCCTTGAAAAGATAAATGTTTTCTCCTCGGCTCAGAGCAGAGCAGAGTGACTGACAGACCCGTGTTTCGGTCCAAACACTCTATGTAAGTGATTGCTGTCGGAAGATATAACTATTTAAGACTTATATTAACACAAATATATCACTTACTTCTGCTTTAAGTAACTACATAAGTATGTGTATGAGTGTGTGCATTTGTTTTTATCTATTATTATTTATGTAATCTTTGTGGTGTGACTTAATTTTGTTTATCTGTTTTTTTTTGGTTAATGTTGTGGTAGATGTATATGTATGTGTATATCTTTATATGTTTGTATTTTGTTTGGCTGTCTGCACTGACAGACAGCCTTGATTTGCACCTGCTGCAAATTAAAAAAAGGAGAAAAAAAAGGAGGAAAAAGGAAAGAAACAGCACAGGTTCTTAAGCCTTAGGTAACCCCCCCCCCCTCCAAAAAAAAATGCTAATTAGGTCACAAATCACAAGATAGCAGCACATGACCACTTCCTCAGATGATTGCTGAGCTAAGAACAGCGAGCAGCCATTTTAAATCCAGCCTTAATCCAACGGGTGTCTCACCCACAGCATCCCAACGCAAACCTCAACCCCCCCGCCGCCACCGCTCAGAATTGAGATGTGGCCAGCATTAGGAAAGATAGATGAGGAAGGAAATTAAAGAATAGAGGGGTGGAGGGAGCTCGCATAGTGGAAAAGAACATTTATTCCAGAGGAGAGGTGAACGCTTGTGAAGAGCAGTTAAATCCATTTAATAATTAAAGCCGCTCTAGCTAGGTCTCCACAAGGTATGGGCATAAAAATACATATTAAAGATTCTCTGGAAAATAGAAAAATTCTAATGTGTCAAATTCACTGCACCTACACACATTGAAATAATAATAACAAAATACAGGCACGGTGCTGTTAACAAAGCAACTAATGGCTGAAGCTGTGAAAGAATGGGTGACTGACAAAGTGGTGTTTTACCCCCCTGGCTTCAGATTCCCACTGCTGCTGCATGTGAAGTCTCATTTTTCAGGCTTTAGCATAAAAAACTGAATAATATCTGCAAATCAATGAGGAGGTTTGTATACTGTGCTGAAGATTCAGACTATCACACAATATGAAACTAATGACTTCCACCCCCAGTGATTTACCTCTACATTGTTTATTAGCCCTTGCAGGTATGCGAGTTCTCACTTTGATGAGTCATGACACTTTATGAGACAAAGGGATGACAGGTCTGAGTGATATTCCTTCTACCTGCCGCAGCGAGAAGATGAAGCTGAATCACCCCAAATTAACATAAATGTCTTTGCATTTGTAGAAAGATGTGTCGGCGTTCAGAACCTTTGAATTACTATAATTGTGACTGACAAAAGTGGCCCTATATTATTTCATGCAAGTGTAAAAAAATATATATATATTCCACACATTTGGATTATAGAAAATCACCAATCACCCACTCCACAGACACCATTAGTCCACAAAAAAAACACTGTAGAAAAAGAAAAAAGAAAAAGGCCTGAGCCTGAAACACTGAGCTATGGCCCTCTCTGAGCTCAGCACACCCCCTCAGCAGTCATTATTCTCCGATGTTGCAGTAGTTCTGCAAGTGAAGCAGGGACAACGGCCGCATGTTTACACACTAAGTGTCCTTATAATTTAGAAACCAGACAGAAATCAATAGTTAGCAGTGCATTTCTGTAAACTACAGATAGTAGTGCAGCGTAAACGATCCAACGAGACTGGAATGTGGCTGCTCCAGAGGTAATGCAGCACTGAATACCATCAATTGTTTGGATGCAGTGGCTAGCCGGTGAACCGGGCGTTCCCAACGTATAATCATCCATCAGATGTTCTTTTATATAATTCAAGTTAAGCACTGCATAACTTCCAGTATTGTGTCATTACGCCACTAACACGGCCTTGCCCCCTACAGTTACCTCCTCACCTCTGGGGGAGTATGTACTCATTACAGAGTAAGTCATCATGATTATGAGTTTAAAAATTTGCTGAGCTGCTAGCTAGCTCATTCCAGCTCATCAGCATAACCGCATTAGAGAGGAAACCTGTGGGCTGGCAATTGCACACTTCCTCAATATTGCAGTCCCAGCAGGCTGAGCATGACCACATCCATTACGTTGGACAAGAGCCACCGACTGGGCCTAATATGCTGCCACAAGGCACACCGACACCATGTGACACCTGGAATTTAATTAATTATGTTTACACAGCAAACATGTCAGTCCAACACATCAATCTGCCCTAAATGGGCTAAAATAGAAAATCTGGCGGAGTTTTTCATACTGTAGTTGCTGTGCATTGGGGGCCCTGGCCTTACATGGCTCCTGGTGGCCCCTGCTCTGTTCTTTTTACATGTAAGCGTGACAATACAAGCATTTAAGTCAGTGGTGTAGTAGCGTTAGCTAAGGGTGCGGGAAATCCTAATTTATTTCCAGCCGTTATATATTTACCTCATCTAGAGAAAGGAAACAGATTGTGGGAGGCAGTGGGAAGTAAGATGATTTGGAGCTCAATTCTGCTAAATTGGTTGCTGCCAGCGTGATACATCATCGAGAATTAAGATGCCTCTCCCCCAGCACAGAACTTCGGCAGCCATATTGGCACATCTGTCAAGGGCCCGCCCCTGACAGAGACAAATGGACCAATTCTGGCACACGAAGGCTGATCCAAAGTGCTAGCAATAACCAAGATGAATAATGAGTCGGCTCGGGCCCCAGGAAAATTCATTTTTAATAATTAGTGTTCCTGCGCCCCTCATTTTCTCAGAAAATGAGTGCAGGTACAACTATAGGTTGATACAACACATCAGCAGGACCGGAGGAATATAGATGATGTTGTGTTAAACTTCCATCATCACAGAGAATGGCTGGGACTGGAAATGTAGCTGGTAAGACGGATGAATCTCTTTCTGTTCTCCCAGGAACAGGAGATTAATCACATCCAGGAGCAGCGTGGCTGATGGAGGCTGATGGAGGCCGTGGAGCGACTGTGAGCACAACAAAGTTCAAAAGGTCTCCAGGCTGGAACACGAATCCCACGACTACAGCTGTACAACTGTTACATAGTCGGAATAAAGAGAAGACGTTCTCGTCTTGGAGCGCACACTGGTTGTGTCATGTAGAGCAGTGCCGACAGATGTTGTGAACATGTTAGTGTCCCATGTGTCAATTCGGGGACATGAAGTAATAAAATTCCTCAGTTTTTGGCGGCCGTCAATGACATCTGTCAGGACGGCATCATTAGACAGGCTCATAGAGAAAATGATGGATGCAGGTCTGTGGATGAGGAGCTGCTCTAACTGGACAGCTATACACTGCTGAGGAAATTAAAAGGAGCGCTTTGAAAACACATCGGATCTCAATGGGGGAAAAAAAAAAATCACGTTGGATATCTTTCCTGATATGGACTGGGTAATGTGTTACGAATGGATTCAAAATATCAAAATGATCAACCTACATTCTCCTATCAGGGTCCCTATTTGAAATTTAAAAATTCCATACTTTTTCCAGAGCCTCATTTCCAGACTTCTCAGTATAAAGAAATTCAAATAATTTGTGGCAATAGTGTATCATGTAAATAAATCATGCAATAAATTATTTGTTTTCAATATTCTGAATTTATATGCCATTATGTCACCAAATAATTTCCAGGAGATTGTAGCTAAATAATGAACCCAAATAACGTCAGATAAGACCAAACCCAGATAAGTATTAAGATAAATACATTTCCATACAATAGTTTCCATTTTCCATATTTTTGCAGACCTGGAAATGTATACAATCAAATTCCATACTTTTATTTCCATACTTGCATAGGAACCCTGTCTTATTCAACTGCCTGTCTCCTGGAATCTCCCCCCTGTGCTGGGAGATGCAGCAAACCTTCTGGTAATGGCAGTTATTGATGTGCTGTCCTGGAGGAGCTGGACTACCTGTGCAACCCCTTTAGGGTCCGGGTACCGCACCATGCTACCAGTAATGACACTGACCCTGGCCAGATGCAAAACTAGTGAAAAATCAGTCAGAAAAGATGAGGAGGGGAAAAAATGTCAATGGCTTCCACCTGTAAAACTCCTGTTCAGGGGGTCTTCTCACTGTTGCCCCACTAGTGAGGTCTACTGTGGTTGAGTTCATTAACACCAAAGCAGCTGAAACTGATTAACACCCCCCTCTGCTACTTCACTGACCAGATCAATATTCCAGAAGGTGAATTGACTAGATGCTATACTTTGATTAAAAAGTGTTCCTTTAATTTATTTTTGAGCAGTGTATTACTACATTCACCAAACCAGAAAAAATCTAAATCAAAACCTTGACCGTGACAACCTTCCTAACAGAACAGGGCATTAGAAATATTATACACTGCTAATGCTCAAAAATTTTTATTGTCGATTCTCTATGTCTACAGAAGAATTGAAAAGTTGTTTCCCTCTCACTTAAAAACCATATTACAGATATAAATTAAATGCTCTAGAAAATTAAATATCAATTTACCTATGTTCATCAGTGGCAGTAGTGCGAAATATAGTGCATAGGGTAGCAAATGTTAAGTCTAGGGGCAGAGGAACACCTTTGAGAGTGAGCTCATGTGGGTGTTGGTGTGGACTTTGATCCTTTCCTATACTGTGATCCTCCCAGTGTTAAACTGACCACACCTTCATTTCCAGTGCTTTCCTGTATCTGAATCACTTGTTTTGTCTTGCTGTTCTGGTGAGTTTTAAGTTTTAGGTTGTTATCAGTGGAGGAACTATCACAAACTTTAGACATAACTGTATTTGTATAGAAGCGTGGAGGCTGGATGTGTTGAACCATTTCTTTTTGTCAACCTGGCTGATTGCTAGTGTGAGTGAACTTGGTAAAATAGGGCGCCCATTTAGTACAATGGCACTTTTATATGTAATGAACGCTCTTGATATTTTCAATAACTGCAAACATGTGGTGGATTTTTTTTTCCCTTTTAAAGGCTCTTTCTTGTAGGGTAGGGGCTAAGGGCACCAAAGACCAAGGATGTCTACAATTACCCAAAATTTGAACTGAGGCACATTTACTCAATTTGTACTGCCACTTCATACTTCTTCGCATTGATTAAAAGATAAAAAATTGTAGAACAGATTTAGTTAAAAAAATAAATAAATAAAAACTTAATATAAAATCTGACCATGGCCATAACATTATTGATTCTCGAGGAGATTTACTAAGTACATTATCTCTGTGAAGTAGTTGAATAACTTGTACCAGCTTACTTACAGTATAAGCTATAAGATCAGAGTGCTTTTTATTGTTTTGGATTCATATGTTAAAGTGATGTGTTTCTGTTATAGTGCTGGCAAAATTAAATTTGCCATCACTTGATCTTTGATCCTGAAGAATTCTGACAGAAAGGTTCAGGTTAAGGTTCAGGTTAGGAAATGTATTCAGACGTGTTTGATGAACTCTATAGTCATCAGGGTTAGGGTCTTTCACAACCTTCACCGACAGTTGCAAAGGTAGAATGTTGTGACCTCATATTTCTCTCAACATGAATTGTTCAGTGTGATAATATAGAACTGATGTAACTACTATACATCTTTGTGAACTGAATTTCGCAACACAAGGTCATGTGTATATGCTTACACAACAGTGTTGGGGGGTCTTCGTCTCTTAACAGAGTGGTCCTCAACCCGTGCATCACAGTTCACCAAAGCTGTAAATAAAATGATCCACCAACAGCAACGTTGACAACGATGCAAGTAAGTTGAACTATGCAAGTTAGGTCACTTTTTCTCTATGGAGCTCACCCTACAGTGTGCAATGACAATAAAGACTGGTTCTGATTCTCAAATTCTGCTGATAACAATCTTGATATCATGATCTAACCACATGTTCACAACGCTCAGTTCAACATTGCAGCTGCAGCAGGTTTGTCACCGGAATGTTTCTGGTTTCCAACTACAGTATTATTCAAGGAATATGAGAAAACAGTGCACTTCTTATGGTATATGAAGAGAGTTGGTGAACATCATTGTAGACATAGAGGGTTATTATTTATTGGTAAGTAAATGTGTGTGTCGCTTTTATGTGCAAGATTTAAGGTGTTAATATGTATTCCGTGTTTTTAACTGAAATAGATGTTTCTCCATTGATTCATCGAAGCTCATTGTTAAAATGTGTCCTGTCACCATAAAGAGCAACTTCATCCAAAACAAACCATATTGGTTCAATTACTGAGCTATTATTGCATGCAGTGTCTCGAGGAAAAAACTTTTTTTTAATATTTAGTTGAAAAAATTGGTTCAAAATGTGGTTGCAATTTCTGATTACAATGCTGTTAATTAGAGATAGCAGCAAGTGCTACAAGTCCATAGAAAATTCATGATCTTTAGTCTTAGTTATGCAGCCGCAACATAATGATACATGTGGAGCATATTGAGCAATCATACAGACCCTTCACATCAACAAACATGTCACGGGCCCATTGTCCTGGAATGAAGTGGAGCGCTTGCCAGGCACGCAACTGAATAACTGAGTTTTTGCATGTTGCACAAGTACTTTGAGAATTTGTTACAGGTGTTCTGTTGGTTGTACAAATGCCAGGTCAACACCACTGCATCAGCAAATGTTGTCACAATTTCTTCTTTGGTGGCATGTGATAAAGTTTCTACAGATACTTGATATTAGTAGGAGCCCCAGCAGGGGTCCACGTGCACCCCCCTTATTTGTTTTTCTAGTCTGGATTTTTTGCATCCTTAGGACCTCTAAAATAAGGATTTGGGTGATCCCCGGAACAAAACCTGTCCAAAATGTGTTTTTTGCAATGTTTTATTACCCCTACGATACCTGTGGGATTGCTGCCAGAAATGCCGGTCAGACTGTCTTTCAAAGAGTGTAGCACGCTCAAATTTTGAGCGAGCCCAAAGATAGAGATATCAATTTATTCGGGACAACCTCAGGTTTCCAGTGTGACCAAGTTTGTCATGCTACCTTGTCAGGAAGTGAGCTAAAAACGTAATGATTTAAAGTCAGATGAAAATGTTGTGAGGGAAAAACAGCCATCTACATGTTTTCAAATGGTCCCTTGACCTGTCACCTAAATGTATGTGAATGGAAATGGGTTATATGGGTACCTACAGGCCTCCCCTATCCAGACATACCTCATTTGTGTGAATCTAATGCAGTTTTGGGGGAGAACCATGCAGTAATTTGCATGCAGTAGCCTACAAATATGTCATTTCCGCCTATATACAAAATGGTGTATTTGACTATTTCTGCACACTGGGGGTTCATAAACAGTCACAGAATTGCATGAATTGGGTATGACTGGATAGCTGAGATGCTTGTGCATCAAATCCGCCTATTCAATTGTGATTTTAGTCCATTAAGTAGTGTATTGGCATAAATGGTGCTTATTGCTTGTCTTGAGCAATAAAGCCGATAAGAACAAGTTGAAGGATTACATGTTAAACAACAACCCCAGGCAAGTGTGGGAAGGCCTAAAACACATATTATCAGGGCAACATGGCTGGGTCTGTAAGGTCATTTTAACAGAGGAGCTAAACCACTTCTTTACCCGCTTTGAGAAACCCAAAGCATTCCAGCCTCCCACACACCGCTGCCCATAGTTTCCTCTGAGCATATCCACGCACACTCTCCCTCAAAGAACATCAGGTTCACAAGTGTGTTTAAGTCAGTGAATCAGAAGAAAGCTGCTGATCCTGACGGAATTCCTGGCAAAGTATTTTAAGTGTGTGCTGATCAGCTGTCTACTGTATTTACAAAAATATTCAATCTCTCACTGACACAAGCCACTGTCCCTCACTGCCTGAAATCAGCCACCATAATCCCTGTTCCCAAATCCACCACCATCAGCGGCCTCATTGACTTCAGACCCATCACCCTAACACCCATGGTCACTAAGTGCTTTGAGAGGCTGGTCCTAAAGCACATCAAGGACTGCTTCCCATCAGTTTGCCTACAAGACAAACAGGTCCACCGAGGCCGCTACCTGGAACATCCTTGGACTTCTGTTACAAATACGAATACAAATTAATTTGTCTGTGATCGACCATTCACAGAAGAGTCTTCTGACAATTTGCAGAAGAGAAGACTCTTTGTAGCTACCTTCAGCCTGATGGCTTTCTTCGTCCTGCAGTGAAGACAGAGGAGCCGTCCACCACCACTGCTTTCCTGGTCCATCAAGGTGTCATGAAGAGGATGATCCAAGTTATTCAGAATGGCCTCCTCCATCTTCAGTGTGCATCTCTCCACCACATCCCCCAGTGAGTCCATCAGGGAAACGTCATTGAGGTCAGTGCCTCAGGATGTTTGGCCTGTATCCTGCAACGACTGCATGGAAAACTTTGCATTGAACTTGAGCAGCAGCCGTTGGTGGGATGTACACAATTGTTATGATTTTGAAACAATCTACTTTCTGAGTCCAATATCTCCGGCTCATCACTCTTGATGGGCAGGGAGTTGACATTTCCCTTGATGATTGACGGCAGAAAGGACCCAGTTCATCAACCACGAAAGCACATCTTCATCTCAGCTGGAATAGGGTGGCATCCTCCACACTTACTCCATTTTCAGGGAAAGTTAGGATGCTTTTAGACTACAGCTCGGCATTCAATACCATCATACTAGACAAGCTGCTGGTCACACTAAACCTCCCTCCTACCACCTGTGCTTGGATTAAGAATTTTCTTTCTAACCATCCACAGTCTGTTGGTGACAAGCTCTTCCATCCTGACTTTTGGAGGCACAAGACTGACCCCCCCCCTCCTGACCTTGCGGAAAGGGTTTCCACCTTTAAGTTTGTAGGGATCCATATCTCAGAGGATCTATCGTGGTCAGCTGACATAACTGTCCTCGTCCAGAAGGCCCAGCAACGTCTCCCCCTCCGAGGATCTTGAGATGGAACAAACTGCAGGAAGACCTTCTCATCTCAATTGAGAGTTTGCTGGTGTATGCCATGCCATCTGTATGGTATGCTGGCTGCACTGTGACTGACAGGAAGAGACTGCAGAGAGTGATACGGTCTGCAGAAGAAGTGATCAGCTGTCCACTTCCCTCCCTAGACTATATTGCTAGCTCCTGCTGCCTCTCCAGAGCTACAGCAATTCTCAGTGATCACTTCCATCCACACCATCACCTGTTCAGCATGCTGCCCTCTGGGAGCAGGTACAGGTCCATCAGGTCCAGGACAAATCATGAACAGTTACTTCCCCTGAACAGTCATTACTCTAAACACACAGTAACTTAACACAATAATATCCTCAAGAGCTCATGTATGAAATGCAATAACTAATGGTATAGGAGGAAGAAAAATTGCAAACATAAACTACTGTAGGAACCAAGGACATGTCCCATACATAATTCCTCTTGCAGAGGAAGCTTGATGTTAGTACAGTATTCCTCTTTATCATCAAAAGTCTCTGCTTCAATGGTCTCATCTTGTTGTTCTTCCTCTTCTTCGCTATCTGCCTCCTGTGTGAATATGTCAACCAGAGATGGAGGCATTATCGGTCCAGCAGTCCAAGGTAGCTGCCCGCTTGTAACCTGCAACTCTATGGTTGTGGGTGGAGAGACAGCACTGTGGTGGATGGCGACAGCATTGTGATGGTGGGAGGTGTCTAAGGTCCACTTCAGACTTAGCTGAGAGGGACTCATCCTCTCTGACCATCTTGTGTATCATCTTCACATGCACTGCATTAACTTTATTTTGGAGTGGCAGGTTACAAACAGGCAGCTACGCCCATCTCTGAGCAGCCTAAATGACCTACATCTGGTAAATAATATTATATTGTTAACTGTGTTTGCTTTTTTATGTATCACAAGAACATGTATATATTACAAAATTATTTTCACCAGGGATGGGAGAAGAATGAAGATGGAGTACTGTGGAGTACTATGGAGTACTGTGGAGTAGTGTGGACTGCTAGACCCATAATGCCTCCATCTCTGGTTGACATACTCACACAGGAGGCAGATAGTGAAGAAGAGGAAGAAGAGCAAGATGAGACCATTGAAGCAAAAAAATTATGATGATGAAGAGAACTACTAAAATCAAGCTTCCTCTATAGGGGACATGTCCCTGGTTCCTACAGTAGTTAATGTTTGCAATATTTCTTGCTCCTATGACCATAAGTTATTGCATTTCATACATAGTTACTAAATGGCTACATTTGGTGAAATTACTGTTTAGCACACGTGAATAAATCCTCCAATGTTCATTTCAAAGAGTGATTGAATTATTGCTCATGATAAGCAATAAGCACCATTTGTGCCAATACACTACTTTATGGACTAAAATCACAATTGAATAGGCGGATTGGATGCACAAGCATCTCAGCTATCCAGTCATACCCAATTCATGCAATTCTGTGACTGTTTATGAACCCCCAGTGTGCAGAAATAGTCAAATACACCATTTTGTATATAGGCGGAAATGACATATTTGTAGGCTACTGCATGCAAATTACTGCATGGTTCTCCCCCAAAACTGCATTAAATTCACACAAATGAGGTATGTCTGGATAGGGGAGGCCTGTAGGTACCCATATAACCCATTTCCATTCACATACATTTAGGTGACAGGTCAAGGGACCATTTGAAAACATGTAGATGGCTGTTTTTCCCTCACAACATTTTCATCTGACTTTAAATCATTAGGTTTTTAGCTCACTTCCCAACAAGGTAGCATGACAAACTTGGTCACACTGGAAACCTGAGGTTGTCCCAAATAAATTGATATCTCTATCTTTGGGCTCGCTCAAAATTTGAGCGTGCTACACTCTTTGAAAGACAGTCTGACCGGCATTTCTGGCAGCAATCCCACAGGTATCGTAGGGGTAATAAAACATTGCAAAAAACACATTTTGGACAGGTTTTGTTCCGGGGATCACCCAAATCCTTATTTTAGAGGTCCTAAGGATGCAAAAAATCCAGACTAGAAAAAAAAATAAGGGGGGTGCACGTGGACCCCTGCTGGGGCTCCTACTATATGACATGAAAGCTTCTGTTTTCAGGAGGATCTCTCTGGTAAATGCCCACATTAAGTGTTGATATTAAGATACATGCTGTATGGCTTGTGTCTTTTCCAAGCTTCGTTGGCTTGCCCTCCAATAAGTGATTTTTCCCCCCACTGTGTATAAGATTGACCAAGGTTTCAAAATGAGGGAGTGTCTGTTAAATTCCTTGCAAACTGGCCTAACATTGTTCAAACTAAGCATCATCACAGAATACCATACTGTAGGTCAAAATGTCCATTTGTCTACGGAAAAGAGCTTTCAGAGACTTGACACAAATTGTCCCTGATGATATGAACGCCTTTCATTCAGAGGTGCTATTCAACAAAACCTTATTGTGTCAAAAGAACTGGTCTGCTCAACACAATACCCCCCAGCTGTTCCATACTTCTGACGACTGTGCAGTAGATAAAATGCATGATCTACTTAAGTGCAGTATGAACTAGAGCAGGGATCCCCATTAGGTGGCCCACGGGCCACATCCGGCCCGCGAGAGCAAAACATCTGGCCCACGACGATTCACTGGCACTGACGCACCTCTTGATAGTATTAAACCAAGTGAACAACAGATAAGGTGTGCACTGCTATACTTTATTTTGATCTCACCCCGCTCTGTACATTGACCTACGCTTGTGTAAAGAGTGTGTGAGGTGAAGACGTACCGCACAATAGAAAAAAAAAGAAAAGAAAAAAAACATATGCACGGTATGTTTTTTTTTTTTTTTCCATCGCGCGGTATGTCTTCACACACCAGCTGATCCGCCGGTCCTCTGAGTGAAGTATCCAAGTAAGTCAGGTAGGCTGATTAATAACATGACCTGTACCAAAAGGTGGCAAAGCGACTGGACTGATGAGTTTTGTTTTATTTTACCGGACCATGCCGATGCTGAGAGAAAGACAAAGTCACACCTAACCCTCTCTCTCTCTGTCTGTCTCTCCTTCCGTTACGTGTGTGTGACTCTTGAGGTGAAGGGTTGTACAGATGCCTGCTCACAGCTGTATTTGTGGACATTTTGCAGATGGGTTTAAAAATCTGCACAAATATGTAGAAAGGTTGCTCATTTCTTACTCTGTGTCTCTAGCTAATAATTTCTTTTTGCCATTGTGAATATTAGAATATATTCCAAACACAACTACTGCTCCCTTCTCGTTGTCTTCCTTTACTGTATGTTACGCCTCTATATGGGTGCTCTGAATTAAAATGCTAGGATGCTTTTATTTTATCTAAACCGCAGGGGTGGCTGTTTTTCAAGAGTACATTTTTCTAGTTTGACCCTTTGAGACTCCCATGCCTAAATTATTACTTCTAGAATGTACTATGCTTTTCTTCAATTTTATCAACAATGATAGCAGCAACATTATCTGTACAAAAATCAACTTTTACTGGCACGATGTGATGGAAGAAAAAAAAAAAACCTGGACATTTTGGCCCTCAGTTTGGCACACTTCACATACTTTAGCCCTCGCCGAAAACTAATTGGGGAACCCTGAACTAGAGTGTCTGCTATAGCACTTTGTTAAAGCAGAAGTAAGTGGTCCGGTCGTTTTCGCTAATGCTGCGTTCCAGGCAGGCTTTTGAAATCGTAAATTACAGCTTCAAGTCACAACTTACGACTTTGTACCGTTTCAGGCAACCCACTCGTGTTTTTCCGACCTGTTTTACCGGTGAAAGTCACTATAACGGCCACTCGTAACTTCCGACCGGTGAACTCGTACCAGATCGAACTGGTACCACTTCACGGTCGGAAAAATACGAGTTTCCTTGAACACACCATAACAGTCCTCGTCGCTACGTCACCACATTCACGGCGTTCCTTGGCTGCACACACAGCCCTGCATGCCGTTCTCTCTCCTCATTGGATAAAAACTGTAGGATACGATAAATGTTTTCTCTTCGGCTCAGAGCAGAGCAGAGGGACTGAGAGACCCGTGTTTCAGTCCAAACACTCTATGTAAGTGATTGCTGTCGGAAGATAGAACTATTTAAGACTTATATTAACACAAATATATCACTTACTTCTGCTTTAAGAAACTCCATATCCTGGAGTTCACTGTCCGAATTCACAAAAGTGAAAACAGGTCTAGTGGACTAAAACTGGTTGACAATAGCAAAGATCTTGGTCTTAATGTTGTTCAGTTGCCTGTTGCACAACCCTAACCCTAACTCTAACCCCCCTAACCCATTGATATCTGGAGATAGTCTGCAGGAGTGATAGCTGTTTGAACCTGCTACTCCTCTTAATCCAAATAAATATTGTGTTTTACCTATAATTCGTGGTATGTCTTCTATCTGAAGAACTTGATACTTGATCATCACAATCTGTTCATTTGATTCCAAAAGTACCATCTAATGACCGGTGACACAAACTGCATTAGGAATATCGGGCTGCTCATTCACGTGGTACAAGTGGTTTGAAGAAAAGCACAACGTCTTCAGAGAAATCAGTAAAGAACTTTAAAAATATCTTTATTTTAGAAGATTACAATTTGGTCTTGATCAGCAGATTAAAGGCCGGCGAGGGACCAAATTAATCTTTTGATCAGGCTTGTAATGTTTCCACAACTTCCTGGGTCAGAAACTAAGATTCACAGCATCAGGTTGGGATGTATCTTTGTCTGTTCTGGTCTTGAAAATGAAAATGAGATGAGCCTTTGTTCTACAGGACTGTCAACATAACTGTTGGAGATAACAATGTTTATCTTCTTGTCAATTCTCAACAGCGTACTACTGATGATCATTTGAATGCATTTAGTATTAAGAAGGACAGAAGTCAGTGATGTGTTTGGATGACCTGGTGCACTACAGACCTGCAGCAATTGTCCCATTCTGTCATTTTCTACATCTCTACATCAAACTGTTCAGGTAGGCTATGTGTGGTGTGCCTGAAATTTGAATACAAAACATTTTTGTGCAACTTGTTGTCCACTATTTCATGTCATTGACAGGTGTGCAGCATCGGTGGTTGTGTTGAGTACGGTGGCCGGAAGGGGACCACACCCTTGGAGTTGTGTTCCACCCGTTAGTGGCTCTCTTTAAAAAAGTGTCTAACACTCAAGAGTGGACACGTACAGACACTTTTCAACACTCTGAGTGTTAATTTAACACTAGCAATGTTGCTGTGTACTAAAGGCTTAAGTAGATGGTGTTCAGCGGGTGGATGGGTGGATGGGGAGGAACAGCTTTACCGAGCAACAAAATGTGGGCAGTTCACAGCAGCTAGCGAAGCAAGAATCAGCTTCATTTGCATAGACTAGTGGGAGGTGTGCATATAGTGATCTGACGACGGATATGTGAACTGTAACAGCATCCTGCATGAACGAATATGAAGGTTCTGTTTATAGCATTGACATTAGTGTAAGGGCCTGTGTGTATATGTTTGGCTTGGGTGATGCTAAAATATTGTGATACCTCCTGCACCCCCGTCTGAGATGATTTTACTCTCGGTCACTTTGTTTGAAATATCTAATAACGTGTTGTTTAACTCAGGGTAATGTCATTGGATTGCAGGATGATTCGGTTGTGAAATTCAATTGTGACTTTCAGGTGTCATTCAGAGTATTGCATTCGGGCAGAAATCTGATTTAGCAGCTTATTTGCGATGTTAATCAGTAAAACTGAAATTATGTATTGTAATTCATGGTGCAAAACAAATCCCACAGTGGTAATAAAGCCCATTATTTGATTGTCTCGGAACAATCAGGGGCAAAACATCATGATTCACCGCAAATTAGACTATGGATGATAGCGGGGCCAGATCTCTGGAGCTCTGATAGAGATGACCTATCTATTCTTATCAGTGCTTCTTTTCATCGTCATCTGTACGTAATGGCTCCTACTTCACCCTCCATCCGTACTGCACCTACCCCCTGTGCAGCTGTATAGTCGGGCAGCTTTGCTTTAAAGTCAAGTGCTTCTTGTACATGGAGGTCTACCGGGAGCAATCCTCCTCTCGATTCATTACCTCCAGGAGACAGAGCTCTTTCTGTTGGGCACCATGACAACATGGCATTGCTCTTTTCCCTGCAGCCTATGTAGGCTGGTGTCGAGCCACATGAGACAAAGTGCATTGCCTTCGCAGCCACCAAGCTAATTTCAGGTTATATGAATCATAGGGTTTAACGTGTCAAACGGAACCAACCAATGTGAGCGGCACAGTGGCATCCTCTCTGAAATTCAGCACATTTTCTTAAATAACTGGGATCATAGCCCTGCAGAGTAATTTATGATTGACAAGTTTATCTTAAAAGCTAGGAATAGTTAATCAGCTTCTTTTTTTTGTTTCCCCTGCTACACATACCGGCCTGAAAAACTAAAAGAAATGTGTGACAAATGTGAAGTAGTGAGGGGATGTATGTAGACGCTAAAGGAGGTGTGTGCTGCGGTAGCATCGAGGGGTTAATTCAAAGCCAAAACAAACAGCCCTGGCAATCAAGAGCGGTGAGTTACCTAATCTTGTTTTGTATCCTCTGAAGTACTAATTAAGTTGGATCAACATAGCAATTGATTGAAAATGACTTCATTCACTTCATTATGTGAGACATGAGTGGAAAGATTGCTAATGATCACAGGCAACCTCAGTGAAGTGGAATAAAACAGTCAGGTTGAGGGGAAATATAATCCACAAGTATCAGACAATGACTGCCTCCTCGGGTGGCTACAATTGCTATTCATGGGGTGGGGGGCTTCCAACCAAACACCCATGACTGCCGGGTGGAACACACACACAGTAGAAGCTCCGACATGAAGCACTGAGGTAGTAAAAAGCTTCCATGGCTTCATGGAGGTAGAACACCATATCATCTGAAGGCTTTGGGTTATTTTTCAAATTTGTCAAACACAAACTTATCTTTTCATACCAAAAACCCAGAGTTCTGACGGTGAACGTGCATCTTTCCATTAAGCAGCTTCATATCAAGTCTGGAATTATGTGTGTGGCATCTTGGGTACTTTCCAAAATCTCATAATGCAGGAAAAATGAAAACCGATGCAGCGTTAATCTGTGTTTTTCCACATCTAATGCTGCCGATGTGTCTTTACTTTGTTTTCCCCCTCTCTTTTTTTCACGCTCATGCTACACACTGTTACGGGGGATCAAGCATAATGCTCCTGCAAATGCACATTAAGGTACTCCAACTGTTGTGCTGTAATTAAACCAGAACAATAAATCAAGAATGCAATCAAAAAGCAAACTACTGACTATATTGGCCTAAACCATAAAAAGTACTGATAAAGGAAGCCGAAGGAAACTAGCAGCGACCGAGTGCAAACCTGCAGAGATATAAAAAGGGGGGAAAATGATGCATAGCCCTGTTCCTGTGGGAGTCTTACGGTGAGTATGATATCATCCCTCTTATGAAAAATGCCATGCACACACACACACACACACACAGCATGCCTTAAATAACTTTTAATCAAATTTCAGGGCGTAGGTTTCCAGGCTACTTACATCCAGGTTCATAACCACCACACACAGGACATGTCATGGAATGATCCGAGCTCTCACTGCACTCTGCACTGTTTACCTCACTGTCAGTGTGGTGGCCCAATCTTTCTTATGCATTTGATAGTGATAGTGAAAAACTTACTTATCTCACATTATGTTCTATGTCTTGTTTCCATTTGATTAAAGCAGACTACAATCTCAACAATAATGGAAAATGTATTGTGCCTTCAGCATACAGTGTTACTCTGGCGGGCAGCCATAGTGTTGTTAATTAATGGGATATACTACATACATACATACATACACACACACACACACATATATATAATGTGTGTGTGTGTGTGTACACACAGTAGAAACAATAACAATACCACACAGACACTGGAGGGAATTGAATAACAGAGTGGTATGTATGTATGTATGTATGTGGTAGATAAAAAAGACACACATATATATATATATATATATATATATATATATATACATACACACACACACACACACACACACACACACACACACACATACATATATACGTATATACACATGTCTTTTTTATCTACCACATACATACATATATATATATATATATATATATATATATATATATATATATATATACACACACACACACATATATTATATTATATTATATTTTATATATATATATATATATATATATATATATACATATATATATATATATTCTTGACTCGATTCTTGGCTCTATACACATACATATATAGTCTTTTTTATCTACCACATACAGTACATACATACATACATACATACCACTCTGTTATTCAATTCCCTCCAGTGTCTGTGTGGTGTTGTTTCACATTGGTCTTTAACAGCATATTGTAGACTTCATACAATATGTCATGTAATCTAAGAGTGTGAAGAAAATAGAGCTAAAGTGTGTCCTGCACCAGTGCCTCCTAGCTTGGGGCTAACCCTACTGTGTGCATTTCCTTTACACTCACTTGCACAGAGCAAATGCCCTTAATAACCATTTAGCTGCTGAGGCACGTTTGTCTGTCCCCCATTCGCAGCCTTAGCCACTAATTACCTTTCCAAAGCAATGGACATTTCTGTGTTCCCTCAATGCCTCCCTTTTTTCCTCAGTAAAAATCAGCCAGCTGCCTTCACTGGTAGGAATTAGTGCTCTGCAAGGCCTGAAATGAATGTCCACAATCAACCCGTGTCAGCCAGTCCTCTTCTTGTTTTTGTCCTCCCTGCCTATATGAAAATGTAACACTGAGATCCTGTTTTTCCTTAATTACCAGCGAATTACAAGAACGCATGTAATTCCACATGCAAACACAACGCAAAGCCAAATATTTTCCCACAACAATTACACAATATAAGTATGAAAACAGCCTGCGACTCGCTCGACTGTTTACAGAGGCACACACATAACCGTCTGTCAAGTGATTAAAACATATGGCCGATAAATGCTGTCGGCCAAAGAAAATGTGCCAAGGCCGACTTAAGCCCGATGTCTTCATTAGAAAGTGAGCGAGAACTTGACCTGAATATTCAGACAGGATCAGGTCCAGCAGGTCCTCAAAGATCTGTGTGGTTCCAGAGCAGTGTGCAGCTGCCCAGTCAAGACATGCAGAAATATAATGAAGCTACGGACTCCTGTGGAGGCTTGCCACCTCAACTGTATTAAAAAACCACCACTACTCACATTAGAAATTAAGGTAACACTTTATTTGACGCCTATATTTCTCTATAACACATTATGACCACACTTATAATGAGTTATAATGCAGTTATAACACCGTATAAGTATAGTTATAACACTCAAAAATTATCACAATGCTTTATAACACACTATAGGGCATTTTATCAGGTATTATAATACGTTATAATTCTTAGTAACTGGCTGACAATGCCCACATCGATAATGCATTATAAATATAGTTATATTTGGCTTATAAACGTGTATAACTATCATTATAAACACTCACAAATGATTATAAGGCTTTATAACAATAAGCATAACACATTATAGAGCATTATAGCTCTAATGTAATACTTGACCTTATAAGCCAATGCCATTATAAAATGCTCTATAATGTGTTATTTATAAGAAGTGTTTATAGTTATACACGTTTATAAGCCAATTATAGTACATAACTATATTTATAATGCATTATCGATGTGGGCATTGTCAGTGAGTTACTAACAATTACAACATATGATAATACCTGACCTTATAAGTCATGATAAAATGCTTTATAGTGTGTTATGATTATTGTTATAAAGCATTATGATCATTTATGAGTGTTTATAACTATACAGTGCTATGACTGCATTATAACTTATAAGTATGGTTATAAGAGATAGGCATCAAATAAAGTGTCACCTATATTCTCTTACATATTATTAATAATGTACTTTTATGGGAAAAAAAGGTGAACCATAGAGAATGACTATGATTTCACACAGCCAGTGCCAAATACTGCTGCTGTCACTGAAGCTATTGGCAACAACCTGAACACATCATGAGAGGAGAGCAGCAATTTCTCAGAAGCTCACAGAGCACTCTATGCTACAGTATGGGTGTTGAACCTATTTAGAGTGATTTTACATGTATACACACAAATAAGGAATATTCATAATATTTCTAAATGCTCAGGACAGGAGTACTTGGCAGTCGGCCATTTTACTTGAACCATCAAACAAAACCTCTCAGCTAAGAGCCAAAACTGTTCCATCTGATCATTCGAGTTGGATATTTAAGGAATATTAAATAAGCAAAACGGTGATTAACGCTCACTGTACGTTGAGGGGTTTCAGTTCCAGAAAGCAGGCCCATGTTTGGAGTGATTAGGATTCCCATAATGGGCTCCACACACCTTGTAGATAGTGGAAAAGGCAATCATAGTCCAAGCAGACGCTCTTTCACAGCCTCTGCTTGACAACTGGGGGGAGACGAAAAACCACTATGAGGAGTGACATGAATGCCAAACAAACTCCAGTCCAGAGTAAGCACAGTTCATTTTTGCTGTTATTTGCACCATTTTCTAGCCTGAAACCGTGGGATTGTGGGCTCACTACGGCAGAGCCCAAGACAAAATATTCCGGCGATGAAAAATAATTTGCAGAGCTCATTGCACTCCAGCAGCAGAGGGACAGAGTTAGTTATTTGCTGGGTGGCGTTATTTTTTTTATTTTATTTTTTTGGACCTTGGAACCTGTAAATATAATTTTCCTTGTGCTCCCTCCCTTCCTGAGCTCTTTCAGTGAGGTGCCCTCGATCAAAGCACATAACCCCTATTTCCCGCCGGAGCTGCTCAATGGCCGACAGAGGGCTGTGTTTGCACTGGGGTGTGAGTGTGTGCGGCTGAATGTGAAGCAGCACTCTGAAAGAACATATGTGCTTATCAGAACTGCTCCCACGGATAATAAATTATATAAATACGGCCCGGTCTGAATACTCCTGACTAGATACATTAAGGAATATCACACTCTTATACAAGAGCCTTTACACACTCCATTTTATTTTTATCAGCAACCTTTACGGTATATAGAAGGACTGGGCGGGGGAGCGCCGAGCTACTTTACTGCACGAGTAATGCATCACAAAGGTTGATAGAAATAAATAAGTACTGCCTATCAAAGGCTTAACTGCTGAGCGAATTATTTTGCTCCTGTATAGCACTACTCATAAATAAGGGAACTTCTGCATGTGTACAGAGTGTTCATAACTGGAAAAACCCAAATAAACCAGTCTTAAATATTTGATACAGCGTGTTGCTGGTGCAGCTTTGACAGTGTTATGTGGCTAAATAAATAACATGATAACTGCTGTACTGTTGCCGTGCCTCATTATCAGAATCAATGTTCATGTCCACGCTGAATCTTTGCTGATTCTGTCTTTCAAACATCTGTCTGAAACTGAGAACTCTGCTCCTGCTTCCACTGAACACGTAGTTTACACATCAATTACCATTCCGACTGTCGAGAAGCACGCCCCGATTTCACCACTCTCGCTATTACACTGCTGCAAACACGCGGCGCTCTGAGAATACTTACAAGTGCACAATTAATCATCCATTAGGGCGTACGGTACGTCTTACTGTGGGCTGCTGTTGTCCGTACATTTTCCAATTTGTTGGGAGGTAGATGTTGAATTAGAGGAGGACGTCAGCCTAAATTCCCCGATGCACTTCCGTTGGTATTAAAAAGCGGGCGTACTATCAATAATGGAGGCAGGAGTTAAAACACACGCATGTACAGCACGGCCTACTGTGCTGCTTAGGCCTGGGACGATAATCAATAAATCAATTAATCGCACGATAAATGAAAATGAACTCGATAGTTTTTCCGGCCTCGATAAATCGCCATGTGCATGCGCACTTACAGTATTTGTTTTCCTGGTCTCTGGCCTCCAACCAGGCTGGATGACAAGAGGCTTCACCCTGTGCATCGGTCTCAGCACCTGGGCCGTTTGTTTTGCAGAATGAAAGGAGTGAACCCTCTTTTCAGTCATCCAGGATCTTTGTTTCCCAGAATGCATTTTGCAGCAACCGGCAGCGCTAGCTGTAAAGCTAAGCAGCTAAAAGCTATTTTACTGTAATTCTTGCTGCCGCGCTGTTAACACGTCACTTTTTAAAGTTTTAATATTTTTTCATGTGAGAAAGTCACAGTTTAGATCCCCAGTCTGTGGTCAGTTTATCCACATATCGCCTGTTAGGAGATTTCCTCGACGTTTTTGGAGCTAATGTGGTAGCAGCAAGCAGGAGGAGCGGGGCTTCCCACAGTCTGCAGCCGTCTGCAGCAGCTCACTGGCCGGTCAACCTCCGTCATTGGGGGAGAAAACGACTAAGAAAACTTATCAGCAGGTTTTTAGAGGTTTACCGCCGGCTGGTTTAATACTTTTTAGGAGATAAATGCTGGTCTCATTGATGAAATCTTACATCTGTGGAAGTCACATTAGTTTGTTTGAATGAAAAGTGGAGCTTCAGCTGTGTAACGTTATTGGACAGAACAGCTGCACTGTTTATTATTTTTTGTTTATTTTATTTATTTAGTATAGTAGCTATATAAGTTCTCATTCATTCCAAAGTCATTCCAATTACAATGGTTAAAAAAGATACTCATGAGAAATAAAATTTTAATCTTATTTAAAAGGGTCTACTTGCATTATTATGAAATATTATTATTATATTAGTGGTTAATTTGTTCTCATAAAAATGTGTCAATAATATCGTTTATCGTCAATAATTTGTGGGACAATATATCGTCCAGCAAAATGTATTATCGTCCCAGGCCTAGTGCTGCTGATACTCAACTTTAAGACAAATGAAAGTAGGTCTGCTGAATGCTCCAGCTTCCTGCACAATATGGCATACTTCAGTTCACAAGCTTCTTTCATGCTGTGTTAACGTTTGTAAGATTTTATTGAATTGTACGCAGAGAATCCCAGGTATATTGAGATCCATGCACTTTTTTCACTCTTAACTATGTTGAAGCTTTTTTTTTAATCATTTAAATGTATTTTTCCCATGTTAATATAAATAACTCATCATGTGATGCAAGCCCTCATACTGTACATAAAGACCTTAGATATAGAGATGCATCTTTCCAAACTGTTGAATCTCAACGATGATCAAAGCAGATTGGACGCTGAGCTAAATTTACACCAAAAGTCACACCACAGGGTCACAATTGGGGCTGAATGTGATATATGGTGATATGACAAAATGCGATTTTGTAATCGCAGAGGCTCCGATAATGCTCTAGTTATGTGTCATGCAAGGGAGAGTGGTGCTGATGGTGAAAAGAGGGAATACCGCCACACTGTTACGTGTTGTAGGCTATACTGGCCTCAACGCAGCACTACACAAACTTTAATGTGAGAGGAGCAGTGCGTAGGGCTGGGACGATACTTTTCTCCCGATTCGATTCTTCTATGATTTTTTGGATGGCGATTCGATTTAAATTGCAATTCTACGATATTGCAGATTTTCTCGATTTTTAGTCTGCATTTTTAACATTTATCTGCACACAAATACTATAGGAGCCTATAAATTAACATACTCCATTATAAAGTGAACTTAAACCCTTTTCAAAACCTGGACTCTCTTTATGTAAAAAAGGCTAACAAATGCACATTGCACAATATTAAAAAAAAAAAAAAATGTTTTTTTCAACAACAAAAAATTGATTTTTGAAAAAAAAAAAATCGATTAAAATTGGCAAAAAAGATACCACGATATTTATGTGAATCGATTTTTTCTCCGACCCTTTGTTGGCTGTGGAACTATTTATTTATTTATTTAAACTTTTATTTTAACTCTTTAACCCTTTTTTTTTTTTTTTTAAAGATGGCCTTGGTGCTGTTGCTGCCTCAATGGCCAACACAACCCATTTCAGTACTTAATAAAACACCACAAAGCTGTGTGAAATGTTGACAACCAGCGAGTCTAACAAGTCAAAAAGCCACCAACACAAGAGTTTGAAAGAAAAACATTGCCTCATTGTCTCATCGTGATATTTCTGTTTTCCTTATTTCCAGAAAGGGCTTTGAATACTTCCTGAACACACTGAACAAGCAAACTGATCCTTTTTAATATCTTGTTGTAATTCTGATCAAACTCATATTTACATACATTTTAATCACATCAACTCGTTGTTTGATGGTTACGACATAATGTGCACTTCTACTCACGTCTTCTTTTGTGCATTAGTACAATTAATTACAGTCACTTAGAGCAATAAAAACATAGAATTCAGTTCAGTGAATACTGTGTTGTATTTTCCAGCACCCAGGTGTTAAAGGAAAAATGAGAGAGGAAAGAAAATGAGGGGAAACGATGGTCGAGGTAGAGCAGAGGTGAGAAAGTCAAGTAAATGCATTTCCCCACCTGCTGAGGGCTTTGGTCAGCGCACAAATGAGAGCTCACCTGAATAAGACCAGTAACGGTCTTCAGCTGCCCTCCTCTCCCTCATTACGCCCGTGCTCCCATGATGCCCGTCTCCGGGGTAGTTAGGCTGCTCACCCGCTGCAACTGTGGTAGGAAGAGAGAGAGAGAGGTCAGGAAAACCACAGGGGAAGAAAAGTTTCAGAAATACAGTGACCGCTTATTCAACAATCTATTAAAAATGCATGAGAAGATGGATGAGGCTCATGTCAAAGGTGAGAGACTTATAAAGTGGTGTGGAGGAAAAAAAAAAATCAACCCTTTAAATTTCATCTAATGAATATAAGAAAGTCCAGGGCCCTGAACACATCTTAGTGAAATGTGAAGGTGTGCAAGTGGGGCTGATGGAAGGGTGTGTAATGTGTTTGACTTTGACGGTGGAGAGAGGGATTCATGCTCTGCTCTATTGAACTTTTTATGAACTTTCAGCTGAATCCTCATATGATAACTCAGGGCCGAGGGCATTTTGTTTGGCAATATTGTATCAATACACATGCAGGCGCCAAGAATTGATCTTTCATTATGTAAATTGAAAATAAAAAATTAAAGTTTTTAGTAGTAGAATACTACAGTACTTTTTATGACTGTGTTGGTCATGAGTAGGGCTGGCTTTAAAAAACTGATTTATATGGATTTTCATTTGAGTGATGCCATTCCCTGTTTCCTCTTAGTCTCACGAGATTTGCACGATGGTGCAAGATTGGCAGGACGAGATCACACATGTTGTTGTGTCCACTCACTTCTGAAATGGACATATTGAATGCAGTACTTGAATTATCACTTTACTTCTGGAGTGGGTCATGGTAAATGATGTGCATTAATGTAACTGCTTTTGGGTCATTTTCTAGTGTGCACCAGGTTCCATCTTTGTACAATTTGCAGCATTAGTTCTGTGAAAATCTCTTTCATAACCAAGAAAAATTGGTGTTATTAGAACTGAAATATCTCTAAATGAATCAATGTCGAATTGGATCAAACTGAATCAGGACCTTGCGAAGTATAAAAATGATTTAAGTGAGAAGAACAAACTTTATTATATAAAACAGCTGCTGATGAAGTTCATTTGCAGTTGTAAAAAGATAATAACCAATAATGTATCACAATATGTTACAGCTATATTCAGGATTGCACAAAATGTTTATCACCACAATAATATTGTATCATGGCTCAAGTATCGTGATAATCTTCTATCAAGTTGTCTGTGATGATCTGAGCACCCAACGACACAATTATTGAATTTTGATGTAATGCTGTTTTGATTAATTGAGAGAAATAGATTTTTTTAGGTCTTTTTATTTAACCAGGTAAGTCAATTGAGAACCAGTTCTCATTTACAATGATGATGATAGCTCACAGGCAACAAAGACGACATAAAACATACATGGATACATTTATAGAAAGGAATCAAATAAACTTAAATTATGCATACAAACATACATAGACGCACACACAGAGTAGGAATAATACTCATATTGCAGTACTGATTTACACCCCGTCACCTTGGCTGTCATCTCAGGCCTTCCTCACACACAGAGGAGCAGGTCTGAGCTGGAAGCGCCTCAGCGAGAAAACGACACTGCATTTAGGTCTGTCAATCGAAACCCCTTTCTGAGAACACTTCTCTGTTTTGTTGATGGGTTATAAATACAACACTTACATAAATACAAGCTTAAATTACACTTCATATCTAACTCCGCACTGAATATATTCAGAAAAAGTGCCTCAAATCTGCCTCCAAATTGCAGCGGTTGCAGCTACTCATGTAGCCAGGACGATAACCCCCAAAGGTCACAGAGACTGAAATATACTGAGGATAACAAGGATAACTTTTTACTGAGGAGCCTCTGATCCCTCTAGCTATTGTGACAAATGATGGTTTCCTCTAGCAGTCAGTCTGAACCAGTGAAAACAGAAGCTGCAGCGATGGTGGTGACTGAGTCTGTACCGAAACCAACAGTCCAGGTGCAGCCGATGGCACAAAGCCTTAATGGGTATTAATCATGGGATCTGCTGAAAACAAGAGGAGCATCTCTTACAGCTTCCTGCTCTTTTATTGCTGGAATCAATCAAATCCTCTGCAGCAGCAGCAGCAGCTTTTCTGGGACAGAAACTAAATGGACTGGATGATCAATATGTTTGTGATATATGTATGGATGAAATGATACCATCACAAGTTCCCTGATGAACTATGTGGAAACTTGATGGAGTAAAATGCAAACAGCCTGTGTTAGCAGGAGTGAAGAAGACCGGGCTGGTGTGTCTTGGGTGCAAATGTTTCCTTTAAAAAAGGGATACTTCACCCAAAATCGATAATTCACCAATTTCCTACTCACCGTCATGCCAATTCAGGGTTGAGAGACGGTTTACCAAGAAGACGAACAAACAGAAGAACTCCCTATAGCCTGCCCTACCTGGCCATTTATAGAAGCAGAGACGGAAAGAAGAACTCCGTAGTTCCTCCAGAGACTTCGGAAGTGGATGGCAAATCTCGTGCATGCGTACAACATCAACAGAGCCACTGGGAGCTGCTACTACAACAAGGCTAAAGACAGAGAGCAAATTCATTTTTTCCGAACAACTTTTTGGTGTCGCGGGTTCAGGACACTTGGGTCAGTATGGACGAGCAGTATGAAGGTATTTGGATGTTTCATAGTGTGTGTTTTGGACGATTCAAGTGAGCTCCATCCATCGCCATTATGTTAAAATCCGTTGCCAGCCGGACCCCCCTGGAACTCCAAAAGCGTTTTGATAACTCTAAAAGTTCTCCAAACCCTTCCTTGGTTTGACGGTGCGTAGAAAATAGGTGAATTATCGATTTTGTGTGAAGTATCCCTTTAAAGGGATAGTTCAACATTTTGGAAAATTGGCCCATTGCCATAATCCCTATCGTCATAGCAGTAGGTTCGTTACCTTTAATTGTCGGTGCAAGCTGTTTTTAGTAGGGCCCGACCGATTTATCGGCGAGCCGATTAAATCGGCCGATTATAGCCCGTTTGAGAATAATCGGTAATCCGCCAAAACTTGCCGATTGTCGCCGATATTTTCAGAAATAAAATGCAGGGAATAAGACTTGGTTTTACTTTGAAAATGTTCCCCCATTTGAAAAGATCCCCCGACATTAGGTTATTTATCCTGTAGAGGGCGCATCCAACTGCATCCACTAACCACCTCACAGCAGAGTGACTGATCTGCAGCAGGACACGCTCAGCCATAGCCTTGTCACTCACACACATCACACAGCTCATTAACAACTTGATTAACTGTTAACTGTCTCAAAACCAGTGTTGCTGCTGGCTTTTTTTTTCTTTTTTTTTACACCGCGGTCGGGTTGTGAATTAATTAATTAATGCTCGTGACTCCGGCCGTGTTGGGTCCGAGATTCAACAAGCCAGTCGGGTTTTACAGTTATTACCGGCAGTACAGTAGCTACGCCCGTTTATCAATAAACACAGTGGATGAGGAGGGTGAGTGACTGAGCTCAGGCTGTGTAGACTGGGGGGCGGGGGCGGCGGCGGTGCGGGTCTCTGACTGCAGCGAAAAAAGGCTACAGAATATAAGTTATATTATTGAGTATTTAGTAGTATTATGTAACACAACCTCTGCCATGCTAAGGAATGGCTTCTCTGTAATACATTCTATTGGTGGTAGTGGGGGTTCCGATGAGCAGGAAAAGTGGGTGTGGCTATTTTTTTCCACCAAGGAGTGTTTTGGCTGAAAAACTAATGTTTGCGGTCAACTCAGAATCATGAAAAACCTCTAGTTTGACCCCTCACAAGTTACTTAAGGCCAAATTTAACATTTTGGAATTTTCGCAAAATCTGCACAGGTACCCCAACTTTGAGTAGTTTTTTAGGGGGTTTCCCACTGGAATTGAATTTCAACATTTTATTACATGATATTACACACCTTCCTAAACACAATGGTGAAGAAATTTATTGGTAATGATTTACTTCCCAGATTTTCATAGGTTTCCAATGGGGAATAATGTGGAAAAAGACCCCTAAAGACCCCTAAAGGTCAGCCACCAAAGTGGTTCCACGTCTGAAATTAAACCTTGGGGTATGTAGATGAAATGCTGAAAGTTTCATGCTTTAGTCACTAAAACGCACAATTATTTTGCTTATCTGCCCCACTATGTATATAGCTCTGAGCAGCTCGTGGCTCTGCTCCGCCGTTCTATAAATAGCTTGCACCGACAATTAAAGGTAACAAACACTGCTATGACTATAGGGATTATGGCAATGGGCCAATTTGCCAAAATGTTGAACTATCCCATTAAAGGTTATAGCTACAACTTTTTCATCAAAAGGATTAATTTTTTTTTAAATAATGCATCCACAGAATGTCTAGAGGGGTGCAGAATAAAAGTATTAATTTTACTGAATTTTCTAAAAATAGTATATAAATAATTGTTTAATAAATTTTGGCGGGTCCGAAATATATAAATATTTACATCTGGTTAAATTGGCAATGTCGGCATGGAATGATCTCTGTGGCAACAGCATTAGAATGTTGATGTCATGTGTCTATAGTGACGTCACGGTGCGTTCCACCTGGCCGCCGCCATGCTGGGTACCGAACACTGAGTTAACCTCTATTCAGATCAGTGCAGCCACATCCTCTCTGACCAGAAATGACTGCTGCCTGATGTAGTTTGGATATGGATATTTCTCATTTTGATGGCCTTGCCTTGAAAGCACACACCATTTCTGCTGAGACGATCTTTGACAGCGCGGTGCGCCGCTCTCTCTCCCGTTAACAGTTAATCTAGCTCACCCAGCGGACCTCTCTCTCTCTCTCTCTCTCTCTCTCTCTCACTGTCTCTCCTCCAAATACACGAAAAGCCAAATCAAATCAGAAATGCGTAGCCCACTTCTTTTTAACTCGCAGACATTTATTTTCATAAAGTAATAAAATATCTGGACATTTTGCCATCGTTAACATTGAGACAAAAGGCTGCAGGAATGGAAGAAGAATTCGGCAAATCATCTTATAACGCAAAAAGTCACAACAAACAGGTTTTGCACAATGGTTTGCACAGATAAGTCTTAAAATATGTGCAACACCTTCTCATCACAATCCACACCATCTACACAGTTACGTTATCAGCGGTTATTAAAACCCAACTCATCAGGACGCGATGACCACCACTCACATTAAACAAACCGTTAACAATTAATAATCCACACTCAAACCGAGGCAACAATAGTGTTAACTGTACTCAACAAGCTGTTATTACAAGGTTTACAACAGATATGACAGACAACCTGGGCCGTGTGTGTGCGATAAGAAAGGGGAGAGGGAGGGAGGGAGAGAGGAAAAGTAGGTAAAAACCTGCCAGCTGCTAGCTGTTAGCTACCGTAGCTCAGGCGTCGGTCTCCCGTCAGGTAAAAGCTGCCGTTTATTCCTCAAATGAAGCTCATGTTGAGGCTCTCGGGTACAGTTATCCATCACTGCTGTTGAATTAGCCGCTAAACTGCTGGACGCTAAAACCGAGGGGGCGTCTGTGTGTTTACAATTCACGAAAGCAACGTGAACGTACGTGCCGCTCACACTCAGTAGAGTGAGGCAGCCTCCCTTGGTGTACATGTCTCCCAAGCTGTTTAATGACGGTAAAAAATGAAACAGAAAGTAAATATCCTGCATAGTTTCTCTTTTCTGTGCTGCGCTGATCAGAGCGGCGTCCCTACCTAGTGTATTTTACTTAGCAACGATCTGTTATTAAACAGGAATAACAGACTGTTAAATGCAAAATCAAGATGTAAATAAATATCAGAAATATCAATAAATTATCGGAATACGACATTCAATAGTGCCATGTAATAAAAAAAGGTTTATCCACTATTTTTGTGAGATTTGATGTCACAGCCATGGATGTATTATAGGTCACAGCCCATAGACTGCCTTTGGAAGTCGGTACCCAAGATGGCGCTGTGACCGGCTGCGAACGCTGTGTGACGTCACGTGATATCTATCTATTGCTGTAACTGGCAACCAGTAAAATCTCTCGGCCTTTTGACTAAGATCAAGTGTAGTATCTGTTCTTATCAGTTTAATATCTGATACGTCCCCTACCCGGGGACCATATATTAAATAGATTTTTGGAACAGGGAGATGGAATAGGGGCTTGCTCCGTCCACTCCACGCATCGACCTGGTATTGCAGTATCTCCAGGAACGGTGCACCAAAAAAAAAAAGAAAACAGTAAAATGGAAGGTTGGAGCAAGAGCAGGCAGTGTGAGTTCTACACCTACTGGCCAGGAGGAATTAAACTTGTAGCTATCACCTTTAAGGGTGCACTCACACTAGGCAATCGTACCGTGCCCAAGCACGTTTGCCCCCTAAAGTCCGGATTCTATTGGTAGTGTGAGTGCAAGCGTTCCGTGCCTGAGCACGGTACACTTCCCTGGCCCGGCACGGTTGGGAGAGGTGTGCTTGGGCACGGTGTGCTTGGGCACGGTACGCTTGGCCAGGAATGCACACACGTAATGCGCTGCGGGCTCGTTCTCCACCACGTGTCTGCAACCGCGTGTAAACAGTCACTTAACGATTACGTCGCACCGTAAACATCGCTAGTTAACGTCACTTTGATTAAACTTCAAGATAACCATGACAACCGGTCAGCATCCGCCATGTTGGTATATGAACGTGATGACATATGTGTCGGAGGCAACCGTGCTTGAGCAGGCTTGGGTTCGAGGCAGTGTGAGTGCGGGCCAGTGGGGGACAGGGGAGGGGGGACATTCGGGCTTCAGCACGGTACGGATCAACTGGCCCTAGTGTGAGTGTGCCCTAAGTTAGGGTAGGGTTTGAGGCCAAAAAAAAAAATAAATCAAACTTTGTCACCAGAATTAACTGAATACCCGGCTCCAGCAGAGCATGTAGCCGCTGTGTGGAACAATCAGAGTCATTACAGGGCTGAGCTCCACCATGTATGCATCCTGAGGAACCGGCTAAAGTCGAGTGATTGTCAATCAGGTTAACAAGTGAACAGAAGTGTTGTGTATTTAAGTCATCTGTGTCATTCAGAACCTGGGAATGTGTTGGCTAATGCCGCCTCCTTGTTGCTGGAGGGATGCAAACAATTGGGCGAGCAGATTGTTTTCTGTGCAAAAAATTGGCATGGGAGGACACACTAAAACAAACCCACAGATAACAATTTGCCAGAAACAAAATGGGAGCAGAAATCACTGATTCATGCTGTAAAACTGTTTTTGAGTCCATCTCCAAAATCCATGTTGTATCTGAGTTTTTTTTATTTATCTATTTTTTTTATGGTTGCACACTCGGAGCGGTGTTCAACATTTTAAAAGTCTTCACGTCGACTGCTTTACAAACATGCCGCTTGGCAGCTGATCTTATATATATTTTTAAAAAAATCATAAAAACCAGAATCACCAGAACAGACTCCAAATCAGTCAACACCAGCAGCAGCAGCAGCTGTAGCATCACTGCAGCATCCAGAACTATCTCCTCAAATACCAAAAGGCTGCATGTTAATCACAGATATCAAAGTATACACATTCACTTCATTTTTTTTGTTTTATGGATTATCCCACAACATCAGATTTAAGATCTAAATTTAGAGTTTCCGCTGCTGTGTAAACAAACACCGTGCAGCATCACAGTGACCATGACAACTACTGTATCACATCAGCCGTTTGACTCAGGATGTTAAAGGGAACGGTAAACATTAGCTCGACTCCCCGGACTCCTCAAGATAAACCACCATTAGATGCTGAGTTCTATTTGGCTTGATCAGCATCACCACACATCAAACACACACACACACACACACACACCTCCAGCCACTTAAGACGAGCTCTTACTAATAGTTGCATCATTACCAGAGATTAATTAAACTAAGCACTACATCAAGCCAAGTCTTTCCTAGCGCTCAAAGTCGGTGCATTTCTGTCTCAAAAATGGTCTTTGCGATATTTTCCAAATTAAATGTGTAAGCTGTAGTATGGCTGTTTTGTTACCATCACTTGAATCAATGCACTATGGGGAAACACAGGTTAACATGAAGTGTGAAAGAGAGAGGGAGGGAGGGAGGGAGGGAGGGAGGGAGTCTCGGTGGCATCGACTCGGAGCATATTTGAAGGCAGGTTGTGAGGGGGGGGGGGGGGGGGCTGCAGCATCTTTGATCACAGAGCATAGGAGACGGCACCATGTCAACAGTTTACACTCATCCATGTCAGCTGTCCCCTGTGGGCAAAAGGATTAAAGCCACAGCATCTCTGATAGAGCAGAGCAGACAACACAGCCGGTGTCGGGCCTGAAGGAGAGGAGAGGAGAGGAGAGGCGCTCGGCTCCCATGTCACACCGCAACCTTAAATCCAGACACTACGCACATGAATAGCAATTTTGTGGTACGTTATACCTGCAGTTTAAATGAAACGCTACATACAAAGAGTTTTGGTTTTGGTTTCCCCCCCCCCCTCATAGGACACAAACGGCTTCAAAAACACCTACAGAACAAACAGCATGTGCAGAATCATTTTCCCTTTTTCATTGCCCTGAGGGCAGTTAAATCATCTAAACCACCATTAAGCCCTGCTATTTGTTCCATAATATCACACTCAACAACAAGGCAAGAACCCCAGAGAGCCCTTGAAAAACAGCAGCCTAACAACAGCCACAGGAGCGTTTAACGTGCATTAGTCATTGGGGGATAGAGTTAAAATATCAATCTCATCGGCAGCGTTGGCAGCAGGTATGTGAAGGATGGCCGGGCTGGCCTGTCCATGTCACCGTGGAGGAGTATTATGGGCTGGATGAAGCTATCAAACAAATACAGGCTGAGCTGCAGTCTCTGTAATTCAGGTAAACAAAGAGAGCTCTAAAAAGCGTATAATGTGCTGTTGGTAAAGTATTTCCAGCCTCGTGTAGCTCTCAAAGCTCTGCACTTGCAAGAGATTAGGGCTGGGGAGAAAATCGGTACAGCACCGTATTGCGATATTTTGTACGACAATGTTGTATATACGACACGGACTTCTTAGCAAAAACAGATGTTAAAGGGACAATGAGGAGTTTGCTTTTGGTAGAGTCTCATATTAAAGCAAAAGTAAGCGACCCGGTCATTTTGGCTAACTTCTTGTCAACCGATGGAGTTAGCAGTCCCCGCCCTCGTCCCTACGTCACCACATTCACGCGCATCCCTTGGCTGCACACACAGAGAGGACCGCCCCTTTATGCCGTTCTCTCTCCTCATTGGATAAAGGTTGTAGGATACAAGGAAAGTTTTCTCCTCGGCTTACAGCAGAGCAGAGTGACTGACAGACCCGTGTTTCAGACCAAACACTCTATATAAGTGATTGCTGTCGGAAAATAAGACTTATATTAACACAAACAATCCGCTTACTTCTGCTTTAATGTCGATGAATCTACGTTACCCACACTTGTTAATGGGTCCATTTTCGATAAATATATCGTTTTGTCTCTATAGTTATTTTGTTATTATTATTTAGTGGTCGACTCGCGCAGCATTTCCTAGTTTCGGTGTCACGGACGCTGCCTGGCGGGTTAGGGGGATAACGCAACAGAATCACCGTTTATGGTCGGAATTACCACGGTATCTGATCGTCTTAGAAACCTTTGACTTTCATTCTTGATTTGAAAACATTCTTTTCGCTTTCATCCGTCTTGCTCCGGTCCAAGAATTTCACCGTGCGAGAGAGGTTGTTAGAGTGGAGGCTCATGGGAAATGTAGGGGCTGTCCAATACGAACGCGTAAATTTTTGAAACCGTGTGTTTCTCTGCACTGTTTGGCCTTTCATCAATGTAACCGCAGTTACGTCTACTATATTTTTTTATTTCAATTAAATTACAGGTAGACCGCTCGGTTCATTGTAAAACATTAAGTTATTGTTACATCCGGTGTTATCGGTGGCAGCTGCCTCTGTGACGAGCTGCTGCTGTTCCCGGTCGGCTGCTCCCACAACATCGGAGGAAACAGGCGTCATTTGGATAAACTAACCACAAACTGGGGATCTACACAGTTAGATTCTCTCCTGAAAAAATATTAAAACGTAATAAAGTGACATTAACAGCTACAGCGGAAATTAAAACAGCTTTTAGCTGCTTTACCACTGTTGCTTGGAGCGAATCACATATTCAGTACAGTACATAGTACAGTCATTAAATATCCGCACATGTACCTACATCCTCATGCACTTTAGGTTGAATATATGTATTTCTTATACATAAATACTTGAATATGAATCTTGTTATTTAAACCAGTTATAGTTCTGTGAAACAATTTTCTTGAGGGATGCACTTTTTGTTTTAATTATATGATGATTTGATATGTCAGTGCTTTTGATTTATTAATTTCATATGGTAAATGTTTGACCTATAAGTGTCTTTTGCTGCTGTTTTTTATTTACAGCAAATGACCACAAATATTTGTGTGATATGAAAATAAATGAAAAGTTGAAGAGTCAGAGCTTTTGTTTTCTGTTATAGATAGACCAGAGCCTATTGTGTTAAATATAAAAATATCAGGGGTGCAAACTCATCAGGGGTAAAAAAAAAGGTGACCAGATACCGACCCCCTAGGGGGGGCTCCCCCGAGGAATTTTATGTAAAAACCAACTTTAAAGGTGAATTTACAGTCAATTTTAGCATGAGACTAGGGTCCAGATTTACTCAGGTTTGCACAGCTTTTGCTCCTGTTAAACCTGCACAATCTGTCTCTCTGTGTTTGGTTTTGAAATATGTGAAGGGGGTCTTCAGCCTATGCAGGTTTAGCATGTGCAAAACTTGGAGAATCTGTCCCTTGATGTCCATCAGATGAACCTTGCAAACCTTGCCTTCAAACTAAATAAAATTGAATACAGACTGATTGGTTCATTGTGAAACATTTATTTATTGATGTAAATATGTTTTCTGTACGTAGGCTATGCTCCGAGGCAGCGCTGCTCTTTCTGTCCAATAACACACATGAAGCGTAAAAGTGCCATAGGCTACATAAAACATATTAAGCGGCAATATGTATTTAAAAGATGTTCAAGCAAACGGTTCGGTTCACGGTTTTGTGGTCATGGTTTTCGGTTCGGTTTCGTATACTTTGATCGTTGGGAAAATCAATCATGTCTTGTATATTCAGGTTAAAACTTAAAGAATGAGGCAGTGTGACATCTGATACATTATAGTGACAGTCTGAGGTTAAAAGTAGATGAGATTCTGGCTGCAAGAGAGGAGACATGATAGTTCCAACATGTTTTAATTTATTGGGCAAAGAAAGTTATCTAACAAATGCTAAGAACAATTAGATATTCACTGAAATATATAACCTATATTTATTAATTGTGGTTCTTACAAAAAATATATCTTATAAAATATAAAAGCTAAAATGTCTCTTAAAGCTCTGCCCCTTTAATTAGTGCATACAAAATAATTTAACTTTAGCCTACTACTTTTACAACCACATTATTTACCAGCAACATAAAGTGAAACAGAGGCAGAGGTGTCCTGCAACAGTCAGTCAACCTCCTCCTCCTCCTCCTCCTCCTGCTGCTGCTGCTGCTGCACAGGTCGCACTGGAGCTAGTCTCGCTCGCCAGACCCTCCTCCAGAGAAGAGGGAGACACTGGAGCTAATAAATGCTAAACGCGCTAATCGCTAATTGGCCGCGATCGCGATCATCACACACACGCGGTTCCATACAGCAGACCTATACAGCACTGCTGGCGCATCTTCTTGCTCCGACTCTTTCACTCGCCATGCTCAAAAAGTCGCGTTAGTTAGTCTGTATTAAAAGTGAAGCTTCAGGTGTGTATTGCTGGACAGAAGAGGACCGCTGCCACCACTCGTTGTCATCCAGATAAGGTGCATGCGCCTCGCCTCGCCGCGCCTCGCCGGACCCCCTCCCCCCCCTCTCAATTTTTTTTTTATTGCGGATTTACACGAATCACACAAATGACCAATTTGGGATCCAAAACGGCGAATTTCGCCGAAAGGTGACAAGTTTGCACCCCTGAATATGAATATATCAGTTATCGGTATCGGCAATGAGAAGCAGGAAATTATCGGGTATCGGTTGAAATTTTTCATATCGTGTCGTGCATCACTAACTCCAAACAAAGGTTTCCTGAGCCGGGTTCAGACTGCTGACCTGACAGCTGTGTTCTCATTTACTCAGATGCACCTGTAGCTGTAGAAAACAGTCCACTGTAAATGAAGACTAGATATGGGTTTTCTATGATGTGTTAAATGACTGTAGCAGAGCCACATGCTCTGGGGACAGGCTGAACAGGGATTAGATTCTCCTGCCGTCGGGGGGTTCACCGCCCCCACATGAGGCCTCTACAGGTTGCTACGACACCATACCATAATATCCAATATAAAACTAAAGGATTAGTTAGGGCGGTAGATGAAGTAATTTATTATTTGTACCCATCCACAATGTGGAAATTTAGCCCATGAATCAAAGAAATGTTTATGGAGGTCATAGAGCTGAATAATTTCCTTATTAATAACACAGCTCAGAATAAACGACACTACCTTCATGATAATGAAGGGCGATGTCAGGCGATGTCACAGAGGATCAGTGTGGCTCAGTGCTGCATTTTTCATGGTTCCAACAAATATTCAGCTCTGGCACCCAGGACCTTAAGGCTTTTCCAACTCAAGGTAATGATTATTATTATCATTCAGTGTTGTGTTCAGCGGCGGCGAATATCGCTACATTTTTTTTTTTTTTTTAAGACGTTAGTTTAGGCGGCAGCTCTTTGTTGTTAAGGCGGCCGCCTTAACAGGAAAGCGCTGCGGGAAACCCTGATCATTAGAAGGATATTGTTGGTTTGATTAGATGTTTGAAACTGAAGAGGAATCTAAATATAAGTATTATCTTATAAAGAGAGTTATTATCAATCATTTTACTGTTTCACTCAAAGCATTACCTTTTTAACCTTAAAAGGTACATTGTGTAGGAATTACTCCCATCTAGCGTTGTGGTTGTATATCTCAAGCAACTCAATCGTATTTTTCATGCTGCATTCACCTGAAATTGGGCAGACGGCAGACGGACGACAGCCGCTACACGTAACGGCATAAACAAGCCTCTATGTAAACAAGTGGTCCGCCAGGCAAAACAATACACGTGACAATATGTTGTCATGGCGATGTCTTATTGTTGACCTGACCCACGTTTTACCGGCTTTCTCTCCACTTCTGTGACTAAAATGACATCTGGTTTGTTAGCAACGGCCATCTGCCTGACTGCAGGTGAATGCAGCATCAGTGTAACGCTCCATTCCTCCTCACTGCGTTACCGCGGTGACTTTTCACAGACGCCACCTCGACCTGAACCGACAGCTCCGGTGTCTCCGCTGAGTTTCCGTGGTTTCCTACCGTCACGCTGCCACTGAACGTAAAAACATGGCGACACAACATGGCAGCCAGCACCGAGCTTACCCACTCCATGTAGTTATGAATGATATGAACGGCTAATTCAGAGCTGAAAGGAACACTTCAGTTTGTTGATGGGGGGATTACTGATTAATGAAAAACATACTTTTGAACCAAATAATCGATTTTCGTGAACAGATAACAGGAGAAGTGTCCCTTTAAAGCGATAGTTAAGTTTTTGAAGTGGGGATGATGAGGTACAAATGGCTCCTAAGTATAATATGTGTAGTAGACAGCGCTCTGCTCTCCTCCAGTTAGCTATACCACAGCTCATAGTGCTGGGCAGAGATACAGGAGATAAACAGCTGTGAACAGACCCAACTAACAGTGAATTTTCGCTGTCCCATCTCAAAATATACACTTTTTTTAAATAGTGCATTAAACTGGTCAGAAAAAAGCAGTTTATCGGGACTGACCACCTCACTCAGGATTCCTGTGCAGGCTGTGCGATGCCCTGTATCACTCAGTTTTGCTCAGTGGTGCATGGAAGAGGCAGAGTGAGTTGATGCACTGTAAAAAATAAAAAAAATAACCACTTAAAAACAACTGAACTATCCCCTGATAGTTGAATGGAACAGCAGGAATCTCTTTATATTTCAAATATCACTGATATGAGAGAAGTTCAGTTTATGTAAATGCAGTTAACAGGGGGAAAGTGAACTTAGCTCACTAGTACTTTAGCAGCTCCACAACACTGAATGTGAAAACTAGCTAGCTGCAACACCAACTTCCCAGTAGAGTGTGCACTTTCAATTCAACAATGTGTTTAACCGCTGCATCACCTCCATGAGCCTAATGAAGGCCACGTTACCTAATTGGGTGGTGAAATAAAGTCAGCGTTGCTATATTCTTCCACCCTGCTTTACACTGGGACAGTACAGTACATGCATGCTTCATGGTGGCTGGTAAGGGAGAGGAAGCACCGCTCATCCTTGTTTTCTCAGCTACTCCTTTAATTAGGAGGAGAGTGAAGGCATATCATTAAATGCACTAATTAGACAGACTACAGTCTAAACAACTTTTATGTTATTCTGTCGAAATTCGTAGCAGCAGCACTGATGCAGAGTCGTTATGTATTTGAGAAACGTACAGTATGGAGGGAGAGACAGCTGCTGTCTCATCTGCAACATATAGAGCCAAGTGTCATACACAAGGACATGTGCTCAGTTTCCTGTTTTACTTCTGCTTATGACAAACATATGTTCAAAATTATTCATTTTACTGTACTTTAGAATGTTATTAGATGTTAAACAGTCCTTCCAGAGTGTTTTGTGGTTGTGGAAAAACATCTTTGGTTATGCGGCAGGTTTTCTCAAAAAATGCAACAATTATACACAGTACAATGTAGTGCATATATTTATGCAGATGTATAGGATGAAATTGACAGACTTTGCTAACATTGAGGGAACTTGCAAAAACTGTGGGAGCTGGCAAAATATGCAATTTGATGAAAAAGATTTTTTTTTAAAGTGATTCCCCCAACACCCTGTTCTAACTTCTGTATCTTTAGGGCTGGCATGGATGCACGCATACAGCTGTCACCAACATAACATCCCTTTGTCCAAATCACTTAAACAATTCAATATTTCCACATGCAGCATAAACATTATTATATTTATTGTCTCTCGCACACACATGATTTTGTGTATCTTCTTGCGCAATGCAATGACATTTCATGTTGTGTAATTAGGGGAACATGGGGTTAATGGCTGCTCCTATGTGAAGTAAACATGTAAAATTTTCCATCTTTCTGCAAAGATATATGTGACTTTTTTGCAACTGAAATGTGGACCCGTTTCTCACATTTTGCATGTGCAATTTTTGTGGCGAAAGTGCGGTATCTTTGAAAAAATGCATCGATCAGCCTGTCTGTCTCCTTCTAGATACTGGTGGTGGTAACAGCAGTGAAACCAGGTTGGGGGTGTCTCTCTCCCCCATCTCCCTCTCTCTATCTCTCTGAAACAGTGCAGCGTAGAGACGGAGGACGCGGAGCTTGATCTTGAGAGTGCATGTGTTTCTCATTTCTCGGGAAGTGGGCGATGTGGCTCAATTTCCCCGGAAGTGTTCGAGTCACACCAAGGACCTCTGGAACATGAGAACTGCCAAGATCAGCCGGAGATACGGCACAGAGGGAGCCGGGCCTTAGGGCCAAAACATCAAGCTCAGAAATAATAAAACAACAACTCAAATCCCAATGCAGATATTTAGGCCGACACAGCTAAAAGCAAACAAGCAGTTTCAGCAAAGAGGACATCAGCACCCCTGGGCCAGAGAGACGGAGCCACATTACAGTCAAATTAAGACCATTAGTTTTAGGGTTTAAAAAAAAAATGTTATTTGACTGAATCGATGAAAAATAAAAATTGTACAAACTCATTTAAAAATATCCCTTAACACCCAGTCTTAATTTTTTTTTTTTTTTTCCATCTTTGCACATACGAGCATATGTGTGTGTGCATGTCAAGACCTGTCTGGCTTTTTGTTCATCATGTTAATTGACAGAAGTGCTACTGCACTTTCAAAGCTGAGGCGAGATGTGTGTGTGTGTGTGTGTGTGTGTGTGTGTGTGTGTGTGTGTGTGTGTGTGTGTGTGTGTGTGTGTGTTTTTCTTCAATGTCGTGCAGGGTGCTGATAGCCTCAAATACAGCTTCATAGTGAGACACAGAGACAAGTGGAAATAGTAAAGTGACAGAAACTCAAGACTAACTTTTTAATTAAGTCCAAAAACTCACACCTACACACACACATACACAGAGAGAGTGAGATGAACACACTCTTGTAGGTATTGTGTGCATTGCAGCCTTGGACCACCTCCCCAATAGAAAAAAAACATTTGTGTTTGTGTTTCATTAGGGAACTTGAACAACAAAGCGAGCAGAATAGGAGGAAGGGCAAAGGAGGCGTACTCGGCTCTCTCATTATGCCACACTTGCTCTGCTCTGTCTCTTCTCTACACTTAGTATCTGCTGAAATGTGGATAAGACCATCTCATTATAATTAAATCCAAATGTGTCACCCACTCTCGATCCACTCTCGCTTCAGACACCTGCCTTCCCCTGCAGTTTTCCTCTCGGTATAGCGTGAAGCCTTTCCGCCGTCTGTAATACGCCGTAATATGAACTGCAGTCAAGAGTTTAGGAGGCAGCGCCACATGTCATGTGTTCTTCAGCCCCTTTGCAACAAGGAATCAGTGAGAAACTCGGCACATCAAACGTCAGACTTTGACAGAGCATGTGGGCGAAAAAGGTCCAGATGAAAGTCTCCAGTGTATTACGTCTTCCTTGAATAGAAAAAAATAAATAAAAGTAACAGAAGAAGAAAAAAAAAAACACTTCCTGGCATTTATTCTCTATTCATAAGAAGCCCGTGAAGAACTATGAACTATTGTTCTATTGTCTCAGCAAAACTCATTCTTTTATGAATTAAAACTACAAGACTTCCTTGAGAAGTCGATGCTCGAGACGAGATGGCTGCTCCTCAAAAATGCTGGAATTGTACATTAAATCTGAATTGTGTCAATCTGCTGTTAAAGGGATAGTTCACCCAAAATTCAAATTTCACTCATTATCTACTCACCCTCATGTCGACTAAGAGCTGTGAGAATTTTCAGAGTCCTCCGTGCCTTCTCTGAGTTACGGGGGGGTCCGCGCAGCAGTATTTGTCCATATAATGGTTGTCAATGGATACCAACCTTCTTCGTCCAAAAAGACACACCAAAAAACATCCAAATACCTCCATACTGCTCGTCTGTAATGTCCCTCTTGTATTGAAGCCCCGACATGAGAAATTGTTGCACCGGAAGAGCAGTGAACTGAGACACTGGGAGCTTCCGCTACAAACAAGCTTAAAATATAGACTTATTTAATTGCAGGGGTGCAAACTCATCAGGGGTAAAAAAGGTGACAAGATACCGACCCCCTAGGGAGGTCCGGGGGCATGCTCCCCCGGGGAATTTTTTTTTTAAACCAACTTTAAAGGTGAATTTACAGTCAATTTTAGCATGAGACTAGGGTCCAGATTTACTCAGGTTTGCACAGCTTTTGCTCCTGTTAAACCTGTACAATCTGTCTCTCTGTGTTTGGTTTTGAAATATGTGAAGGGGGTCTTCAGCCTATGCAGGTTTAGCATGAGCAAAAGCTGTGCAAAACTTGGAGAATCTGTCCCTTGATGTCCATCAGATGAACCTTGCAAACCTTGCCTTCAAACAAAATAAAATTTAATACAGACTGATTGGTTCATTGTGAAACATTTATTTATTGATGTAAGCCTAAATGTGTTTTCTGTACGTAGGCTATGCTCCGAGGCAGCGCTGCTCTTTCTGTCCAATAACACACATGAAGCTTAAAAATGCCATTGGCTACATAAAACATATTAAGCGGCAATATGTATTTAAAAGATGTTCAAGCAAACGGTTCGGTTCACGGTTTTGTGGTCATGGTTTTCGGTTCGGTTTCGTATACTTTGATCGTTGGGAAAATCAATCATGTCTTGTATATTCAGGTTAAAACTTAAAGAATGAGGCAGTCTGACATCTGATACATCATTGTGACAGTCTGAGGTTAAAAGTAGGTGAGATTCTGGTGGCAAGAGAGGAGACATGATAGTTCCAACATGTTTTAATTTATTGGGCAAATAAAGTTATCTAACAAATGCTAAGAACAATTAGATATTCACTGAAATATATAACCTATATTTATTAATTGTGGTTCTTACAAAAAATATATCTTATAAAATATAAAAGCTAAAATGTCTCTTAAAGCTCTGCCCCTTTAATTAGTGCATACAAAATAATTTAACTTTAGCCTACTACTTTTACTACCACATTATTTACCAGCAACATAAAGTGAAACAGAGGCAGAGGTGTCCTGCCACAGTCAGTCAACCTCCTCCTCCTGCTGCTGCTGCTCAGGTCGCGCTGCAGCGCTAATAAAAGCTAAACGCGCTAATCGCTAATTGGCCGCGATCGCGATCATCACACACACGCGGTCCCATACAGCAACTATACAACGCTGCTGGCGCATCTTCTAGCTCCGACTCTTTCACTCGCCATGCTCAAAAAGTCGCGTTAGTTAGTCTGTATTAAAAGTGAAGCTTCAGGTGTGTATTGCTGGACAGAAGAGGAGCGCTGCCACCACTCGTTGTCATCCAGATAAGGTGCATGCGCCCTTAAAGAGACAGGTGCATTGGCTCGGCTGGGCTTGCCTCGCCGGAACCCCCCCCTCTCTCAAATTTTTTTTTATTGCGGATTTACACGAATCACACAAATGACCAATTTGGGATCCAAAACGGCGAATTTCGCCGAAAGGTGACAAGTTTGCACCCCTGAATTGTTTTCGGAACAATTTCTCACGTCGGGGCTTCAATACAAGAGGGACATTACAGACGAGCTGTGTGGAGGTATTTGGATGTTTTTGGTGTGTCTTTTTGGACGAAGAAAGTTGGTATCCATTCACAACCATTATATGGACAAATACTGCTGCGCGGACCCCCCTGTAACTCAGAGAAGGCACGGAGGACTCTGAAAATTCTCACAGCTCTTAGTCGACACGAGGGTCGGTAGATAATGAGTGAAATTTGAATTTTGGGTGAACTATCCCTTTAAATGTGCTCCTGGAGCGACGCGGGCACAGTGAATTAAGTGCATTAAATAGCTGGAGCACTCGTTGATCGAGTGCATCAGGGGCCTCTGATGAAAACCATTAACAAGATTAAACAAATCCAGGGGCCGCTGACCTCTTTAATAGAGCGGCTATAGCTTGTTCCTTTCACAGCTACGATAAACAATCCTCCCAACATGTCTCGGCACACAGCGGCGTGACCGCACATAACGGTGTAAAGGGGGAAATTTACTGTGTAAAGTGAGGTTTTCAATTTTCGACGTGGCAACTGGGTCACTTAAGTGCCGAGGACTTATGAGGTCATACCTCGGGACGCGGTGTGTGCGGCCCCGCATGAATTGTCTGGTTATTGATTCTGAAATAAATTCTGCAGCCTCTGGTGGATACATTACACTCCTCACACATTTGCTGGTGTTCATGAATGGTGATGGCTGATTACTGGCAATGTAAATGGCTCCATCTAATTCAGCGGGGTAGAGCGTGACACTGATGCTGTCGGGAGTAATGATGTGACCGCAGTCTGAGACAACCAGGCTGAAAATGTATGTTGTTGTCACCGCCGTAAGGTCGTTTGAGTGTCCGGTCGTAAAAAAAAAAAAAAAAAAAAGGATGGCTGCAAATTAATATACGGTATACATATGTGTGTGTGTGTGTGTGTGTGTGTGTGTGTGTGTGTGTGTGTGTGTGTGTGTGTGCGTGTGTGCGTGTGTGTGTGTGTGTGTGGAGTCAAATGTGCTTTAGTAGAAAATACTGAGGCAAAAAACCTAACCTGCAGCTCACTGGCCAAATGACTCAATGTTAGCCATAAATAAAAGCACTGCACCAGGACTTTGCATGCATCACTTCCATGCATCACATCCAAACAGGCTCTTCATGCCTGCCTGAGGCCATACAAGCAGCCAGGCCTCCTCCCTTCCTCTTTAACTGCTCTTTGATGTTGGACTCTAATCAATACTTGAAGGCTGAATTTAGAGACGATAAATAAAACCCATGAAGAGCAACACGCTCCGTATCTCTCTAACAGGCCCTTTAGTAGTCTCACTTGTGCCTAATGTTTACTGTACTGTACACCATTCGTTATTTCTCCAGAAGCTTGCAGAGGCGGCGACGCAGAATGTTCTGATCTGAGCTGCAAATGATAGAATACCAGTTTCTATCAACTGGTACATATATGAACTGAGAACTGTACATCTCAACAAGCTGCTACCATATTGCACTACTTGTACATGATTTTTATGTTATATTTAACTATGTATTGTATATTTTAAGATGAGAGAGAAACATCTTTTCAATTCTTCTGTATCCTTCCTGGAAAGATAGTGACATGACAATAAAAGTCTTTGAATATCAGGGTTCCTACACATTTGAAATTTCAAAATTTGATACCTTTTCCAGTCTTCTCGGTTTAAAAAAAAATCAAATAATTTGTGACATTTTAGTAATTAGATGTGTATCATGTAAATTAGGCTAATTAATCATTTGTTTTGATTATTCTGAATTTGTATGCCATTATGTCACCAAATAATTTCCAGGAGATGGTATCAAACCATATATTTCCATGCAACAGTTTCCACTTTATATACTTTTCCAGGCCTGGAAATGTATAAAATCAAATTCCATACTTTCCATAGGAACCCTGTACCATTCTCAATGTCTCTAATGTTTTGTTAATTTGATACATTGTTTTGTAGAAGTCATGCCCACAAGTAACACACTAAAATATAATTTATATAATTAAGCAAATTATAAATCTTTGTCACACACCAAGCTGTTCTCCTGCAGTCGCCCTCAACTCACTGTTGCCTTTGTTGCAACTAACGTGACACAGTGTGTGTCCACCTGTACTTAGCCATTAAGTAAGGAAAGCAAATTTATAATTTACTTAGCAAATTTTATTTTTTCTTATATTCCCAACATATGTGAATTACGTCAGAACTTTTCAACATTCTGTGTTCAAATAAATGAGAGGAGGAAGTAAGGAAATGTCACATTTTGAAATCCAGTAGCTGCAGTTGAAGCAATAGGAAAATGCTCCCGCTGGTTAACTTTAGAAGTATTGTGACGGAAGAAATTGTGTGGCGTGGCATGAAAAGCTAATTAGCCAAAAGGGATTAAAGACGATTAAAGCACCTATCATTAATGCCAACATGGAACTCGTGACAAATGAGGACATCTGCTCTGACGGAGGCTCCTCCACTGGCCTCGCTTCTGTATGTGACAGCCGGGCACTAAACGTTATACTATCCATACAACAATGTCATTTTGCATGGACCTTATTGAAGCCGCCTTATTGGCACCAATTTCATCACCTCCATGCAGTGGAAGCGGCATCAAAACAAATCCAAGGCTAATAAACATGAGATCTAATGCAGACGCAGGCGGGGGCAAACAAAGGCTGGGAAACAGCTCTGAGATGAGCAGCGCTTCGCCGTGACTCCAATCAAGCAGCAGCGTCACAGCTGAGTGCTGAGGCCAACGTGCAAATGCATTTGACTGCAGTACTTAAAACCCTAATGCATGCTGGTCCAAGAATATACAAGGTTGGATTTGTACTTGATTTAACACAAAAAATAATAATTAAAAAAGCCTGTGGTGATTTTTCAAAGTGTGTGTTTGCCAGTTTAACAGGTTTCCAGGGTTATCACAGAAAAGCCCAGTCATAGCTGTGACTTGCATGTTCCCTCTCGACTCCGCCCGGGCACTTAGGTCTCTGTGTAAACGTCCAGTAATTGGCAAGACTACAGCAAACAGTAGACTGCAGCTGAAACAAGTGGGTGATCAACAGAAAACGTATCTGCTGCAATATGATCAAGCACTAATGCTAAATATTCTCTAATTCCATTTTAAATGTGAGGATGTGTTACCTGTCTGGCTGATGTCATTGTACAATAAACAGCTTTGTTTTTTCAAACAGCTGAAGCAACAATTTCTCCCTAAATTAAACTGCTGTTGGAAATAGAAACAACCAATTAACTCATTGAGTGCCATTGACGTATATATACGTCAATCAAAACCCAACGCTTGAGTGCCATTGACGTATATATACGTCAAATGCAGTTTTCTGCGGCTGGTAAATGGGGATGCTGTTGCGCACACTGTGAGTAATTTTGGGGCTTCTGGGATGTGTAGAACGAAGAAGACTGTAGACCAGAGCAAGAAGTGAAGAGGAAGGAGAAGACGAGTGCGATCGGTACGGAGATAAAAAAGTTGGGAAAAGTTTCTATTTCTAGAGAAAAACGACGGGCAGAGCCTGAAACAAGTGTAACGTGGAGCCGGAGGAAAGCTTAGCCACGGATGCTATTAGCATAGCTCCAGCATGAAGTGATCAGAGGAGGCAGGAAAGGTAAACTGATCTAGATGATCAGCACCGAAATGCCGAAGCGAAAGCGGATTGCGGAGTCAGTTTCACCAGTTGCTCTGAAACCGACGTGACGACGAACCGAGAGATCAGCGCGGTGCGTCGCTGCCGCGGCCGCGTCCAGCACAGAGGCTGAAGACGCCACGACGTCTCCCTCCCTCCTTCAGAGACGAGGGGAAGCAGCAGGAGGAGAAGGAGGGGAGGGGAGGGGAGGGGGGAGGAGGGGGTTAGGAGAGGGTGAGGGGGCAGCAACTGCAGGAGGAGTAGGAGAGCAGGCATCACTCTGCAGAGTAAAGGGCCTTTCACACCGAACGCGGCAGGCGGCGGAAGGCGGCAGCAAACCCATTCATTGTGTACGTGCTACCGCGGCGCACCGGCGAACGGCTCTGCGCCGAGCTGAGCGGCACGCGAGGTGGGCGCATGCCGCGGCGGCGCGCTGCGCCCGAATTAAAAAATGTTTAATCCGGGCGCAGCGCGCTGTGACGACATCTCGGCGCGTCCAATAGGAGAGGATGTAGTGGAGTCTGAAAAAAAATCAGCCGCTTGCAGAGAGAAAACAAACGACCAGACGTTCAGTTAAAGTGACGGGATGCATGAAGTGAGTTGTCATCCTCCTGAGGATCAGACCAACTCTCTCTAACAGGCTGTTAAACTGCTCCCTGCTCAGCCTGACGCTAAAGTTCACCTGGAAGCGGTCGTTTTGTAGCTCCTGGCGAACATATCTTTGCATATACCCCCCCAAATCCTGTCTTGTTTGTTCGGTTGCTCAGCAACTCGCGCCATATATGTATACGCGCTGCCGCCCTGCTCTGCGCCTGTCTGCGCTGTACCTCGCGGTGGGCGCAGCGCATACCGCGTTCGGTGTGAAAGGCCCTTAAGACTCCTACTTGTTGAATGTATTTTAGTTTTTTTTTTTTTGTACAATGAAAAAACATGTGAAATGACATTTTCAGACGTCTTACATGTTTTTGAAGCCAAAATTAAAATGGATAAATCACAGTTTTTCTTGAGAGACTCTCTTTCACAAAAATGCATTTTTCTCAGCTTTCTAGAAAAAAAGTGGTCTTTTTGGTGCAACCAGGCTCTATTCAACTTAAGATAAATTAAGAATGGAACAAGGTACAAACAAATGTTTTTTCCCCTAGTTAAATAGAGAGTCTCCTCTTTCCTTTGAGCTATTTTGTGTTTTCAGAGTCATAATACAAAATATTTTCTTGGTCTTAAAATATTACTCAAAATGCCCCGAAACGCTGGCACATGGCACTGACCATTTTATAAAAGGTCTGGCACTCAAAGAGTTAACCAGTGATGGAATTAATCTTAGAGTAAACCCTACTCTGGCTGAGGGCTGCAACTACTGACTTTTCATAGAACACTCAATCTGCTGAACATTGTCTTACATAATCAATTTAGTAATTTCAGAAATTGTCAGCAAATAAAAAATAAAAAGGTGCTCATTATAATTTCCTAAAGCCTGAGATGATGTAATCAGACACTGGCAAAAGGAGAAAAAAAGCATCATTATATTGGAAAAGCTTTAATCTGTGAGTGTTTGGCATTTCTGCTTGAAAAATGACAAATGATTGATTATCAAATTAGCTGCCAATTAATTTTCTGTCCGTCAACCAGTAGATGAATATACTGTACTAATCAGTGCAGCTCTCAATCCAGGCTTAGAAATCCCCAGTGAAAAATATGCCACACAGGTGATGTGTACAGTGCTTCCACAGTTTATGCTTCTAAATCAAAGAAATTAAAGATACAAAATGCAAGTTTCAGAAATCATGCAAGCACTAACATGAGACAAATCCAAAACCAAAACCATGGCACTCCTCCAAACTTCTCCCTACGCCCATGCTAAAAATCTTATTCCCGTCATCTTCAACCGTCTTTAGGATTCCACAACTGTCTTTATTTCAGAAAAACACAATTTTTTCAGCTTGGGCATGAAAATACAATAAGCCACAGAGATTCAGGCGTTGAAAGATCACAGTGACATTTACTCATCCGCCTGCTCAAATATCAGTCATTTCTATATGTTGTCGATGTGCTGCTACGCTGTGTTTAATTGACAGCGTTTTCTACATTTGCTCCATCATTAGTAGCGATGGTATAAGGAATGTACCTTCTACTGTCATGTGCTGATCTACATTAGTTCTAAATAAACACCACACTAACACTATGTCTCGCCTCCTTTCACCACTTTTGCTTTAGATCCCATAAGCATGGCTACAGTTTTTAACTGGTCTCATTACACAGCTCTATTAAATGCTGTATTCTGATTGGTCAATCACACCAAGGTCTGTTATTTCTGCTAGCGACGCCGCTCTGATCGGCATTGACAATTGTTGTTACCTTTCCATTAGGCTACTGTCTCAGAAAAATAAAAAAGGAGAGATTGAAACTCTTCATTCATGAGTAGTGTCTCGCTCTCTGAAATGTTTAATTATACAAATTGCATTCACTGTTTTGTCACATCCAGGGCCACAGCGACAGACATAGACACTACTTTAAACAAGACAAAAGAAGTCCCAATCCGCCGTCTCATTTCACTACAAATGGAAACATCCAGTTTGTTGTGAATTATAAATCAAAGTTTCCATCGACTCACCACTGATCAGCTGTTGCTATGGGTGCAAATTAGGCTTGTTCAACCGCTGCATTTTCAATAACATAAGCATATTAAACAAAAAGGAACACTTTATTTGACGCCTATCTCTATAACACATTATAACCATACTTATGAGTTATAAAGCAGTAGCACTGTATAACTATAGTTATAAACACTCATAAATGATCATAACGCTTTATAACAATAATCATAACACACTATAAAGCATTTTATCATGACTTATAAGGTCAGGTATTATACGTTATAATTGTTAGTAACTCACTGCAATGCCCACATCAATAATGCATAATAAATATAGTTAGAATGTGTTATAATTGGCTTATAAACATGTATAACTATCATTATAAACAATCATAAGGCTTTATAACAATAAGTAGCCTATAACACATTACCTTATAAGCCATTATAAGATGCTCTATAAAGTGTTATAATAGAGTTATAATGCTGTATAATGTGAGACACAAATCCTTGACAGGATGGATACAACTGCGGCACAAAGTGAAGGACATAACACATTAATAACTAGGCTGGCTGTATCTGTATTATTTTCTACAGATTACTGGTATAAGCCATTCAACTGGTTTTTAATGGTTTATTTTCCTTTGGTAAAAACCTGGGTTACAAGTTACTACCACTTCATTGTCAATCTGTCACTTTCTAGTTAAACAAATCTTTTGTTTCCTCTTTAAAATAAAGGGGAAAAAAATCCAATTTACTTCTGTTTATCACACAAACAATAAAGGGACATTTTACCATCTTGTTACAACTTACTTGAGTGAGACTTATGTGAACAGCTGATTTAGTCAATTGATCAACCAGTTGTTGCAGCTCTACACAATTCAACCATCTATCAACTGTCTTCTTTACACAATGGGTCACAACAACATTGAGTCGTGTCAGTGTTAAGCTTTTTGTCCTCTCTGCTTGTCCTCCAAATCCTCTTTACTGAATAAAAATACTTCCATCCTCCCATTGACAGGACAATTATAAAATTCATCGGCTTGAATTCCAAATTAGCCTCTCTTTATCGCTAAGCAACAACTTTCATTCCACCGAGATGGCACTCGCTAATGTCACCGGTGCCATAAAGCCTACTCCAAAGCATTTAATTCTAAACATTACAGCAACACAGATGATTGTCTTGAGGGCCGTGAGGCCATCGAGGCAGAGCGGTTGCTAGCTCCCCCCTGCCTGGTGGCTGGCTGGAGAGTGTGGGAACAGATGATCCCATGGGTCCCTGGGTGATTAGTGCTTTACCTGGGGACAGGTCTCCCTCTCCACGCCGGTAAACACTTCGGTTGGGATTAGCTGCGACAACAACACACAGCTGCTGTGACACCTTCAGCTGGCGTCAGAGTTAGACAGAAACAGCAGACAGGCAGGAATTTGTATGACAACGGCAGCGCGTTTAAAATTACCAGAGGATCAATTGTAAAGTGTTTTTTTTTTTTTTTTTTTTTTTTAAATAATCAACATATTCAGCTATTGACCGTGTTGTCATCTAAATTATTTCCACCATCTAATAAACACTTGAGTTGTCTTTGTTGAGGAAGCGTGAAACAATATCTTTGTGAAATATGAAAATGTCAAAGGAAAAGGCCATGGTATTCAAATCCCTAGTTAATTAGGGTTCCATTACCGGGAGGGTTTGAATGTTTGTGTTGAAGAACATAAGCATTTGCATTCCCCAAAGGGGAGCGTGTCAACAGGATCGATAGGGGTCCTCTCCAAACTCCCGTTCTGCCTCCAAAAAACTCTCCAACTCAGCACATCCTCTCCCTTGGAAATGTCCGGAATTAACCAACACAAATTTCCACGCTAGCCACCTTTGTCGCGTTTACTACATAACACTTTCCTTTCACAGATTTCACGGCTAAAACATCCACACACACACAAATAAATTGAGCCCCTGGAGGTGCATCGCCACCTGAAATGCTGAACCGTCTTGACGTGTAGTTACATGGCTTGATAGCGGTGACCCCTTTCCCCACTGTTGCCTCAGATCTTTGTCTAGAAATAAGGAAAAGCTCCCAGAGAGGCCGTCCAAGTGTTGGAGGGAAACAAACACAACATCAATCTCATTCTAAAGCCAGAGGAAGGAACCTGGGGACTGATCTCTCGGTGTTAACTTAGGAAGGGGAGGGGGAAAAAACACATTCAACAAGGAATTAATGGAATGGGTTTAGCATTGGAGTGGAAAAGTGGGTATTGACTCAGTGCTAAGCTCAGACCCAGCTAAACTGTATTTGATTACGACTATTCCTTTGTACCTACCACTCATGTGATGAATGACCCTGAATTTATTATTCCATTATGAAGTTATCTATGGAAAAGGCTTAAGTACTATTCTCTGTGTACTATTCCCTTAGTATATTTCTGAAAATCAACAATACATAATCAAGCTATGATGCAATGCCATAGCAATATGCTTATAACACTTTGATGTATTTATCTCCCAGGGACCCACATTTTTCTTTAGTCAAATTGATTTTTTTTTTTTTTTTACACTACAGCATTTTGGTGAGTGGAAGCTTCATCGTCATCACCAAGTCTAATTTGTACAGTAGTATTGGCTATTTAGTTCACTCTGCCCCTGCTCCCCCTGAGCAAAGGAACATGTGCAGACATCCTACAATCAAAAGGTAGAGATTGTTCACTTCACACAGTGTGGAGGTGCAATTGACCCTTCGCCAACTCCTCCCACAAACGGCTATTGTCCAATCCTACGTTAGCAACCGTAACTATAGGCCTGGCAAGCTTTCCGCAGTGAGTCATTACGTTTGCTTTTGTGGACACATTTTGAGACTAGGACGAAAAACATTTGTTTGTAGAGAAGGATGTTGTTGTTGCTGCTGCTACTACGGCGGCGGCGGCGGCGGCGGCGGCAGCAGCAATATAGAGATGTTCAGATACGAGCGGACTTTTTTTTCGACTTGAGCAAGTGTAAATATGGGGATAACCATATGTTCACCTCCGAAATGACAGCTGTACTTTTACCGCGTTTACCTGGGCTTTTAGGCGAGGGATCCTCCAGGCAGGGACTGCTTTCACTGACTGATACAGCGGTGGGAGAAAAAAAAACAGCAGCGAAAGCTGTATGTGGTTCACAATCGCCCAAAAACTTGCAGTTTGACAACGTTTCATGACCAGTGAGATGACGTAAGTCTTCGTGGGTTGATAGATGGTAAAATTACCAGTCCTTACTGCTGCTCTGTACATTGTCCAGTCGTGTCGTTGAACAGATGTTTTATCCTCCTGCGCGAGTCACGTCACTGAAAACTCTGAATGATCTTTGTGACTTCTTCTCTCTATTATCTCAGAACAGTTTATCCAGACATTTGTTGATATTTCCTTTGAAATCGATACCAAATATTGCCAGGAGCATGGCTGGGAGTGAAAGCTTGCCCGCCGTAGCAACAGTAACCAAGGGGGCGGGGCTTACGCGAAGGGTCAATTACTGGCAGGTGCTTCAAGTGAGTTAGTTGTTAACGCTAACTGTAGCTAATTGTAGCATCTTCTTTTTGTGAGGACTTAAAGCAGATATCATCGGCACGGCCGTTTCGGCTAATGCTGTGTTCAAGGCAGGCTTTTGAAACCGTAAGTTACAGCTTCAAGTCACAACTACGACTTGGTAGCGTTCCAGGTAACCCGTAGCTCGTGTTTTTACCGTCCTGTTGTCTGTGAAAGTTCCCTATAACGGCCACTCGTAACTTCCGACCTGTGAAGTCATACCAGTTCGATCTGGTATGACTTCACAGGAAGGAAAAACACAAAGTACGAGTTTCCTTGAACGCACCATGAGTTAGCAGCCCCCGCCCTTGTCAGGCATCAATTGGTCCTCGTGCTACGTCACCACATTCACGCGCATCCCTTGGCTGCACACACAGCCCTTCATGCCGTTCTCTCCCCTCATTGGATAACACTTGTATCCCACAAGGAAAATTTTCTCCTCGGGTTACAGCAGAGCAGAGTGACGGAGAGACTCGTGTTTAGGCTGAAATACTTCATGTAAGTGATTGCTGACGGAAAATAGGACTATTTAGGACTTATATTAACAAAAACATTCCACTGATATCTGCTTTAAGTCACACTCTTATTCAACACTCTCCTTCCCACCTTTTCTGCAGCTGTAAAAACAATCTGAACTTGTATTCTACTACTGCAGATGAATTGGCTATCTCTTCATATAATTTATATGTCAAGGGATGATAAATCATCCAGCTGATATCAGCTTCCCAAGCGTCATTCACATGCCAATACATAAAAAGACTGAAGGACAGAAAATCACCAGAGGCCCTGCAATATGATATGACGACAATACTTGTGTCGCAATACAGTATCATTGTGATATTAAAAATATTGCAATATGCTGCGATTGCAGTTCATTAGCTTTTTTTATGCTGTCTTCAAATGAATACTTGAGTTAAACGTCTTGGTCTGTTCACATCGATACTTGGCGTCCGTATATCGATTTTTTTAGTGTTCCCCACTCCCCACCCCCCCCTTAATGTGTGTCATGTTCATTTATTCTTAAATACAGGAATTTTAATTGAACGTGATTTTAAAAAAGTCTGTTTACGCAACAGTTAAATTGGCTATGAGGTTCTCCAATATTTATGTCGGCCTCAATAAATCAAATCAATCAATCAAAAACAAGCCCAAAGGCTTGAAATCCCATCAATCAATACATTATATAAAAATTAATTTTTGACTGAAATTTTGAGATCAGTATGTTATAAGTAGCCCACTGAGGATGTCTGACACAGTGAAACATCCAGCTGTATAAAACTAACACCCTCCGGTATTTTTTCATTCTTCTTCTTCTTCCTTTTCAGAATGTGCTCAACAACAGCTAAAGGCTGAGATCTGAGATCTGAGGCTGTCAGGTTTACATGGCATTGTTTCAGTTTCATTGTAAAGCATTCTGTTTTGGTTTCAAATAAACAAAACGCGTGTCTGTTCTGACAGTGACATCTACTCCACAGTTTGGAGAGTTTGGCAAGCAGACTCATGACTTCCATTCTAACTTGCAGGAGAGCGACTGTTTCGCTTTCTCATTCTGGTACATTTCTCCAGCTGCTCAACACAACAAGATTATAATTTATGCAGAGGTTAAAAATCAATTCATCAAACATAACTTGACTCTCATTCAACAAGCTTATTTTGCATTCTGCGGGGCACCTTGAGCTTGATTAAACATGCACAGCCTAATCCTATATCTTCAGCGATTGTCGCAGCAATTTAAGACGAGGAGAATGAGCCGTACGGACGGGTATAGCCTACTTTTCAATTTGTTTTTCCTCGAGTCGGAAAAAGACAATTTTACATGTAGCCCATGGAAGAAGAAAAAAAAAGACAAGGGGGGGAGAAAAAAATGAGCACAAAGCAAACACATGCTCTGCTGACCCACAATAACACAACGCAGGAAAAAGGAGCCTGAAGGTTCCATTGTCTTGCCTCTCCACAGGGCAGCAGTGACTGACAGTTCGGCTGTAAGTAAAGCTGACACAGTATCACGCCGCGGCAAGACTGTTTAAGGGCAAAGAGGACATGGCGACTGAAGGACACGGGACATTTATTGATATGGCCGAGCCCTTGAGTGCATCAGTGGATGTCCTTCAGTGACAGTACCTTATTGCCTGGACATTAATCACTATTGTCATGAAACACAGGAAATAAGTACACTTGTTCCCCCCCCGACAGCGTGTTTCCTCCCTTGTTTCAAACCAGCCTGGTCAAATCCAGTTTGCGTGCTCGCGCGTGTGTGTCTAAGTGCGTGTGTGTGGATGAAATGATTTGGAGTGAAGTGGCTGTGAGTCATTCTAAATGATTAAAATGGTGCTGTGTGACCAGCTTAGAGTATCTTGGCTGAAAAACACTGGGTGAACTCAACCATACACACCAAGTAATGAAGTGATGAACAATTGCCTTGATTAACACAGGTTAACAGAAATAAACTTTTTAATCACAATTAATGTCAAATCACTGTTATTATCAAACTAAACAAAAGCATTGTTACACTGCACTTCGATGCAAATTACTGCCAGCTGCAGCTCTTGTGTCTGAAGGGTGAAATTCACATCGGAGCATGTGTAAAAATTATATTTGAAATAAATAATTTCAATATGTCTGACTGCAAAGGAGGGTAAGACCTGCTGTGGCTTCCCCCCGGCTAATATACAATACACAGGATGTACACTAATATATGTCAGTCAGGATATACAGACCAAAATAGCTACAGTGCAACCATAAAGTGGCTGCAAATGCATTCAGTTAGCTTGTAATATGTCAGCAGAGCAACAATACTGGGAATGATGGTCCTGAAGGAGAGACTGCTACTGTAGATGCTCTGCTGCTGAAACGTTATTGAAATGGAGACGCAGCTGCGGCACTTGAATGCAGCAACATCCGGTGGACAAGCAGTTAGCTTTAGCCCACACTGTTAGGCGGGTGATTACTCTGCTAATTGGAATAGCAGGGAGAACACAGGGTGTGGGTGGGGGAAATATTTCTACGTCGTCTCTTTATGCATTTGTCACTTTTCGGTCTAATCCAAACTAAAACTAAAACTAAAACTGCACTGCAATGGTAGTAGTGTGATCTTGTTTAGTTTTCAAATCACCCTCATGCACAAGAAAACACATGCAAACAGGTGGTGGGCCGCGCGGTACACAGCCTGTCACTGGTTTAGCGCTACGCAGCGAAGAGCCAGTGAAAGCAGAGAGGACGACTGCTCCCGAGTTAACATTTATGTATCAATGTTAAGTTTTTTTTCCCCTAATCGGCTTGGCAAAAGTTTGATAATTAAAACAATACATTCAAGAACTAAGATGATGTGTGATGATGATGCTCTAACTGACATGCCCGAAATAAACAAATAAATAAATAAGATGTCTGTTATGGATGAAACATTAGGTGCGTTTCCATCAGCTGTTTAGATGCGCATCGAGATGTATCGCATCGGAAAATGATGGAAACGCCGTGATTCGCATTAAAATCCCCTGATTCGCACAAAATGAAATACGCTCGCTATGGCCGGGTTTTGGTTGATTCGAATGGGATGGAAACAGCTGTATGCGAATCAAGTGTGACGTAGCGCACTTTCACCCCATCTGCTCCCGTGTTTGCAGTTCACTCACAAGACAACATCAGGGTTTCCGCTGTCACACAACAATTAATTAATTGTGGCGCATTGCCACGGCAAAATAAAAGCCCCCACACACCTTCATATGTGATTACTGCACAGTTCTTCATAGTTCCTCCTCAGTAAAAACCAAACTTATCAACCAGCGCGTCCAGAGTTTATCATTAATAAAGTCTGGGGCGGCGCAACTCTCTCTCTCTCTCCCACACACACACACACACACGGGTCGCGTTATGACGGTAATAAATATATGCGCTAAATCGCGCTAATGTGTTCAAATCAGACCGTCCGTCCGTCCGGCCGGGGTGGGGGGGTGGGGGGGTGCAAAGTCCGTAGATGAAAACACACATGATTCGAATTTCTTTTAATGCGCATTTCCCAGTAATTCGAATCACTTTGGATGGAAACATGGCTAATGACTGTAAACACGTGGGCAACTTTAAAGCTATGGACTACCATTTGGAAGATTGGTAATTATTATTAACATCGTTTATACGGCGATTATGGTCCTGTAGTCCGATCTACACAGCAAAAAGAACCAAAAACATCCATTCAGTCTATCAGCCGTGGGCCTGCATAGAAATTGACCAATACTATCCATTCGCCACATTTGGCTCGTACCCTCCATCCAATCCCCTCGTCTCCCCTGGCCCGAGTATCCGAGTAGTGAAATGGCACTGAGGGGGGGGGGTCGCTGCCCCTACTTAAAAAAAATCCTAGAGGAAACACTGCACATAATATTGTTTGCACTTGAAAAAAAAAGAAAGGAATATTTAATTTGATTTATGTTATTTTAACTTTTTTTAGTTTTAGTTTAAATTTGTTAAAAACTCATGCTTACATCATGCATGTAAAGAGTTATAATAAAACATTTCAAAATACATGTGCAACTCGGGTAAATAAAAGTCTGTTGGTCCAGTCTTATATTATGTCATTGTAGTTTTCTTAAAATCTTGTCTCGTCTCGTTCTCGTGAACCCAATCTCGTGTCTCGTCTCGTCTCGTGAGATGAGTGTATCGTCACACCCCTAGTTGCCGCCGTTATTACCTGTACCGGTGCCGCGCCGAGTCTCCCTGATCCTCTCCCCGACACACAGCCGCTTCCAGCCGCCGCTGCAGCCTGGGTGGGGTCGCTCTGCAAACTGTGGCGCCGCGGAGCTACAGACCCCAGTCTTCCTGCTCTTCTCCCCCCACACACAGCACCCTGTGCTGGGCCGCGCGGCGAGCAGCCTCCCTCCAGCTCTGGAGCTTTCCACGACGCTGCTAATGTCGGCGGTGCCAGTACCGGCGCTCGCCGCGGCCCCGTTGCCGCCACCAGTTAGGCTACCGGTAGTTACGGCAACGACAGCAACTGGCACCGCCGTCATTACCGGCAGTTGGTGCACAGCGGCGGCAACAGGACCGCAGGTTCTGTCCAGAGCTACAGGGAGACCGGTCACGCCAACACAGTCTCACCCCTTTGCGTCAAACGGTTGACGCTTGGTCAAGGCCCCTTACGTCAATATAGTGACGTGGAGGGGGTACCCTCGAGGTCGTTTCTCGACGAATAGGGCCACTCATAGACTTGAATGCAAATCCCTCATCGTCGGATTTTGACGAAGGGGGGCGGGACCGTTTCTCCCTCACTCCCAGTGCGTCAACAGCCTGACGAACGGTCACTGTCCCTCCTCGTCACATGCCTGACTCATTAGGTGCCCGTTTTTCGTCAGGTTTTGACGCGCTCGGCTTTCAGTTGATTCCAATGCAGTTCCCTTCGCGGCGATATGTGACGCTCAGAGCAAGTGATCCAGCCGACACGGCTGCGGCACTGACAGACGCTGTGAGCAGAGGATAACTTTTTTTTTTTTTTTTTTTTTTTAACTTTTCCTTAAATCTTTATTGAACCTGATGCTGCTGTGTCTGACGTAACTTTCGGCAAGGACGTCCTTTCGGTTATTTATTTATTTATTTATTTAGTGATCATGGTGTTTGGTGCAGAATAATCAATCAATCAATAAATAAATAAATTACGTCCTTGTCGGAAGCTGCGTCAGACCAGGAGGGGGGGGGTTGTGGATTCTACAGGTGAAGACCACTTCCGCGTTCAAAAAGCTGCTCTGTTTAATCAATATTCTGAAGAAAGATCTGATTATTAGCCATAACGCTGTAACCATCCAAGGAAGACTGTGTAACAATATTATGTGCTTCTGCTGAGTCCAAAAGCCCTGTGTAATATCAACTTTATTTTAAGAAAACACGCTTTGTTTCCAATGTCATATCACGGAGAAGCACTACATTACCCATAATCCTCATATTTATCAGCGACGTGTCTGATTGGTTGAGCTTGCTGTTACCAGCAAATGAAAAAATAAAACAAATTGAGCTTATATTATTTTCTTAGTAACTAAAAGGTCTTAACATCTTTTTTGTTTTCAACATTGAATAAAAAAAGGGTGCTATATTGTTAAAATTCAACAATAAAGTGCATAAAAGTTGGCTTGACTTCTTTCTTTTTTTTCATAATTTTCACCAGCATCTTTCTGGTCCACATCACATCATATTTATTGTAATTTTTAATTCAATGAGTGACATTTTATTTTTTATCTGAAAAACATTATTATGAATTCAAGGGTCAGAGGTCACTGATTAGTGTTAAATTTAACCTTTTTGACCCTGTTTCCTTGAATAAATCACTAAGACTTTGATGCGGGAAGCTGAGATTTTGATTTGATTTTGTTCAGAGCACTAGGGACAAAGTTTCTGTAGAATTTCAGACCTGTCGGACGTCCAGAAGGGTCACAGCTGACCGTCTAGGCTCGTTTCTCGGCCTTCAAAGCCTAGATTTAGAAGCCTCTGACCTTAAAGGAGAAATGCAATTCTTTAATAGCTTCCAGGTGCTTTGGCCTATCAGGCTGAATTTTTAGCTAAAGGAGCTGGTGTACGATCAGGAAGTAGGGGAGCTGTGCATAAAGCCAATTGGTAAGTGTCAAAGGTCACAGGGGTCAAACATCAAAGTGAATCCAGCCATTCCTGCTTTTTCTCAACAAAACATACACGCTTTAAGTTATCATCATGAAATATTAATATGTTGTATATCAGAGAGTCCTCTATCAGAATATTTTGGTCCCGTTGCTCTAGGGGCCCCGGGGGGGCCACTTGGCTTTCCCATGCTCCCGCAGAGTTGGGTCTCGGGGTGATGGATAAGGGCCTCACCATGAGTCCACAGGCCAAGTTTCAAGTGATTTGGTCGGTTTCTATGGAAACGGCGGCCTCAAGGATACAGAGGAATGCGACTGTTTGAAGCCCCGCCTCTCGAAAAGTAATGGCTCAATCAGGACCAAACACACATCTACGCGTTCGTCTTGGGCCCCCGAACCATATATTACGAAATCAGAACTGTACGACTTTTGGAAATGTGTTTTGTCTATTTCGGCTTTTCAGACTCAGAGTCTGTCAGACTTAAAGCTTGAGAGACCCTCTTAGTCAGAAAATCCGAAATAGACAAAACACATTTCCAAAAGTCGTATAGTTCTGATTTCGTAATATATGGTTCGGGGGCCCAAGACGAACGCGTAGATGTGTGTTTGGTCCTGATTGAGCCATTACTTTTCGAGAGGCGGGGCTTCAAACAGTCGCATTCCTCTGTATCCTTGAGGCCGTCGTTTCCATAGAAACCGACCAAATCACTTGAAACTTGGCCTGTGGACTCATGGTGAGGCCCTTATCCATCACCCGAGACCCAACTCTGCGGGAGCATGGGAAAGCCAAGTGGCCCCCCGGGGCCCCTAGAGCAACGGGACCAAAATATTCTGATAGAGGACTCTCTGATATACAACATATTAATATTTCATGATGATAACTTAAAGCGTGTATGTTTTGTTGAGAAAAAGCAGGAATGGCTGGATTCACTTTGATGTTTGACCCCTGTGACCTTTGACACTTACCAATTGGCTTTATGCACAGCTCCCCTACTTCCTGATCGTACACCAGCTCCTTTAGCTAAAAATTCAGCCTGATAGGCCAAAGCACCTGGAAGCTATTAAAGAATTGCATTTCTCCTTTAAGGTCAGAGGCTTCTAAATCTAGGCTTTGAAGGCCGAGAAACGAGCCTGGACGGTCAGCTGTGACCCTTCTGGACGTCCGACAGGTCTGAAATTCTACAGAAACTTTGTCCCTAGTGCTCTGAACAAAATCAAATCAAAATCTCAGCTTCCCGCATCAAAGTCTTAGTGATTTATTCAAGGAAACAGGGTCAAAAAGGTTAAATTTAACACTAATCAGTGACCTCTGACCCTTGAATTCATAATAATGTTTTTCAGATAAAAAATAAAATGTCACTCATTGAATTAAAAATTACAATAAATATGATGTGATGTGGACCAGAAAGATGCTGGTGAAAATTATGAAAAAAAAGAAAGAAGTCAAGCCAACTTTTATGCACTTTATTGTTGAATTTTAACAATATAGCACCCTTTTTTTATTCAATGTTGAAAACAAAAAAGATGTTAAGACCTTTTAGTTACTAAGAAAATAATATAAGCTCAATTTGTTTTATTTTTTCATTTGCTGGTAACAGCAAGCTCAACCAATCAGACACGTCGCTGATAAATATGAGGATTATGGGTAATGTAGTGCTTCTCCGTGATATGACATTGGAAACAAAGCGTGTTTTCTTAAAATAAAGTTGATATTACAAAGGGCTTTTGGACTCAGCAGAAGCACATAATATTGTTACACAGTCTTCCTTGGATGGTTACAGCGTTGTGGCTAATAATCTTTCTTCAGAATAGCTATTGATTAAACAGAGCAGCTTTTTGAACGCGGAAGTGGTCTTCACCTGTAGAATCCACAACCCCCCCCCTCCTGGTCTGACGCAGCTTCCGACAAGGACGTAATTTATTTATTTATTGATTGATTATTCTGCACCAAACACCATGATCACTAAATAAATAAATAAATAAATAAATAACCGAAAGGACGTCCTTGCCGAAAGCTACGTCAGACACAGCAGCATCAGGTTCAATAAAGATTTAAGGAAAAGTTAAAAAAAAAAAAAAAAAAAAAAAGTTATCCTCTGCTCACAGCGTCTGTCAGTGCCGCAGCCGTGTCGGCTGGATCACTTGCTCTGAGCGTCACATATCGCCGCGAAGGGAACTGCATTGGAATCAACTGAAAGCCGAGCGCGTCAAAACCTGACGAAAAACGGGCACCTAATGAGTCAGGTATGTGACGAGGAGGGACAGTGACCGTTCGTCAGGCTGTTGACGCACTGGGAGTGAGGGAGAAACGGCCCCGCCCCCCTTCGTCAAAATCCGACAATGAGGGATTTGCATTCAAGTCTATGAGTGGCCCTATTCGTCGAGAAACGACCTCGAGGGTACCCCCTCCACGTCACTATATTGACGTAAGGGGCCTTGACCAAGCGTCAACCGTTTGACGCAAAGGGGTGAGACTGTGTTGGTCACGCCGGGCGACCCAGCACAGGGTGCTGTGTGTGGGGGGAGAAGAGCAGGAAGACTCAGGGTCTGTAGCACCACGGAGCGAACCCGCTCAGGCTGCAGCGGCGGTGCTGATACAGCAGAGTTTATGTTGAACATAATCTTTGGTTTTATTGTGAAGTTGTGTCTCTCTGTCTCTCTCCAGCTGTCCTTTCAAAATGAATGCACAAAAAAGCCCGAGATAAAAAAGAAGAAAAAAAAAAAATACTGACTGGTGGTGGCAGTGAGAAATTTAGCTGTGGCGGCCTCCTCCAAATTCGCTATGGAGGAAAACCCTGTACATGTAATTTTAAGAGAGAATACTATATCAGGATATATATCATTATTGGGATATTAAGGGAAAAGGAGCTATGACCTCCAGTTTACCATTGAGATACAGTAGCACTCTAGTGCTTTTGATGACTTCTTGGTGTCAGAATATACAGCAACATTATTTTTTTATTTTATTTTTTTTACAGTGTAGTTTTACAACATATAACACACACACACACAACAAATACATTCACCAAGAATTACAGACTATTACATATTCAATTTACTTAGGCATGTCACTGTGTCAACATTTTCCCAATGGGGTTGACTTCTGTCTACAAACTGGAATTCATGTCCATACAGATACTGGCTGTATCATTATAATCATTCTTGAAGTGCCTTCCTCTCACTTCAGTATTTTTTAATGAGTGTCCAAGGTCCATCCAGGCCCTCTCTATACAGGTCAGTACTGAGGCTGCACGTTCCATCATGATTTCCATGGTTTCCATACCTTCCAATTCATCAATATAATCCTCTTCCCAGAGAAAAATGCAAGTGTTATTAGTGTACATTACATCTAGCATCAGAAATCCCTTAACAAGTGCTTTCTATTTAAAACATTTGCATGACCTAACATTTTCAAATGAGTAGCATCATGGCCAAAAATCAGAAACTCACAATTTTGAAAAAGCGATCGGAGGAATGATCCATTCCGACAGTAACACAAGGTCATGTTTACACTTGCCCTGACTACACCACACTGGGAAATTATGAGCAATTCTCAACCTGCCTTTTAAATCAGTCAGAAAAACACAAGAAAAAACAGAATCACACTTTCCTATTGGAAAACATCCCTTTTACGGAAATGAAACCTATACAATGATTCTTTCCATACTGCCATCTCAACTGAAAAGTTTTTTTTTATGATTTTGATTGTTGAGCATTCATCATGATTGCCCTGTTCTTTTTTTAATCACTGCTGTAACATAAACAAGGCTAAATTTAGAGTATTGAAATTTCCAATTTATGGAGGAAACTGGATCATTAAGAAGTGGCTCATTTCACAAGCTATTTTCAGGCAAATGAAGCAGTTTTTCTCCCCACAGCAGTTCAACTTGAAAAACGTTGCTTTTCCCAAACCACAAGAGTGTTCACTGCTATAAACAACGCAACAACGCACATGACACAGTATAAATAACGCACAAGTGTTCTCCAAAGCCAGACTACTGAATATCTAAAGCTGACACAAAGGATGTCAGGGGTTTTGGTAGAAAGCCGACAGCAAGATTCTGAAAATACGACCATCTTTTTTTACAACAGTGGGTGGGTCATGTGATCCTTTACAGGCCGACGAGGGCAGTGTGATCACCCTATGGGCAGTCAAGCCTGCATGGGAATAAACTAGATGTTTAAAAGAAAGGGAGGCATTATAACCAATATCAACATGTGCATGGGCAAAAGAAAACACACACACAAGTCATTGATGCTTAATATCAGTATGCAAGCGGTGCTGCAGAACGTTTCAAAATGAAAAATAACAGGAAACTGACTGAAGCAGCTCTACAAAAAGTCCCGTGGGTCTGTGTCGGGAGAATTCAGGGTGACTGAGTTTTAGAAGATCACTTTGTTTTAACAATATGTGGTCAAAATCTTCCTGTTGTACAATGTTTGTGAGTTGCTTCTGCTGTAGCAACGCCCCACGGTTCACCGCGGCTAATGTCATCCTGTTTAGGCTAATGTAGCGCCATGCTGCAGCTGGAGCAGTCGTTTTAGCCACTGAAATAAACAAATAACGTTGATGTTCCTTTATAGTCCAGACATTTTAAGCCAAAAAAGGGGTCAAAGTTGAACAAATTGCAGCAGAAGCAAACTCAACTGATTTTGTATCCTCAACATGTCCTGAGTGAGGGAAAACAAGCCCAGAAGAATCCCATTAGGGGTAAGTTTCGAAAAAGACCCAAATATAGCCCAGTCATACGCCTATTAATTATTTTTCTCACCTGAATAGGGTAACATTTTTAACCTTTAGATATCTCCATGAAAATTACTGAGTTGATTACTTACATTAAGACAAACAAAAAATGTATTCCCAGCTTTTTGAAATTCTTTGTTAACATGAGCAATTTTGCATAAATTTGAATAAATTCCACCATTTTGACGGCACATGGGTGCTGTGGTGGTCAACATGAAAATTGGAATGAGTTGACTCCATCTGTCAACCGACAAGAAACCACTTTAAATTTCAAGATGACTGCAATTTTTCAAGAATCCGTCTTAGAAAGCCTAAGCGCCCTAGCTCATTAAAGCTACAGTTGGTAAGCTGACGAAAGTGAAAGTAAACTCCGTGACTTGGTCCAAAATGTCAAGACAATACACATGTCCCTTGATGCAGCCATTCTCAACCTTGGGGTCCCGACCCCAGTTGGGGTCGCGAGATGATTTCTGGGGGTCGCCAAATCATTTTGGAAAAATATAAATATGCAAAATTAATTAATTAATTAATTAATGTAGCGTCCGACCGGACGTTAGAAGGACGACGAGCGACTCTCAAACATGCATTGTATTACTCAAAACCAGTTACTGTCGGCCGTAACTACACCAAAACAATAACAACGAACCTGTCCACTTGTCTCATGTCTGCCCTTCTCATTTCACACAGACACCGCTCTCTCTCTCCTGCCCCTCACCTCACCTCATCACCACATAGGGCCATGCGTTCACAGACAGTCTGAAATCGCAGAACTTAAACTTAATCATTAGGCTACTTAAACATTATAACAGTAAAGGTCGTTACAGAGAGTTGTTTTAGTTGTTTTTTTTCGCTTCATTGTTTGTCCAAAATTCATTGTATCAAGCGGTATGGTTCTGGTCTGTGCGCGTGAGATTCTGGTAAAAACAGGTAATGGAGACACCTTAACTTTGAAAAAAAGTCTCAAATATCGCAAAAACATTTTTACGCTCTCATGAGGTGGTTTTCCAGACGTTATCGATATAAACGTGTATCGTAAAAGTGCTATTGAAACACTTATTTACATTTACACGTCAGTTGAGTTGTGTGTGTCCAGCTGTGTTGACTGGAGGGGATAAATGAATGACATGTTTCTTGGCATGCATTGCTGACCTGGGCATTGTTTCTTAATAAATTAGAAACATTTTTCTTATCATTCCCCTTTTCCGTGCATGGTTGAAGGAGACTGGCTTGCATCCACGCTCCACTCGCTCCTGCGCCGACAGGTCCTCGCATGTCACATAAACCAGCCCGGGTGTGTGGACACCGCATCAACTCGCCACCCGCATCTATTTAAACTACGTCACTTTGTTTTGTTCTCTTGCCCTGATGAAAACCTCCAGGTCGAAACATTGGCCTTGGAGACAAAACTACAGCAGCCAATAGATTTTTTCAGCGCAGGGATCAAGAACTAAAAAGGCAAAAAAAAAAAAACCACCGCGGACAGCGCTGCGCTTTATCCATCATGCGTTCACACTGGCGTGTGTGTGTGTGTGTGTGTGTGTGTGTGTGTGTGTGTGTGTATTTGTGTGTGTGTGTGTGTGTGTGTGTGTGTGTGTGTGTGTGTGTGTATATATGTGTGTGTGTGTGTGTGTGTGTGTGTGTGTGGGGGGGGGGGGGGTCGCGGACAGAAGTGCATGTTAAATTGGGGGTCGCGACTCAAAAAGGTTGAGAACCACTGCCTTGATGAACCTCTGGAGTCAACTCATTCCAATTTTCAAGCTGGTACCACCACAGCACCTACATACATGTGCCGTCAAAACGGTGGAATTTATGCAAATTTATGCAAATTTGCTCACGTTAACAAAGAATTTCAAAAACCTTGTAATACATTTTATGCAGGGCTTTTGAAGATCACTGGCCCCACCATTCTAACTACTGGCCCAGGACAATAGGTATCGATCCCCATATTAACGAAAAACAACATATCCCAGCCAATTCCTGCGGTCTCGCCATCGAGGCTGGAACTTTCTGATACCATTACTAGTCAATTTCCAACATTCTTGATACTTATTCAATACCACGATCTTGTAGTTTCTTGAGATTTTGGGGGATTATTTTGTTATATGTATTTTAGTGATTATGTATGAGTTGGTATATTTGTGTTTAATTTTTGTATGTTGTTATTTATTTGAGTCTGAGGATTTATATCCTGTATCAGATATTTTTCATTCAATTTCATTAAAGAAGGTCAAAAAAAGTGCTTTTAAATTCATCAGGCTACTTTATTTAATAAATAAATAACTGTTTCACATATTTAGCCTCCACTGTGGTTTAACAATGAAGTAAAAACAGAGTTAAAATGGTAAATATGCCTCAACACAAACATGAAGTTATGTAGTCATTACTTTTATCCTCCAAGTAGTTCAGTGATATAACTGTTGTTCTCATTCATTCACGTTTAGGCTGTTTCCACAGATTGGTGCAAAACTGACTCATTGTTTCAATTTCAGCTCAGTTTTGCGTTTACACACGTTTTTTTATTGTTGTTATTATGGTCTAAATGTCACGTGACGTGCCACCGCTGTGGCGCACACCGAACAGCTGGCGCCTCAGCGCGAGCTCTGGCCCGTGTGTAACGTTCGCGTCGGTCCCGACAGGACTCGACCCGACGCGCTGAGGAGGAGGGAAGTTTCATGGTTAAGAAAAAGGTTTTTATCGGTTCTTGTGACGACCTTCTATCAGCAGCTGGAGCTGCAGCTGCAGCTGCTTGTAGGTGGTGCTGAAGTGCCAGGGCACAGCGCTGGCTGCGCACAGAAAGTAGATGTCTCTGTCGTTGATCGGGTCGGGATCTCTTAGCACTAATTACCGAGACGATTTGACAGTTATCATTTCAAACCACAGGGATTTAATGTGAAATTAGATTTATTTATTTACTTGTTATATTTTTTTCAAGGCATTATTTTCACTGGCCCGGTTTGGAGCGTTCTGGTGGCCCTGACGGTTTGAAAAGTACGTCCGGGCCACCGGGCCATTTATATTGTCGACCCCTGTTATGTTTGTATGAATTGTTATGAATGGGCTATATTTGGGTCTTTTTCGAAACTTTCCCCTAATGGGATTCTTTGGGGCTTTTTGTCCCTCACTCAGGTCATGTTGAGGATACAAAATCAGTTGAGTTTGCTTCTGTTGCAATTTGTTCAACCTTTTTTCATAAAATGACTGGACTATTATCTGGAGTGTATATGATATAAGCTGGGGTGTCTCTGCAGCACCACATCGTCCCATTTATGGTCTGTTGGGACACACTTCAACCTGCAATAGACATGCTGATCACTTAATTTGAGAAGCTATACGCCATGCACAAGTATCACTAGCAAAAAAAAACAGGATAAACAGCGAATTTTCCACACATGAGTGAAAAGTGATTGCAGCTGCAGTGTTTCCCCATCAGACCGTTTGGTGGGTGGCACAGGCAGCTGGTGGGGGAGACGACGGGTAACAGCGTGCCGAGCTCCTCTACGATCGAGGCTGAGCATATGCTACTGATGCTATTTTAGAACCCCGAGAAAGTTAGTGTTAACGTCGAGTGTCAGTACTGTACATACAGAACCAATTATCCAGGGAAGATGGAGAGGACCTTGATGATAATGATGCTGTTGCCAGCATCAGTGATGTCCAGACAGCTGGCATCCTGCTGGCACAACACTACATCAGGATCTCATTAATGGCATTAACGACACGTTTGCTCACTGGTGTTCTGTTGACAGTGGACAGTGAAGGCCGTTCCCTACAGTATAATGATTCTTAAAGCTTTTATTATGATTATCGTTACTAAAATTTTGAAAATCATGTTCCCATTAGCCCCCCCACCACCACCACCACCACCCCTCTTTACTTATGCGATTAAATCAGGAGCGTTTAATTAGTGACGAGCAATGCTTCTTCTGACGATTACTGGAGAGCTGCATATTTCCAACTGCACAACCAAATGTGGCTGAGTACATGTGCCTTGGCTACAGTTTTTCCAGGAACACCCCCCCAACTCCTGGTGTTCGGGCCTATTGTGAGGAGCAACGTTTTCAGGGGGAAATAAATCCTGGGATATTTGTGAGGGTGGGAGAGAGTGAGTGAGTGACTGAGAGAATGAGAGAAAGCATGCCTGTTTTTCCAAACAGAGCTGATAAATCTGTATTGTTGTCGATTTGCTCTAAAAAAGATACCTGCAACGACGACATCCTCTAAAAAGGACGATTTTATCAGCTGCTACACCTGTAAATATGCATCGATTGGAGGAGGAGAAAAATGTACAACTTCCATTTTCACGTAAACACCAGTTTATCAATATTGTCAATGACACAAACTGCAATTTCATATTATTAGGTCATTCAGCTTAGAATGGTAGATGAATGCAGTTATGTGAGCAGTGCGAGAGTAGCAGCAGCAGTAGCAGTAGTTAAATTGGATTTATGCTCCACCAGCTACTAGCCGGTGTGCCAGTCTGCCTGCACTGCATTTCTGCCATGTGTCAGAGGTCGGGTGTGACATGCCATAGAAGAAAACTCGGCTATGTTCGGGGCTTGTAAGGCTACCAGTCAATAAAGCTGCGAACTGAGGACGTGGAAGCATGGAACTGGGGGATTTTGGGGCTGAGGGGGGGTTGGGGAGAGAAGGGGGTGACTCAGAGTAAAACCATTCGTCTGTGTTACATCACTGCTACTTCACTATGGGGGATGATTGGTGCCACAGAGGAGCAAATATGTCAAAACATTCTCTGGATGTCCGCTAACTATGATGTGATATCATTGCTGAGATATTTACTCTCTACTGAAGCATAATATGGCCTGACTGATAATCACTGGGATTAAGTTACAGACTCATATGAGAAAATCACACGGACACACTGGATTGTGTTTGCAGTACCAAAAAGTGTCCACAGAAAATCTATAAGCAACTACTATGATGATCGGTAGCCATCTACTCATCCTTTCCACTAATTTTTATGAGAAGTAATTGAAGTTTTCTTTGTTTCCTGCAATAGAAAATCAACTCTTATAGTTTCAAACCACGCAATTTCCCAACCAAACGAATAACCAAGAAAACACAGGGTTCCTACAGCTTAAGCCAAGTTAAATTTAAGACGTTTTAAGACTTTTTTAAAGCCACTTGAAATGAAATTTAAGACTGACTTCACAATAAACACAAATGCAGAAAAAAGAAAAAAAAACACCACATCAATTACATAGGGTTAGGGACAATTTGACCCACTTTCCTATGTGATCCAAGGTAAAGTGACTGCTACATGAACATTGGATTGTGTCTCTTTCCAGCTGTCCTTTCAAAATAAATGCATAAAAAGTCTGAAAAAAAAAAAACACTGACTCAGGAGCTGGAGACGGTGAGAAATTTAGCGTTGACGGCCGCCACTAACTTCTCTATGTCGGAATGTTACCAATTATTTTGAGACTAATTACAACCATAAAATCCCACTTACCATGTGTTAACATTTTTAAGACCTTTGAAAAATTGATTTAAGACATTTTAATGCCAATTAAGGCCTTATTTTTAGATTAATGAATTCAATGCCTTTTAAGACTTTTTAACTCTTTCGCGACCACACTAATTCCTCAGCACATCCGCTTAGGACCACATGTTTTGTTTACCTTTTATCTCACGTCGAACCGAACTCTGTACATCACCTAGAAACAAACGGTTTTCACGTGGTTGAAGAGTGACTTTACAACGTGCTCCACGAAAAAACGGCGAGTTTTTCCGCCATTTCGTTCGTGAGTACGAAGTAGAAGAAGAGAGCTGGGTTTCTCCAAAAACGGAGCTCCCGCTCTAGTTTTAGAGAAAAACGCACTTTTGTGTCAAGTGGCAATCTGCTCATTTTACCGGTACTCTGCAGTGTGGCATGTCTCCCAAATCATTTCTACGGCTAAATAGCCTAAATATATTTGTAGGCAAATCTGGGGGGTGTGGCAGCTTGGAGAGCAGCGGTGCGGGTCTCTGGCTGCAGCGCAGCAGCTCCGTGACACTGCTGTGTGACTGGCCGCCGCTGGGTGCTCTGGGCCGGGGGCGGCCGGTCACAGCCCCCGCTGCAGAGCGCCCGCTGCTGCACGGTGAAAACAGCAGAGATAACCGGCTTTCAGATCCGAGTCTCCAAACCAGAAACGTTTGTAACAGCACCGGAAAAACTCGCCAGATTTGTCGTCGGTCGCTTTTGTCAAAAGTCACCAAGAGGGTTTGGAAAGTCGCCAGATTCAGCGAGAAAGTCGCAACACTGTAGCCGACAGCCGCACAGCGCTGCACGCTGTCCCCAGAGCAGCATTCAAGGAGAACGATTACTCAAACAAAACCAAGATCACACAGTTTATAAAAAACATTATGTTTTGATTTTAGTTTAAAACAGTTTTACATATCAGAGGTAGGGATGGGCATTTCGACTAATTTACTAATCGAGTAACCGAAGCTGGTACTAATCGGGTAATCGAGTACTGTAATAAAAAATAAAATGATGTCATGTCTGACGGACAGAGCGCAGCCGGTGCATAAATGCGCTCTGTCCGTCAGACAGTCCGCATTACTGACACACAGCGTCGTCACACACAATGTCAGGTGGATAATAAGAGTAGAGACTGGAGTTTAAGATGCACACACGAGGCAGATGTGCATCTTTATGCCGGGGAATAAATGCGCTGCATGCGCTCTGAGCGCTGAGTGCAGCGCTGAGTGCAGCGCATTTATGCCGCGGCTGCCACGGAGGAGAAAACTTTTTTTTTCTTTTCTTTTTTAAATCATTAGCGGTGCTTATTTATTAGTCCACACTACACATGTTGGTGCCTTCGGTCCTCTCTGCCTCGCATCGTTTCAGGAAATAACAGGGAAGGTTTCAGAGTGTTTGTAAAGTGAAAGTATATTTTCTACCAGACTTGAGACCTGTCGTCTCCCTCCCGACGGCGTACGTCGCCGAGGGAGGGAGGAAGAATTATTGTAAAAGGTTTGAAAGTCCGAGGCTCGATCCAAAAACGCTTTTACACAGCAGAAAATCACGTTGCTTGATCCGAAACTGTTTAACACTACACATGATAATGTAGTCTGATCCGACACTAGATTGCGCTCTGACGTGCCGTTTTTTTTAATCCTCGGGTACCCGAGTAATAAATTCATACCCGAGTAGCAGATTGCTACTCGAGTACTCGAGTACCCGGGTAACCGTGCACATCCCTAATCAGAGGACTACCATATTCACACACAGGGTACCTCAGAGTGTCTATTATCGTAATCTGTAAAAAAAAAACGGATTTGACGAGTTTACTCGTCAATGGTCGTGAACGTTCGGCAGGCTGTGACGAGTTTACTCGTCAATGGTCGCGAAAGAGTTAAGGATCCGTAAGAACCCTGAAACAACCGACAGATTACATTGATAATAAAAACTTTTTTTTTTTTTAATGTGGAAAAATGTTTCATTTTTGTACATTATCCTTTTGAAAAAAGTCTATCATGACCTAATTTATGGGATTATTGTCAACAATGTTGCTGCCTGTCACACTCTTATCAGATCGTAAATGTAAAAATGTAAAAGTGACTTTGAGAGGATAGTAAACAGCACACACAAAGTATTTCAGTCCATAGTAGATATCATGATAAGTCCAAGGTCCCGCAATACCAATCAAAGCTGTTTGTCTCTCATTCTTCGTTGCTGCTGATGAACCTTGAGGAAATACTATAGCCTATTCTACACTGTGATTTTATTCTGCTCTGAATGATATCTAATCTGAAACCTAATTCCTGCCTGTCAAGTTGTTCAATGTTTAACCTAAACCCAGCCTCAGACCCAACTGCAACCTATGGATCCCTTACCACAAACCTCCAATAATATTTAAGCTCAAATCGAGCCTTGTCTCAAAAACAGAGAGAATGGCTTTGAGAGACAAATATCTCAACACAAGACCAAGACCAGTATTACACCATATTTGGTAATCTGACTGAGATGTCAATCTCAGAATGTTTACCACGTTCATGTTCTGTATTTTGACAGGTAGTGATGGTAACAGCTATCAAAAAAACAAAAATCCTCGTACATCTATTTCTTAGGCAGGGTGACAATTAAATCCAAATTAGAAAAAGAAGAGTTCCCCCACAACAGCTATCAAAACAAATTTGGTGTTCACTAGTAAAGCCACAGTGGACGAGGAAACAAAAAGTCAGTTGGCAGAGAGTAACTGACAATCACATTAATCCAAGCTATATTTTAAGCACAAATACCAAAAAATGTTGACGTTTGTCCAGTTAGGATATCATACTAACCATCAACAATGTCATTTTAAGGACATTTTCACCATTTCAAGACTTCAAAGAAGAACAAATATATTAGCTTTTTATATTGTAAAGAAATACAATATTGATTAATCAACATAAGCAACATATAGGCAAGGCAAGTTATTTGTAGCCCACAAGCAGTTTGTCTCAAAAGGGATTTACTTAACCAATAATAAAAAAGAAAACACTCGTGAGAAGTTATTCCTTGTTTTTGTTCTGTATGATTTTGTGCTGAATTTGGCCTATCATGAAGTTAAGATGTCAGCAACAGATCTGCAAAATATGATGGAGGTTTTTGGATTATTATCTGGTATTTTACCAGCTCAAAGATTAATTGATTAATTCAGATGATCTGCAGATTAATCAATAATCAGTTGGTGGCAGCTTTATCCAATAGAGCCTCTTTTCCCCCCAACAGTTTAATCTCTTGTAGTGGCACTGGATCCTGATGGGCCATAGATTTTGGTTGCAACAATAATAATACCCCCCTCCGGTTGCAGAGATTGCAGGACTTAAAGACCCACTCCCGTGAAAATCGTGTTTTCTGAGCTTTTCACATGTTCCTGTGGCATTTTTCTTGTGTTAGAGCACTTATCAGCAGAGAAGGAAGTGCAAAATTGCATTTCAGAGTTTTTCTGCCTTCAAACTGCTGTGAACCAATGGCAGACGCGAACTGGCAGTTTCAGGAAGACTGGAGTTGAGGGTGTCACAGCTCCAGGGGAGGGCACTAGTGCTACAAGCTCCCGCCCCGCTCTGCATCTGGCTCAGAGGTGAAAGCCTTCACAGCTCGGTGTAGCTGTCAAGGTATAACAGGTATAGCTCACCTGGTAGAGCAGCTTGCACCATGAGCAAGGACTATGTTCCAGTCTGGGATCGAATCCCAGTGTGGAGTTTTACGCTAAACGCGCTGAATCTGTAATTGTACAATGTCCAGCTGTCAGCAAGCGGGGGGGTGGGGTGCGAGGAGGTGGCTGGGCGGGTGCAGAGCAGCGCAGTCTCCGCCCACCCCCCAGAGGTGCATTGCTAATGTGCATGGCTAATGAGCTGGTTTTAAAATGGCCGAAAAGGGTCGCGGGAGTGGGACTTTAAGCTGTGTCTCAATTTGAATATTTCCATGAGTACACTGTCATATAGTACAGTGCATGCACTATGTACTTCCTTCTGTAGTACGCAAAATTCGACAGTTAAGTGTTGTCTCAAATCGAATACTGTCATTGTGCACTTGCTGGAACTAACGATCGCAACGGTTGCCAACGTCTTCTTTTTTTGGACCACTACTATTGCCTTATGGTACGTTCACACCAAAACCATATAGGCCTACTATTAGACATGTTTCACTGAGTATTATTCATTATACTCTGTATATAAATTAAGAGATTTCATACAGCAATTATGAGCTTTTCCTCCATCCTTGGGAATCCCGGTCTGCAATTGGCTGCTGCTTCTGGTGGCAACGCTGCACATATGCATACAGTTGAATTTCTTGCAACCTTAAATCGACGCTGCCGCAGACGCGCCAGACGCCCTCGCCAGCATCCATTGAAAAGGCAAGGCTGCCTTTGACCTTCTGAACGCTTTGAACGTAGTTATTCGTACTGTTTTTTACTTGTGAGGGCCACCAGTTTCATGCAACATGGAGATTATGCCACAGCCTCCACGTCGACCGACTTCTCATCTCGACATTGGGCTTCCATTATGTTGATATAGCCAATTATATTCCGCTGCATAGCCAAGATGGCGAATTGGCGATCATTGAGGGTGGGAATTTGTCCGTCGTTCCACACTCAACTTTTTGACCCTCATATCATCCAGGTACTTACAGTACAATGCATTTTGCCATACTTGTCAGTGTAAACGCAATACTCAAAAATAGTTAGTGTAAGTATGAAAGTATTCGAATTGAGACACAGCACAGGACTTGGTTTCCGCTCCAGTGGCATTGATCGCCCCTCATAGGCTACATGCACATCCATCCACGAGCCAACAGCGCTAACTATCGCCTTCATCCTCGGTCCTACCTACGCACATGACAGCGAGCAGACACAGAGTGTGTGCCCCCACACTCACACACACACACCGACACCACAACTAGTCAGCCTGTCAGAAAAACTTGGGACACCGTTAAGAAAAAAAAAACGGCATCTGAAATTAAGAAATAGCGGTTTTTTCACAGGAGAAAGTGAAACATCATAAAGAGTGCCGCAGACCCAGAGTGCACCCGTACAGAAATGTTATAGCACATTTCCATACGGTTGGTGAATCCTTCTGGACCGTGCACCATGTTGAATAGGCTGACCAGTGTTGTGTTGTGGCTACCATGTTAGGGTCAAACCGAGAGTCGTCCGGAACCACACTCCGGACATATTTCTTAACGCTAACGTTTCTTCCGCGAGGACAGTTAGCGCCACAGAGCAGCTGCCTAATCAATAACATGCACTCAAATCACGGCAGCAGCTCCGGTTTGCAGCCGTTGGACCGTTAAACTCGGCTCGGCTCGGCCCTGTTAGTGGAACCCCGAGCTAAACGTTACCACCTCTAGTCAAACTAAATAAAGCACAAGTAAAACAAATAGGCTATGCTTATTCCTTGCACAGGCACAGGTCGCCAGGTGCTGGTCGGCAGCAGGAGCATATGAAATAAGATGGGAAAATAAGCTACTGTTCGGACTCTACTGTGATTTATTCGTGGGCTCGCCCACAAATAAATCACAGTAGAGTCCTACTAGTGTGCGGACTTCTTAACATTGTGCGGTGGTTGCTTGTCTTTCACCTACAAAATAAATACATTTAAGCTTAGCCCGTGTTTGGCAAGTAGTGCTACTTACCGGGATGACAGTCTTTGTGTTCGGGCAAGGTTAAAAACATCAGGGATAAAATCCACCAGTAACTCGGTTCCCGTATCCTCCGCATGTTAGACTACTCATCGAGAGCAACAAGAAAGGCAACGGGTGACAAAGTTTTTCAATCTTTTTTTCTTCTAAGTCTTTCTTTAAAAACAAGCAGCAAAAAAAGGATCAGAAAAATCACACACACGGTGGAAGCTGAGACGAAGTTGGCACAGCAGCTATCGGAAGGCAAGGAGCATCAAAGTAAAAAGAACGGTGAGACTAGGACAGAGTCACTGCTGTTTGGGGGGGAAAAAGAAAAGAAAGAACAAAAAAGGACTAATGTGTTCGCCTCCAGTCCGAGCAGGAGCCGCTTCCAGCTTCGAGGAATAATAAAACGCTACGCACGCCGCGGCCGTGCACAAACTGTTCCAAGATCTGCTGTCGGACTCCTCCGTGCCTGTAGCGGCTTTCCAGATAGCGACATTCCCGAAGAGTGTGGAGAGAAGGAGAGAAGGAGAGGGAGGAGGGGAGGTGTGGGGGGGGGGTTCAATCGGCGATCGATCGCTGTCTGTAACTACAAGAAGAGAGCGACGGGAGAGGGTAAAAAAGTCGTCGAATAATATTGATCACACGTGATCATTATTAAGTGATTATCCGCGGCGTCAGCAGCAGCGTCGCGAAGGGCAAAGCGCGGCGCGAGGAAAAGTGCTGCTGGAAACGTCCCATTCTTCCATCCAGGAAGTAGACTAGCGGTCAGGCATGCATGGATATCTGGCTTACTGGTCCCATCCTACCGGACAGGCTGCCTGCGAGAGAGGGGGGGAGGAGGGAGAGAGAGAGAGAGGAGGGAGGAGGGGGGGGAGTCTACACGGGGCGGGGGCACCGGAGGAAAGAGAGAGAGGAGGGAGGGGGGGGCGGTTCTTGGATTATTTTTTTTTTTTGCTGAATGCAAAATGACTCGGAACGGACCCAGAGGCTGGTTTTCTAGTTTTCAGTTTACGGCGGCTGATGATGATGATGATGACCAAATGGCTCATGTCAGGATTTGGACTGTTTGCTCCTTCTTTTACATGTTGAATCAAACATGTTGCATCAAACATGATGATGAAACACTGTTAAGAATATTATCTGGCTACGGCCAGGGTGGGATCTACAAGGAGGATTGAAGTCTTGTTCTGAAACAGAGAAAAAGATAAAATGGTGTCCCTTTATATATAAAAAAAAAAGAAAAACTCCATTGATCCCCCTCCCCATTCTGTCATCCACTGTTTAGCTGCTTCCCTCCCAGGCCCCATTATTAAAATGACCCTCCTGTGGCCACACAGTGATGTCCCTTTGCCTCCTGCTGGAAGGACTGTGAATGGAATAGCTACCGTACTTTAGCAGTAATCATCACCTGGGATATCATCATGTATGAGTGTGTAGCCTACTGATTGGAGAGTTATGCATCCACCGGTGTCACTCCCTTCTGTAAATGTGTAGTCAGTGATGTTCTTGCAGAACTATCCAGCTGGACATTTAATTTGAGGAATCTGATTAAATTTCTCATTTAATTACCCAGTTCTCTGCAGGGCCATTGAGGACAGTCACAAGGGCCCTTTGCTTTTAATGTGAGCCATCTGCTTCCCCTCCAAAATGCCTACCTTTTCAAAGCTCACACAGCCTCGTGGGCATCCTTGCACAATCCTCCAGGCTGCACCACCTCCACGTGCGCTGCACAACACCACCACGGTTGATTATTATTCCAGACCTGACTGTATTCTGATCAAATGCAATTAACCTGAACAAAAAAAAGTTTCTCAATACGTTTACTTTTTCGCTTCCTATCTTATTCTGTCAGGTGATACAGCAGAGTCGGCCTTTAATTAATCAGACAGACTCCAAAAAGTTATGTTATAGCCACACCATACTGACCAGTATGAGTGGAGGTAGTTTTGACCAAAGTTACTGTGACTATTTCTAATTTTAATTTGAATTAACCCATTTAATCCCAAATTTTTCCCAGACATGAAAATATCCAAACCATGTGCCATTAGCAACTCTTTGAAATAATCAATCATTATTTTTTTTAATTTTCATGGAAAAATAGGAGAAAAAGTGTGTTTTATAGTCGGTCACAATTGTGACCGGTGGGATAATATGTATACTAATTTTACATATCCATCATAGCTAGCAAATTGCTTATATTCCAGCCCAATTTTAACTGGGCTGTACTACAGAACTCTTTTTTTACTGTTACCAGTGCCAGCATACATAACAGATGCTTGTGTGCTTTATCACATGTTAGTGTGGCTATTTTACATATCAAAAACATGTAGAACGACTAAAAGCAAAAACGAAAAGACGCCTATCAACATTGCCATTGTCACTTTTGTGAAAAATTTAAGACATGCATATTGTAACTTTGTTATTGGATTTACAGTGTGTTACAGTTAGTGCAATATTGCTTTAGTGTACTTTTCATTTTACCATTGTAAATGTACATTTTTAGTGCAATATTGACTTATTGACCTAGGGGTCACTCAGAATAACCTGCATAACCTCAGTCTTACTTTTGTTCAGGTTCAAATGTAATTTCAAAAGACATAAAACCAACATGACTACAAAATACACATTTTAACAAATTTGATGCAAGCTTTTAAAATAGTTTTTTAAGAAAATCCATGAATTGCTCATCTTGCCAACCCTTATTTGTCACTGACCCATGTATGAGACCTCCTTCCTACAACATCTCTGTAGAAGAGGTGGCTGCTTATGAGTGCATTGAGGGACCATGTAAAGGTGGGCCCCCACCACTTCTTGGACCTGATTAAGATATGACACCTTATGAAGGTTGTTTGAATGTTTAGATTTTATTTTTGACCACCTGCAACCTGCACCTGCTGCTTGGTTGGAACAGAAACCTGCAGCCGCGCGGCCCTTTGTGGGAAGGTTTGCCCATAGCTGCTCATGTGGGTATAGGGATTTGCCTCTTCACCAACAGTGGGTGGAAGTGGGGTGGTGAGAGGGAAGTTATCATCCCTAATAACATTGTTTCTTACATAATCTTTTTGCCTAACTTTCATTCAACAGCCTGGCTGGCAATTGGCCAGTCTCGCCCTTATAGTCCATATCACAGTCACTGGGGACAACATCTATTTCACTTTAAGAGATAGGTTAACTGAAATGCTTTAGGGTCTGTAAGGTCCAACATATACTGTGTTTGATTCAAATTTAAATAATAATAATAAAAAAAGAAAGTTTTTAAAAAGTAGAAAGTTAGCTACTTACACTGTGTTATCCCACCGGTCACTATTGTTGCCGTCAACAATTTTACTCATGCTGTGACCACACTAAACACAGTTGAGTGATTGTAGATGCATATATCAATACTAGACACCTTAAAGATGATGTGTGCCAAAAATCTTTCTCTTATCTTTATGTCAACCTTCTTTACTGACCTTCTTTGTTGAGGCTTTGATGCAGCCATCTTCCTCGGATGGTGCAACCAGGAAGTAATCAGCTCTGATCATGTGACAATTTACACTAAACATGTGAAACTGCACATATGTGATCAGTAGGGTTTCTTGCTTCAGTATTTTTTGGAAATATGTTAATACTCCATTTACTAACATTTTTAGGGCCTTTCAACTGGAAATATTTTTTACGGTCACTTTTGTGACCGATGGGATTAAATGGGTTAATAGGATCATCTTAGGTAACATACAACTAAGCAAGTATGGCAATACATTGACAATGTATCAACTGATTTAAAGTTATTCCTCCAGTAAAAATGTCAGATATTTTCTGGTTGTTATTGTCTTGTATGATAGCAAACTGAATATCTTTGGGTTTCACACTATTGTTCTGAGGAAGGACATTTTCACCGCTCTCATGGCATTTTAAAAGACCGAAACAATTAATCGATTGTTTAGGAAAAAAACAGTCCAGCAGTGTCCTTTTGTGTCGCTGCTGTTTCAGCAAATCACTTTTCACATAGACAAAATGTGCAACCTTCAAGTTTGAAAATAAATAAAGAAAGAAAGAATAACAGGGCGCGAACAGCAATCAGTGTAAACTTAATTAACAGAAAGTCTCAAATTAAATGGCCGAGGGAAAATTTGTTGTCATCATTTAAGCAATAAGCCACGAGGCTCCACGACGGAGGTACGTTTTATCAGTCTGTTTTCTGGGAATAATTGACATAAGGAGAAACCAGAAACAAGCCGTTTTTTCATTTTTTCGTTTTGGAAAAAAAAACGGAAATCAAAATTTCAGTTTGTTTTCTCGTTTTTGGTTCTTATTTAACAAAACGACTTTACCACTCAATATTTTGTTTCCGTGGGTGGGCGGGTCCTAGCGTGCTTCCTTGCCCTGTGCCCTTCAAAATAAAAGTTCCTCATAATGTTAACAAAAATATTACTGTAGGCTAGTAGGCTACAGACACTAGCAGACATAGAGGACCCCATCACCCACAGTCAAGACTGACACGGCTTCAAATAACAATAATAGTAGGCTATTCATAATGAAAATGAGAACTCATGAAGTTATGATGACTTCAGTGTAGATGTTTAGCCACAAGGTGGCGCAGTTATTACACGAAGAGTAGATCTGAGGGCTTTACTACGACGGAGGCTCACAACATATCGTGTGTATTATTGAAAGCGAGGGGTGTGCCTATAGGCTAGTGAGTACAGAGTGTCTACTCTGTACAGTGACTGTACAGTAACTTTGTTCAATATAGATACTACTTCAAAGTGGCCATTTCACTCGTGGGGAGCGAGATTCACGCAACGCGTGAAATGTGAGTGACAGTGATCACAAACGAGAGCATTATGACTGATAGCTCCCCTGGTAGAACAGCTCACAGCTCACTCATTAAGCTGATTCATCCACTAGTGTGGGTTCGAGTCTCAGTTTAGGTTGTACCATTAATTAATGTGTTTTCTTTTCTCATCATCATTATGATCACATAAGGCTTAAGTTTGAACAAATAAATGAGCAAATGAGCATTAATTCTCCGCCGGGCCGAGGCACCAACTTCCCTGCTTGTGTACATGTTTATAGGGATGTGAACGTGTACTTAAATATGTACACGTGTACACTGTGCATTTTCCTGGCCAGCACAGGTACCAGGAGACCAAGACCCCCTGTCATGTCGGTCCTCCACCCTTCCTGATCCGCCGCAAGTTGCAAGAGCCCCGCGGAGCCCAGTCTCTCCCTCCTCTCCCACTTCAGCACCTGTCCTGGGCTGTCACTCTGCAGGGAAGGCGCGTGTCATAAGCCGTTGCAGACAAATACGTACACAAGCAGGGAAGTTGGTGCCTCGGCCCGGCGGAGAATTAATGCTCATTTGCTCATTTATTTGCTCAAACTTAAGCCTTATGTGATCATAATGATGAAAAGAAAACACATTAATTAATGGTACAACCTAAACTGAGACTCGAACCCACACTGTGGATGAATCAGCTTACTGTGGGAGCTGTTCTACCAGGGGAGCTATCAGTCATAATGCTCTCGTTTGTGATCACTGTCACTCACATTTCACGCGTTGCGTGAATCTCGCTACAGTACAGTAAGTTACTGTACAGTCTTTGTCACTGTACAGAGTAGACACTCTGTACTCACTAGCCTATAGCCTATAGGCACACCCCTCGCTTTCAATAATACACACGATATGTTGTGAGCCTCCGTCGTAGTAAAGCCCTCAGATCTACTCTTCGTGTAATAACTGCGCCACCTTGTGGCTAAACATCTACACTGAAGTCATCATAACTTCATAAGTTCTCATTTTCATTATGAATAGCCTACTATTATTGTTATTTGAAGCCGTGTCAGTCTTGACTGTGGGTGATGGGGTCCTCTATGTCTGCTAGTGTCTGTAGCCTACTAGCCTACAGTAATATTTTTGTCGACATTATCAAATTGAGGAACTTTTATTTTGAAGGGCACAGGGCAAGGAAGCACACTAGCCAATCAGAGGACCCGCCCACCCACGGAAACAAAATATTGAGTGGTAAATTCGTTTTGTTAAATAAGAACCAAAAACGAGAAAACAAACTGAAATTTTGATTTCCGTTTTTTTTTCCAAAACAAAAAAACGGCTTGTTTCTGGTTTCTCCTTATGTCAATTATTCCCAGAAAACAGACTGATAAAACGTACCTTGGTCCTCCACGAAGCCAAAACTGTGATGTGTTTGTTTTCCTTTTCAAAAGCCTGCCTTGAAGCTGTTTTGAAATCAACCATGACATGATACATGCTTATAGCTTGAATAAAAAGGATGGGCTTTTTTAGTAGTAGTATGTTAAATGAATAGCATGCAAGTAACAATGAAACAGAAACAGATGGGTGGCATGTTCTTCATGATAAATCCTAACTTAAGAATATTAAAAACAAGATGCAACTGGGAAGTTCTTAATCAGATGAGTGTTTGTACTTGTAGACTCATTTTGTGGTTGCATAGCAGCGCCTGTTGAAACTCAATTTTCTCCTGAACTGTAACATTTATCAGCATCCCTCCCTGCATGCTCTGCAACAGGACTCAGAAAAGGGAATTCATGAATTCATTCACAGACCTGCTCTTCCTTTTAGTCTCCCCTGGGGAGTGGGTGGAGTGACTTCACCCAGAGTCCTATAGCTGACATTGGGGTGAAGCTGGAGTACACCCTGGACAGTTCAGCCAGTCTATGACAGGGCTGACATTCAGAGACCAAACACCATTCACACCTACAATTTAAAGGGATAGTTCAACATTTTGGCAAACTGGCCCATTGCCATAATCCCTATAGTCATAGCAGTAGGTTCGTTACCTTTATTTGTTGGTGCAAGCTATTTTTAGAACGGCTGAACCGAGCTGCGAGCCGCTCTGACCTACGGAGGCTTCTTGGATTTCTTGTTTCCCTCATCAAACTCATCAAGCTCATCAAATACACAATCCAACAACTCCAAAACGCTCTTGTAGACAAGTTGTGACCTCCCCACACTATGAGATAATAACAGAACGTTATGAGACAGTTGTTTTAGAGGTAAATTCAGAGACTGCTTGCTGAAAAACTGTCCCTGAAGGCAACACGCATCAGCGGTTTTGCATGAATTTACCTCTAAAACGAGTGTTTTGGAGTTGTTGGATTGTGTATTTGATGAGTTTGATGAGGGAAACCAAGAAATACCATGAGCCTCCATAGTGTAGCTCTGAGCAGCTTGCGGCTCTGCTCCGCTGTTCTAATAGCTTACACCGGCAATTAAAGGTAACAAACCTACTGCTATGACTATAGGGATTATGGCAATGGGCCAATTTGCCAAACTGTTGAACTATCCCTTTAAGGTCACACGATGAGATTATGCAAACTCAACGCTGAACCTGGTTCACACCAAAAACTCTCAAACGCATAAAAGAGCCACAGCCAGCAAATGTAACATGTGTCGTGACCATTGTCTCCTTCTGCTTCTTCTTCTTCTTCAAAAGCACCATATGGCGAGATCCTGAAAAACTATGGAGGCGCAAAACTATTCCCTCCACTTTATAAAGTATGTCTTTGCACTTTCTAGTAGTTTCATGAGGCAGTAAAGTGTGCATTGACATTTGACATTCTAATCTTTTGGGAGCTGAGATTCTGGAGGCATCCAAACACATTTTCTGACAGTTAAATAGTGTTTCAGACTAAAAAAAAGGAAAAGAAAGAGATATATATGATTCATGCGAGTCCAGCCATGACACCAGCATTGTCCCACAGGCATCTACTTCCTCTTTGCCCTTAAGTGGTTTGAGAATCACACTTGTATTATTTTTTCAAACACATTTCACATGTTGACAGTTGGTACATAATGTACGACTGTGTGCATCAATTATGTAATGCAATTCAGGCTATGACCATATATAATTTATTTGATTCTCAATCTCCTACATTATTTAATCAAAAGCTATTTTTACCATTATTACTCTCCCCAAATAGTTTTATCTTTTGTTGGTCTGTTCTCTAGTTCCTCACATCAATATGTCATGTTTCTGCACTTAATCTACTCGGCATTAATGCTGTAGGAGGGTGTCAAAGGCGTCCTGTCTGCCACAGCAGGACAGCCTTAAAAAGGGTAGCACTCTAAAACTGCAAAGAGAGGTTCAGAAGTAAGCCTCTAGCAAGCTAATAACAGTTTTTTGGTTTTCCTTTACGCTGTAAAACTAAAATGTCAAAAGAAGTGGGATGTGCTCCAGGATTGCAATTAAAGTTACAAACTGGATTCTTCCAGTCCACCGTCTTCACATCTTGATTCATGGCAAACAACTGCCAAATTAGCTCGTATGAAAAATGTAGGTTGTGTTATATTTGCATTGGAGCTACATTATGAAAAGTAATGCTCTTCCTTTTGAGGCTGAGTCGTTTTTGAAGCCAGTTTTCAGAGCTGATAATGGGCCGCGAGTCAGGAAAAGAAGTGTGACTAAGAAAAAATCCAAATTATGGCAATACTGTCAGGCTGATTCAAAGATTAAAAGACCATACCTGTGTTTTGCATGTTTTTTTTAACCCATTTGCTGGAAACACACTTTTTTTTTTCTTTTTTTTTTACATCACTGCCAACCATTTTTTAGACATGTTTTCACTGCTCTCTTGGCAGCCACCGGTTTCACTTAATCTCTGTATGGCATGACAGACAATTTAATCCACTACAAAGAACATCACGTCTGATATTATTTTTGTCAAAGTCATGTTATGCTGTGTCGAAAAACGCACGGAAAGATTTTGAGAAAGTCTGTCCGTGTGATGCGTTCAAGTACTGCTGGGAAAGACAGTTACCATCCTGGATTGCATTCATGATTTATGCTGATAGAAAAGCTGCGAAAGCAATCAGCAGGCGAACAGGATACTTGCAAATGAAAATGTGGTGTTTTTTGAGGTTTTTTAATGCACTTGAACATGTGCTCAGGGTTCTTGTTGTAGATTTAGTGTTTGGATTTTACTTTTAACGTTGTGCATCAAAACAAAGTTGCCCCAGAGTATCAAGGCTGTCAATAGCAATGAGTCTCTCACTGAGATCACTCTGAGAGCAGATGGGAACCTCTGAGTATTCTTTCAGAAGCATAGGCAGAGATAACTGCTCGTGTGCTTTACACCACCCTGTGTATTGATTCTATTTATCGTGTGTATCTAACTGGACCACTCAGCTCCCCCTTTTTACAGTTGGTTTTGAAATCATAATTAGATCATACAGCTGTTTCATATGTGCAAATGACTTCATTCATCAAAGTAATACGATGCTCTCAAATGCAGGGAGGCTTTCGCTGTGATGTAACATGTTGGTGCGGCTGACCTTATTTCAGAGGACGGAGAATAATTTTCTGTAACGTGCAGATAATGAGGGAAACATGGACAGTTTTAGATTTGGGTGGTCAGTGTAAGATAAAGGAAATGTGAGCACCAGTAAGAGAGACTGGGGCAAACAGAGAGAGAGAGAGGGGTGGGTGGGGGGGGTTTTGACTTGAATAATTCCAGGCTGTAGTAGTTACTATTTGAAGCCAGTAGAGGGTGTCTGCAAAATTCATGTTGCCATTAATCACTGCAGTTGTTCAAACCACCGAGGACCACTGGTGAAGCTCCAGAAGAATATAATAGATTCATTTGTCACAGAAGGGCAATGAATCCCAGCAAAGAACTCCGACGGATGCTTTAATAGCCAAGAAATCCAGTTACAAAGGCAGAGTGTCAACGTATTTAATATGGTATATTGAAGCCGCAATCATTTACTTGATGTCAGTGTATTAAGGCCTTGTGCTCAATGTTAGTGTTGCTGTATTCACTGGAAAACCACCGTCCAAAGAAAACGCCCACTGGTGTGAAAGCATAAGGAAAACATGATATTACTTTGCCTTTGTGACTTATTTATACTACCAAGCCATTTAGATCCTTTAGTGTCTACTCTCAACACATAGCAACCACTTTACATGGCAGCCTTACTGCTGCCTTCTCAGATTTGTGAAGTGGAACTTTTTTTTCTCTTACGGAAGAGGATTAGGGCCACTGTAAGAAAAAAAAAAAAAGAGTTCTGACTTTTTTTCTCAGAAGTTTGATGTTAAAGGTGATAGCTACAAGTTTAATTCCTCCTGGCCAGTAGGTGTAGAAGTTAACTCACACTGCCTGCTCTCGCTCCAACCTTCCATTTACTGGTTGCCAGTTACAGCAGTAGACACATGACATCAACGTTCTAATGCTGTTGCCACAGAGATCATTCCATGCCGACGTTGCCAACGTGACCAGATGTAAATATTTATATATTTCGGACCCGCCAAAATTTATTAAACAATTATTTATATACTATTTAAAAAAAATTCAGTAAAATTAATACTTTTATTCTGCACCCCTCTAGACATTCTGTGGATGCATTATTTTTGAAAAATTAATCCTTTTGATGAAAAAGTTGTAGCTATAACCTTTAAACTCAGAATTCTGACTTCAAACTGGACTTCTGAGTCAGGACTCACTTTTTATTTTATTACACATTTTTTTACAGTGGCCCTCCCATAATAATAATAATAATAATAATAATAACTACAAAAAAAAAGCGCTACATTTATATAGCGCTTTTCACCCAACACCCAAAGCGCTTTACAGAAACCATTATTCATTCATAAGCCGTGTTTCCACTGCAGGAGTTCCTGGTAAAGGGAGGGGGTAGGAACTTCTACAGGAACCGTCCTCTCACTCGGCCCTCTCAGTGGCCGTGTTTCCACTGCAGAGTCGGACCCTATGGTATGAGTTTCGATCGCCGCTTAATCGCTGTGCGACAGTTTCGACCGTGACGTCACCCAGGCAGGTCACAAGCACATGCACAAAAATCATAACAACAACGAAGAAGGATGGAAGGAGCTGAGGCGGTAGCCGCGTTTCTGGTTTGTGTGTTTGTGCGCTTGTGCGCATGGCGGTTGATTGTAATCCTGCTTGAGTTTTTTTTTTTTTTTTACTTTTCACGGCATTGTTTTGCGGCGTGATGGATCCCCAGTGTGTCGAGGTGCGCTGATATTTGAATTTCGCCGCAATGACTCAAACCCCCTCTGAATCTCCTCGGTATAGACTGCAATCAATGTCTGCACCTCACCGTCGGTCCATTTGTGTACATCTTCCTGCTGTTTTCTTGTTGTTTACAGCGGTGTCTGCTAGGCTAATGCTCCCCTTCTGCTCCCCCTTTTAAAAATGCCGGTTGTTTTGGTGGTTTCTGGTAGCGTCAGAGCCTGCTCTAGCTTTAGCCAATCAGTGCCGGGTTAACCTCGAGCCCCACCCAGGAGCTTTTCAGGGCCGAACGGAGTACCTACCCTGGAGTAGGTACTCCGTTGGCCCCTGTAAAAGTTCCTGTAGGGGGAGGTTCCTGCAGTGGAAACACGCACCAACGGGGCTGGCCCCGTAAAATTACCCCGAAGTTCCTGCAGTGGAAACACGGCTATACACATTCACACTGGTGGTGGTAAGCTACGTGTAGCCACAGCTGCCCTGGGGCAAACTGACAGAAGCCTGGCTGCCAACGTGCGCCAGACGGCCCCTCCGACCACCACCATGATCATTCATACGCATTCACACATAGATCAGCAAAGCTCTGGGATCAATTTTCATTTCACTTCCAACAACTTGCGCTTAATTTGCAAGTCACAGAGGACTGTGGAAAGTTATTATCACGTTCTGAGGCACTCCCAGAAGCACAACAGAGGCAGGCAGGTAGGTAACGAGCCTTTACTGGAGTCTTCAAAACAAGGCAACAAGGCAAACAAAGTAGACGGATGGTCAGGAACAGAAAATCACACAGGTATGCAAACTAAGATCAGGAGAGCTTGGCGAGACAATCTGACAACCACGGTGAGTGGAAACGGGGCGGTAAATATTCAGATGGGATGATGATGGGTAAATGGGAACAGGCGCGTGCAAAGGGGGGTGGAGGAGCCAGCAGGCGGAGGATAAAACCAGGCGGAGGGGAGTGGCTGGGTCTGAAAAGACACACGAGAGTCTGTGATGAAGTGAAACCACAGAATTGGCAGAAACACTAGGTGAAATGTGAGAACCATGACAGTTATCACCATTTCTCAAATGATGCAATAACTGCTGGAATGAAACTGTGAGAGGGAATAACAGAAACATGGATCATAATCACCTTCATTCATTCACCTCCAAATTATAGGATGGATGCAAAATGTAGTATATATTTCAAGATACATAGGAATTTAACTGTTTCTATTGCATTTATGTCATGGTTGTGTCATCTGTGGGATCTCCCCTCTTTCTTAAAAAAAGATTAGCAGTTGATTCACTGTTAAATTAGAAGATACTTTCATAGCCTCGCTCACTCTGATTGAGGAGAGCACCGACAACCCTTGAATTCCCCTCACGTCCAGAGTCATTAAAATTAAGATACCTCTGACTTGTGTCAATAATTCAGAAGTTGCTGCATTTATCTCCTTCCTGGCACTAGCCGGCGTCTTTTTAGGCACAGAGAGGCTGCTAGAGCCGGCAGATGTTTGGACACATGGCCACACGGCGCTGAACAAAATAAGCTGTCAGAATAATGCATCCTGATAAAGGATATTGGCCTGTCAGCACTGCAAAGGAGAGAAGCATCCTCTGTCCTATACAGGAGGAGTCAGCTATGTAATTACGCTACTAGTTTAACCACATTGTGCAGTAGCTTGTGCATAGTTAATCCAGTAGTTTAATTGCTCTTTTTGTTTTTCTTTCGATTTTTGTGCCGTTAACCGAAACCACAAATGAGTCATCGTCAAAGCAGAGGAATGTTTTTATGTTACCTTTGCTTCTCCACTGTAATTGAACCTCCTTTGACCAGACCCGCCCCTTTTTTCTTTCCGCTGTGAAGAGAAACCCCTGCAATGCATTTGTCAGGCAGTCCACACCACACTCTTGACCTTTGTGTGGTGCATGTGCAAAAACCAAGAGCAGGCGTTGCTCAATGGTCACGCAGCTACACAGCTACCGTCATTGTGGGTAAAGCTATTGAATCTCAGCCTGAGGAGGGATCGTCACAGACAAACCTGTGTTTTATAGCCTCCAAAACTACACTTTCACATGAATAGTGGGTTGTTTTTGCTATTTTGTTCTTCCCTTGTGAACAAATAGGCATTTAATAATTTCTCAGCCTGAGATCAATAAAGTATCTGTTATTTTACCTCATCTCATCTCATCAGACTACATTTTGTTATTTGATATTACATTTACTTTGTGAATTTCAAGAATTTTGAACTGCATTTTCTTCTACATTAGATTCTCCCCAGGGTAAAAGTATGCAAAGAGCAAAGCTTTAAAGTCATTTCCCCAACACTGTGTACACTGCATCCATAACATGATATGAGCATTGTATCCCACATTAGCATTTCTGCTCATGGTTGTGCTTTATTTTTGTCTTTTGTCAGGTACCATCAGGTATCCCAGGATCCTCTTACCACAACATCTCTGCACAACTGCATAATTACCAATAAAAGAAACACCAGATTCAACATGACGTTGGATCCCATCAGTGAATTTACAGACAATTTATTCCAGGACTAATTATGCTGAGGTGGCTCATGTTGTCCTGATGCTGAATTTGATTATCATAAATAAACATGGACACATTTTAGCAGTGATAAATATTCCATTTTTCTACACATTTTTTTTTTTAAATAACTCAACAACTCAGCAAATTAAGCCCAATAAACCCCGGTTAATTCAATCTAGTGTTTCCTCCTCCTTGCTCCTCCTGAATCTGTTCCTCAGATCTTAAGTCATCACCCTTGGCTTTGTGATATTCACCTTTTGGACCCACTAATGATGCTAACCTAGACTTAACAGATCTTTTCAAATCAATGCAGAAAAATGTATCAATACTGAAAATTGAGATGAATGTAATTATTTCAATTTTCAACAACACAAGAACGAACCTGAGGTCAATTTCATAGCGTAGTCACAGATGAAAGTGCTATACCATTAACAACATCAGTTAAAGTATACAACTGTATGCACGAGCTATAATTATATGTAATTTATGTGAAACCAAGGGATGAATATTTTACTAGCTTGCTTGATTTTTTTTCTTTTTAATCACAGATCCAAGTGTTAAAAATCACTAGCCAGATTCTGAATGCAGCATAAGGGAGAGCGCAAAGCAATAGCAGCCAAATAGTGCTGCTGGGCAGGTGCCTGGAGTTCCATTTGAGCAAAGCAATTATGAAAATTGAAGTTATGCAGATGAACAAAAGGATTGCTATTGGGAAATGTGTCGTCTATTCTTGTCATGCACGGCTACAAAAAAGAAAAAAAGAGAGAGAAAAGAACGGAAATATAGAAAAATGTACTTGGTAGAAGTTACAACTCTATTAAGTATGAAACATAAAAGTCTCTTATGTTTCTGTGTTTGTGTTGACCCAGTCAACTTAAAAGTAAAGTTAAAAAGAAAAAAAATGTTTCCAGGCAATGGCAGTGCTTGGTAATACAAGCAACCCACAAGCAAGGTCAGACTGCTTACAGCACTTCATTAGAATGAATTAGGCTTCTTTACTCTCACAATGGATCAATTACAAACAGCTTGAATGAGCAGTGTGATGCCCACACCTGTGGCCACACAACCAGCTTGAATGTCAGTAACCCTCTGCACCTACATGTTATCCTTATTTAGTTTACATTTACATTTTTTGGAGCACATTATGAATAAATAACACACACATGAGATTTGTTTTCTACAATATAGGCTACACACTTTATTTAACATTTTGACAGTACATAAGTTCTATTTGTAGCGCACACATTTTGGTTACTTTTGTACAGTCAATTCTTCATCAATTCATCTTCTGAGTTACTGGTGCAGAGGGTCCTCCTGGTACTGTTGCTGTTGCTGTTGCTGGACATCCTGTCAGGCCTGAGTAAAAGGATTCGCCCTCCGAAGTACAGCATCTATATAGACGCCTCAGCTAACGCAATGGAGGTGAACAATATTTTCGCGATCGCAAGTAAGCGATCCGGTTGTTTTGGCTAACTTCCTGTCAGCAGATGGAGTTAGCAGTCCCCGCCCTCGTCCCTACGTCACCACATTCACGCGCATCCCTTGGCTGCACACACAGAGAGGACCGCCCCTTTATGCCGTTCTCTCTCCTCATTGGATAAAGGTTGTAGGATACAAGGAAAGTTTTCTCCTCGGCTTACAGCAGAGCAGAGTGACTGACAGACCTGTGTTTCAGACCAAACACTCTATATAAGTGATTGCTGTCGGAAGATAGAACTATTTAAGACTTATATTAACACAAACATTCCGCTTACTTCTGCTTTAAACTCATCAAATACACAATCCAACAACTCCAAAACGCTCTTGTGGACAAGTTGTGACCTGCACATTTGCCACACTATTACAGTAAATAATCATGTATGTAACATTACTGTAAGACACATGAAGCAAATACTCTGAACTACTTGCACTTTTGAAATCACTCCGCCCAGCAGCCATGTCTCGAATGTAGTTCCAGCGATGCATTTGCCTTGACGTCTCATAATGTTACAGTATTATTTCATAGCGTGGTGAATGTGCAGGTCACAACTTGTCCACAAGAGCGTTTTAGAATTGTTGGATTGTGTATTTGATGAGTTTACTGTAATGAGGGACAGGGGACCTGTATCATTCACCTCCATTGTGTTCGCTGAGCATCTCACATCTCTGCCCCGCGGATCTCAAAACAACATGCACTGATAGATAGATAGATAGATAGATAGATAGATAGATAGATAGATAGATAGATAGATAGATAGATAGATAGATAGATAGATAGATAGATAGATAGATAGATAGATAGATAGATAGATAGATAGATAGATAGATGTTGAAGTATCCCTTTAAGGACAGTTTTGCTGCTCTTTTTTATGGGCCCCAGAAATCTTTTTGTAATTACTTCTTTGGCTAAATAAAACCCATTTTTCTGAATTTGCCTGTGTTTCCTCTTTGTCTGCCAGTTTGGTCCCTCACAACAGAAACTGTTAAAGGGATAGTTCACCCAAAATTCAAATTCCACTCATTATCTACTCACCCTCATGTCAACTAAGAGCTGTGAGAATTTTCAGAGTCCTCCGTGCCTTCTCTGAGTTACGAGGGGGGGGAGGGGGGTCCGCGCAGCAGTATTTGTCCATATAATGGTTATGAATGGATACCACTTTTCTTTGTCCAAAAAGACACACCAAAAAACATCCAAATACCTCCATACTGCTCTTCTGTAATGTCCCTCTTGTACTGAAGCCCCGACATGAGAAATTGTTCCGAAAAAATAAATAAGTCTATATTTTAAGCTTGTTTGTAGCGGAAGCTCCCAGTGTCTCAGTTCACTGCTCTTCCTGTGTCAATGCAAATCTCGCGTGATTTGCACTGACCGGCGGAACAATTTCTCATGTCGGGGCTTCAATACAAGAGGGACATTACAGACGAGCACTATGGAGGTATTTGGATGTTTTTTGGTGTTTCTTTTGGGACGAAGAAAAGTGGTATCCATTCACAACCATTGTATGGACAAATACTGCTGCACGGACCCCCCCGTAACTCAGAGAAGGCACGGAGGACTCTGGAAATTCTCACAGTTTTAGTCGACATGAGGGTGAGTAGATAATGAGTGAAATTTGAATTTTGGGTGAACTATCCCTTTAAATGCCTGGACACTTATTCCGCAGGTGGCACACACAGTGCCATCTTTGTATAGTTTAATTCACTGTGCTTCATTGTTATTTTTACATGTCATTTCATATGCTCTGAGTGATGTTCCAAGCTGTATGCAGAGTTAACAGATGTACAAATATAAGGAACGAATCCCAGTTGAATCACATATAGAGACTTTTTAAAGTCAATAAACACACTGTATTCCACTGACACCCGCATTTGCATGTTTTCTCAACACTGTCTTGTTTTCTTACGACCTGACACGTGACTCCTGAATCGAGCCACTCAAACTCTCTATGTGTTCTCAATACAATATGTCGCTCAGACTCAAGGCATCTGGCTGGCATTTTACTGTACATAGGTGCAAGATAACACAATAAAACCAAGTGTGAGATTACTGTATATTGTGGTGTTTCTGTATATAGCAGATGAGAGATAGAGGGACAGAAATCAATTTTACCATTGCAGCAGCCTCAGAAGTCTCTATGTGCCTGAAAATGCCGTATATTACTACACTCTATTCTTTGGTCTGCTTGTAATTAAATGATAATTAAAACTAATTAAAGGCTATACATCTGAGCTTTGTGCAATACATTCTATGCAGTGGTTTCTTAACTCTTTGCAGAAATGGTTGCCTTTCATGTGTTATATATTTGAAATATGCATGTTTATTCATAATTCTTTTTCAACCATGAGCTATTTTTCTGCCCATTCTATTCCCACTGCATCCAGCCAGACACCTTAATTTGATAGTTTTGCAACGAGAGCTTTGCAGATGAGCTCCGTTCAGTCTCCCCACCTGAAACATTGCTGGATTGATGCAGGGAAGGGGATCATTTTCGGAGCTACTCTTCTGTGTAGTGGCTCGCATCCAGCACATGCTTTGTTTTAGGTCCCAGGGAAAAAAAAAGATGGATCCAACTCCAAGAGTAGACAAATAGAAGCCTTCCCTACCTGGATGCCAGGATTCTACCCTCGAATCAGGTTAAACTACATTATTGAATGTGCAGAGTAGACTGAAAATAAATCAGGCTTTATTGTGTGGAGAAGATAGATGCATGTCCCGTGGGAGAACTGCCATATCAAAACATGCGCAAGAATTTTTAAATCAAAGGAAGAACACTAAAGTGTTGCAGTTTTCAATAGCAAAGAAATGACGCATGTTCCTCTAAATAATGTTGTCCAGGTGTCTTGCACTTTAAAACTTAGCTCTCGGGAAAAGTAGACATGTATATGTGAAACGGAAGACAGAGAAAACACATTTTATCATTTCCTTGCTCCTTTCAAAGAAGAAATCATGCATCGCATTTCCCCTGCATAGTGCTGCAGCAATAATAGTGCCTTACTCTGCAGATATATGATACAGGCCTGCATACAGATCATAGATTCAATATAAATGTGTGATGGCAGAACCTGACAGTTAAAAAAACAATAGACTCCTGATGCTCTCCAAGCCTTTGTTTTATCGACCTGCCTCCCTCCGCAAACACTGTGGAGTCAATAATAAAAATGCATCAGATGCGTCTCCCTGTCCTCAGCAGAACGTCACTCAGGGGACGGCATGTAGACCTTTATGAGAGCTAATGACCCACGGCTTTTAGAGTTCCACAACCATCAGCATAATTAGGTTCAATGTCTGTGCCCAACCTTTCGTTTATGTGCCCTTGAAAGCAAAAATGGGAAGTGATATTGATAGATGAACAAAGGGATGTGACGCAGATGGCAGGGGCTGTGTGTCTGAGGCGATGCTGCCGACAACATGTCGCTCCACACATCGAAAAGAGAATGTGTAACCTCGACTCTGACGCCTCCTGTTTAGTATTTATAAGCAGCCTATGTGCTGGTAATAAATTGTTTATAACACACTGTTACGCAGCTGTAAGCAGTCAACAGTGATATGTGATTACACACATGAACAAAAAACAAAACAAAACAAACGTAATGAAATAATAATGCATATTTGTGTGGATCAGACTGAATAGAAATGTATTTCTCAGTGTGTCTGTCAATCATTCATCAGCTCTTTATACATCAATCATAGAGTTTTCACTGTGAGAGGGTATAAGAACATCTTAAGTGTTTATTCATGGATTTGTCAATAAATCCTTCAAATGCTTTCACTTAAGTCTGATATGCTGCTTCTGAATGCTTGCCTGAAATCTTTCACTACCCATACGGCACTGAATCTCAGAGGGGAATATTGTACAACTCAGCTTTATTAAATATACTGGATCGGGCCTGACTAAACTACAAACAACTCAAGTTGTTATAGTTTTGGGGCAATTTGAGAATGTTAATCATGTTTACAGGTACAGGTAATCATTTCTATGAATGCATACATTAATACAACACTGTTAATGGCAATAAATATATTTATACCTGTAAATATATTTATAACTACAGAATTATCTTACCGGTACTTAATAAAATGTTTTATTGTCAGACTTTCTCTTGTACTTGGTCAAAGATTGTAACACTCCTGAGAATGTGGTTGCTCTCTGTCTCTCTACACACGCACACGCACACACACACACACACACACACGTATATATATATATATATATATGTGTGTGTGTGTGTGTGTGTGTGTATAAGCTCCGAGCAGTGCTTGGAGAGTTCCACCAAGAGTCCAGCACCCTGAGACTCTGAGAGCAAAGAGAGGAGCGAGGGCGAAGATTAGTGAGTGTCAGAGTATCCATGAATACATCAGGAAGATGGCCTCCCGGGATGAAGTGCTAAGACAGTGCCTCAGGCAGCAGAAGACAGAGGGGTGACGAGGAGGCAGAGAAAATACCACGGAAGACCAAGTCACGCCACGGGATGTACCATGAGCCGGGCTGGCATCGATAAATCTCTACAGTAGCAACAGGAAAGACCACGTAAAGGACAGGCAGAGCTGCACAAGAGCAGCACCCTGAGCAGCAGATCCATAGATCCATAGAATCTACTACAGCAGGTCATGCATACTGTACATGTCCAGCACCATATCTGCAGCAGAGAAACACAGACGAGCGGCCGGGATAGTGCAAGCTGGAACATCTGTGTGTGTGTCGGCTATGAATTAAAAGTCTGAGTCCCGGTGGGACCCGCTGCTGAAAGTGGTTGAGAACAACAGAGCTTCCATCCTGTGGGACTTCAAGTTCCAGACTGACAAGCAGCTGCTGGCTAACCAAGCAGACATCGTAGAGGCTGACAAGGAGCAGAAGAGGGCAGTTGTGATAGATGTGGCAATCCCAGCAGACAGTAACATCCCAAAGAAGGAGCAGGAGAAAATCGAAAACTACCAAGGGCTGGAGGAACAATTGACAATTGGAGCATTCAAACACAGACACATACATACTTATGTACTGGAAGAACATAGAGGAAAACATCTAAATAATGAGAATGGACTGTGACAGCTATGACAGCCTTTAAATATCTTTTAATCTTGTCTTTTATTGATTGAACAAACTGTATTTCAATACACAAGCTCTCTCATGCTCATAAAGGTACTTCTTCCCTCTGTGTGGTCTATATTTATAGGTAAAAATAATGAATTATGTATAGAATCCCTCTTGACTGGTTATATTCCCACACCCCATACTGTATGTACCAACAATTAGCACTGCATACTAATCTGAGAGTTGCAAAGTGTCTGAAAAATGCTACAATCTGGAACCATTATTGTCTCATTTGTTTTTTTTCTTACCCCCCCCCCCCCTTTCATTTAATGTTGTGTTCGAAAAGTGGTGTATAATTAAAAAGCTGAAAATGTCTGCAGAGGTTTACAGTACAGTGATGCAGTGAGATGAATATTATAATATTGGCTTTTCAATATTGTGCTGACATTCCAATTTTCAGTTTTTGTTAAGGTGAATGCTGATGTATGCTTTTTTTGAGGCCCAGTTCATAATAATTACATTGTTTTAAATGCACTGAAAACAATGAAACCTCTACCTGTAAGGTTCTTTAAAAAAAAGTCTCACTTTGCAAATGACTCTAAACAAAAACACACTGAGGTGATACAGCAGAATCTGAATGACGTTTGAATGAGAAAATAATAGGTCTCTAACCATAATGACAGGTGCCTTGATAAAAGCAACGAAAATCCAATTTATGGAGAAAAAAATGTTCAAATTACAGAATGTCAGTGGACATCTTGTTGTGATATTTTGATTCAAGGTAACACAAGAAAAAAATAACTATCATCAAAAGCTGAAAAGGATTGGTCCTAGCTGCCACAGATGGAGACAGCTGATTTAGTTTCAAGTCATTTCTGTTCTTTTCCCAAATATCTTCTCATTAGATCTGAATTGGGAGCATAATCGTCTTCACGGCACAGTTGCACTCGATGTTTTTCTTCAGTCAGCACTGCCAAATTAATTCCAAACAGTGGGTGGTGACAGTGGTGGTCAACTGTCTGCAGCGAGTTCAAAGCTGGATGCAGATGCCGACACTCAGTCAAAAAAAAGAAAACACACACACACACACACACACACACACACACACACACACACATACACACACAAACCACGGAGAGATAATCATCTGATGGGTCGATCTTTTTGGATGAGGTTGCACAAACGATCCTGCCAATAAAACTAATGTAAAAGAAAATGAAGATGTTAATCAATTTGGTTTATACCAATAAAAAACATTAGAAATATCATTCTGTAATAGCTGACAGTTAAAAGCTATGGCTGTCGGCTTATTAGGAAGACAGATGCCCAACTAATGCTACCAGGAGGACACTATATTAGTGTGTACTGTAAGTTGTGTTCACTCTCTCATATGAAATAAACAGTAAGTCTATGTGAAAGAATTACACTAAAGGGGCAAAACTGAGTTATTTGGGATGAGTCCAGGCTAAACAAAGTTTAGCGAAGATGTCTGTGTAGGTTCATTACCTTTAATTATCGGTGCATGTTGATTTGAGATCCACAGGGCAGAGACGGGAGCTGCTCAACAAACACAATGGAGGTGAATGGTACAGGTCCCCTGTCCCTCATTAAACTCATCAGATACACTGTGCTATGAAATAATCATGTATAATTATGTAACATTACGACACATTAAGCAAATACTCTACTTTCTTGAGTAAATGGAGTAGCTGCACTAAACCTGCACTTTTGAAATGACTCCACCCTGCAGCTATGTCTGCACACTGTAAAAAGGAATTTGGGTTTTTTGTTACATCAACTTATTTTTCTTAGTCAATCCAACAAAAAGTATCTAAATTGTTGGGCCAACTTGAAATATTAAGTTTTAATACTGTCAACTCCTCAGTTAAATCAGAACAGTCCAGGTAACTTAGTTTGCTGAGTTGACTCAACTAAACATCAGTAGCCCCTGCAAAACTGCCCTGGACAACCCGTACAAGCCCACATGTCACAGACTGACCCCTGCTCAACATGTGTCAGTTGGAAAGGACGCCATTTCAATCAAGATGAACAGCAACAAGATGTCATCACGAGTGGACAAAAAGAGCAAGTAATTCCAGGTAAATAATTATTTTTGTAAGCTATATGGTGCAGTCAGTGCCATTTTACTGTTAAAATGGTTGCCAAACTAGTTTTCTTAAACTATAGAATATCAAAGAGCCCTCAAATCTTAAAAAGAAAAAAGAAAAAAAAACAACTTGTTAGCTCCCTGTAGCCTAAGTTTAGCAAGGGCTTTGTCTGTAAATCAGATATGCAATCTACAGTGTGTTACATGAATGTGCACAACTGCTCTGGGAAGTATTTGTTTGACGAAATGTCTGAATATTTTTAAGTTATGAAGTTAAATGTGCGATGATGAATGAGCTAACTATGCTAACTGCTCTTTCTTCTACGGAGAGTGTTTGGCACTGAGAGAAAAGCATACGGCTGGAACCACAGTTTGTGGAGTAACTTAACGAAATGTTTGTAATTAATTCAATGTACTGTGGTGTTTATGTTGGAAATTATGAATTAGTGTAGGCTATGCAATTAGCAATGAGCTATGAGCTAGCTTCCTTAGCTCACTTTGTATTTTCTGCTAGTTAATTATATAACACAAGATATAGATCAATCTGACATAGACGTGTTTCCTTTACAGGTCCGGACGCTGGGCCGTAAAGTGTAGGCTACCCCCGCAGCCCCCGCATACCGTGGGGGCCCCGCTCCCGCCCGTAAAGCCAGGTTTCCACCGAATCAACGGTCTTTTTTTCACCGCAACATAGGATGCACGTCATGATAACTTCTGTATTTTGACTATTCAAACTTCCACAGTCCATAGTTCTGTTTGTTTGATAGTTCAAGAGATTTTTGGATGGACAGCTCCTATTGTTCTGCTGCGTCGTCGTCGCCCCCCCCAGCACCAGCACCAGCACCAGCACCAGCACCAGCACCAGCACCAGCGGACGGCCGCGGGGCCCGCATGTGTTAAGGCACAGTCGGACGTCATGCTGACCTGTTGGATGACTTGGATATGCAAGTACTATACATTTTCCTCAGCAAACCAGCACAACATTTTACGGCATTACAAACTAAAACATGAACATTACAGTGGATCTTGCCGCTTCAAGACACAAGTTGCTCTCAGCAATCTTTTTTTTTTTTAAACATGGATCTCACACTGGTTTTATTGCTAAGGAATGTCAATCTGATGGACTGTCTCACAGTGTGATTTATGTACTGTATGTAATTTAAGTAAATGATATGTCTTAATTGTATATCATGTGTTGAAGTAGTAGGCCTATTTCTGTTATGCACCTGAATTTGAATTATTTGAATATTTGTCATTTTTCATGTTCAAAAGTATAGCCTACTATGCCTGAACTGATTTTGTTGAAAGATGTTTGTGGTAAAATAAATACTGTTTTTAAAAAAAAAAAAGTAATTTCTTTATGTATTCCACTCAGTCATTTTAGAAAATAAGTGATTTAGTTAACTTGACAAATAATGCTGTTGATCATACTTAAGTTTTTGAGTGAGGTAAACTAAAACTGGAAAAAGTTACCTTGCTGCCTTAAAATTTTATGTTGATTTAACTAAAGGGTCTTAGTTGGAACATACTTAAGTTTTTGAGTGAGGCCAACTTATACTGGAAAAAGTTACCTTGCTGCCTTAAAATTTTAAGTTGATTTAACTAAAGGAGCTTAGTTGGAACAACTTGTGTTTGTTGGTTAAACTTATAATTTAATGTCACCTCAACTGAGAGGGGTCTGTCTGCGGCCTGCAAGAGGGAGGCGTTTCGCGTAGAGGCGTCACTACGCGACACGCCCCCTCCACACGGGAAAGTCACGTTGAACCACGCCAAAACGGATAACAAAACAGGAAGTACACCAGTTCCGCCGTAAAACTTGACTAGTCTGAATGGCCGAACATATGCAGACTGTAAGTGTCAGTGTAATTTAATTAATTCATCGATTAATGTATATAATAATTGTGTTTAGCGATGGACTAAGGAAGTAAGGCTATATTTATCCATATTATTAAATATAAGTGTATAAACAGAACGAAGCCAGCCCGTTGCTGACTCAGCAAAATGTAACGTTAGCAAAGTTTCAGAGGGTTATTTGCCTGTTTGATAAGTAACATGCAGCATATACATACGTTTTATTGCAAATGATCCTAAAAGGTTGAGCCAAATAGAATTGGGTGTTGGGTGTAACTTAGCCAGCAATCACCCTGGCGGAGAAATTCAACATAACAGTGCCAGAGGCTGTGGCGAGATTCCGAATGGGACCTCAATATCAACCGTGGTAAGATTAATATGTAAAGAATTGATGATAGACACATGACACATCAATGTGTGATGTAACATGTAATTGAAAACCTTTATTGTTCTTTTTTGACAGTGAGTTAAATGTGATGGCCGAAGCCCTGGTGGGGCACATGTCCAAGGAGGGAGCAAAGAAGCTCCAAATTTACAAGGAGAAACTGGAAGAAGCCCTCTCCTCTGAGGCATTTCTGAGCAGGCTATAAAATAAAAAAAAATGAGCCTTGAAATGTTTTGGTTTGGTTTTTTTTAAATAGATCTCTTCTTCACTACAAATACGTTTGACAGACCAAATATAGTTGAGATGAATTGCTACTTGTCACAAAATGACCATGACAAAGAAAGTTATGGTCTATGATCAGTGCTGTGAGTGCATGAGTACAGTAGTGTGTGTGTTGTAGGGTGAAATAAAGGAAATCAGAATACCAAACAAAGCCCAAGAGGTGTTGGAGGTAGGAGAGAGGGCGAGAGGGCCAGCAACTCAAGCTCCAGGAGAATGCTGCTGATGATCCCTGCTGATATCAAGAGAGAAAGCAAGGGAGCAACACTGCTCAGTAACCTACAGAATGGAGAGATTCACAAATGAATTCCCCATTAAGGAATAATAAAAGTTATTGTCATCACATTATTTTAATTTTGTTATGTAGGCCACTACTTTTATTTATATATATATATATTTATTTATATATATATCTACACATTACGCTCTTACTCCCACATAAGCACTGACATTATTATTTACTACTTTTATTTATTTATATAAATAAATATAGGGTAGGCCACTACTTTTATATATATATATATATATCAACATATATATATATATATATATATCAACACATTACGCTCTTACTCCCACATAAGCACTGACATTTAGCTCATGAATTCCTGTCTGTTAATTATCTTGTGTTTTCTCTTGTGACAAAGTCAGAAAATTTTACATCTAAATTTTACTATAAAGAAATCCTGCCTTAATTGTTTTTACCCAATTAAAAATGTAATAATAACATTTGTAAGCTTTTGAATACATTCATTATAGGGCAAAGAACGCGTAGGCAAAGTCGTTAACTTTTGCATGCAACATGCAACTGTAGTGGGCTCATATCCCTTTAAGAACCGTGTGTAGGGCGTTCCCTGTAGTGGCGGGGGGCGTGTCGCGTAGTGACGTCATTACGCGACACGCCTCCTACAGTGCCTACTACTCGACACGCCTCCCTCTTGCAGGCCGCAGACGGATACACTTGCCTCAACTAGGCATTTAGTTCATACAACTTAAATTTCTTTGTTAGTTGTACTTAAAATGTTATCAACTGAACTTAAAATATCAAGTTGATCCAACTGTCTGTCACTTTGGGATTAGTCATTTCAACATATTATTCTAAGTGGTAAGAACTTACATGGAAGTGCAAAGAACTAGAAATTCTTAGCTCTCTTAACTCAAAATTTTAAGGCAACAAGGTAACTCGTTTTTTTAAGTTGAGCCAACAAATTCGTTGCCGGAACTACAGTATATGCATATACTGTAGTTCCGGCTATGAATTCACCTTGAAAACAACTCTGTCTCGTAATGCGACATGATTATTTCATAGAGTGGTGAATGTGCAGGTCACCACTTGTCCACGAGAGCATTTTGGAGTTGTTGTATTGTGTGATGAGTTTGATGAGGGACAGAGGACCTGTACCATTCACCTCCATTGTTTTATTCCAGCTCTCTGCCCCGTGGATCTCATAACAACATGCACCGATAATTAAAGGTAATGAACCTACTCCTAAAACTATAGGGATTATGGCAATAGGCAAATTTGCCAAAATATTGAACTATCCCTTTAACATTTGTTAGCAAAGCAAACAGGTGTAGGCTCCTTCTCAGTCCATAAGCAGCTGAAGCAACCCATCAATATTACCACTCATGAGGACTTATAGCAATTCACCCGGGCTCGTGAGTTAATTGTTAAGGCAAAAAGACAGAAGGAGAGTGTGAACGTGAGCCGAACAACATGAGCCTTCTACTTAACCTAACACCCCACAAGTAGAAACAATTAACAAGGGACTTGTTTGGGAGAAAACACTCTCAGCAGCCAGAAGAAGTAGTTGTCCAGGTCAACAGCCCCCACAGCTTCCCTAAGTGTCTTCACCTGCACTACAGCTGTTTCTGTTGTACAAGTACTAGGGGAATTTTTTTCCTCCCCTCATCCACCCACACTTTTCCCCAGATATCTAATTCCCAGGATGTCTCTCTGTAGCTGAAAGCAAGAATGATGCAAAGGTTATTAGACTTTCATCTTTGGTGACGTGACATGACTGCACCCCGGCCGTGTATTGAAGTGGTAAGAAGGTCAAACGGTACCTTCATATTCCTATCAGTCATAACGTGTGAGCAGCTCCAACTCCGACCCATTCTCTTCCATCTGGTATCCATGCTTGTAGGGAAGGTGGGAGTTTTGGAGAGAGGATGGTTGTATTTTGAAGCATCGCAGAAGTGACAACTGATGCTGCCAGCGTCTCAGTAATCACATTCCTTCCTCCAAATTTGTCATCCAACCCTCCACTTTCTTTCTTTTCCAGCACAAATAGGTGCAAACACACACACACACACACACACACATACAGGGAAGTTCTCATGCTTTTAATGAATCTCCATTTTTGCACTGTTAATAAAAACGGGGGGAAAAAACACACCAAGAAATCACATTTCAGGTTACCGTTATTGTCCTTTCTTATTCATACACCAAAAAACCCATAATATACATGATGCATGGTAATGTGAAGGTTGAGATGGTTACCGTGTGGTCTGGAAAATGGGTCATTCATTTCATGCATGCATGTGTCCATCACAGTCAGGCTCAAATCTCCTTAATGAGCAGGGTTCATGCTCACCATGGTCAGTCTGCATGTGATCGCTAAGTGAGGCCATTATCTAATACCTAATGAATGTCTAATGATTTTTATTGTTGATTTGTTTTCACTGGACTCCACCACTCTAAGACAAACTGTTATTCTTTCCATGGAAAAATTAAAAATGACATTCGTTGTACGGTTCCACATGCGGTAATGCTTGTTATGTGGGATCTAGAGCGCTGCAATCCTCTTGCGTGTGCGCTGAAGTGTCTGAAAGCTATTCCACTGTTGACTATCCCCCAGTGAGAGATGGCTGCACTGAAATGCATGAAAATTTGCAGGAGGATCCCATTAGATTGATGGTCCCTTCTTCTCGGCGCATGTTTCATTTCTCTGTTATTTGCCACTAACAGCAAGGCTACATCTCGATGTAATTTCCCCGTGTGGGTGAAGTTTTACAAGTCTAATTTCAGCCCTTGAACTGAATTATAAAAAGCAGCCAAAGCCGTACAGTGTATTAGCATTTGGATCACTTAATATTTTACCGTCAAGGGTCATTAATCTTGTTCTTGTTTCATATACAAATTGTGCATCAATAATGTGGAGGGATAGGAAGAGGGAGATATAAATCACAGGCGGGATATTTTCGATTAATCACACACATTCAGTTTTTTAATCAACAAGAGAAAGAGCGAAATTAACAAAGGATCCAACCTCGCTTCAGCTCACACTCCCATTTAAGATGAACTGTGCAGTGATATTCTGTAGCAGGTTAGTTCAAACAACAGACACAAACACTTTCATTTGTAATCTTCTGCTTCAGATAATCACACACTGCGCACAGATGACAGTAACATAACAGCAGCCTTACATTTAGACCCTTTAGCCAGCTCGTTTAGCACTGCACAACACCCACAGCTTAATTAGCTCCGTCAGTATCATCTGCAATTCTGAATGTTTTCACTGCATCTTTTTGATTTGTGGCTGAATGACACATTTTCTCCGTAATTTAGCCGGCTACTAATCTAATTATTGCTATATCTCGGGAGTGTTTTCTCACTTTAACGGGCAGTTAGCTGTGATCTGACAGCCTACATTAAAGCCTATGCTGTGACAGCACAACACCGACGTGTGTGACACGCGCGAGGCACTAATTGCAGCGATGATTAATAAGCAAGGTCGTTTGAGTTCTTTCATTTGGCACGATCCTGTAGAAAGAATTTTTGGAAACTAAAGCGTTTTTTTTTTGTTTTTAACACGTTGATTTTCTTTTTTTTTTTATAATTACAAAAAGCACAGTATAAAACAGTTGTTACTAAGCACAATGGCACCTGCAACATCCACACACAGGACGTTCGACATTATGGATTATGAAAAAGGTAGGTCTTTACACAGCACTGTATAATTCGTAGTAGCTGAGTGTCCAGAGCTGACAGAGCAACAGCAGGAGGAAAATAAATGACATTTTAAGCAGGGAGGAGGAGGAGAAGGAGGAGAGCCAACAACCATGTCCCTTATTCCAACATAGACATTATCCATTTTCCTTAAGCCACAGTTTTTCCATCTCATTTAATCTCTGTAATGAGTTCAGGTCCAATCCTAATTACTTCCTATAGTTTTGGTCAATCACAGTCAACAGGTTTGTACTTTCCTGTGGACTGTGGACATGTAATACACCTCCTATAGAGAACACAGAGGCCATATACTGTATGTAGTTCCTGGACATTTAAAATGTTATTTAAACCAGCTGTGTGAAAACACTCTGCCTATAAGATTTGTGCTAAGCAGCCTGGCTCACTGGGTGTATGGTAGTGTTTTTCAACCTTGGGGTCGGGACCCCACGTGGGGTCGCCGGAAATGCCTAGTATTTGACAAAAAAATAAATACTGATAAAAATATATGTTTTAACTAATTATTATTCTTTTTAAAATTATGATTAAAGGGATAGTTCACCCAAAATTGAAATTTTATCCGTGGCGAGTTACAGGGGGTCTCGGCGTAGCAGTGCATGTCAATATAACGGTTGCAAATGGATACCAACTGTCTTCGTAACAAAAAGACACACCAAAAAACATCCAAATACCTCCATGCTGCTTGTATGTAATGTCCGTCTTGTATTGAAGCCCCGAAATGCGAAATTGTCCCGAAAAAATTAAATAAGTCTATATTTCAAGCTTGTTTGTAGTGGAAGCTCCTCTTCCCAGTTCGTCAAATTTGGACGAACGAGGGTCTGTCCTCTTCCCAGTTCGTCCAAATTGGACGAACCGGGAAGAGGAGCTTTGAGAAGCTTCCGCTACAAAACAACTGACTCTGAAACTTCTCCCAGCCCTTAGTCCACATGAGGGTGGACTAATTTCAATTTTGGGTGAACTATCCCTTTAAAAACACCATGCACAATCTTGAATAACTGTATTCTATACTTTCACTTTGTCAAATATAAATCAAGTTTAAATAAAATGCAGCATATAAAAATATCTGAGCTGGCGTATCTTGATTGAGGGCAAAGGGTCGGCAAGAATTTGTGATGTCAAAATGGGGTCACAAGCCCAAAAACATAGGGTTACATAGGGTCACACACCCCCAGATGTTTACAGTCTCTCTTGGTGAGGAGCATTCACACTGAAAGTGATGAAGATGAGACCAAAGATGGAATAAACCACATTTTCCCTTTCAGCCTCATTCATACTGTACATTGACTCATTGTTTTCTCATTCCTGTGAAAAACAGGGAATAAATTCATAAACAAATACCCATTGAAGTGAATGCCAAGCTATTCTTCCTGTATAAGTTATTTTCTTTGCCTTTAAAAAAAGAAGAATTTGATGATAAATATTGATGAGTAACGTGCGTGTGCATCTTCAGTGCATATGCCCAAGTAAATCCTCTGTAATCGTTCCAGTTCTGTCACAGTCTACCTGTTCTTTTGTACCTGCAGCAGCGGATTTGCGTTAGTATTTATTTGTTGTATGCTAATAATGTATTGTATTTTCCTCCGCATTTTATTATGCACACTGGAAACATTCCCAGGCTCATTAGCTGGTTGAGATAAATCTTCCCGACCATGTTTTGGTATTAATGCGATTCTCAATTGCTTTATCTCACATCAAAGCTGAGGAATTGGCCTGATGATAAAAGGTTTCTCCGAAGAAACTTATTCTATTGACTTTTAAAAAGATTAGTGTCTCTCTGGAAAATGAAACATGATTATTAAACATTAATGAGTCTATTGTTTAAGGCAACAACAGAGATCAGGTTAAGGTTTTTGGTAATTTGTGTTTGAGGACAGACCTCGGTGTTAGAGCGAATGCTGCACAAACTTTAAACCTCCACATATGCAAAAAAAAAAAAAAGACCATTTTCAAAAGCAAGGTGGCCAGAGTTGAAGTCTGGCAGAGCTTCTGTTGTATAATCATGTCACTGAGGAGAACAGGTGCTGCTGCTTAAATGCCTAATCACTCTGCAGGAATTAAAAATATAAAACAACTACAGAAACAAAACAAAGACTGGAGACACTGAACTCTCCGGTGTTGTCCTCAGTGGTGCTTTGCAAATGTTTTCTAACTGTCAGCTGAAACTTTACGAAGCTTTCTTTTTCTTTTCTTTTTTAAACCTGTGACTAAAAAGTTTTAAATGAAAGCTGAAATATATTTTATTCCATATTTTCATTTTGTTTTTTCCTTGTGCAGATTAAACAAACACATGATTGTGAGCTTTGGAGGTGTTGGCAGCAGATTGTGTTACCTTTAGGCAGAGCCACCAAACAGCAGTAATGAAGCTCTTCCTGTTATAAATTGAGGTGCAGAAGCACTATTAGCACTGTTCCTTTATAGAGGTGGAGCAAGAGTTCTGGGTCTGATCCCTGGGCTCGGAGCCTTTCTCCCTGTACCATGCACACACTTCCCCCAACAGTCCAAATTTGATTCTTAATTTGTTTTACAGTGAGTTCTTGTTATTCCTTGTATTGATTTTATTTATTATACTGAACTGTCTACGATCACAACTGTACAGCACTTTGGTTGACTTGAGGTTGTTTTAAATGTGCTTTATAAATAAACTGTGACTTGACTTGACAAATACATACATACATACATATACATGCACAGGTGAATTGGTGGGTCTAAATTGCCTCTAAGTGTGAATGTGAGAGGTGGTTAGACTGGTGACCTGACCCCACCCACGCCCTGTGCCAGTTGGCTTTATTGCCCTTACAACCCTGCATGGATAAGTGGTGTAAACAGTGGATGTATGTTAGAAATATCTTCCTCTTGTACACAGGCTCTCTCCGTCTCTTATTGGAGATACATGTTAGGGGAGACCAGGGATGGTTGTAACATTTTTGACTCTTCTGTCTGTCTGTCTGTCTGTCTGTCTGTCTGTCTGTCTGTCTGTCTGTCTGTCTGTCTGTCTGTCTGTCTCTCTTTTACTGTAAGACAGTGTGCTCAAAATGTGACACAAACTACTGTAGTTACATGTGTCTGTAGCGTGTTAAAAACCAAACCTATTTTCTAGGCCTTTTCTCAAAAATTGCATATCCATAATAAAATGAGTATATCTGTGCAACCACAAGGTCTATTTGAATACTTTTGGTAAAAAGTAGTAGTAAAGGGAACAAAGTGAGACATTGCTGAGATGTGTAAATTTCAGTAAATGTGTTACTTGTGAAAGGTAAATGAAGACGACACATAGAAAAAATTAAATAAATTTAATGTTCGCCTAAAAAAAAATCATATTTTGGATGAGTGTCCTTGAGAATAATGCTGCTAAAGCTCAAAACCTCTATCAAATGATTGTACAATAAGCAGTACAAAATTATTGAGATTTTACCACAAAATATTCAGGCGAGCTTTCCAAAATGTCAATTTTTGGCACAGCTTGGAACCACCTGCCACTATAAACCATTGTTTAATCTTTATTTTCACACAATTTGCATAAATTAACTGAAAAAGAATCAAACAACAACGACTTTCTAGGCCCTGTGTGTCCCTCAGCGTCCCTCTGCGTGAATCTGCACTGAGAGCAGCTTATTTGGGTGCAGTTACGCCTGGCTCTATCTTGGATTGGTTGATTCGAGTGATTGACAGCTCATTCGAACCATTGGAGCCAATAGAATGAGGCTATACCCACGTTGATGTGATTGACAGTACTGGCAGCCAATCAGAATCAGCCAAATCCTGAAATGTGTGACGCGCAGGCTGTTGTGTGCGGCGCTCACAAAGGTTCTGCCGCTCCTAAAGCCTGTCCGGACCGATTTAGATGTAACACCGCTCAAAGTTCAAACTGGAAATATTGTGGATTTACCCATAAAACAAACTTTTCACGGCAAAACAGCAAAGGTAAGAGGAAATTTACAACCATGTTTTGGCCAAGCAGTGTCTGTGTTTGCTGGACTTTGCTGGTTTTTGGCTTCTCTCTCTGCCGTGCTTCTGTGTAGCTTCTGTGTAGCCGCTAGTGCTATGTATCGTTCCAATCTTTGTAGCCAGCTCTTTCATATGAGCGGTAGCTGATGTGTTTTGCATAATGTACAGTAGTATACGAGCCAGAAATGTGGCAACTGGGTCCACACAGAGGTGCTTCATGAAGTTTGATGTTTAGTTGTTTATTTGAGTAGTGTTCAATTCTTTAAACCACAACAAACACTCAAAAACAATCAAATATCTATGGTACATGACTGGAATCCTTACGACACCACTGAACTCATAAACTGTACAGTATAAACAGTATAAACTTTGTGTTTTTGCATGTAGTCACTCACCTCAGACACACTCTGAAACATCGACATTACTAAGCGATCGCAGAGCGCCTGCTCTCCCCGCCACAGAAACAAACACTTTTTCCTTGTTGTGATGATTTCTTTACAAAAATAAATCTTCGAGCAGTGCAGTGGTAATGTCCAAAATATCTCTGACCGTTTATTTTTGTCATGTTGAAAGAATTGCCCCCATGGGTTAACGTTGTCACGATCCCTAGCGCCGGGTAGCCATGGTGTAACTCCGGTTTGCCTGCATCAATTTTAGTCGCGTTTTTTGCTCCTGCCAACACTGGGTGACCATCAAGACAACGATTTAGGGGTCAAAAATGGCCGGAATTTTCCTTTAACCCTAACCGCTTTGTCATTTTCTCTAAAGACCTAAACATACTGAACATCAAAGAAAACTTTATTCCCCATATTTTTTTTTTTTTTTTTACAGGTGAAACAAGTTCCAGCAAAGCCATTATTGCAGAAATCCTCATATGAACCTGCTTTCATGTGAACTTTTCTATGACGCACCGTTTATTATTTTTTCATGTGGCAAATGAAAATAAATTTTTCCTCCTCTGTTACTCTGGGCTTTATCTGACGGAAGAAAGAATCCACTAATTGGCACCAAGTTGGAATAAAAAAAAGAAAAAAGGACAGAACACAAATCACCTGAGAAAGATTTCTGTGACAAGTAGACAGCAGCAGAGGCCCCCGCTGAGGTCCTGTCCCCCCCCACAAACACACTGAGCTGTCCGTCAAATGACAGAGAGAAAACACTCAGATATGATCACATATAGGGGCAGAAACAGCAGCTTTTTATATGTGAACCCTTCAGCCAGTTCATTTACCATCACACAACACCCACAGCTTAATTAGCTCTGTCAGCGTCATCTACATTTCTGAATGCTCTCCGTGCTGCCTGGAGCTAAGGACACATTTTCCTTGTAATTTAATCAGTTACAGTACTTATCGAAGCATTGCTACAGGCCAGGCTGTCTTTATCTGCAGTCTAGCACACCATCTTGCTGTCTTGCCGAAAATCCTGCTGTCCTGCTCCGCACGCCTTCGGTGCTGTAATGGCCACTGCGCAGCAGGACGGGGATGAGGAGCGAAACCCAAGTTAAACAGACCTTTTTCACAGCTGGTGTAGTTTTTGAAGTCGCCAAGCACAGGTGTAACTTCATTGCTGCACTGAATTTGCAATAATCACAATAACAACCTTTTGAGTTTCACCTGTGATTTTCCTGCAAAAGTGCCCCCCCCCCCTGTAACAAATGTGTCTGATTCATTTGGAAACAAGAGTCCTTCTGCTGCTGGCGGGGCTTCCAAGATTCAGCTTAGCAGATTTATTCAGAAAGAAAAAATGACATGTAAATGAAAGCACTGGCAATTCTGTGACAGGGAAGCAAAGAAAGATGGGTGATGGCTATCAGGCAAACATATCAGTCAAATCTGAAATATGAAGAAGCCTGTTCTGCTCTGTCAGTGCAGCAGGAGAGCCATGTGGCCTTCCTGGGTGAAACTAAACTTGAACAAAATTTAAACTGCGTTTTTTTTTGTCAATATAGCTGAAACAAACTAGGCACATGGACAGATATAAACATTTGGTTCATATTATTTCAGGGAAATTATACATTCTTCCTTTTGTTTCATTATAAGTGGTTGTCAAAAATGCTAATGGAGGACATGACAGAAAAAAAAGGGAATTCATGAAATCAGTTTTATTTGCCTGATTTGTGCAATGGAATATTTTAGTGCGTAGAGCCACAATATGGGATACAAGAATCCATTATCCAAGTGTTGAATCTCAGATTTTTGTAGAACCTTTTTCTTGCAGAGATGGGTCTGAAAAGCAAAGGTTTAGTCAGTTTGTATTTTCTTTAAATTTGGAAAATCTGAACTTTGGGAACTATTTTGGTGGCAAATTCTGCATATAGGCAAATACAGAACCTCTTAATTGTGTCTTGTAAAAAAGAATGCTGGTATTGAAAAGATCCTGGAATTACAGACTTTTTTCATGCTGCACAATAACATGAAAAAGACACAGACAACTTGTAACTTCTGTCGCCCCGTAAAGGATTTCTGCATTATAACAACAATATGGCCTGCACCTATGGCCGGTGTAACCCTCCCCTCCCCACCGCAACCCCCCTCCTCCCTCCTCCCTTCTCGTTGTCAGGTAAAACCGAGTAAAACACGTCGTTTCGGTCGTTTCCTGTCCGCCAGCGCGGGAATGTCGCTCCAAGACAGTAAATACAAAAAGAACAAATACTGAAAAATACCACGAGGCGATGGAGGAGCCGAACGGTTTAATCAGCGTTGTATCATCTCCTCTTGTAGTGGCTTGGGTGAAACGGATATTTACAGACACGTAGAAGTTACGCACTATAGCTTTAAAATTCAACAAATCCGGTGATTTTTCAGGAACCTCTGGGTCTTTACAGGATGAACAACAGGAGTGTGTATCGCTCCATTTTCCAGAGGGTCAGCTGGATTGGAAAAGTTTAAGTGAAGAACAGACTGAGAACAAGCTACCTAGTGTTGTATAGTATATTCTGAGATCTGTACAGTTTGATAACTAACTATTGCACAGTGAGGATTTGAGACATGAGAGCCCCTCTTTTACCTGCTATGAATATGTGATATGCAGCTGGATGCACTCTAGAATGACAGCATGTAACCCGCAGGCCTTCACATTTTGAATGGTGTCAGTGGTGTCAATAAACATTCATGTAACATCCATTCTGCCCACTCAGCTAGTGGATGGCTGACAGTTTGTCTTGTGCCGTGTTGTGTCTCGTGTCAAACTCATGTCTTCTGCCATCGAACCCAAAAACACCCCCTGTCCTCTGATGCTTAACCTCAACACACACTTTCTCAAAGCAAAAACATTAAACCCAACAGCACTTGACCATAAGCCAACCAAGCCATGACCCCAAACAGGGAGGGGAAGAAAAATAAAACATTTGAAAGGGAGGAGAACAAACTTGCTTCCTTATTTTTCTTACTTCATCTGCATCAAATCCATTAGACTGTAGATGCAAAAATGCTTTGTGTGATTTGATAAATGGATGTGGCTCATCTGAAATGACAACCGGTTTTAATGTGATGCAGAAGTAGGCAGAGAGAACATAAAACCCAGTTGCCATGGAATAGCTGTTTTGCACAGGAAGGTGAGCCTGATCGATGTTGTCGATAACACCTAATGATGAGATCTGCGGTGTCATTAGGGGCAGCAGCGATTTGTGGCTCTAAATAGTCTTCACACATGTTAATCATGCCAGGATGTCCTCATATGGCTCCGCCAATCCTCCCTGTGCTGTACTATAGACTTCACAGACACTGCGCCTGTGACAACACAACAAGAGGAAATGGGAAAAAAGTTTTGTCGCCAACAAAATCTAAATGATATTTTCCGTAAAGGTCACAATCACTTCGAGTCACAGCAGCATGAAGGAGCGGAACAGTTTTCCTTGGTAAACTTGATATAGCCCATTATATTTAGCGGAGGGAGCAGGAAGCTAATTTCTAATATTGTGAGAGCTGCCAAGAGGAGCCTAAGTCTGTCTACCAGTAACAGGTGTTAGAGTTAGATGTGTTGAGCCGAAAACAGCTTGTATTCGTTTGCTGCCGCAGCAGATGGAGATTGTTTTTCTCCGAGTGTGCCGTGTCATATGCAAGCACGATTATACCGAGCGACGAGCGAGGAGGCACAGAACCAGAGGAACCTGTTTTTAAGCCCATTTCACATAAACATGTCGGTATTTATCAGCCGGGTTTGAACATTAAAATCTGCTCACGAATACAATGAGTCATGGAGGGGGGAGCTGTAAGTGCAGCTGGCCAGATTTAGATCATTACTTTAAGTTATGGTATGATGCAGCAGTGGTAATTGCAGTATAATGGGCCATCAATGTAAATGTGGATGCTGATAATTGTAGCTGTCTGGCACAAAACACACAGCAAGTGAGAAAAATTTACTTTACTGTATATTAGTGATAATATGACTTTGCCTTCATTTTCCATTTTCCCTCCTTTTTTTTTCACAAGTTGACACGCTGCAATTTCACATGTTTTCATTCAAACGATCATCATTAATTATTCACGTCCTTCCCACAGCGGCGACAATTATGAGCCGTTGACGTTGGGTGAATTTAATAAGCTCGTAAAATGACAGAGATCTGCATTTGGCTGTTGTGTGTTTAGGTTCACTGTTTTTAACCCCACGATCAGGACAAAGATGGAACACAACACGTATACAGCTTCAACACGACCGGTATGGGAAATAATTCCACACTGCACTCCAGCAATGTTCTGCTTGAGTGAAAGGGCATCGCAGGCCTCGCATCGCTATCTGATTGATATGCATACAATAAGATAAGAGCCTGCCAGTATCCTCTTCCTCACCTTTGCATTAATTGTTAGCAACAGTAATGACTTTGACCTTCACTTACTTGTTTAAATATATTATAAGTTCTTCCCTAGCACCTGTTCTGCAGCACGTATGGCTTGTTGTAATGAAGATAGAGAGACTTTTTCTGCACTGCCAGAGTTCCTGTTGTTTTTATTTTTTTCAACTCTTTTGGGGCATGACTCAGGTCATGGTTATGACAGTGGTTTTGAGGTAAGACAACTAAAACACTTGAATAAAGTTGGAGTTGTTTAGTGAATTAAAGGGGAACTATGCAACTCCGCTCACTTTTCCTTTGTTTTGCTAACCCTCCTCCTGGCCACGTGCATATGTTTTTAACAAAGCTGACAAGAAAGCAATCCATGGAGCGGTGGATAACGTTACATATCACGTGTTACGATGTCTAGATTTGTGTAGTCTTATCTGTCCTAAACAAGACATTACAGGTTATATAGAGCATTTGTGTCGCGGTGGAAGGCAGAGAGCCTCCATTCTCCATTGTAACAAGTCATTTATTTAACCATCAAAGCTATTTAATTAAGGTAAAAATGAAACATAGTTAAGCTAAAAATCTGGCTTCTCCTCTTTAAAAGACAAGCCCTATTCACAAATCTTTGACAGGAGGTGAAATCAGGGCAGCTAGACATGCTCATCCACCACCCTGATCTATTGACACCTTCTTTCTACTGTCCCTTACTTCCTGCCTTGACACTGATTGTTGGCATTTGCAGCGAATTGTAAGGTGTGAAATAATCCAGTATGAATGAATAGAGAAGTCGGGCCGTGTTGTTGCACTGAAAAGATGTCTAGCATCAAGAGTCGGATGCTGAATGCTCGGCTTAGACTCCCTGTCAGTTTTCAGGTATTTGATTTATAATGTTTTGCCCACTCTGCCTTACATGAGAGACGTTTGAGTACAGCTGCACATTTTGATGAAAAGAAGCTTTTTTTTTTGTCAAAAAACCTGTTTGTGTCCCATGAATGAATGAATGAATGAATGAATGAATGATGGATGGATGGCTGCTCAATATTAAGTTGCAAATTACAAACCATTCCTTCCATTTTAAGCATACACTAGAGTAGATGACAGAAGCCTGTGCTATTTAATGGTGCAGGTTGTTGTAGGACCAGATGTAGCTCTGAGAATGGTACCTCGAAGCCTCCCATTCAAATTATATGGGTTTATTCATAATGCAAAGTACAAATATTATCCTACTGTCATAGAAAACAAAGGACAATAAGGGCAAAATGATAACAGATAAGGAAGTGGATCCCATGCAGTGGCTCCCATGCTCTGCAGATGTTTGTGTTTTGGTCTTTTAAAAAATTGAAAAAATATTTCAAATAGAAAGTGAAAAAATAAAGCACACCCACACCTTCAGGCGGGAGGTGCAGCGGCTAACTGCTTGCAGTCTAAAAACACTGATTATCTATGATATTGAAAATCAAACTGTGCACAGTGGTAAGTGAGCTAGTGAGTATATTACCTGCAGGAGAAGATAATATAAAATGATTACAAACGAGTTGTTGCCGTGCTGTGGATTGAATGTTGTTTGACCCCTTTGATCTTTTTTTAATTAATTTTTTTATTATGAATTGAAACATTTTACTATTGTGCCCTTGGGCAAGGTGTGTAAAGAGCAGAGACTGTATGCTGCTCCACAGTCCCCCCACTGGTGTGTACACTGTTTGTTGGGTAAAGAATAAGCCAAATGACAACCCATTATGAAATGCACGAGATAAGCATCTAATATATTCTCCTCTGTTTTGAAATGCTAGTAAACATTTACTCAATATGCATGTGTATGTCTGTGTGAGGGAGAAATGAAGAGACTATGCATAACATCAGGAAGTTATTTGGTTTGTTGCACAGGTGTCTGGTGCTGAATAAAAATGTAAGACTCATTTCCAGATATAATTATTTGTGAGATACAGGAAGGGTTTACGGAAGTTATATAACTCTTTAGCGAATAAGCCCGCCTGGATCAGCAGGATTTTCTATGACAAATCGCTTATTCACCAAATCATCACATAAACGGCTTTGCCTGATACTCTGTATGACCATTCAATGAGAAAAATACCAACTTGCAACCAATGTTTTTTTTTTTTTTTTTTTTTTTACCCTTGGCTGCATTATCAATCCTCTTATAGCAGGATGTGAGATTGGGCTTTTTGTCACGGTGCATTCGCAGGTGCGGCAGCACAGTGGTGGGACGGTGCGTCTCCGTCGTGAGCAGATAACGATCACCAGCACCAGCAGCTCATTCATGGCCCTGCACCAATGTCAGAGGCAGCCTTTTTCAAGATGTTGGCGATTAGCGTAGGTTGGCCTCGTCGCTAATGACATTTCAGAGAGTACTCCAATGACAATGCTCTTAAAGCCGCTCCCATTAGCATTCTAGCCACGCCGCGGCCGGGTCAGAGGTGGCAGGAGGAGGGGGGGGGGAGGACAAGCAAGCAAGGATGTCTGACAGCATGCCAAAAGCAGCACAGCTGTCCACTTTCCTGAAGACCACAAATGCCCCATCCTGGTGCTGTCTCACAGTCTGGTACGCAGGTCGTCGCTGACTCACCCGGTGCGTACAGTGGCCGCAAACAGGCTGTGATGAATGATGAGCAAGTCAGCTGACAGCTCCCTTCTTCCATCTGAGTTATTTCCTCTGCAGATATGTGAGCGGAGGAAGGGAAGGAGGGGAGCGAAGAGACGTAAGTGGAAGGTACGGCAGAGAGGGTGGGCAGCGGGAGAGAAAAGCAGCATTCTGTCGCTCTTAAAAGTACTTTCTCCTTTCTGCGGCTGCTTTCTGAGAAACAAGACATGATTGCTACATGAGAGAGAAGCTGGTCCCCGAGTCCAGCTTAGTCCAAGGAAAATGGAGCATTTTCTTTGATGTAAAGGCACAAAAAAAAAAGTCAGGTAGTGACACATTTAAAGACTGCCAGGCAGCCTGTTTCTCTTGATCTCCCTGTCACATCATGTCATAAAATGCTTCCTTTAAAATGCTTTCCCTCTTTAGTTTGAAATAATGCCATAATAATAATAATAATTGCTGAACAGGCACAGTAACAGATGCTGACAGGTGAGTTGACAGATGGCTTTTTAAAGTCCACTGCGCTCGGCGAGGGATAAATAAATAAATAATAGTAAATACAGCTTCATCTCGGAGATTAGATGCTACTGTTTTCAGCGCCGTGACTCCGCGCAGGTCTTAGCAATTATTTTCAGCAACGCTGAGATGGAAATCCACACTGGCTTCGTGCCCACTAACATGACATTTGACCCCAACCAGGTGCCAGAGATGCGTCAGCTCGATGTTGAGCACTGATTCAGAGAGATGATCTTCGTTGGCGAAATGCAGATACTGTGAAACTTTACTCTCTTCTGTTTTACACAATTAAACTGCAAACCTGTCCTTTAAAGCCGACCTTGGAGATGCACATGTCTGTGTGTGTGTGTTTGGGGGGGGGGGGGGGGGGGGGGTTAAGGGAGGGGATACTCAAAATGGTAATCACATGTGTTGTTGCATGTATAATGAATCACCAGTAATAGACATAGGCAATCTAACAGTGAGATTTTAATGTTTACACCTGACGCGTGTGGGAGAGGGGAGGGGAGGGCAGGGGAGGTAGGGGGGTGGGTGGCACATGAATCATATTACATTTTTACTATCATAGAAAAAGCATCTCAAGGAGCTGGAACTTGGATGTTAGCTTGACAAATGACAGAAAAGATTAATCACAAAAAAGCTGCCGATTATTTTTCAGTTCCCGAGAATCCACTTTAAAAAACAAAAACAAAAAAAAAACGAAACAAGCAGCTTCTTCCAAACCACAGCAACAACAGTAAACTGCTCTGCATGTGACCTCAGCACTGCACCGAGGCATCTTAGGAGGACAAAACAAGTGCACAGTTCAGGTGAAAGTCTGGAGGAACAGTACTCGAAATCACAGTATGTTAGGAGGAAGGCATGACTTTTTGTAAATATTCTCTTTTGCCAAAGGCATCCCTGAGGGTAGGAATTCAAACGAGGCATAGAGGAGGTGAGAGTGGTCCTTCTCAAATAGTCTGGGCTTTGTTTTTTTGCTCTTATTGTGAAAAAATCCCCAAATGATTTGTGGTTTCACTGAGACGTCACTGACGGTGTGATTAGTTAAAATGCTTTTTTCCCCTTTTTTTGTGTGTTTACAACCGCACCATTCCTATTATAACGATGTGTTATAGGGTCTGATGTCATATGTTTATTGTTGTACTGGATCCCCATTAGCTGCCACATATAGCAGCTACTCTTTGTGAAATTCTTACCCTAATTACTGTAAACAGCTTGAAAATAATTGTGATGGTAAAATGACTTGTTACAGGGAGAATGGAGGCTCTCTCCCTTCCATGTAGAAAAGAGTGACCAAAACAGGTAAAAAGCGACCAGACTTGCATAGTTCCCCTTTAAAAAGCACATTACAATACATGACAACACATAAGACAGTTTAAAACTTAATACAGGCAAAATAACGTTCTTCCTGATACCTCAGGCAACAACATTGTTACTAAAGAATTTCAGGTTTGCAGCACAATACACACTACTCAGTCCCATACAGCCAAGAAATATATAAAAAAGAAGTTAAAATCAGATTTTCTTTTGATGGCCGACTATTCAGCTCTTTCACTTCTCTGTAGCCTACATCACTGTGTGTTGCATTGAATTGGTATTTGAGATGGAAAGCATAAAGAGACCTTGAGATGCATGTCTGGTGTTGTAGAAAAATGTTCGTCAGAGCTAAAATTGAGCTGGTTGTACAAGATTCTTGGGACCTTGGTGAATTAAATGTTTCTAACAAAAGAAAGCAGAGATAAGAGGTCTGTCTTTTCCCAATGGCCACGTGGCATGTAATGTTGAAGCAGGGAGACAGTAGACCTCCCTCTGCTACAGTCTGTACTGGTTCACAGTCCTTTTCCACCAAAAAGAACCTGGTGGTAGTTCGGTGCTGGTGCTAGAGCCGGTGCTTAACTGGTTCCAGCTTGGTGCATCCACACACAACCAGTTTGCTTTTCCACAAGCAAGCAGCCATTATTATTTCATACCGTGGTGAATGTTCAGGTCTCAACTTTTCCACGAGAGCATTTTGGAGTTGTTGGATTGTGTATTTAAGACTTAAGACTTTAAGACTTAAGACTTTAGACATTTATTGTCCCTCTAAGGGAAATTCGTTTTCACATGACCATTTACATTTCGTTTCACCAGACACATACAAACACACACAGATTACAACACATTGCCACACATTATTACACTCTGGCCAGGTTATCTTGGCCTTTTGTTAAGGGTCGCTATGACGGCCGGTATTAGGCTTCTGCCGAAGCGAGCCCTTCTGCACCTCAGTGCCCTGTATCTTCGTCCTGAGGGGAAGGGGATGAGGTAGGTGTTGAGTAGGTGTGTGATGTCCCATTCTATTGAGATAGAAATGCGTGTGATGGACCTGTTGTGTAAATCTTATTTTGGAAGCTGTGGTGGTTATGCGTGTGAGTTTGGCTTTGTTTTTGACAGATAACATGTTATACAGTAGAAGCAGATGGAACAGTATGTGAGAATTGATTTGATGAGTTTTGAGGGAAAGCCCGGAAATACCATTAGCCTCCATGGCGTTAGCTGAGCAGCTCGCATCTCAGCTCCGCCGATCTAAAACAGTTTGCACCGATAACTTTCCCTTTAACTACGTCCTCAGCTTTGCACATTGCTTTCGCTTTTGCTGTGTCCCAATTCAGCAGCTGCATCCTTCGGCGGCGGCATTTGAAGGCTGATTACGTCACAGCGTTGCAACAAGCCTTGTCCCAATTTGAAGGCTCCTCTACAATGTAATATAAGGAGCCAAGTCAGAGCCACTTCCTTAAGTCAGCGTAAAACTATGTGACGCTCGCTCAGAAGTACAAAAACAAAGATGGAGGACCTCATCGTACCGAAGCAAGTGCTGCTCTTGTCAAGCTTGCACAGGCCTACATTGCAATCCAGTGGCGGAAAACGCAAATATTTTTTTAGTCGATGCAACTGACTCACTCGTTGTCGGTTTTAAAAATGGCGGTTCATTGTTTTCGCTGTTCCTGTTTTGTCAGGTAACCCCACCCTCAGCCCCTTGCGTCATCTCTTCTTAGCTCTAGACCAGCTCAGGGTTGGTGTTAGCGTTGTGGAACCAGTTTGAAAGCAGTTTTAAGAACCAAGAACTGGTACTTAGCCGGTTGAAAAGCAAGAACCATCACTCAGCCAGGCGCTGACTCTGGACCAGCACTGGAACCAGTTTGGTGGAAAAGCTGTAAGTATCACCCCAGCACCCTAATAACACCGCTATCAATGTCCAAGCCCAACCATGGCTTCATTGAGTGATCATCACATCTGGGCTGCTATTTACTGCTCTGCCTCTATAAATGTATCCTATCAAACAAATCCAAACAATGCCTCTTGACACGTGTGTGTTTTTTGTTTTTTTTTGAAGGCTAGTTACTATAAACAGCATAGCAACTGGAAATTGTTACTAAGTGAGTTTGCATATAACAGCAAAGCCATTTAAACAGTTTGTCCACACTTGATACAGTAAAACAAAGTTTTCTGCATGATCTCTGCTGCTTGACCCACCGCTGCTGACAACTCATTGCATAATTGGATGGTGTGTGACCTTTTACCCTCCGTCAGCAGCATCCTCTTGAACATATGCTCGGCAACAAATTAAGCAATAGAAAAAAAAAAACCTCAAGGAGATGATGATGAGTGTTATAATGAGTCATAGTTGAGTGAGATAAAACAAAAAAGAATAAATCATGAAGTTGGATGGAGTTGCATCAGGATTTTCAACATTACAAGACAGAGTGCTGTTATTCTCACCAGCCTTTTAGTAGACGTCATCTTTCAGACTGCAGTCTAGACTCAGACTATTACCAGCTGACACCAGCGGAATGCAAATGTGAAGTTGTTTACAGCTGTTTAACTGAACTACAGTCTTATGGGTAGGTTTGTTACCTTTAATTGTCGGTGCAAGATGTTTTTAGATTGGCCGGGCAGAGGTGCGAGCTGCTAAGCTAATGCCACGGAGGCTCATGGTATTTCCAGGCTTTCCCGAAACTCATCAAATACACAATTCAACAACTCAAAAACAAGTTGTGACCTGCACATTCACTACGCTATGAAATAATAATGGAACATTGCGAGACAGAGTTGTTTTCGAGTTACGAAAGAGGGCCCAGGCGGGGTTTGAACCTTAGTCTCCCGGGTAAGAGTCATGTGTGCTGACCATTCAACCAAAGGGATATTCCTGTGGCCAAGTAGCCAGGGCACATGATCAATTGGAGGCATAGTGACAGGACCATCAACTGTCACACATGGGTAAATGCAAAGCTACCGATGCATGTTCCCATCGGGGGCAGTTGTTTTCGGCAAGGTGTCTCACAACACCGGCTGCATTTGCCGTGATGAATGGTCAGGTCACAACTTGTCCATGAGAGCATTTTGGAGTTGTTGGATTGTGTATTTGATGACCATGTGCCTCGTTAGCGGCGTTAGCTCAGCAGCTTGTATCTCTGCCTGTAGCACTACTAGACATCTCTGCAGCAGTCTATCGTAAGACAGTCACCAAAGTGGTTATTATTCACGGGAGAAATGGACAGACAACCATGCTTCTTTCTGGTCCGGAAGAACTCACTCACTGACCGTTTATTGCGCATCACAACAACATATAGTCTCGCAGGTACACCTGTTCTCGTGTGATGTCACTGCGTGACTTATTTAACATGGCTTTGCTACTCATATTATTAAATATGCTTAACACTGCCCCACCAATCTAAAAACAGCTTGCACCAACAATTAAAGGTCATGAACCTACCTCTAAGACTATAGGGATTTTGGCAATGGGCAAATTTGTCAAAATCTTGAAATATCCCTTTAACCTCAGTTTTTCACATTGACCATCAGCTGATGATGGAACCTTCGCTGTGTCCCAATTCAGCAGCTTCATCCTTCGGTAGCAGCCTTCGAAGGCTGACAGCGTTGTGACAAGGCTTGAAGGCTCCTCTAAATGCGGATGACAAATCCAGCCTTCCTTTGCCACACCTATCCTCCTTGGCCTACCATATCCCAAGATTCCCAGAATTATTATTAGCCACATAGCATGCTAGGCGTTGAGGCGGCTCTGCGCTGTAGCCATGGTAGCTTCGCTCTGTGGGCGGTTTGGAGGTATGGTTGAGGTGAGGAGCTGAGGAAGTGTGAAAAACACCAGGAAATCATTCAGGAAATGCTCTGAAAGGCTAGACCATCACATTTACCAATGGTTGATGCAGCCAATGGTGCAATAGATGTGGTACAGACAACACCACAATGGAGGTGCCTCCGTAGACTGCGTAGGCCTCCCATGCTGCAGCCACTGGATTGGGACACAAGTTATATTTTCTCCATTGTGTGTCATGTAGTTGGGCATTTACTGTAACTTTGAGCTTTTTGTTCAGTTGTCTTACATAAGGAAAAGAAACACATATTTAAGTGTTTTTCTTTGTCCTGTGAAGAAAAGTTTGACATCTCATTGGTTATAGCCCCAAGGCCATGAGCTTGCTATACGCAGTAAAACACAGATACCTTTTATTTCATACTGAATATCATTGAATATATACACTATTAATTTGAAGGTATAACAAGGTCTTTTAAAAGAACCTGTGTGTTTTTCCGTACTGCTGATTCTGATCTTCAGCCGTCAAATACTTTTAAACAATTAATTCATTCCTTGAGGGATATTATCTTCCCATTTGATATGCAATGCTTTCTTTGTGTGTGTGTGTGTGTGTGTGTGTGTGTGTGTGTGTGTGTGTGTGTGTGTGTGTGTGTGTGTGTGTGTATGTGTGTGTGTAAATGCTCATTAAAACCTTGCCTCAGGTTATATACACAGGTACATGGTTTACAGATGTGGCTCATCACATGCTGTGTGCATCGAGATACTTTGCACCTCTGAACACAGACTCCACATGACAAAATGCAAAAAATGTTTCTAATCGCTGAAGCCCATGCGATGTCTTTGATGTAAGAATCTACAGTACAACTGTGGTAATATCTAGAGGATGATGATAGTGGTTGATGCGCCAAATGAGGTCCGATATTCTGCATAAACAGATATTGAATCTCAGAATGGCAAAAATAATAATAAGCAAGTGATGAAAATGCATTTACATTTACAGCTGCACGAATGAATCAATTAAATACAGTAATAAGATTCAAATAGAGAGTGCGCTTCAATTTGATCTTTTCTAATTTTTCATGCATTTGCACAGCTCATTCCAAAAAATATACTCGTGGAAGAAAACAACACAATCACACTTTGAATTTAACCTTGGTTTTAGAAATGGCTAAGAGGCAGGTATGCATGCGATTAATGAAACATCTAAATGGCCAAGCAGCTTCCCCACTCACACTGTTTATAATCAGCATATATGCCGTTGAAGTGTGTTATTATTGAAAATGTTAAAGGAGAATTGTCAGAATACCGGAAACGATGGATCAAGATAGGCAACAACAACAGAAAAATAATTCCTGCTGTCGGTTGCCAGACCGTTGCTGAGTAAACACACCGATGTAAGGATGCCACAGAGAGGAGGAGAACTATGCCTAATGTTTCATTTTTACCGTCATTAAACAGCTTCGGACTAATTATGATGTCAGATAAATGACTTGTGGAACTTGTGGCTGAAAACCAGACCTGCGATCAGAGCCTCTGACCTGGTGTCACAGCTCTCGTCTCAGTGAAAGAAAAAAAAAAAAGAAAGCTCTTGTCTCGGTGGCACAGCGAATCCACGACATTAACGCCCTGTAAATCGTAATCTCTTGTTTAGGACAAATAAGACGACACAAATACACGCATCGCAAAATGCAAATGATAATCCATCAATCCACCGATATTAAAAAGGCTTTGTTGAAAACAAACGCACATGAACAGGAGGAGGCTTAGTAAAACAGTGAAGAAGTGAGCCACAATGGCGGCTACTGGCAGATACAATGTAAACAGGAAGTCATTATCGAACCTGTCAACATTTTTTAGATAATTAATACAGACGAAATATAGAAAAGCAATACTTTTATTCTGTACCTCTCTAAATGCCCATGGGTGTATTATTTTTGGGGAAAAAAATGCAGCAGCTACAACCTTAAAACCTCTGGATTCCATTTACCACTCTGCTCTCAGATTTATTACCGGGGATAGATATGACACTCATCATTGTTTACTATATGAAAAAGTTGGTTGGTCCTCCCTTTCTGACAGACGCAGGAAGCACTGGTATATGTTCATCTTCAAGGCCCTTACTGGTAAACAGCCCATACATCTCATCTCTATTAGAATGGCGCTCTGGATCTTATTCTACTCGCTCTAGTGGTTTATTATTTCTTAAGGTCCCTTTTGTACATTCAGAGCTTGGTAAATCTGCCTTTTCCTTTGATGCTCCAAACTCGTGGAATATTCTCCAACATACTTTGGGGTGGAGAATATTCCCTCTCTTGTTGATTTACTACTGCTTGTAAACTCGTCGTCCCTGTAAATGAGGGAAACCTCAGTGAACAACGAGTTAAAATAAAGGTTTAAATAAAAAATAAAAAATAAAATAACTTTTAATAAAGATTCTCCATATTCAACCTTTAATAATGTAAATAGTGGCAGACAGTAATGCACCGGCCTGCTCTCTTCATCTGAAGGACACAATTATAATGCTGTCTTTTAGGAGATGTGAGTCTTTTATTCAGATCTCCTGTTTCTGTTGCATGTGGCTGGAAATGGTTCTCTGAGCAATCACATTAGGGTCACGAACGAACCTCTTTAATGATGTATTCATGTTTAAAACTTCTCCAATAAGTCTGCACCCAAATGAATCCATCACAAGAGTATTTAATGGAAGTCCCACTCTGAAATATAATAAATTAAGAACAGGTACTACACCAAAGATATAGAAAAAAAGAGTCTTACTGTAATTTAGTCTGCTATATCTATGCGTAATGATCCGAGCTCTGCTCTCGCCCCCTCATGCACAACAGAGACCCTAAAACCCTCCATTAAAAGCTACAACATGTAATCTGAGCAGCAGGAGTAGAAGCAAATGTTTGAAGTAGTGCCATTGCAGAGTTTGCAAATGAGCAGTGCAACCATTGACCTCACCTCAGCCCACAGAGGATGTGCACTCCATGTGCTGCCTGCACCGGGTGTCAGGTGACCCTTCCCCATCGAACCCCCTGCTACCAAACAGCATGTTAACACAACAACATAGACGCCGGAGAACACAACTAATTACTAACAAGCTCATTTACCATCATTTTCGATCAACTTTTGAGAAAACTGTGAAAAATATTTGGAGAGAACTGTCAGCTTAATGACAACTGACGAGTTAAGACGGTAGTTGGTGTGAAAACAACAATTACTGCTACTACCACTGAAAGACTTTGCTTTTGCCTCATTTTCAGTCTCATTCCATATCTATTGTATTCCAACCTGACAATTTTACTTCACAGTGATTCACAAATAGACTTTTGTAGTTTCTTTAGTTTCACTGAGGCACAATAATACAATTGATAAATGCACCTAAACCATCTTACAACTCCTTGGCCCCATAGACTGACCCAGTGGAGGTTCTCAACTCTTTAGAGTATGGACAAGTTATACACCTCGTTAGAATTTGTAGATTTTAATTATTTATTTATTACAGCAGATAGTCATCTCTGCTGACCAGTCGAAACAAACTAAGGTGGTTAGGCACAGGGCGGGGACAGCTCTCCATTCCGACACCCCTCCACTTCGACACCCCGCTGTTCCGAAATAGCCCCACTTCGAAACACCGCTACTCCGACACCCCCTCCTCCCCCCCGCAGCTGTCCAAGGTGCTGAACCGCGTGACGTTGTTTACATTCTGCTTTGTGGCTTGTCTGTGAAACGTGCGCTGCTCAGGGACTGGGCAGATCTGTCCCACTTGCTTTCTCCCCGACTCCGTTGTTGGAGATCTCCCACACAGTAATAGAAATACACTTTTTTTCTTTTTCTCCCCCCCTGCTCCGCTCGAGCACGGCTGAAGCCGGCTTGAGCTCACACGGGCGCGAGGCTGCTGCAGCCGCCGCTCGCACTGACAGCTGACTGAGGGAGATGCTTTGGTTGGGCTTAGGCAATGAAGAAAGGAGTTGGTTAAGTTTAGTAAAAAAGACCAGGTAGAGGCTAGACAGGCTAGAAGCATAATGAACGTTATATGTCATTAATATGAAGTATTTGCTTGTTTTGCAGTTAATTATGCACATGATCCGTTTGACCCCAAAAAGGAAAAAAGGATCAATGCGCACTGCGCGCTGGGGGTTTCCCCCAATAGCCTTTTCGGAGTAGCGGGGTCTTTAGAAAAAATAGAAAACCCCGCTATTACGATGAATGGAAGTCTATTGTCAGAAAGGCGGGGCTTCGGAAAGGCGGGGTGTAACCGCACAGGGCAATGACCAATGGCAGTGTTAAGGGCAGTATAAACTCTTTCAAAAAAGTTTGGAAACATTATTTCAGACAATCATTTCTCCTCTTTAATAACACCAATTTGTGATGCATTTTATGTTGTTGGAAAGCCTGATTACACACCTTTACAATGAGGTACAACTTGTAAGGATTGTGCATGAGTAACACAGCTAAACTGTTGTGTAGTGCCCCAAGAAATGTGCCAAAATCCCCATTAATGTTCTCCTTCAAGTTCTACCAAGTGTGTGCCAGTAACAGGTGTATGACGGACCTGTCGTGAGTCTGGACCTCAACAATGAACATCGTGGGATTATTATGTCCTAGACCTAGAATGACCAACACAACCACGCTGGTTGACCTTCAACAACTCCTGGTTGAGGAATGGGATGCCATCCCACAGCTGAATGTGACCATGGTGACCAGCATGAGGAGGAGGAGCCAAGCTGTTGTGGCTGCGTATGGATCTTCCACACATAAGCTACTGAGGTCCCTGACAGTGTCAGATGAATAAAGTGTAAAAATGGCCAATATGTGTTGTTTTTTCCTTATTACTGTGGGAGAGTGCAGTCATCCAATCCACCAACTCCAACTCAAAACAAGAGTTAATACCAACAGGAGAAAATTATTGCATTTTTTGGGGTGCACCATACCCACACGCTTAGCCAATTGGTATTATTAAAGGTGCTTGAGGCAAGATCGAGGAATAAAACTCAGTAGCGATACAACGGCCGTAGCGGCCGTCAGGGTTACTGCAGCCATATCAGCCAAGCTGGTGCGGGAGCGCGCATCAACTCTCCACAGCAGCAGCTGATGTTGTGACAGTGACACTGTGGCTGAATTGGAAACGGCATAACGTTACTATACCAGTGTTTTCCATTAATCAGCCGCCACAGTTTGGTTTGTGTCCGCCGCAGCAGTCTCTCACAGAAAAAAAGAACAGCTTTCACTATCTCTCATCTCTGCCAGTCAGCCCCTCTCCCTGCTATCTCACGACACAGACACACCGCGCACACGCACGCACGCAGCACGCACGCACACACCTGGCTGTTAATAAACAGTAAATGCTCATTGTACAGTGCTCAATTTACCGCGACACCGGGAGGTTGACCGCCCGGGCATCAGGTCAGCACCGGCCGCCGCCGCCGCCTCTGTGAGCCGCTGCTGCCGCTCGGCTGCTCTAGTGGCTCTGCTCTCCTCCGAACACGTCGGAGAATTTCCTTACAGGCGTTGTTTGGATAAACTGACCGCGGATTAATCAATCGGCTCATTATAAAACTATTTATTTATTTATTGAAGTAGCCTAAATATGGTGATTTTTGTACGTACAGAGCCCCAAGGCTGCGCTGCTCACACACACACCTGAAGCTTCACTTTTCATTCAAATGAACTAATCCGACTGCCACAGTGCCACTGTTAGATTTCATCCAGCATTTATCTCCTCAAAACAATTCAACCAGCCGGCAGAAAACGTCTAAAAACCTGGGGAAGTTACTGGGCTCGTTTTCTTCCCTGGGAGGAGGAGGACAGAGGACAGAGGTTGCCCGGCCGATGAGCTCAGCTCCCCGGCTGCAGTCTCTGTGACGAGCCGCTGCTGCCGCTGCTGCTGCTGCGTGTGTGTGTGGCTCTGCACTCCTCCGAAAAATGTCGGAGCAAACCTACTTACAGACGTTATTTGGATAAACTGACAACAGATTGGGAATCTAAACCGTCACTTTCTCGCATGAAAAAATATTAAAATGTAAGAAAGTGACGTTATTTCTCTACTCGCTGCTCACATCACTGTTCAGGCTGCAAGACATCCGCCGACCGCTGGGCGCAAGCGGAGGAAAGCCGAAGCCGTCGAGGACGCGCATGCAGCGTCATTTGACGTCACATCCGCGGACAGCGCGGGAAATTCGGACCCAGAACTGCAGCGCATTATGCAGCACACAGCCTGTTCAAGGCAACGGAGAGATACGCGAGTGGGCTCATTCTTTTTGGTTTTTAACGCTTCATCGCCCATTAGCAGTAAAAAACTTAAAACGCATGTGAATTTCTTGCCTCATGAACCTTTAAAGGGGAGAAATGATTGACTGAAATAACCTTTTCCAAACTTTCTTTTTGAGGAGTTTATTTATACAATTCAGCTTCAGTTCAGTCAGTCTCTGTGACTACTGGAGGTTAAGTTATTTTCAGTGGCAGACATTACCTTCATTAAATGTCGTGTTACCCCCTGTACCTGCACTCTGCATTCACCTCTGATGAACTGATAACGTGATGGTGACAAATTGACCAGTTGGCACACATCTATACACAGTCTATAGCCTTGATCAATAAATGATTACAGGGACTAAAGTGAGACCTCCTCTTCTGCATTTTTACCAGTCAATTTAGAGGTTTATAGGTGTCTATCTGACTATACTGTAGTAGTTAGTCTCTCTGTGTCGATAGATTTCACACATTTTTAATGAATGGTTTTTCAAAATAAGGTTTTTCTCACTCAGTTAGAAATCTCTCACTGAGCTCCACCAAACTTTCCAGTTAGCTTTTCATGAGACACACACACATTTTAATGACTATGGGCCCTATTTTAGTGGCGCAACTCAGGGGGGCGCAGCGAGGCGAGCCCTGACGCAGCTGGCGAAGTGGTATTATCGTCCAGTGCAACAAGGTGCGCAGCGGATTCGGTAAATTGGTAGACTGCTGTGCGCTGAGATGGGAGTGGTCGCGCAGCAGGGGGAGGTGTCGACAGATTCGCAGTGGCGCAGTGACAATTTGTTGCCGATAGACCGCGCGGAGAGTGCGCTGAAAGCTCGCCAGCTCCAACCTGGTCTACTCTCAGCGCAAGGCGAAGCGCAGCCAGCGCAGTGGCAATTTGACTGCCCAGCACGCAGTGCGCACACGTCACCAAGACCTCACAGGCAGATTTCCACACTTCCAGGCACATTTAAATGCAATTAATAATAATCATAATAATAATAATAATCACAATAACCCCTATTTATTGTATCTGAATCAGCACATACACGTATATCTATATAGATTGTCCCGTCACACTGATGGCAGATCAAAGGCTTGCGTAATGGAAACGGGGTCCGCCCGCTATTCAGACATCCCACTATTCCGACATGTCACTATTTAGACATCCCGCTATTACGACATCCCTCTATCTAGACATACCGGTAGTCCGACACTTTTTGATACCGCTATTCCGACACGTCTTTTTTTTTTTTTTTTTTTTTTTTTTACAGCTGCGATACCCAGGCGCGTCTCTCTCTCTCTTTTCTTTTCAGCATGTCTATCACTGGTTTGATGAGTGATGTTCTTAATCTCAACAACTCAACTATCAAGCAAACAAAACTGACACATATGATAAACAAACAGAACTATGCTGCAGTTTGTTTGTCAAGTTAACCTGTGACCTTCAGCACCACGGACAGCGCCGCGGATGAGCCGAGGAGAAGCTGCAGCTGTGAGCGTCTGGGCTCTGGGCTTATGGCCTGGGGCCTCATTTATGAAAACTGTAAGTAAGCAGTGTAAAACTGCTGCTACTAAATGTTTTGCTTAGGCCTATGAAAAGACAGCCCAAAATATTTACACCTTTTTCAGATCTATCAAACTGTGCGTGCACAACTCTGCACCTCAACTTTGATAACTGGATCCAAGAATGGTGCGCAGTTGCGCACGTGAACACACCTCCGTCCCGGAATGCCTACACAACCATATGGTCAGCACGTGCATATTAATTAGCCATGTGCTCTCTGTGGAGCGACAACAAAGTGACAACGAAGACAACGGGCGGAGGGAGGGGGAAAGAAAGCGAGATACATGGCATCGGGCAATAAATCAGGCAAAAACCTCCCAAATCTCAACAAAAGGGAGCAGAAAAAAGAATAATCTTATGTAATCTGCCCCTTTATTCCAGACAATCTTTTTTTTCTTCTTTTACCTATGTTAAAACAATGTAAAGCAGCAGGATAAACTCAGGTGACAGAATAATAACAGTCTCAGCTCTGCAGATCAGTGTGTGCTGCTGCTGGTGTGTTTTTAAACTTGGAGGGTTTGTTTTTTCTTCTCTAATAGGCCTATGTATTTGTGTATGAGAAACAGTGTCTCAGATGAAAAAATAAAAATAAATCAGAATGACACTCTGACTATAACGTAATCAATCAATGTCGGAAAAGCGGAATGTTTGAAAAATAGTAAAGTGCCGCTACTCCGACAATGAAAAAAAAAAATGTCGGAATAGTGGGACGCTTAAAAAATAATGTTAATGCCGCTATTCCGACAATTAGAAGTCAATGTCGAAATAGCGGCATGTCTGAATAGCAGCATGTAACCAATGGAAACTCAGCCTGACTGAATTAACACAGATGAAACCAGGGAGGGACTGAGACAGCCGTGGATGTCCCAAGAGCAGGTGTTGACACTACACACTGTGCCGTTGCAGATTATCAGCTATTTATTTATTTATTTACTTATTGATTTATTAGGGGCCAGCGCCGCATCGTCACGCGACCATAACAAATAAAACTGAAATGCCTCCGTTACGCACAGCTGTTTGTTTATGTTGTGATCTGTGCACACGTGTTTAAATGTAGGTTAGATAGATAGATAGACCTGGATAACATCAGTAACCTCCTCCCTCCCAGACTACTTTTGCATCATCAGCCCGTGAGGTCTGTTCGCGCGACCGGACACTGCCAGCTTGGACCGGACCAGAACATCAGTTTCCTCCCGTCTCACACACACACACCCCTTTTCCATTAATAAAGACACTCATATTTAGTAACCTATATTTAAACACGTGTGCACAGATCACAAAATAAACAAACAGCTGTGCGTAACGGAAGCATCGCGGAGCGTCTCTCTTTTTCTTTTTTCTTTAGAATTTACCTGAGATGGAGATGTTAATATCTGCTCACTATGATGCCAGGCTGATTGTGGTTTGCTGTGAGAGATGATAGTTTATTTGTTTTCAGTTTTATTTGTTATGGTCGCGTGACGATGCGGCTCAATAAATCAATAAGTAAATACATAAATATAGCAGATAATCGTGTAGTGTCAACACAGCAGTAATCCATCCTCATCTTTCATCTGTGCAGCCTTTGATCTGTCATCAGTGTGACGGGACAATCGATATAGATGTGCTGAATGTCTATGCTGTAAGATTACAGGTGGTGCTGATTCAAATCTTCTCTTCCACGGTGAAATCAAACGTCCGCCTTGCGCGCGCGGCGGATTTAAAGGCGAGGAGAGGAGCTCATTTGATTGGTGAAGATCTGACTCGGCTGTGTCAAACCCACTCCACGCCTTCTCTCCTCCCTCTATGCCATTTGCGCCGGTGGGAGGGAAGTAGGCGGGATGCGCTCCGCTGCGTTTCGAAGGAAAATCGCAATCTGCTCCTGACCACTCCCCGTTGGCGAAGCGAAGGCGAGGCGCAGGCCTGATCCGCTCCGCCTGCACCTAGTTCACGAAAGTAGAGCCCAATATCTCTGGGACCCAAGAGCAGACAGTGGGTAGTGGAAAAGGGATTTATTTAGAAAAAAAAAAAGGTTCAATCCAATAGATGACGGCTGGCTGAGGCCTGGGTGGCGAGGATGGGCGGTGGAGTGGTGACGGTGGCAGGAGGTTGGACACCGTCTGGGGAAAACCAAGAGAAGGCAACACATTAGAGTTAAGTGGTCACTAGATGTTTCAGTAGAAAGGTTTTTTTTTAGCCAACGGTTTACCACATGGAAGAGTGAACGCAGAGGACACTGGTGTTGTTATGCTGTGGCAGAGATGGGAAGCAGGTGTGCAACAGGCAGCAGCTCCACACAATCAAGACAGCCACACCCCAGAGAACTGAAGCAGACACCGAAAACACAACACCAAACACAAACCCACTAGTACGACAATACTGACAGAAATGTGTGCAGTTTATACAGGGAGAGGTAAACTTGAATATAGATTTTGGAATATCAGTCTCTTTGATACTGAGTTAGCATGAGTTCTATGAAATGTACAAATAACAATAACAAACGTATTGTGATGATCAATAATAGTGTTTTCCATTATGATGGTTGTAGTAGTATTTGCATTAATTACACTGTTTTTTATTTTGAGGTATTTTCATTATTCTTAGTGTACTATTGAGATCAAGAATTATATTAATTCTGCTCACAGAGATGGACAGAGTACTCAACCCCAGTACTTGAGTAAGAGTACAAATACTACTGGTCAAAATTTACTAGAAAAGTAAAAGTAGCTCAGTCGACATGTTACTCGAGTAAGAGTAAAAAAGTACTTGCCTTTAAAGGTACTTAAGTATCCAAAAGTACATGCTTTTAAATTTACTTTAAGTAAAAGTAAGAGTAAGAGTACATTCCTTATTTTTCACATCAATGAATTACTATAATTTTTTCTAAATGAATTTAAGGACCTTTTAACTATTGTTTCTGAGAATTAACTCTTTGAAACCACCTGCACTGATGTGCTGCTTTTAGAACCACAATGTTATATAAAGCCTGCAGAAACACAAATCAAATAAAATTAATGGGATCATAAGAGGACAGCAATTGTCATTTTCACGTTTTACACCCCCTATCCCCCCCCCCCCACACACATCAGGCAAGACATTTTCTATCCCCCCCTCACTAAGGGGACATGACTTTGTCCACAATTCAATGCTTTATTTCAATGCTGTATTCATGGGGAGGGATGACGTATTTCTGACGTATTTCCGCTTTTACGTGGATCCCAGTGGAGAGCATGCACTGTGATAGGTTTCCTTCTTTGACAAACACAGCTTGTGTCCAATAGTATTTTAGAAAAAAAAAAGAGCAGTACTTTTCAGCCTTCCTGGAAATTAACTTGAGTAAAAGTAAAAATATTTGTCTTGGAAATGTATTCAAGTAAGAGTAATAAGTACCAAAGAAATCTAATACACAAATCCTCTGGATATGTACTTAAGTACATTACTCAAGTAAATTTACTCCGTTACTGTCCACCACTGTCTGCTCTGCAATGGATTTCATGTCTGCATTTCCTGAATTATATAGGGTCATTGCCGAAAGTTATCAAATAGGGAGGCACAGAGACACACAGTACAACAGGTACAGACGCAGCAGATGGTGTCTGAGAAGCGGCCATGATAACATTCATTTCTCCTTCATTTCTACTTTTTGTGATGTGTCTGCTTCTATAAACTTCTTTCCCTGTCGACCAGCACGTACAGACGCAGCATCCAGCTCTCCAACCAGCGGCTTACGTGCAGCACCCAGCACATGACCAGATCCATCAATGAGTGAGGCTGAGGGGGCACAGTCTCTTCTGCAAGTGACAACCAGGTGATCCTGCTGTTTGGCCCATTTCCCCTAAAACAAATAAAAGGTTTCTGTCCTATTGGTCACTTGACAATGGAGACAATTAAGGGGTCAAGTGTTTGGCTTGTTTATTCAAAGCAGAACAATCTGTGTTTTGTTTTGCCTGCAAGCTTTTAGTGGAAAAGACATGAAGCTGACTACAGAGGGCCTTAGTGATGGGTCTAATATAAATGCTGCTTCAAGAGTCACAACTTACAGCCCAGAGAAAGCAACATGAGACACATCTGAGAAAAGTAAACTACTAGACACAGAGAGGAAAAGATGGTGAACTGTCCTCTCATTGCGGTCAGACTGTCAGAAATCTGCCTTTCAGGGGCTCCTCACGCAACCCCTCACAACATCTTCATGAACCTGATAATGGCAACTTTTTGAAAGAAGAGCTGCTAGGTAATTTGATCCTGTCATGGAAAATCACCACACCAGAATAAAGAGAGCACCCACCATCCCCATCTTGGACAGAGAATACGAAATGAACACATACAGGTAATTGGTGTCATTGGTTGGTCCTGCAAACCATTGTCTGATTTGACCCCAGACGTGAGTGGAACAGATGCTGATTGAATTCATTGTGCGGCATTGGAACCCAAGCCAGAGCTACGTAAGGGAATACCTTCTTGGATATGTGGTAGTTTAGGAAACTACTGGTCTGGACCATATCAAACTTGAAGAGCTGCTGATCCCATTTGACGTTTGCCTAGGACAGGCCTACTGTACAACAGTGGGACATGCATGACAGGGAAGGCCCAAGGTGTACAAGCAAGGCTGCTCAAGGAAAACCCAAGAGCCCTGTTTGTAGCCTGTGGAGCTCAAACCATGAATCTCATCCCAGCATAATTCAGCAAACTCCTTCAGGGATGCTGCAGGCTGTTTTGATTATGTGTGTGCAGAGGCTGTTCTCTTACTTTTAATGGGCTACACGGAGATGCAGCATCTTGACACAACATGTCAATGTGACACTGAAGTCCTGGAGTGATGTGAGATGGGAGAGCAGGCTTCAGAGCATTGCTGCTGTCGGGCATCAAACCAAAGAAGTCCGAGAAGCTCTCCTCCAGGCGAGGCAAACTGTGGATGGCCAAGCTGCTAAAGTGGAGGCCCAGGCTCTGGCAGAAGAAGTGGCTTCATCCAGGTTGTTGATAGGCACAGTGGTTATGTATGGTTTGACATTCTCACCACTGTAAATCAGGTGAACAAGCTGCAGCAGTCCAGTGCAATGCAACTTGACATGGTCAGACTTCCTGAAAGTGCAAAATCTGCAAATCTCTCTAAACCAACAGTCTGGGTTTTCTAGTGCTCAGTCAAATCTGTAAGACCCTTAAAGGGATAATTCAACAAAAATGGTAAATTGGCCCATTGCCATAATCCCGTTCATTACCTTTAATTGTCGATGCAAGCAATTTTAGAACGGCGGAGAAGAGCCGTGAGCTGCTCAGAGCTATGCTATGGAGGCTAATGGGATTTCTTGGTTTCCCTCATCAAACTCATCAAATACACAATCCAATAACTCCACACACAAGTTGTGACCTGCACATTCACCACGATATGAGATAATAACGGAAAATTGCGAGACATATTCATAGCACAGAGAAGGTCCAGGAAAGTCTTGGACCTCCCGGAGCTGCCAGCACAAACAGCTGCTCTGGAGATGTTCTTCATCATTTCCTCATGAAAATCACTTGCAGGAACTGGAGCTAAATGTTTGACTTGCCATCCATTGCAAGAACTCCCTGTTACAGCTGTCACAGCTCAGCTGAGTGAAGCTTATCAAGACAGAAGCTTTTAAAGACACATGTTCACTCATCAGTGGCACAAGAACTCTTGAGTGGCTTAAGCATCAACTCACAGCAGCTCTGATATGATGACCTTGAGTTTGCATTCAGAAAATACAGAGATGTATGTGTGCTACTTTACGTCATTAATTTAAAGGGATATTTCAACATTTTGGCAAATTCGCCCATTTCCATAATCTCTATAGTCATAGCAGTAGGTTCATTACCTTTAATTGTCGGTTGGCGGAGCAGAGATACGAGCTGCTCAGCTAACGCTACGGAGGCATATGGTATTTACGGCTTTCCCTCATCAAACTCATCAAATACACAATCCAACAACTCCAAAATGCTCTGGTGGACAAGTTGTGACCTGCACATTCACCACGCTATGAGATAATAATGGAACGTTCAGAGATGGAGTTGTTTTCGAGGCAAATGCGTAATTACGTTCCAGACACAGTTGCTGGGTGGAGTTTAAAGCAGAAGTAAGCAATCCGGTAGTTTTGGCTAACTTCTTGTCAGCCGATGGAGTAGCAGCCCCCGCCTTCGTCATGGATCTATTGGTCCTCGTCCCTACGTCACCACATTCACGTGCATCCCTTGGCTGCACACACAGAGAGGACCGCCCCTTTATGCCGTTCTCTCTCCTCATTGGATAAAGGTTGTAGGATACAAGGAAAGTTTTCTCCTCGGCTCAGAGCAGAGCAGAGTGACTGACAGACCCGTGTTTCAGACCAAACACTCTATGTAAGTGATTGCCGTCGGAAGATATAACTATTTAAGACTTATATTAACACAAATATTCCGCTTACTTCTGCTTTAATTCAAAAGCGCAAGTAGTTATGAGTATTTGCTTCGTGTGTTGTAATGTTATACGTTATTATTTCATAGTGTGGTGAATGTGTGAGTGTTTTGGAGTTGTTCGATTGTGTCAGATGAGGGAAATGTGGCAATACTGTGCAGAGCTTGCGTACTCCCCCACCGACTTAAAAACACCTTGCACCGACAATTAAAGGTAATGAACCTAAAAGACTATAGGGAACATGGCAAGAGACAAATTTCCTAAAATGTTGAAATATCTATAAATACATGTAACTTAATTACATATTTATTTTAGAGTTTGTTTAAATATATATATTTCAGGCTAAGGTGGCTGTTTTTGATTTCAAATGTTGTTTGTTCATATTGTTCCTATAGTTACATGGAATGACATTTTAGAGGGCATAACATGTCGCTGAGGGCCCCTTCTGGCCGGGGGCCACCTCGGCTGTGTTCACATCTTTCACAGGCTCAAAGGCTACAGCCTGAGGTCTATGGGCTCTACTTTGGTAGACTAGCGCAGGTGCAGCGGATAAGGCCTGCGCTCCGCGTTCGCTTCGCCAACGGGGAGTGGCCTGGAGCAGTTTGCAATTTTCCTTCGAAACGCAGCGGAGCGCCTCCCGCCTACTTCCCTCCCACCGGCGCAAATGGCATAGAGGGAGGAGAGAAGGCGTGGAGTGGGTTTGACACAGCCGAGTCAGATCTTCACCAATCAAATGAGCTCCTCTCCTCGCCTCTAAATCCGCCGCGCGCGCGAGGCAGACGTTTGATTTCACCGTGGAAGAGAAGATTTGAATCAGCACCTACAGATTACAGCATAGACATTCAGCACATCTATATCGATTGTCCCGTCACACTGATAACAGATCAAAGGCTGCACAGATGAAAGATGAGGATGGATTACTGCTGTGTTGACACTACACGATTATCTGCTATATTTATGTATTTACTTATTGATTTATTGAGCCGCATCGTCACGCGACCATAGCAAATAAAACTGAAAACAAATAAACTATCATCTCTCACAGCAAACCACAATCAGCCTGGCATCATAGTGAGCAGATATTAACATCTCCATCTCAGGTAAATTCTAAAGAAAAAAGAAAAAGAGAGACGCTCCGCGATGCTTCCGTTACGCACAGCTGTTTGTTGATGTTGTGATCTGTGCACACGTGTTTAAATATAGGTTACTAAATATGAGTGTCTTTATTAATGGAAAAGGGGTGTGTGTGTTTTGTTTTTTGTTTTTTTTTACTGGGCAACAGCTCTCAATCTGTCAGAGCAAGTGAGACGGGAGGAAACTGATGTTCTGGTCCGGTCCAAGCTCGCAGTGTCCGGTCGCGCGAACAGACCACACGGGCTGATGATGCAAAAGTAGTCTGGGAGGGAGGAGGTTATGATGTTATCCTGCAGGTTTGCTCTGACAGATTGAGAGCTGTTGCCCAGTAAAAAAACAAACAAAAAAAAAACACACACACACCCCTTTTCCATTAATAAAGACACTCATATTTAGTAACCTATATTTAAACACGTGTGCACAGATCACAACATAAACAAACGCATCACGGAGCGTCTCTCTTTTTCTTTTTTCTTTAGAATTTACCTGAGATGGGAGATGTGAATATCTGCTCACTATGATGCCAGGCTGATTGTGGTTTGCTGTGAGAGATGATAGTTTATTTGTTTTCAGTTTTATTTGTTATGGTCGCGTAACGATGCGGCGCTGGCCCCTAATAAATCAATAAGTAAATAAATAAATAAATAGCTGATTATCTGCAACGGCACAGTGTGTAGTGTCAACACCTGCTCTTGGGACATCCACGGCTGTCTCAGTCCCTCCCTGGTTTCATCTGTGTTAATTCAGTCAGGCTGAGTTTCCATTACTCAAGCCTTTGATCTGCCATCAGTGTGACGGGACAATCTATATAGATATAGGTGTATGTGCTGATTCAGATACAATAAATAGGGGTTATTGTGATGATTATTATTATTATTATTATTAATTGCATTTAAATGTGCCTGGAAGTGTGGAAATCTGCCTGTGAGGTCTTGGTGACGTGGGCGCACTGCGCGCTGGGCAGTCAAATTGCCACTGCGCTGGCTGCGCTTCGCCTTGCGCTGAGGGTAGACCAGGTTGGAGCTGGCGAGCTTTCAGCGCACTCTCCGCGCGGTCTATCTGCAACAAATTGTCACTGCGCCACGGCGAATCTGTCGACACCTCCCCCTGCTGCGCGACCACTCCCATCTCAGCGCACAGCAGTCTACCAATTTACCGAATCCGCTGCGCACCTTGTTGCACTGGAGGAAAATGCCACTGCGCCAGCTGCGTCAGGGCTCGCCTCGCTGCGCCCCCCTGAGTTGCGCCAGCAAAATAGGGCCCTAAGAGTCAGACAAAGACCAGCTCTGCTTTGAAAGGCTCCTTAACTTTTCTTTGACATCAAAATGCCTCAGTGTGTTTTCTATTATTTCATATTAAAGAGTTGAAAGCTTATTCTTTCCCTTTTAGAGAGGTTTATTAGCACCTGTGAAAAATGAACTAAAAGGCCTTTTAAACTAAAATATTACTGTGGGTGTATAGAGACCTTGAAGCATTACAGGAGACTTTTTTTTGTTAAATTATGGAACTCTTTCTGAGTTTTTCATTGGTCTCATAAGTATTTCCAATTGGTAGTTATTGAATATTGCTTTGTTTCAGTTGAGGAGCAAGATACAAAAAATAAAACAAATGCAATAAATGCCATGTATGAGCTAGTTCAGGTTGTGTCATGGTCACACGCAACAAGCACATTTTCAGGAACCAGAGGATGTTACCTCTCAAATGATGTCTCATGAATGTATTTTGTCCTTACAGCTCTTCAGTTATAAGCGTATTACATTAACATATGCAAATGGATGCAAATGCGGTTTAAAACAGGAAGGTTAAAAAAAAACACACATGCAAATTAACAAATGCACTGCAAATTCAGAAAACATCTTCATCAATCTGACAACACACGTGCTGTAAAAAATCTCAGTAAACAGACCCATGTTTTTGATGCATGTGCTGCGAGAATTGATGAAGTTTTTAAATTTGCTGCTCTGTTTTGTGCTGCTGTTGATATGTATTGCATTGTACAGATAGGTGTTCCTATTATTAATTGTATCATTATCAAAGGAAAATTAAGGTAGATGACATTTTTGTCACTCTATGGTCTAACAGAGGTGTCAAACTCAATCATACAAGGGGCCAAAATGTAAAACACACAGTATGTCGCAGGCCGGCCAGCACTGACATTTAGTGAACAGACTAAAACTGACATTGTTTTAATCAGATATATGAATTTGAAGCCAGCATACTGTAAATGGTCTCAATAAAAATCTAATAAAATAAGAATATAATGCATGGAAAATAACAATAACTTTGTTTTTCATTAATGGTGCCTTAAAGCAAAATAAGAATAGATCAGATATGAACAAGCTGCTGTGATTTCAGAAAAGGCTGTAAAAAACACCAGAAAGAAACACATTTACCTAGATTTCTGTGCTATGCCATTTTGTCCATGCCAGATAGAGCTTGGCACTTGTCAATCTATTGCTTGGTCATAACCGTATGGTAGCTGTTGCAGTGTACTGTGAGTACTATACCGGAGGGCCATTAATAAAAGAAATATCACATTTTCTTGCGGGTCACATAAAATTGTATCGCAGGCCGGATCTGGCCCCCGGGCCTTGGGTTTGACATGTGTGGTCTACATATACTGCAATTTTAGTGGAACTTTCAAAATTGTGCTTTATTGTTCCTCCGAATTGCTCCAATAAAATAAGTGTTGTGATTAATCTGCAGAGAAACTTAATTCTTAAAAAAAAGAAAAAAAAAGTCATTATTATTATTCAGAGCTTAGTTCTTGCAGAAACTCAATTTTATAGAGACAACAGATTTATGAGATCAGGGAACTCCACAGAAGTTAAATTGAAAGAGGAAACATCCACAGTGCAATTTTTTACCCCCTCTTTTTTCTTCTTTCTCCTTACACTGGTGTGTAGGACTGGAAGGCAGCACGACGAGGCGATATGGCTCATTTGTTCGATGCTAATGTGATGGAAAAAAGATGAGGTCAGCAAGGCATTGGAGTCACCGGAGTAGGATTGATTCCAGATCAGATCTCACTTACATGAGAAACGTGGGTGTAAATGTATTGATTACGAGTGCTCAGAAACTCTCAGTGCCATAGGCCAAAGCTGCCAGAGCCACAAACAGCATCGTTCCTTGTCCTTCTCTGATAATATCCTGATTATCGGGGATCCGACTCTGTCTGCTCTTCCCACCACTGGCTTCTTGGCATTAACAACTGGTCAGCATACCTTTGCTGAAAATCACACTTCCTGAAGGTGTTTAATTAATAGCTACAACTTCCATTTGCGAGTGTATTCCCCTCGGTATTAAATTCAAGGAGCTGGGGGATTTTTGTTATTTACATGACAATGAATTAAATCCCTAAATCTTGACACACAGCACAAAAGTTTATAGCTCTGTTGCCAGAATTTATCTCCAAATGTCTCTCTTTCCCCTTAATCCTGTCTCTTGTATTTTCAATTTGGCAGAAATTTAAAAGCTACAAGAGTGAAACGGCTTCTGTGCAAATATGTAATCATTCACCATGTCACACTTGTAGACCTCAGAGGCGTCCCTCCTTCACAAGTCTCAATGATAATCTGCACTTACTTACATCATTGATTATGTCTGCGGAAGGGAAAGTCCACCGGGCATTCAGTGCAGCTACTGCACACAGACAGAAAAAAAAAAAACACACACGAAACAAACAAGATTAATAATAGCCTGAGGTGCTCATCCCCGGGGCGAAGCAGCTAACAACTCTTGACAAAACAGGGTTTAGAACGGCAGATGGATTGTCTGTACAAATGAAGGGACTGTGCGCTGGGAGTTTAATGAAGAGAAATAGAGGGAACCGAGCGCATGGCATTTCCCATAGTCCCTTTTGAACAAGCCTATGGAAATTAAATCAGCCTGTGACAGTTGACATCGACTGATTCCACCTGGGGACGGTGACCACAGATATGAAAATACACTAATCAGCCTTTGTTTCAGCCAAAGAAACGAATGCATTTAATAATCACAAACAATACTCCTGTGGTCCAATAAAAAGACAGCCGGTCCTTGGGAGAGTCATTGCTGGGCCCGCTGGAGAAATTGAACACAGGCGTCAATATCTTTGCCGGCTGTGACGAGAAACGTGAGATGCATCTATGTATGAGAGGTGGGAAGGGGATGGGTAAAACCGGTGGAGCATGTTTTGCTTCGGAAATTGCAATTTTCTGATCATCTTCGACATCAAAGCTCGCACACACCGTCATGTTAATTAAAACTCTCACTTCTCAGAGCTGCTGACTCTGTGTATACGGCTGGGTTAGGGTAGACAGAGAGGCAGCACAGGGACTTTTTTATCACTGCACAAACACTGCTCACATAGTACAGCGGTTAAGCCCTCAAATCAAGGGGAATTGTGCACTTTTTGAAAGAAACATGAAACTTCTACCATAGTTAGTTTATACCATGAGGTTTATTTTAAGATCGGGAGGGAAGTCAGATTTGACCTCTGAGGCCCGGGAGAGGTCAAATCCAAAATGGCCGCCAATAATATTCAAAAATGCCTACACTGTAAAAAAGAAAAAGTTGAGAAAACTTAAAATATCAAGGCAACATGATGCAAGAGATTTTTGAGTTTTCTCAACTTTTGCCAGCTGTTGTTGACTTAACTAAGGTTTTTAAGTTTTGCCAAGAGTTCTGCCAACTTGGATCTTTTTGTTCACTTTATGAGGATAATACTGTGAGACTAATAAAGAATTTCTTGCTTGAATGCGATGTATTTCTACCTTCACCAAACACAGATTTTTGTGTTGAATTAACAAACTTTCTACTTTCTTTAAATATAGATATTCTTGTTGTATAAATACACAATTATTCCTTCAATGGCATATATTCCTTGATTCACCTAACACAAATATTCTTGTTGAATAAATATTATTTTTGCTATAATTTTACATTCAAAACTGCTCAATAGATGGATAATTAATAATACACACTACAGCTGAATGTTGTCAAGAATTTTTTTTATTCAGTATACCAGGGAAAAACAGTAAAACCATCATTAATGCATTTGTAAAAAAAAAAAAAAAAAACATACATACTGTTCTATTAGTCTAATAACATTTGGAGTGAATCTTCCTCCATGCTGAGAATTTGAAATCGACACTGAACTGCAATGTAAATTATGATTATTTCCCCCCCATATGGTTGGCGGCTTCTGACTTTACATGTGAACAGCCATTCTAGCCATTTGGTTACTTTTTTTTTTGCATATACACATCCAACAGTTGAAACACTATATGCACCCCTTGGCAACTGCCAAATGATTATATATTTCAGAGGTCAAAGAGATTAACTTGTTTGTTGCAGATTATGAAACGTGCATACTGTTCTATAGTCTAGTAACATTTGGGGTGAATCTTCCTCAATGCTGAGTATTTTAAATCAATGCTAGTCTTACTGAACACGTATATAATGTTTACCCTCCACCCCCCCTCATGGTTGGCGGCTTCTGAATTTACACGTCAACACTGAATTACTTTGTGCCATTTGACTATTTGTTGCATATCTGACTTAACATGTGAACAGCCATTTTTTTTTGCATATACACATTCAAGCTTTACTTAAACAATAATGAATTTAACAGTTGAAACACTAGACACCTTTTGGCAACTGCTGAATTATTATATAATCCAGAGGTGAAGCCGATTACCTTTGTTTTACATGAGTGTAACAACAATGCACTTAAACTTCAATAACAGTCACAGTACAAGCTTCACTTTCAGTGACCTTGTGCGCTGTGAGCATTGAGAGCCACAGAGCGAAAAAAAAAAGATGGTTTGAATTGCCTCAAAGGAGTACCTCATCTGTTTTGGATAATCAATGTTGAGGGCATACAGCAGGCCGAAGAGGTATGCCATGGCAGCAGAGAGGTCTGGAATATTATGAAGCACAATGTCCCCTTCCAACACAACCGCCTGGTCTCACACAGTGTTGTCGGCTTCATCATGTAGCACAGTGAGGATGGCAACAGATGCACCTTGCACCACTGGTGCCAAAATGTTAGTGTCCTGAGGAAGGAGAACAGGTACATTATTAACAGCTTAGAAAAGGTAAGACAGTAGAAAGAGCATTTTCTGAAAAAAAAAAAAAAAATATGTGTGAGTTCTGAAAAGGTTAATGCTAAAGCTGAAAAGTATAACTTGTAAGCAGAGATGATTGGCTTCATAACGGCTAAAAGAAGTTGAAATGTTAAAAAAAAAAGGCAGAAGAACATGGGCGGCTATAAACTGAAATCTGACAGCCAATAGACACAGTCGGCAAGCAAGGAAACGTCACTTCCGGTTAGGGCCGTGGGGGAAAACAAACCGTTTTCCCCATACACACTCATGCAAAAAGGCGGCATTTTAAACCTTTGTCAAACGCTTGTTCGCCGTCCTGTCTTAGTTTTAATCACATGTATGACAAAGAGCTAGATATTAGAAAACTCATCACGATCTGGGTCGATTGCTGTCCGTACATCTTAAAATATAAAGTTTTCACAGCCATAGCCTACACCGAGTCAGCAGGGTCGGCAACCTTCACTTCCGGTCAGAGCGTTACACGTTTGGAGAAGATGAGCGAAGTTCCGATATAAAAGTTCAGGTTGTGGTTTTTGAATTTATTTGCGGTGCAAAATAATACACAATAACTCAGGCAGTGTCTACGAGTGTCTAGAGCCGGCCGGCGGCGACTAAGAGAGCGTCAGAGCCGTGGGGGAAGACAAATATGACTGACTGTGAAATACCTAATATTTTTAAATGTACGGACAACAATCGACCCAGATCGTGATGAGTTTCTAAAAATATAGCTCTCTGTCAGCATATACATGTGATTAAAACTAAGACAGGACGGCCAAAAAGCCTTTGACAAAGGTTTAAAATGCCGCGTTTTTGCATGAGTGTGTATGGGGGACACGGTTTGTTTTCCCCCACGGCCCTAACCGGAAGTGACGTTTCCTTGCTTGCCGACTGTGTCTATGAAAACTGCTAAAGCCAAGAATAGATTTAGTAGTTTAAGGAGGGTGATTTACATGAAGTAAACAAGTTGGTGTTAAGGAAGTAGTGAAGCTGTGCAAAGAGCCCATTGTAACAATGGTTCTGCTTTTAAAACAAACAAAAATGACAGCCAAAAAAAGCCTTACTCTTAGAGGATCATCTTTCAAATTTTGTCTCCCAGCTTTCAGCATTCAAATTAATGATTTGTTTAAGAAAGATTAAAAAAAAAAAACATTCAGACTAAATACATTTATACTGATGAAATTAATTATTTAGTACCACGCTATACTAACTTGCCATTTAACTTGTGGAGGTATTAACCAGAAAAAATAAATCTCTTTCTTTAATCAATGAAACCCCCCCTTGTGATGAAACACCACCCAAAATGACCAAATGTTCCCCCGGGGGTTAAAGCAAAAAAAAATCTTTTGACTGAAATTGTTTTTGCATGACCTGAATTATTTGTCTTTCCTGCAGTTACTTTTACTTACCAAGCACTTAAGGAAAAATGTGGTTGCATCTTCGCGGAGGTAGATAGGCAGGCCTCTCAGTGCTGCTGTTTTCCAGTGGGACACAATGTCAGATGTCTAAAAGTGGAAAACATAAGTAGTTCAATTAGTATAGCACTGTAATGTTGTCATTCCTAATAAGTATATTCATGCTCTTCTAAAACTGACAGGCAAAAGAGCAGTTCACTGACCTGATCATCAAGTTGATCAAGGAGGTCCTCCATCTCCTGACCAAAAGCTCCTTTCTTAGACCTGTAGATTTTCAGCAGGCCAGGCCCAAACACAGTTGGTGTGTGTGCAAGGCCAGTGTGCACCTTGACCATGGCGAAGGCGAAGATGTTTTAAGAGGGTCGCTTGACTGGAGCTGGAGAATTTACAAAGCCGGCACTGCATGGAATCCACCACTGAAACACAAGAGACACAAATAGCATGAAAAGCATTTTCACAACAGCCTTTGTAATTTAAGATAAAATACTGATATGAAAAACTTAAAACTTAGTCTGATAATAATTATTGCAACAACACCAAGCTGTACTGGCCTGAAAGCCAACTGCAACAGCCATTATATAAATAAAACAACCATTAACACAGAAGGAATTGCTTGTTGCAGGAGCTAAATAGCCTACATCAACAAGCCAAAAATAGAGACAAGAAAAAAGTCTATTGGTAATTGTCTTTCATTTATGAATATAATCTGTAAATTAATTTTAAAATGTAAATTATAACTAGGCCTATGACAAGCAACAAAAATTCAAACATTTGTTTTTAAAAACACCAACCATAACCATGTTATAACTTCATAAAATAAAACATTTAAAATGAGGCATTCTGATCGGTACATTGTACATTGATGTAAATGTGGTGATTTCTGTACAGCGCTGCTCCTCTCCTCCTTCACACAGCTTTACTCTTCATTCAAACTAACGTTAATGCAGCTGCCCAATTGTTAGATTACACCAGTGAGACCAACATATATACTATCTCCTAAAAAAGAATCAAACAACCCGGCGACAAACCTCTAAAAACCTGCAGATGAGTTAATTAACGACCGTTACCACCCCGGCAGAACTACGTAGTTCGGCCGGCCAACGGAGCTCTCCAGGCGGCTTGCTGCCTCTGCGAGGTCCCCCACCTCGGGGGGCTTGCCACTCCGTGGAGGTTCTCAACTTCGGAGCAAACTTCTAAACAGCCGTCATTTGGACAAACTAACCGCACAGCGGGGATCTAAACCCTTACTTTCTCGCATGAAAAATTATTAAAACTTTAAAAAAGTGACGAAATAACAGCGCTACAGCAGAAAATAAAACAACAAGTAATGGCGGCGGCGCGGAAGTCGGAGTGGTGTGTGTGTGTGTTTTTTTTTCTGTGAGAGAGGTGGCCTATGAAAGCGGGCATCAACCGTCGGCCGGCAGAGCTACGTAGTTCGGCCGGCCAACGGAGCTCTCCAGGCGGCTTTCTGCCTCTGTGAGGTCCCCCACCCCGGGGGGCTTGCCACTCGGTGGAGGTTCACTTGGAGCAAACTTCTAAACAGCCGTCATTTGGACAAACTAACCGCACAATGGGGATCTAAACCCTTACTTTCTCGCATGAAAAATTATTAAAACTTTAAAAAGTGACGAAATAACAGCGCTACAGCCGAAAATAAAACAACAAGTAATGGCGGCGGCGCGGAGAGGTGTGTTTTTTTTCTGTGAGAGAGACGAGGCGCATGCGAAAAAGTTACCAACAACAACAGACAATGACCCTACAGTAAAAACAAAGTCAGTCATGCACTAATTCAGCGTGATGGAAGTAAAAACACGTTTAGCTTACCTGCTAGAGCGAAAGTTTGGCCAGCTCCCACCACACGGTTTCTGCTCCACAAAATGTCGGACGGGCACACCATCAGCAAAGCTGTTAAAACCGGTTCAAACTGGTCCAGGCTTGTGCGCATGCGCAAAAGAGCAAATGACTGAGTTGGCCCAACTCAACTCAAAAATCTGCTCATAGATTTACAATTTCTTGTTGAGCTGACTTAAAAATAGTAGTTAAGTCAACAATGGGAGAAATTTGCTGGGCAGACAAGAGTTTATAGATTACTTATTGCAAAGCCATATTTCTGAGTCAGTTTAATTTCAAAATTGTAATGAGATCAACAATTGCTAGTTATCATTTTTACAGTGTATCGCTGGAGCCAAACACAGTAGAAAAACACTTAAGGTGTCATTTCCCACTAATTTTTGGGTGCCCATTCTGTTGGTGATACCTTTGAGACCAATAGAATTCAAGAAAATGCATTTAGATCAATGTGGAGGTCAAATAATGCAGACATAGGGAGGTGAACGGTGCAAAAAGGTAGTTTATTTCCAAAATAATAGCCTAACAGTGATGATGATGTTAATAATGATGATAATAGTGCCAATAATAATAATCATTATCATAATAAGTTCTTTTTTTTTTTTTTTTTTTAAAGTATATTTTTTGGCTTTTCGTGCCTTTATTCGATAGGACAGTTGAGAGTGTGACAGGAAATGGGAGGCAGAGATGGGGGGAATGACATGCAGGATAGGGCCGTCCGACGCGGGACTCGAACCGGGGCCGCCTGCAGCGAGGACTATAGCCTCAACACATGGGGCGGGTGCTCTACCAACTGAGCTAAACTCCGCCCCATAAGTTCTTTTTTTTAACTGATTTATTATTAACTCATTGGCTGCCAGCCATTTTCAGAGCAGAGAGCTGCATACTGCCAGCCGTTTTAGAGCATTTTTTACAGATCTTTCAAGACCCACAGAATATTGTGTTCATGTAAACATGTAAACACCAAAACTACCAAGAGAAAGAATAGACTCTCTTCTTTCATTAGGAAAAAAAGTTTGTTTCTACCTTTTTCCATTCTTTAGTAAACGGCAGTAGAACATTGGCTGGTTTCGCCAAAAACACCTGTTTTTGACCAAAACACCTGTTTTTGACCAGAACACTGAGAAAACAAGCTTTTTGTGGAAAGAAACATGTCAAGCAGAACAGTGACTTTGAAGTTAATATACAACAGAAACAACATGTCTATAGACATCAATGGCAGCCAATGAGTTAAAGAGACACTGTCTCTCGGCTCTGTTCGTGGCACTAGTACACCACAGCCGCTTGTTACTCTCTCCCTGGCTCTCAGGCTCCGGTCCACTTGGTGCTCCTCCTCCTCTATCCTTGCCTGACTGAGGGCTGCCACCGTGCCCCTGGTCCACCGGTGAGGGATGAGGGGGACTGCCAACTGGGGGCCCACGCCCTCAGACCGACAAAAGCTTGGATCATGGGCTGACTTTCAAGAGATCGCAGCGAGGGAGCTGCTCTGCTATGTACAAAACCCTGACCCAGAATCAGGTCGTCTGCAAGTGATTTAGCACCAGGTTCTCCACAAACATGCGGTGCGAGATTGGAGAGGACCAGCGGACCACCATCCGGCCACGCGCCAACCCTGTCACCAACGGCTCTACTCGCTGTAATCAAAACCCGGTTGTCAGGGGGTTTCGCTAGATAGTAGGTAGGGACAGTGGGAATCTCGTTCATCCATTCATGTGTGTCACTAATTAGATGACGAGGCATTTGGCTACTGGGTCATACGGCTTTCCGTGTTTACCAGCACGTCAGGCGCCATCGTGAGTACTACGACATGATACAGCCCATACGGACCCATTTCTGCATCAGCAGCTGGTCCGCCACCTTCTATAATCATTACGAGCCCAAACTGCCCCCAGCTGACCGCCAGCCGGTGGGATGCAGCCAGGCGGGGTTCCCGTTATAGAGGGCCAGCCAGCGTCGTGTAGAGGTCCCCTCAGGGCACCAGCCACCCTTGCGGCCGTCCCTCATCCCTTTGAGGACCAGCTCGGCTCCTGGAGAGGGCCGTAGTCCTCAATCCTGGAACAGCCATACCTAAAACGTGACGTCAGTCGACTGCCTTCCACTGATTGGGCAGAGCGTTGTCACTGGAAGAGTCGTGAGCGCGATGTCCGACATGAGAATTCATCTGTACCGAGACCGTTGTTATTCCTTCACCCGAGTTAAATGATGCTGTGTGGAAAACCACGCTGTGGTCCGTAATCGAGGAACAGACAAGTGAGTTTGGAGCTGACGAGAAGATCGAAAATAGAGAGAGAAACAGTGTGGCCTTGTGATCCCCCCACCCCTGCTGAGGAGGAACTAGAGAACTCAGCTGTAATGGAAAAGCACCTTTACTGAGCCATGCCGTGACTGTGTAGTGGAAAAGTGCCAATAGTTACTCCTGCCGTTTATCTGCACTTCATTAAATTTCTTCACTTTGACATTCAAAGTAGAGTTCTCAACGGGCCTGAAAATTACAACCCGACCTGACCCGGCCCGTGGGTTTTAAGCCCGGACCCGACAGAGCTCGATACACCAGCATTAGTTGTCTGGCCAAACCCAGCCCAGCCCAACAAAAAAAAAGAAAACTAAACTAAAAAAGTGACATGCTTTCTTTGCAGCGAGAGCAGATGGTGCCAGTGACGCAGCAGCACCTTATCAGTGGGTGAAACTGATTCAATTTCGGCCACAAAAACATTGTGGTTTTTTGGAGATACACACAGCATCTTGTGCCAAACCAACCCGACCCATCGGCCTTACTCGGGTTTGGGTTGAAATTGAGAACTCTAATTCAGAGTACTGGGCGAAAGCACATTGTGTCAACTCCCCTCCATGGGCCTTCGCAATGCTTCCACACAGCGTCGGACACCACCCCTCTCTCCGCGGAAAGAGGAGGGCGACAGTATTATTAAATTGCAGATTTGCACCTTTACATAAATGCATTTTCTTGAATGTGTTCTGGTCAAAAACAGGTGTTTTTGGCGAAACCAGCCAATGTTCTACTGCCGTTTACTAAAGAATGGAAAAAGGTAGAAACAAACTTTTTTTTCCTAATGAAAGAAGAGAGTCTACTCTTACTCTTGGTAGTTTTGGTGTTTACATGTTTACATGAACACAATATTCTGTGGGTCTTGAAAGGGTCTGTAAAAAATGCTCTAAAACGGCTGGCAGTATGCAGCTCTCTACTCTGAAAATGGCTGGCAGCCAATGAGTTAATAATAAATCAGTTAAAAAAAAGAACTTATTATGATAATGATTATTATTATTGGCACTATTATCATCATTATTAACATCATCATCACTGTTAGGCTATTATTTTGGAAATAAACTACCTTTTTGCACTGTTCACCTCCCTATGTCTGCATAATTTGACCTCCACATTGATCTAAATGCATTTTTTTGAATTCTATTGGTCTCAAAGGTATCACCAACAGAATGGGCACCCAAAAATAAGTGGGAAATGACACCTTAAGTGTTTTTCTACTGTGTTTGGTTCCAGCGATAGGCATTTTTGAATATTATTGGCGGCCATCTTGGATTTGACCTCTCCCGGGCCTCAGAGGTCAAATCTGACTTCCCTCCCGATCTTAAAATAAACCTCATGGCATAAACTAACTATGGTAGAAGTTTCATGTTTCTTTCAAAAAGTGCACAATTTTCATGCTTAGCCGCTGTACTAACAGAGGTGAATGTCACAATGGAGGATTAATGAAATTATTTTAAAAAATTGGGCCTTGTTTTTTGACCACACTTTTTGACCACAGTTACCAGTCGGGTGAACAAAGTGATTCATTCAACTTATTCTGATGCTTTGACTCCTTCCTGTCATAGCTGTGTGGACACATCCATCCATCCATACATTGGCTATGCCGCTTATCCGTGCAGGGTCATGAGGGGCTGGAGCCAATCCCAGCTGACTTATGGGTGAGGGCAAGGTACGCTCTGGATAGGTCACCAGTCTATCACTCAGGGCACTCACATTCACACCTATAGGAATTTAGAGTCAGCGGTCGACCTACAGTGTGCACGTGTTTGGACTGTGAGTCCCCTGAGAGAACCCACACAGGCACAGGGAGAACATGCAGACTGTGGACAGTGGACACAGGTTCCAGGGTGCCATTCCGAAGGGCCGCCACTCCGAACGTTTACTTTAATTTGTCGGAATGCCGACCCTTAATTATTTATGGGAAAAGGGTGCCATTACGAACCTGAAAGAAAGGGTGCCATTCCGAACCTGAAAAAGTCTTGAATGGTTTACGGCACGGAATAAACAAGCCTAATTGTGGTGGTAGCGTAGTGGTCAGAGCATCTGCTTTTGACGCGGTGGATCAGGGTTCGACTCCCGGGGGGAGATACATATTAACTGCGATTTTATTGGCCTCTACCTAACCTTTTTACTAAACTTAACCAACTCCTTTCTACATTGCCTAAACCTAACCAAAGCACAGAGCAAGGACATTTATTTTCAGCAGGAGTGCCGCGGCTGCATCAGACCATGGATGTAATGCATCAGACTCACACCTGGGTGAAACTTTGGAGGCGGAGGGGGAGGGGGAGGGGCCGGTCGGGCGCTGTCCCCGCGGCGCGTCGTGTCAAGCTGGGCAGGAAGTCAAACCACGAGAGAATCCGGTCAATTTTCAAAATAAAACACATTCGGAACGGCGGCCCCTCGGGAAGTTCGGAATGGCGGTCCTTCGGAATGGCGGTCGCCCCCCGTGGACACAGGGGAGCATACGTCAGTCCGACTGCCCACAAGTCCGACGGCTCATTTCTCCGACTACCCATTCTACAGTGTTGAGGTTAGGTTTAGGGTAAGGTTAAGGGTTAGGGCTACTTAAGTCGGAGAAGTGGGAGGTCGGACTGATGACGCAAAAATAAAGAAATGTATGGTCGGAGTCGGAGAAATGGGTGGTCGGAGAAATGGGTAGTCGGACAGACGTCATGCGCCCGTGGACACACACTATTCCTGATGTTTCTGATGTACACAGGACCTTTCAAAAGTATTCATATCCCTTTCCACATTTTGTCTTGTTACAAACTTAAAGGGGGGGTCCGTGCAGCAGTATTTGTCCATATAATTGTTGCCAATGAATACCAACTTTCTTCATCCAAAAAGACACACCAAAAAACATCCAAATACCTCCTTACTGCTCATCTGTAATGTCCCTCTTGAATTGAAGCCCTGACATGAGAAATTGTTCCAAAAACAATTAAATAAGTCTATGTTTTAAACTTGTTTGTAGCGGAAGCTCCAAGTGTCTCGGTTCACTGCTCTTCCCGTGATTTGCACTGACCGGGGGAACAATTTCTCATGTTGGGGCTTCAATACAAGAGGGACATTACAGACGAGCAGTATGGAGGTATTTGGATGTTTTTTGGTGTGTCTTTTTGGACGAAGAAAGTTGGTATCCATTGACAACCATTATATGGACAAATAATGCTGCGCGGACCCTCCCGTAACTCCGAGAAGGCACGGAGGACTCTGAAAATTTGAAGTTTGAATTTTGGGTGAACTATCCCATTAAATGTATTTTATTGGAATTTTATAGACCAACACAAAGTAGAGCATCATTGTGAAGTGAAAGGAATATGATACATGGTGTTCAAGATTTATTTTTTTTTTACAAATCAAATTGAACTTTTTGGCCTACATGCAAAACGCTGTGTGGTGGAAACCTAAAGGCCCCCACATACTCGGGCGTACATGGGTCCGCGTACTCGAGGCGGACTCAGTGCAGACCCAAAGCGGATGTCCGCCAGACCCGTCCGCGCAAAGCTCAATATTCACGACCGCGCGGACTCCGCGTACGCGTACTCTGTGTCACACAATAGATTGCTTGGCGGGAAATCTTCACATCGACCTGTTTTTAATGTGATGCCGTACGCCCGACTATGAAAGCTTAAATGTCCGCGGACAGTGCGAACGGAGTCCGCGCTGCTCACAGTACGCGCACAGTACGCCTGAGTATGTGGGGGGCCTTAACACTGCACATGAACCTGAACACCCCACCCACCGTGAAACATGGTGGTGGCAGCATCATGCTGTGGGGAGGCGTTTCTTCAGCAGGGACAGGGAAGCTGCTCAGAGCTGATGGGGAGATGGGGGGACAGCTCTCCATTCCGACAACCCTCCACTTCGACACCCCGCTGTTCCGAAATAGCCCCACTTCGAAACACCGCTACTCCGACACCCCCTCCTCCCCCCCGCAGCTGTCCAAGGTGCTGAACCGCGTGACGTTGTTTACATTCTGCTTTGTGGCTTGTCTGTGAAACGTGCGCTGCTCAGGGACTGGGCAGATCTGTCCCACTTGCTTTCTCCCAGACTCCGTTGTTGGAGATCTCCCACACAGTAATAGAAATACACTTTTTTTCTTTTTCTCCCCCCCTGCTCCGCTCGAGCACGGCTGAAGCCGGCTTGAGCTCACAGGGGCGCGAGGCTGCTGCAGCCGCCGCTCGCACTGACAGCTGACTGAGGGAGATGCTTTGGTTGGGCTTAGGCAATGAAGAAAGGAGTTGGTTAAGTTTAGTAAAAAAGACCAGGTAGAGGCTAGACAGGCTAGAAGCATAATGAACGTTATATGTCATTAATATGAAGTATTTGCTTGTTTTGCAGTTAATTATGCACATGATCCGTTTGACCCCAAAAAGGAAAAAAGGATCAATGCGCACTGCGCGCTGGGGGTTTCCCCCAATAGCCTTTTCGGAGTAGCGGGGTCTTTAGAAAAAATAGAAAACCCCGCTATTACGATGAATGGAAGTCTATTGTCGGAAAGGCGGGGCTTCGGAAAGGCGGGGTGTAACCGGGAGATGGATGGAGCCACATAACAATCCTGGAGGAAAAGCTGTTAGAGGCAGAAAAAGACTGAGACTGGGACGGAAGTTCACCTTCCAGCAGGACAGGTTTTGGATCTAAATCCTATTCAGAATCTGTGGCGAGACCATAGACTGCAAAAAATATGGACGTAGCATCCGTGACGTCACCCATTGGTTTTGGGGAGTCGTTTTTGTGACTCCAATATGGCGGCCTGAACAGCGCCATGTTGGATTTACCGGCCGAGAACCCGCCCACTGGCCTCGAAGCAGCTGTCCACAGAGCTGCTCGGACCTGTCACTCAACGTTTCCGCGCCCTAATTGGCCAGAATTTTAATCTAATAACAGTAAAACGGTAGAGTTAAAAAAAATTCACCCCCCTCAGAGTGTGTGCCGGGGTAGAAACTATCCATTAAGACCAAAAAACGTTCTGACACCAGGCTTTGATCATGTTTATTGAGGATGTAAAGTCGGCGATTTTAACATGGGGGTCTATGGAGAATGCTGCTTTCTGACACCAGCCCCCAGAGGAAGCCGGGGGGATTGCAGTTTTTTGAATGCGGAAGTGAGCTTCACTTCTCAGACCGACAACTGCCCCCTTGGGCGAGACTTGAAAACTGCTTCATAGGCGCTCTCCATCCAATCTGACTCAACTGGAGCTATTTTGCAAAGAAGAATGGACAAGGATGTGTGTAGATGAGCAAAGCTGGTAGAGACAAACCCCAAAAGACTTGCAACTGCAGCAAAAGGCGGTTCAACAATACTGTATATTGACTCAGGGGGCTGAGCCACACTTTTCAGATTTTTATTAGTAAAAAATCTTAAACACCATGTATCATTTGCTACTTTGTGTTGGTCTATCCCAATAAAATACATTTAGGTTTGTGGTTGTAATGTGACAAAATGTGTATGTTGGCTGGTCAATAGAGGGCGTTAGGGTGCCGCCCCACCACCTCCTCCTCAGTGCCTTGAATAAGATTTTAAAAAAATAAAATAAAGATACTTTGAAAAGTATATTTTTAGATATAGTGAGATAAAAGTGAGTTAAATGATCACCTGCAATAAAAATGTAGTTTAAACATGTTCTACGTTGTCTACAGTTAACAACTGGTCACGTGTTTCTGCCTTGGGGGCGCAGAAATCTTTGCCCATAGACTCTGGTTATAAATTGTACATGAAGCTCCTCTTCAATACAAAATATAGGAGCTCCTTGGAGCTGAATGCAGCTTGTGCATTTCAAGTGTGATCGGAGGTTGGAATTTCTAACATCTAACGTCTTATAAACGTTGTATTTTCATTTCATTTTATTAATCCTGCATTTTTCCGACTTCCGTGTTGGTTTGTCAACTGGAAAGCGCTCAACCTTGAGCCAACGTTGTTAAGCTCTGTGTTCCGACTTCCAACGTAAATGAAACGCACCATTACATACCCTGATATATTACAGTATACTCTTGTTAATATATCTATATACTATGTTTGATGTTTGATTTCTCAAGCCTGCGTTATTATCTCCTTACCTGACGTTCTCAGTAAGGTTAAGCTGTGGCCAGCAAGTCAGTATTGACTCCAAGAGTGTCAGTTTATTATAAGAACCCAAATAAACTATTTCATTCATTCAGAAATTTTATTTAATAGGATAAACCCCTTGAGAGGAATCCTCTTGTTTTCGAGGGGGTCCTAATATACATTACCAAAACCAAAAAGAGACAAGACACAATCAACAATCTACAAACATACAACAAAGACAACAAACATCAACACAGACATAAAAGAAATGAGTACAAAAATGGACACAACCTCTCGATGGCCGCAGATAATAATAATAATAATAATAATAATAAATTTTATTTGTAACGCACTTTATATTTACTAAAAAATCTCAAAGTGCTACAACAGCAAAAAAGAAAAATAGGTTAAAAACAAGAGTTAAAAACAGTTGTTTTGAGCGAGTTACAGATTAAAAGAATTTTTAAAAAGGTACGTTTTTAGGCCCTTTTTAAAGCAATCAATCAACTGTGGAACCCTCAGGTGTTCAGGGAGGGTGTTCCACAGTCGTGGAGCAGAGGAGCAGAAGGCTCGGTCTCCCAGTGTGCGGCTCTTAGTCCTTGGGGGGAGAAGTCTGTGGCTGTTGGTGGAGCGGAGTGAGCGTGCTGAGGTCTGGGGGGTGAGGAGTTCTTTAAGGTACTGGGGGGCGTTGCCATGGATGCACTGGAATGTGAGGAGGGAGACTTTGTAGTTGATCCGAGCGGAGATGGGTAGCCAGTGAAGTGAGTGAAGAATGGGTGTGATGTGCTCATATTTGCGTACTCTCAGGAGGATTCTGGCGGCGCTGTTTTGGATGTGTTGTAGTTTCTGTATGCTCTTGTTAGGAATCCCGCTGAGAAGTGCGTTGCAGTAATCGAGTCTGGAGGAGACAAAGGCGTGGACGAGCTTCTCAGCATCTCTCAAGGTGAGTGTGGGACGGAGTCTGGCTATGTTTCTTAGATGGAAAAATGATATTTTGCAAAGGTGGTTGATGTGGGCCTCAAAGGTTAAATGGGGGTCGAACCTGACACCAAGGTTAGTGACTGTTGATGATAGTGGGATGTCCTTGCCAGAGAAGGTGATGCAGGTTATGGGGGAGTTTCGAATCTGATGGGGGGAACCGATGAGGATGGCTTCAGTTTTTGAGCTGTTCAGCTGGAGAAAATTATGTCTCATCCACGCCTTTATCTCCTCCAGACATGCAGTGAGCGTGGAGAGAGGTGATGTTGCTGATGGTGGTGAATGAGTGTCAGTCCTAATGTATAATTGTGTGTCATCTGCGTAGCAGTGGAAAGATATCCCGAAGCGCCTGATGACTTTACCGAGGGGGAGCATGTAGAGGACAAACAGGATGGGTCCAAGCACCGACCCTTGCGGAACACCGCAGCCAACAGCATGTGACCGAGACCTTGACCCTCCCATGGCAACGTGTTCTGACCTGCCAGTGAGGTAGGACTCAAACCAGCTCAATGCTGTGCCACTGAGTCCAACAGAGTTGTGTAGACGCTGGAGCAGTATGTGGTGGTCGACCGTATCAAATGCTGCAGATAGGTCGAGGAGGATGAGGAGGGATGATGAACCAGAATCAGCAGTCATCAGCAGGTCATTTGTGACTCTCAACAAAGCTGTTTCCGTGCTGTGGGCGGAGCGGAAGCCAGATTGAAACTTTTCAAAGATGTTGTTGTGTTGGAGATGATCCTGTATAGGTGGCCGGCAACTACTTTCTCAAGAACTTTTGAGAGAAATGGCAAATTGGATATGGGCCTGTAGTTTGCAAGTACCTGAGGGTCGAGGGTGGGTTTCTTGAGAAGTGGTTTGATAATGGCTGTTTTTAGTGCAGATGGTAGATGGCCAGTCTGAAGAGATTGGTTTATGACTGTGGTAATCAGAGGACAGAGGGCAGAGCTGTGTGCTTTCACCAGGGCAGTGGGAAAGGGGTCAAGAGCACAGGTGGAGGGTTTCATCCCTTTAATGGTGTCTTGCACCTCAAGTGGAGTGATTTCTGGAAAGGAGCAGAGGGGGGGCGTGATATCGGTTTGGGGGTTGGCAGCTGGAACAGACAGGGGGGAAGGAACAGAGAGGGATGAGCGGATAGTATCAATTTTGGTTGTGAAAAAGTCCATGAAGTTATTGCAGTGATCATCTGTAGTTCCTATAAGTGGAGGGTTTTGAGGTTGAAGGAGGTGGCTTATGGTGGAGAACAGCTGCTTGGAATTTCCAGGACTGCTTTGGATGATGTTAGAGTAGAACTGTGACCGAGCGTCATGAAGGGACTTGGAGTAAGTCGTTTGGTGGTCCCGATATGCCTGCTTGTGGACAGTAAGTCCAGAAGCCATGTATCGGCGCTCAAGGGCACGTCCAGCTGCCTTCATTTTCCGCAGCTCGCTTGTATACCAGGGAGCAGAGCAGGAGAAAGTTGCTGACCTGACTTTGATGGGTGCATGGAGATCCAGAATGTTTCTCAGGGCTGTATTGTAAAAGTCCACAGTTTCAGTGACTGATGACATGGGCACAGGGTGGAGGTGTTTGAGGTCGGAAGCCAAACTTTTTGTGTCGATGTTTTTCAGGTTCCTGAAACAGATTTCACGCTTGGGCTTGGTGTATGATGACAGAAAATGTAATTCCACAGAGATTACCTTATGGTCAGACACACCCATATCATACACTGATGGTGCACTTACAGGGGCAGAGTCAGTGATGACAAGATCCAGGATGTTCCCCTTGATGTGTGTGGGAGAGTCAACATGTTGCCTGAGGTTTAAACAGTCCAGTAGTTGTAGGAACTCAGAGGCAAGGTGGCAGGAGGGGGTGTTGACATGGATGTTAAAATCTCCAAGAATTATGATGTTGGGGGAAGTTGGACAGAAGGTGGAAAGAAGATTGTACATCTCTGGGATGAAACGTGGATTTGGTTTAGGTGGCCGGTAAATTAAAAGAACAGTCATGGGGAGAGGATGCTTGATATTGAATGCAAGACATTCAAAAGAGGACAGTTCAGGGAGGGGCAGGGGAGACAAGGTCAAGTGGTTGCGGTAGATGACAGCCAAGCCACCACCACGACCAGAGCTGCGGGCTTGTTGGAGGTAACAGTAGCCAGGAGGACAGGTCTAATTTAAAACAGAAAATACATCCGGTTGATGCCAGGTTTCTGTTAGGCACATTATGTCCAGACACTTGTCCTGTATGTGATCATGTATGAGGCATGATTTATTTGTGAGGGATTGGACATTGAAAAGTTCGATTTTAATGTTGGATGAAGTAGTGAGTCTCTGTACTCGTTTAAGTAGACTGAGATTCACCCCGCGCTTACTGACTGTGTCCATGCGTGGCGCTGTTGCAGCCACTCCAGTGTCACTGCTACTAATCCATGTAGTGACAGCGCTCTGATGACGAGGGAGAGATGCGACAGGGCGCACAGCTGACCAGACAGTAGGAATGGCGTCATCAGACCGGGAGAAAACAAACTTTCTTCGGGAACTTCTATGGATGTACCGGGGCCGACGTAGGAGACAAAGTTCTTTTATGACCGACAAACAGGCAGGAGTATTGTGGTTGTTTAGCTTCATCAGTTGAGCAGCCGAGAAGTTCATTTTGCCGGGCGTTTGGGCTCCGCGTCCGTTGTTAGCCGTCAGCCACAGAGGTAACACACACAGGAGGAGAAACACTCGGGGGCGAGCCACTCTGCACAGATGGTACATCAGGGACATGGCCGGTGAAGTCGAGATCGGGGAGTATGAAGCGTGCCGGGCGTCCAAGGAGCCAAAAGCAGGAGGTACGGGCAGGATTGAAAATGCCGAGGCCGGTTAGCTGTCCTGCTAACCACCGGTACCTGCTCGTTGACACTTGCTACCAGCCGCAGGATGGATGGAGAAATCGCCCAGGTCGGTAAGATCCGTGCATCAACCTGGCAGTTCCACCGATGAATCGCTCACAGATAGTGGCAAGAATAGTCCGTTTTGCGACTTTTATCAGTAGATCTCGCTCAAGGCTTAAAACTAAAACTTAAGCTTGAGGGGAGAAGCGGCGAACAGACAGCGCCAGCGTCCTCTCCGCCTCTTGTTAAGTCTGTCACCAATATCCTGAAACCTAGATGGCCATAGCAATAGCCTAAATAAACTAAGAGAAATGTAAAATAATAACATAATATTCAAATAAAAAATTACAGTGTAAAAAAAAAAGAAAAAGATATAAATAATCTGAAGCATGTGCAATTTAACTCAAAATAAGAAGACAAAGAATATTTAAACCTATGAAAAGAGGTCAATGAGCGTAAATTTAAAGGAAGATTATTCCAGTCTGAAGGCGCTTTGTACATAAATGCTCTTTTACCAATTGTTTTGTTCACTGTGGGGGTAAGGAAGAAGTACTGAGATGAGTGCCGTAAATGGTATGTTGTGGAATATGGAATCAAAAATTGTTGTAAATAAGCAGGATAATTGCAGTGTATACATTTAAAAATAAACTGTAACCAGTGATTATGTCTTCTTATACTGAGGGTGGGCCAGTTAAGTGCATTATACATGATACAGTGATGAGTGTAAAAAGAACAACCAAGAGCAAATCTACAAAGACGATTATATGCTGTGTTGAAGGGTAGAAGATAAGATAATCAAAAAAAGGTAGAATAAGTTGTAGGGCAAGTTTCCTTCGAACATTAAGTGTAAAACAATTCTTGGATCGAAATAAAACACCAATACCAAAGTTGATTTTACGAAGAATGAAGTCAATATGAGGTTTGAAAGTAAGTTCTGAGTCAAGCCATAATCCTAAATATTTGAATTGTTCAACTCTATGCAGATTCATACCATCATTACATGTTATTATTAAGTTATTAGATTTCAATTTTAAGTTATGTTTTGTACCATAGACCATGGAGTAAGATTTAGTTTTATTGAGCAGCAGTCTGTTAGATGAGAGCCAGGTTTGTACGGCATCAAATTCTGATTGAAGGGCATTTTGTATCTGTAAAATATTAGATTTAGAGGTATAAATGACAGTATCATCTGAGCTGAAGTATTAGAACAAACTGAGGGAAGATCATTTATGAAAATGGAAAAAAGAAGAGGACCAAGTGTCGAACCTTGGGGTACACCTCTCTGTTGAACAAATAAATCAGACTTACATCCTTTAAAAACAACACATTGCTTTCTATTGTGCAAATAGGAATTAAACCAAAGAAGTACATTTTGCAAAAAACCAATTGCATGAAGCTTGTCTAAAAGTAAATAGTGGTCAACCAAATCAAAGGCCTTCTTCAAATCAATAAAAATAGCTCCTGTGAGATTACCAGAATCCGATGCTGAAAATATATCATTAGTCAATTTTACAAGTGCAGTGGTTGTTGAGTGGTTAGGTCTAAATCCAGACTGAAAAGGTGAAAGAATATAATTTACTTTGAGATAATGTGATATTTGATTAAAAATTAATTTTTCAAATACTTTTGTGATAGTACAAATTATTGATATTGGTCTATAATTATTTGGATCAAGGATGTCACCACCTTTATGTATTGGCGTAATTCGTGAATATTTCCACATTGCTGGTATCTCACAGGTAGCAAAAGACAAATTGAACAAATCAGCAAGAGGAAACATAAGGATATGGGAGGCCAATTTAATATATCTTGATTCCATCCCGTCAAGACCAGCGCCGCTACTCAGACTAAGTTGTTTAATAACACTCTGGACTTCTTGAGGTGTGATTTTAGTAAATGAAAAGGTACTATGACAGGCAGGGATATTATAAGAACAATAATTGTAAGACAAATCAGATATTAAATCAGAACAGACTGTGGAAAACTATAACACATACTGTACCACCACAACCTCCCAGCAGCAGCAGCAGCAGCAGCAGCTGTGAGGGCCCAGGTGATCTTCAGAGTGTACAGAGGTGAGATAGAAGTTTGGCCTGTGGTGTTGGTCTTTTACAGTGTTGTTAATCGTAGTAGTGATGTATTGGGGAACACGCTTAGAATGGGCCCTACTGTATATAATATAATAGTCAAGTTTTATTTTGAAGTTTGGTATAGCCCCCCTGGAGAAAACTACACCAGCCGCCACTGGCTCAAGGGTTATGAATACTTTTGCAAGGAGCTGTATGTCTATAGAAAGTATTTTCTGGATTATCCAACCTCTGCTCCTCTGCAGTCATAATGATATAGAGTTCTGAGTGCATATGATGCTGATAGTGTTTTTTTCCCCCAACAAAGCTTAAGCCCAAAGTATAAAAATTGCATGCCTGGATCCCAAAGTTTGGTTTCGCTGAGTCTTCAGGCTCTTCCCACATCGTCGATAAAGTAGACCAGGCTCCCAGGTCTGTTCTGCAGACAGGGTCCAACAGCAGCTTCTCATGGCTGGTTAGCTGACTACCAGCTCTACATCCTCCTGCCCCTACGACACTGAGTGGGGGTCAACCCCCCCCCCCCACCTCATGTCTGCTGTCATGTCAGATTGCCTACACATCCGTCCACACTGACAACACTACCTTACTTTGCGCTCTGCTCCAATGAAGGCCGCTCTTCCTGCTGCACTGAGAGGAGACATTGACAATGGGTAGTAAATTGAGATGCATGGATTTGGCCAATAGCAAGGCAGCTTTATTTATATAGCTCCATTCAGATACACGGTGCTTCACAGAGGAATGGAAATACATTAACAAAGAAGACATTTCAAGGACATTAAAGTTGCATTTAAATGATAATAAAAACAAGGCAGTTCAAGGTGCTTTGTGGAAGTATAAATTAATTAAATACATTTCAAATATGACATTAAGAAAACATTAAAATCACATTTAAAAGACAAAAATAAAAAAAAGCAACCATAAGGAAATAAATACTTTCATGAATAAAATTAGGTCAAGTGGTTTATTGGTTGAATGGCAGCAAACAATAATGTTTTAGCAGAACACACTTCACCTCACTAAATCTGCTCCAAATACATAATCTGTCCTTAGAGTAACTCTCAGGATACTGGGTTGGATTTTAAAAGATTTGCTTTTGTGGTAACTTGATTAAACACATTAATTTGGAAATATGCAACATAAAAACATGAACATGAAATACTGAAGGTGTATACAGAATCCTTGAAGTTCAGGGCATTTATATATCAAGTAATAGTGCCAGATAAGAAGTTAAAGGTAGGGTTGGAGAAAAACAAGGCCACATTTTTAAAATACACAAGTCAAAAGTCCAAGCCACTTTCCTCAGACTTCTCTCTGAGCTCAGGAACTTGGTCCAGTATGGACCAGTCCCAGCCTGGTCAGATGCGAGCAGGAACTGATGAAGCCTCTTGGATGAGAGGTGAAACGTCTTCCAAGACAAATAACCAAGTCCAGTTGCGTTCGATTTAAATTTCCTTGAGATAACTATGACCTGGATAAATGAGAATATTCACAGGCTTATCAAGGTGAAACCGCGACGGTATCGACCAGTGTGAGTGAGGTGGCTTTTCACTTTCCAGGATTGCCTGTTCCACAGCACAGGTGACTGACTTTTTTCATTCTTGTGAAAAATCATTCAATTAATTGGTTGCAATCGGAGTGTGAAGAGGATTTAAAGCAATGATTTAAAAAATGCTCCAGAATAAGATCTCCAACCCTACCTTTAATATATTACACTGCATGATTACTTACAAGGAGGACTCAGTGTTAATTAACCTGGACGTAATTATCACCTGACCCTTAACTTCACCTCACTGAACATTTTAGCACCTTTGAGCTGGTTTGTGCACTTTGCACTTCCTTTCCAGCAGCAAATAGCCAGACACAGCGAGAGGCTGTGAGGACGGGGGAAAACCTCACTCTGAATCTTAGGGGGGGGGTTACCCATCCTAGATCTGCTGATGACATAGTCTTTAATCGTAAGATATAACTAGCAGAGTTATGTTCATGTCTGTAAAAAAAAAATAGTCATTAGAGATCAAAATCCAGAGGCTGTCAGAAAGCTATATCCAGAGGAAGCCCCCAGGCAGCTGGCATCAGCGCAGTGATGTGAAGGCCAACTACTACCTGACACATTTAATCAAGAGAGAGGGTCTACATTTAGACAGGCGTGGTCCGGGGGGAATGTGCAGAAGGTCCTTCCAGCAAACTGAAGAGAAAGGGAGACTCTGATTGATTCTTTCATTCCTTGATCTATCCACCACCATTTACACATACTGTATGTAACTAAAAAGAAGGTACAAAAGTCCTGAAAGGCAACAATTTATTTATTTGCACAGATTCATCTTGTATTATTATTTAATATCATATAATTAAGGGCTCCAAATTCAGGGCTGACAAAAAAAGTGAAGATGTAGGGTTACCATCAACCTAAATTTGTTTCACGTCTTAATATATTAAAAAATATTAAATATATTAAATCATATTCAGATTTGGAACAGATAAGTGATGTGCTAATGTATTTTAATCAAGAGGAAACTATATGTGACACTGGATCCTTGCTGTGTGTTATGTGCCATGCATGACAGATTGTATAGATCTGAGTTTGGAGAGATTGGTTCCAGGTTTCTGACACTGATGAGAGTGAAGATTTACGCCAACTGTAGCCAAATTGCATCCCATTTCCAGGAAAGAACTTGAATTTCCACAGATTTCTGAGTAATTTATTTTTGAAGAACTACATAAAAATATAAAAATAGAGGTAAATGCACTGCTGTTGCGAGTTGATTTTCCAGTAATGAATTAGCAATAGCATATTTCAAGGACTTGCATCACCGTCGACCTAAAATATGATATTCTGTTTTTGTTTAATTTGATTCAAACATCAAGGACTTTGATTTGGGAATGACGTTAGTTCTAGGAACCTCTCTATTTTTGAAAGCAAGATCACTTAAATGCACAATATAATGAGACCGGTAAGTGTGAGCTTTGTCAAACACATTCTCTGGCTGCTGTATTTGGGCTACAACATTACACCTAGAAACAGCATCATGTGGTAAAACTAAGAAATATATTTTGTAGGTTTTGGAGTTTTTATTTCCTTAAGGTGAATCAGTCAAAATCTATCAATTAACTATCAATACATCCTGCACCTGTACGGGAGACCAGGGATGGTTGTAACATGTATCTTGGAGCTCTTTTAAGCCAGTGTTTTCAAAATGTCACACAAACTACTTACATGTGTCGGTAACGCTTTATATTAAGGTCCTTGTAATAAGCATTAGTTAATAGGTAATAAGGCTCTTATAAGTGATTACAAGATGCTTATTAACATTATTATGCATTCATAAGACTATATATGTATTAATAGACTCATAATAATATAGTTAATAGCAGACTATAATTGATTTATAATAACTTATAATAAACTTAGTTAACTGTTGGTTGATGCTTATGAACATTAATAAGATCCTTATGAGTATCTTATAATTGTTCATAATAACATTACAAACACATATATTGACTCAACTAGCCCAATCATTATGTCTTTGTTATGCCTTTATTAATCCTAAGGTATGTGTAATAAGCGTTAGTTAATAGGTAATAAGGCTCTTATAAGTGCTTACAAGTATTAATAGTCTCATTATAATATAGTTAATAGCAGACTATAAGAGATTTATAATAACTTATAAGAAACTTGTTAACTGTTTGTTGATGCTTAAGAACATTAATAAAATCTTCATGAGTATCTTATAATTGTTCATAATAACATTACAAACACATTGAGTGTAGCCCAACCATGATGTCTTTGTCATGCCTTTATTAATCTTTTTTGTTTGATTTATTAACATTAATATATACTTTATTGCTCATCTATTATAAATTAACTATGCACTTGTTAACAGTTAACTATGCTTTTTGCAGGTACTGGATCTAAAGCGAGAACAATGTCTTATTAATGCTGATAAATCTTTTATTGTGCATTATTATGCCCTTATTATCAGTTAACTATGCACTTGTTAACAGTTAACTGTGCTTTTTGCAGGTACTGGATCTAAAGCGAGAACAATGTCTTATTAAGGCTGATAAATATTTTTATTGTGCATTATTATGCCCTTATTATCAGTTAACTATGCACTTGTTAACAGTTAACTATGCTTTTTGCAGGTACTGGATCTAAAGCGAGAACAATGCCTTATTAAGTCTAATAAATCTTTTGTAATGCATTCATTAATGGTTAACAATGATTTTCACAACTTCCACATCTGTAATGAACAATACATGTGGTCAAGGTTGATGAAATGTAAAGAAAAGATTGCATAGTAATACAAATGTTTCAACAGTGAAGCCCAACATTGTTTTATTCATGGCTGTCAAGTAAAGAGACATTTTACTGAAAATGTATAAAAATCTAAATCACCTAAAACAGGTAGAAAGCACCTTTAAAACATTTAGGCATATTATACAAATAATTTAACTCAAAAAAGTGCAATTTTGCAAAGTGCAACATGATTTTTATACTTAAAATGTATAAAAATAACCTAAAACAGGTCTTTGAAAAAAAAGTACACTTTTATTTTTTTTAATTTTTAATTCCATTGAACATTTAACGCAGCTGCTCTTTTGCACTCTTGTTTGCATCAAAAGCAATTCCCTCTTCCTCTTCTTCTTGCCATCATCTGAGGTTGAGGAGCTTGAGGAGTCTGAGGAGGGGTCGGGAGAGAATGAGGATAGAGGAAATTTACATCTGAGTTTTCATAATGACATTTTTTTTAATGAAAAACATAAAAAATAAAAGTCTCGATATATCCTGCAATAACACTTTACAGTTTAATTTTCAAGCATTTTAAATAGAGTCTTAATGTAGCACATTTCATTAAACTCAAACTCAAACTCAAATGACTGTGCTGAATGTACACAGCAGTAAGTAGGCTATCATGTACAGAAAAGTGTCAAGAACATATCAGACGGTGCACAACGAAAGAGAGAAGTTATATATTTCGACAATGTACATTGTATGTATATAAGCCTAGCTGGAGACAAAATAAACTACATTTTAATATAAAAACGTTCTCACTGATACACAGAGAAGCGCTTCCGTAGGGCAGCAACAGTCTTGAGGCGGCTAGCTCTACACTAGCTTCGGCTAACGTTAGCTATGCATGTTTGAGTTTGTACTAACAAGTTAGCAGCAGTTAAACTTACCAGAAGAGTCATCCTCCGTCTCACAACGCTTCCTCTTGTCAGCTGCTTCTTTTCGAGGCCCAGAATGGGTTTGAATTCTACTCGGGGGCAAAAATGTTGGGCAACTACCTCCATTTTACACATGGGCATGTGTTAAGCTATCAGCTGCTATCTTAAACCGGAACTTCCGGTTTTGCTGTTTGCCTTCAAAATAAAAGCGAAAGGGTAAAATGTTTCAAGTGAGAAGAAACTCTACAAGTCTGCTCTTCTCCTCCGACGCACCTTTCTGAAAACCAAAATCAAATGCATAATAAAAGATTTATCAGCCTTAATAAGACATTGTTCTCGCTTTAGATCCAGTACCTGCAAAAAGCACAGTTTACTGTAAACAAGTAAACTTATAATACGTAGATGAGCAATAAAGTATAATGTTAATAAATCAAACAAAAAAAAGATTAATAAAGGCATGACAAAGACATCATGGTTGGGTTAGATTGATACTCATGAAGATTTTATTAATGTTCTTAAGCATCAACAGTTAAAAAGTTTCTTATAAGTTATTATAAATCTCTTATAGTCTGCTATTAACTATATTATAATGAGACTATTAATACTTGTTAGCACTTATAAGAGCCTTATTACCTATTAACTAACGCTTATTACACAGACCTTAAGATTAATAAAGACATAATGATTGGGCTAGTTGAGTCAATATATGTGTTTGTAATGTTATTATGAACAATTATAAGATACTCATAAGGATTTTATTAATGTTCATAAGCATCAACAAACAGTTAACTAAGTTTATTATAAGTTATTATAAATCTCTTATAGTCTGCTATTAACTATATTATAATGAGTCTATTAATACATATATAGTCTTATAAATGCATAATAATGTTAATAAGCATCTTGTAATCACTTATAAGGGCCTTATTACCTATTAACTAATGCTTATTACAAGGACCTTAATATAAAGCGTTACCCATGTGTCTGCTATTAAATGGCTTAGCTGTTATCTCTGCAACACAAGCAGAAAATGCATGGTTTAGTCTCAAACACAAGGAGGGAAACATTACAGTTCACCCTAGCTGGTTAGTTGCATAACATAATTGGTGTGTGTGTGTGTGTGTGTGTGTGTGCGTGTGTGTGTGTGTGTCTCAAGTATGTTAGTTACTGTCGGCCATAGTCTGATCCTAATCTAAACCCTAACTCCTTCATCATTCTCAAGACCTAGGCTACTGAAGAAAACATAAATGCAGTGTGCGAAATACCCATCAATATTCGGGGGGGTCCCTAACTCGCGATTGTTGTGCAATACCGTTATTTTTTTTTCTTTTTATAAAGTAGGACTATAACATTACAATAAGCCAAGAAAATTAGCCTATAGCCTAAAAAGGAGAGGCAAAGTTGTGCATTACAATGCAGAAAGTAATTGACGATAAATAGACGATAATTCAAATAAATAAAAGACAATAATTGGCACCACACTGGCGCACTTGAACAATGAATAAATGCCAGGTATAGGAGACTGGCGCGCGATCAGGGCAATGCAGAAACGAATAGACAATAAATAAAATACAACAATTATAATGAATGAAAGACACCAAACTCGTGCACTCGAATAACAACCAACTGTATAAATCTGGAGATCGGAGACTGACGTGCAATTATGTGCACGACGATATCCTCAGCCTGCAACTATGACCGATCATGTAGCCTTATCTAACCATCCATCTAGCAAATACGTTTAAACACAGCATTGAACACATCCACAAATCACATTCGTATAACGGGCCATCATAAAAATTGAAAAAGCACAGACAAATAGCTCACAACAGGCGCCTGGCCAAACAACACCACTGGGGGTTCAGGCCATAGTATGCTGAAGCAGGGGTTACATGCTGCTATTCAGACATGCCGCTATTTCGACATTGACTTCTAATTGTCGGAATAGCGGCATTAACATTATTTTTTAAGCATCCCACTATTCCGACATTTTTTTTTTTTCATTGTCGGAGTAGCGGCACTTTACTATTTTTCAAACATTCCGCTTTTCCGACATTGATTGATTACGTTATAGTCAGAGTGTCCTTCTGATTTATTTTTATTTTTTCATCTGAGACACTGTTTCTCATACACAAATACATAGGCCTATTAGAGAAGAAAAAACAAACCCTCCAAGTTTAAAAACACACAGCACACAGCAGCGCACACTGATCTGCAGCTACTGAGACTGTTATTATTCTGTCACCTGAGTTTATCCTGCTGCTTTACATCGTTTTAACATAGGTAAAAGAAGAAAAAAAGATTGTCTGGAATAAAGGGGCAGATTACATAAGATTATTCTTTTTTCTGCTCCCTTTTGTTGAGATTTGGGAGGTTTTTGCCTGATTTATTGCCCGATGCCATGTATCTAGCTTTCTCTCCCCTCCCTCCGCCTGTTGTCTTCGTTGTCACTTTGTTGTCGCTCCACAGAGCACATGGCTAATTAATATGCACGTGCTGACCATATGGTTGTCTAGGCATTCCGGGACGGAGGTGTGTTCACGTGCGCAACTGCGCACCATTCTTGGATCCAGTTATCAAAGTTGAGGTGCAGAGTTGTGCACGCACAGTTTGATAGATCTGAAAAAGGTGTAAATATTTTGGGCTGTCTTTTCACCGTAGGCCTAAGCAAAAAATTTAGTAGCAGCAGTTTTACACTGCTTACTTACAGTTTTGATAAATGAGGCCCCAGGCCATAAGCCCAGAGCCCAGACGCTCACAGCTGCAGCTCCGCGGCTCATCCGCGGCGCTGTCCGTGGTGCTGAAGGTGACAGGTTAACTTGACAAACAAACTGCAGCATAGTTCTGTTTGTTTATCATGTGTGTCAGTTTTGTTTGTGACTTGATAGTTGAGTTGTTGAGATTAAGAACATCACTCCCTCATCAAACCAGTGATAGACATGCTGAAAAGAAAAGAGAGAGAGAGAGACGCGCCTGGGTATCGCAGCTGTAAAAAAATAAAAATAAAAATAAAAAAGACGTGTCGGAATAGCGGTATCAAAAAGTGTCGGACTACCGGCATGTCTAGATAGAGGGATGTCGTAATAGCGGGATGTCTAAATAGTGACATGTCGGAATAGCGGGATGTCTGAATAGCGGGCGGACCCCTGAAGGGTTTGAGGCTAGCCTCTTACCTTAAGTTATTTTCCTGCCTTAATGTCAAGCCAAGGGTTGGGTATTTCCATTACCCCACCTGCTTAGGTGTAAAAAAAAAAAAAAAAAGAAAGAAAAAGAAAAGCGGCCAATCACCAGTGCTAGCAGCAGGGGCTGCGGCTACTTCTTCAGAGCACTCGGCCTCAACTTCACTTTCTTCGGCAGAGGGTGGAGAGGAACGGGATCCTCTGTTCTGATAGCGAGTGGGCTCGACTCCTGCGCTGGGCTGGCGCACATTTGCATAATGCGCAGGTGACATGGTTCAGCTTAATGTTAAACGAATAAATGTTTTGAATTATGAATACTGGACATGGTGATCTTAAACACATTTAATTGACCACAATACAATTATTGTATTATATTATATTATTTATTTTTTTGACAAGATTGAGACCCCCCTCAGATTTTGCTTTTGAGTCTTTCAGGGGGTCTCAAGGGGTTAATCGGGGGGGTCCGACCCCCCCAAACCCCCCCGTATTTCGCACTATGCATAAATGCAATTAAAACTGGAGTAGGTTAACATACTAAATTGCTGTAACAGCTAACCCAAACTCTTGTAGCCAAGATCTACCTCGCCTTTCAGCTAACAACTAAAACATTAGCACCGCCAACTTGTATGAAAGATATCTACTACAGACACACCATAAAACGAGTATAACTACAAAGCAGGCAGTGCTATAACAGAAATAAATGAAAAACTTTCATGCCTCATAGTTTTTCCTTCTAAAATGTGTTGTATCTGCCACAGGGTGCTACTTCCTCACATATTAGAAACAGGACTAAACTGAGTATACAGAGTGAATCAGGTGATTTTTAAAGGAATAGTTCACCAAAAAAATGAAATTTAGTCATGAGTGACTCACCCTCATGCTGATGAATACTCTGTATATAGTACTGTATACTCCTGTATTGAATTTGCCTCTCGTGTTCACGTGCATCGTGCCCGACACAAATAGGTCCAGAAAACTACACAAAAACCTTGAAATATTCCTCCACACCGCTCAACTGCGGCAATCCAAGTGTCCTGAAGGGATAAGTTCAGAGTTTACCCGAAATGACGTCATTTAGGCAAGTCCAGTCATGTCCGCGTGCATCACGTTTTTTTTTTTGTGTCGTTTTATGGATGTTTTTGTGTCGGAGCCCTATTACTCTCATATAAAGTTTTTGTTGAATTACGAACCGCCCTCTCGGGTCTCCAGATGCACTTTGAGGAATTAAAAACTACTCCAGAGTATTCATCAGCATGAGGGTGAGTCACTAATGACTGAATTTCATTTTTTGGTGAACTATTCCTTTAACTTGTTCCTGATTGGAGGAACTGACCCATGTTACAACCACCCCCGGTCTCCCCACATTAACTCTGTACCAAAAAGTGCAGCAACACCCACACAACAACAGCCAAGAGATGATTCTGCTTCTATTATCTACCCTAACCCATCACCTGAGCAACAACGGGATGACAGCGACCATGACGATGCACTCTAACTATAGGATTGTGCAGACACACCATGTAGCACCATCAGGTGGGTGACACCCTCTGTTACTAAATCCTGCGATTCTCATTCACCAGTACCCTCCGATCACTCCGGCGGCTCGGCTGCAGGAGGAGCATCTGCTGGTGTCTGCCGTTCTATTACTTTTACTTGAGGGAGGCTTGGCTTATAGGGTTGCACATGGCTTGTGTCAGTTTTTTTTCTCGCCTCTCCGCTCTGCGAGGCTGTGTGGGAGTTGGTCACTGGTTGGATGACTCCCCAGCATGTTGTTTATTGGGGTTATGTGGCAGCAGGGTGTTGTTTAAGTCATCATGTGTGACTGGGGAGCGATTGGTGCCTCGGATGAGCTGATTGCACAGCTTTAAGTACATGAATTAACAGCTGAGTAAACACAGCGTACACATAGCATCCATAATGTGCCACTGGGTCCACACACACACACATACACACACACACACACACACACAACAAGGCAAAACACAGGCCAGGCCGTGAGTGAAATGTTAGTTCCTACAGTAAGTGTTGATCTTGTCTCATTGTGAAGCAGTGCATTATGGGCACAGTCTCATTCCCTGTCCTTCACCAACCTCAGTAAAGACTCTAAACAACACATTTGAACATTTTTATCTGAAGGGCTTTCGAATGACACAGATGCGAAACGTGAAACTGATTCTATGCACATAAATTATTATACTTTATCACATCCCACCGGTGCCAACCACGAACATAGAAATATATAGTTTTTGCCAGTGTGTTGCCAGAGTTATTTTTCAGTGAATCACGGGAGAAATATTACATTCTCTTACCTCCGGGGTGAAGCTCCATAAATTACAGTTAGTGTAGCGTCGTTCTCACCCGTATCAGGTCATGTTCATTATTCAAACAAACAGACGTTGGCACAGTTTTTCTCACAAGTATCACTTATTAAAGTTGCATCGGGGGGGGGGGGAATTAGAACAAAATGCATTGTATTCCGCACATGCTGCGCCGTATACAGGATGAGAGGAGTGTCAGCATGAAGTTTCAAAATGATTGATTTGTCTGTGTTTTTCATCTATTAGCTTCGGTTTGATGACAAATGAGAATGGAACCCGACGCGTATGTAAAAACAACAAAAAGAAAATGTTTTCATGCAACTGCTCAACCTCTGTTCCACATTATCTCCTGGAAAAAAAAGTTCATCTCTGGCTCTTCACATGGGATCGCGCGGGCTGAAAGCACTGCCTGTGTGTTTTTTGTTGTAATGAGGCATTAAGAACATTCATCAGAGATGGGGTCTTTCTTCACCAGAGCGACTGCCTGATGCTTGAACTCATTTAGCTGAACATATGGAGAGAGCTATCAAGGTCTCCTCTGCGGCTTTCGGCGGAGATGCATCTCAGCCACCAATCCAGCACAAATGGCACTGGCAGACGCAGAGAATCTGTATTAAAATGCTCTCTCCAAACACGACTTGCAGATAGATCTCTGCCAGCAGCAGTGTGGAGTTGCTCTTTGTGTTTACACTTCTAAAGTTGGACAAAGTAGTCTCAGCTGTGCAGCCAAACACGGTTCAATGAGTTGAAGATAAGGTTTTTCTTTTTAAAAGCCTGTCCATCGCAACTTCACATCTTGTTAGGAAGAGTGCCCTGTTTTTCCCTAAACAAGTCTGTTATTAACTATTATTTCTTTCCACCAGCAGCAAGTCATCACGCTGGATGCATAATTCACTGAGTCACATCACTGGTTTTCACTTATGTCTTTGAATCGTGTGATCGTTTGCCTGTCTGTGCACAGCGTTGCGATGAAAACAACTTCGATGATTGCACCCTTTATTCTGACCTCAGCTGTTTGTATTGGGTTTGGTTTGTGTATGTGTTTGTCTGTTGGTTTGCAATAAATCTAAAAAAAAATGCATTTAAGTTCCAAATACACCTGGCTTTGTTCTAATGAATATTTCCAAATACATATATCATTGAAACTGTAATACATTAAGACCATTTTAAATGATGTTGATATTTTTCCAGGACCTAAACCACTACACCTCCTGTCTGATGTCAGATACAGATTATGATTGTCTTTATCCATGTATGCATCTGTGCTGACACCGTCTTTCTAAGAAAAGAAAATGCAGAGAAACGTTTAAGTAGCAGCAACGACATCCCATTATTGGCCTCAGTAATTATGACTCCTATCTCTTTGGCTGCCGTCTGCTGCATCACACTGTGGCATGGCAGCGCAAACATGCTTGTTAGTGGTAATAAGGTAACCCTTAAGATGTTAGTGTAGTATGCTACAGTGGCATTTATGTTGAGGTGTAAATTCAGTAATTAGTGGAATTAGCAGAAGTTTTGACCTGGTTGAACTGTCCCTGAATCACTGATAAACACAGAGGGTGACTTCTAATTATAATATATAGTAACTTAACAAAAGGAAATTATCTTTAATTTCTTATTTTAAATCAAATTCTCTTTTTTAAAGTTGTGTTATGTACAAGAAATGTGATGACTGAAGACAAATATCCCAAACGGACAGTAAGGCTTTCTTATCTCATCTTATCTGAAACCTGAATGTTTTTTTTGAAACACATCGATCCGCTTTCTTCTCTTCTGTGAAAGCTGAAGAGGCACTTGTTTTCTCAGGCCTTTGCCTGCTAAATATGTTCTTGTTGTTTTCTCGTGTTATTGTTAAGCGTCCTTGGGTGTATTGAAAGGCACTATCGAAATTATTATTATTATTATTATTAAACAGGAACTATGCAATATTTTAACCTTAATAAACAGCTTGAGGGTAATTGTGATGGTTAAATGACTTGTTCCAGGGAGAATGGAGGCTCTTGGCCGAAAACCAACCTTGTACTGTACAGTAAGATAAGTGCCTCCGACCCAGTGTCCCAACTCTCATCTCCCGAGAAACATGGACTGCTTTACAGCACTACAACACAAACACGCCCCATAATCTGTAATCTCTTGTTTATGAATGAAAAGACTACATACACATTGTAAAAATGTATATACTGTAACGTCGCTCCATGGTTTGCCTTCTAGCTGGCTGTTGAAAACAAATACACATGGCCAGGGGGGAAGAGGGAGGGGGGTTAGCTGTGAGTTTTTTAGACATTGTTGTAAAATCGGGAAAAGGGAAAAAGTGACAGGACTTGATTCATTCAACAACAATACTTCATTAGAACTTTACAGTTTACAGTCTTCAACCTTTAGCATGACGACTGTAAACAGAGGAACCTACCTTGATCTGTACCTAGCCAATAAATTCTGTAAAACCATAAGCTGCCATTTTTATACTGCTGTTAAACAAACAATATTAACTGTTAAAAATGGTTACACGGCTCTATTGAATCCTGCTCTCTGATTGGTCCAGCGCTGCGTTCTGCGGTCTGTTATTTCTGTATAACAGACCGTCGTCAAGTATAACAGACCATTGCTAAGGACGCCGCTCTGATCAGCGCAGCACAGAAAATAGAAACTATGCAGGATATTTACATTGTGTTTCATTTTTACCGTCATTAAACAGCTTCGGACTAATAGCGATGTTAGATAAATGACTTGTAACTTGTTACAAGGAGAGTGGAGGCTCCTTCCACATCGCTGCTGGAAACCAGACCTGCTGATCAGAGCTTCTGACCCGGTGTCACAGCTCTCCTCTCATCTCGGTAGCACCGCGGCTCCGCGACACAAACGCACAGTAAAGTTAATCTCTTGTTCCATACAACCTGTCGGGGTTTATTTCTCCATAACAACCTCCGAACTATACATTATCCCTTACTTAATTAGTGAGTAAAAACTTGTTTCATTGACCTCACATCAGCATTTCTGTTCACTCTGCAATTCACTTTGGCCAGAGACACTTACTGCTTTCATTTTCACCTCTATAGTCCAGCTTTTTATCCAGTGTATCCAGCCCTTGGAAAAAGAGACGATGTACCAACCATTAAACTCTGTTGTCCCTACAGTAAATTGAAGAGGAATCAGACTATATCTTATTTGTGATTCTTTTATTGAGTGCACACAAATAAAATGTACTGAAGAGAATTTGAACAGGGGTGAAATTGGTTGTGATTAAACCTTCAATGAGCATTTCTATTTTGAAGAATTGAGACACACTGAGTCGAACTGTCTGATTAAACAAGAGATGATACAATAAATGGGAACCTGCCTCCATCCCTTCCTTCCCTCTTTCTACTCATTTCCTTACGTAAATCACAGACAGTCAGACATTTAATGTTCTGCGTCTGATTTTTTTTTCTTCCAGGCACTCATGAACCCAGACAGTACCATGTATTCGTAGTTTCTAAGGGGGCAAACTGTGGACCGGCCCATGGGATCACTTAAAATGGTGTATGAGCGCGAGGTGTATTGTGTGCCCACTGCACGGCAAGGCAGTGACCTCACCTTCCCTTCAAGACAATATCCTTGGAGTAAAATAACTGTGATGCTCTTGGGCTCTGAAGAAATCTCCATCCCCAGAAGACAGTTTGGCAGAGGCAGACCTGCTTTAGGAAGAGGAGCGGTGGACGCCCCGCGGGCAGATGAGTCACTTTGAGGCAGATCTGAGAATACTGTTATGGCTGCAGGGGCTGGAGAATTGTCAACCATGTGGTCTTGAACCCGACTAGCTGCGAGAAGGAGTCTCCCCCTCACTTCCTCGCTGATATTAAATGACAGCGAATGAATCACTATTATAGTTCACATATTCGGGGTGCGAGTTATTTAATTATTGCAGTCATGCCTGACGTGATTAAGAGTTGGAAGCTCAGAAATGAACGTAGGAAACACAAAGAACAGGGGCCGTTGACACTGTGCAGGGAGTGATAGTCTCTGGACTCGCAGATAATGAAGTAAAGATTCTGTCTTAGTTCAAAATGCCACCCAGCAGAAAATGAAAGTTTCCGTAGGGTCTTATCTTTTTATGTACAAGAAATTACTTTTTTTTTTTTTATCTAAAGAAGACGAAGTAGAAACCTACGAACTAAACGCGGTGCATAAGGTCTCCTCTAAGCAGAGCCAAAGATTACCTTACTCTATTATACAGTAATTTGAAAGTGAGGTAAAGGTTAATGATGAAAGGAGGGCTGCTGTCTGTGGTCAAAGGTGCCATGCAGACAGACAGGAGATTTGCAAATGTTTTACAGACATGACTCATCACCTAGGAGCTCTTCTAGTGATGAATTCATTCCGTTCCATCACAGAGGTGAGATCAAAGACATAAAATCCTGATTTTCCAGGTTAATATTTGCATTGTTCAGGCATGCTTGTGTCTGTACATTGTCAGCTACAAAGACTAAAGACTTATTAAGAACTTCAACAAATGATAGCCTGCATTACCTGCGTGTGTCAGATCATTCATTGGGAATATGTGCTATTTCAACTCAGAAATATGCATTTAAACTGCAAATGGACTGGTTAGCAGAGGCATGCAACACACAGCTGCTGCTGCTATAACGATAAAAATTCAGTGGGAGTAATATAAGCCAGTTTATCTCATCAGGTGCCTCCTCTTAGATGGAATTTGAAATAGCCTTAGTCTGAGGTCAAGTAGGGCCAGTTCAAGAAATAACCCCATTGTATGAACTAGGTCCTAAAACAATAATGGCTGTTTTTTCAATTATTCTATTTTATTTTTTATTTTTTTATTTTTTTTACATTTTCTTACATGTCAGGATGTATACAGTCATTTGCATGAACATATCCCTGCACATGTTATATAACCTGCATATGATGTGTTTCTATAGTTACAATATCAGATAAAATGGAAACCACATTAATAATGCAAATGAGCTGACCTCAGGACACCGCTCAAATCAACAAATCAAACAGGCTGAGGTTGTTATGGCAACTCGCTACTGAAACAAAGATAGCAGAGGTATCCACCGATTGTATGTTAGAGAGAGAAAACAAACCCGACTGAAAATACTACAAAGCAGCCCACCAACATTCAACACTAAGATGCATAACAGTGAAAAATTTCTCGGTGCTGAAAAATACACCAGAGAAAGAAACCTGCTGAACATTATGCTCCTCCATTCAATACAACAACCCCCCGAATGAAAAAAAAGACTCTGTATTTTCACTGTGTGTGCATTTGAGGCAGGGAGCTGGGTGTGTTAATATACTGATGCCAACATGCCCTTTAATGTTACACAAGAGCCAAGTGCTGAGCTCTACAAAATGCCAACAATGGAACCAGTGTGTCCTGTACTAAATCTTGTTCACTCGGCTCGGTCTGTTCTGTATTGAGACCTGGCTAAAATGCACACTGCATATAAATATCCCTCCCTCTCACTTTGAATTTGTTGCTTGTATTTTCAGCATTGAAACTTGTATCATTCTGGCCAAGAGGACGGGTTTCTCCCGTATTTCTTTCTCGCATTGTTCAAGGTTCCACAGAAGTCTGCAGGCTGCACTGTTTCCTACTCCAACAAGTCGATTAATGATCCGACAACAGCACATCACAGAGGTCGCCTGGTTCCTGGATTCTGCATTTGGAAATATTTGTGCCAGCAAAGAAACAATCACCCACTGTCCACAACCGCTGTTCAATCAGGAAGTAAAGACAATAAAACATCTATTGATGGCATTACCAGGGAGTTGAAGGTAGTGGGTTTTTTTTAATTAAAAAAATATACTGATTTATGATTTTAATTTGTTCTGATTTACTTGTTTAGAGAGAGAGAAATACATAAATATGATGATTGTTGGTTTACTATGACCACTTGTAAAATGAATAGTCATGAAATACTTCTGATGTAAAATTGGATGTGAGGAAATATAATAAAGAATAATAGATAGATCATATCAATCACTAATCACCAAATTCTAATCAGTTCATCCTTGGGTCCAAGTGAATAATTGATCAGATTTGACGGCCTTGATAAATGGTACTCACAGGAGATTACTGTGACATGAATTTTGACCTTTGCCCAACAAAATCCAATAAAGAGTCTTTGAGTTCTTGTAAATCTTTGTGTCAAATTTGAAGAAGACCGTCTTGAGACATGACAAACAAGTGGCCAAAATGTTGCTTTGTGAGGTAACAATGATCTCTGATCCACCAAAATCCATCTCCTTGACCCCGCCCGGTGAATATTATTCAATATTTAAAGAAATTCCCATTATTGAGATACGATTCACAACAATAGGCTGAATAGGACAGACAACCTGAAAACACAATGGCTGGCTGACTGGTGCTGACGTGGAGACATAAAAGCACCTTGAAACTTTCAGCCTACGCTCTCTGCCTCTCTTTCTCCAAACATTATGTCATACAAACTTACAAGATTGATGACAGATCTATTCAAAGTGGCAACTGTATAACTACTGTACATCTTCAACGTGAATTCGACACACAGATGAGGCTTGAAGAGAAGCCGACAAAACTGTTTTTGTGTCATTCATGTGGTTGGGTGACCGAGTGCATTACCGTCATCTGACATTTTCATGGTGAAGATTCTGCGGACTTTACATGTCGCAAACAAAGTGATGCCATCCAGTGTCAAAAACCCTTTGAACAGTTGAGCAGCGAAGGATAGAAGGTCGAGGCACAATGTAGACCACTGAGATATTGGAAAGGAACAATTTAGTCATTACTGTAAAAAGGTCTCACCTTCTGTAAAATATGCAGAGCATTGATAAGAATTCTGTAAGAATTGGACAAGGAGAAGTTAGATACTTACAATGTCCCGTTTCAATCCCACAAAAGGTATTTTTGCATGTAACAGTGTGGCAGACAACTCTTTATGCACTGTTGATAAGTGGAGCCTTCTTTAGTGTTCTGAATCAGTTATCCTGCAGAACAGACAACGGACCAGAACATAAATTATCACCAGCAGCAGCAGCAGTGTTGTTAAGAAGTCTGGATCACAGAAAAACCACAAGCTAAGAAGGTGTTTTACGTAACCTCCATCTATAGGAGTGTGAAATCTGCTGTCATAAGACTGTATGATATGAGATGAACAATAGATAGATAGATAGATAGATAGATAGATAGATAGATAGATAGATAGATAGATAGCAGCCACAGTCCACTTAAATTCTACATTTTAACATTACAGCTGTTTCTGCTGCTCCCCGCTGGTGGTATTTTTTTTCGCAAATGAGCAACTGTTACACCGACTTGCACTGCTAAGTGAATCTATTTGCTCAGGTATGTATGTGTTCTTAAGTATGTAGTAGCACAGCGGGTGTGTAACCTTTATGAATGCGGGAAATGAAAAAAGCAGTGTGGATTTTGCTTGTGTGGAATGAGTAGGTCTAAACAAGACTTATGTGAATGTGTTATAATGGAATGAGTTTATCATATTGTTATAATGTTTGTACCTGTTAGTGTTGTATATATGCTGAACTATTTTGAATTCATATGCACTTTCTGTCAGATTGCTTCATCTGATTCAGTTATGGACAATATTATTTGTATGTGGAAGTTGTTTGAATGGAAGTGAATGAAGTATTCTCTATGGCCACACAGAGCTGAGCCCACTCAACCATCTTCATGACGGCTCTGTAAACTCCACTTATCAATGGATAAATGCTCAAGGTGCGGAGGAAAGTTTGTCTTGTTGATTTTGTTGAACTGCTATTTCCAAGGTCAGTGAACAAAATGCTGCTCAGAAAACAAGAAGAGACTTTCAAGGTTTCTTCATGCTCTTCTTCTCCGGTTGTGGAAATGTATTGAAGCAGCTTTAATTATTGTTCTTATTCAATATTTATTCGGAACAAAGACACTGAGCAAGAAAAGCTATGTAACCGTGCAGAAATACGAACTTATACTTCATAACCTTGCCTCTCAGATTGTACAACAATAACATGTTTATTCAGAATTTTTTAGCAGATGTTTTTTTTTTTTTACTGTTAAAACCACCTCGCTTTGTTGTGCAACACGCATTATTCCTTACTCACACAAGCTTATACCTCTTAGGGATAACTATATTACATTAGACAATCTTCGCCTGTGGCAATGCAAGCATAAAGGTGAATAAATCCCCCCAGTGGACAGGACATTATTATTATATGCATGCATGTGTTCAAGATATAGCTTGCTTCAGCAGACGCCTCATTCTCATTGGCAAATTAAATTAAAATGACCAATAGGGATTACAGACTAACGTGGGCCAAGTCAAACAATTTTTGTTGCTGGCACTAATGAGAAGGAGGCATGTGTCAAGTTTTGATTAACATGACATTTGCATTCAGATAGAGATCATGAACATGGGGATGAGGAAGGGAAGTTCACAACTAAACACAAATAAAACCTACTTATAGCATGGTTCTCCGATTATTAATGTTTCTTGTTCTTTTTCTCGCTTGACAAATGGATCTCAATCTCAAAGAGACTACCCGATTAAATGATGATTATATAATCCTCCGATCGCACTGCAGGCAAAAATAATCCTGTTTTTTCTTCCACTTTTAGTCATTATTTAGTCCTTCATCAATTTTTACACAGGCCTGTTGTACTACTTTCAGTGGCTGTGTATGCCCTGTAGAGATAATGTGTGATAAATAGTTGAAATGTTAATGCAGACTGGCTCTCCCCTTGGTTTTTAGATAAATCTCATGTGAATGAATTGCAGCTGATTGTCATTGACTTTTTTAAGGGTTATACTCTTAAAATGAAAGTACTGTTCATAAATCATTGTTTAGGACATATGAGCAACAGCACCTAATGGCATCTTATCCTCAGTCCTCATCAGTTCTCATAATGGAACTCACTGCTGTATTTTGATTAAACTATTTGCACCACCTTCAGCAGAGTATAGAGCAGAGAAGTGGGTTAACATGCACAAATACTGAGAGTTCTTGTTTTGAAATCTCTTTTTTTCCCTCCCCATCATGAAATCTTGTTACAGTCGGAGTGGATGGATGAATTCAGTCTGACCGAAGCTGCTGCTCACTAACTACTAGGACACATCTCACATGAAATATTGCACAAAACACTGTCTCATTGCTTTCACGCAGTGAGATTTGCTGTCTAACCAGGGGGACTGTACTCTGAATCCACAGATGTCTTTAGTGGCTTGGAGATTTAGATAACAGCACCAGTGTTATTATGTTTAACCACAGTCTGATTCTATTAATTCCCTGAAAAGGACTCTGTAGATTCCTGAGCACAGAGGTGATTCAAGGTTAATACTTCCCTTATGTTACAGTAGGCTATAGGATTCTAAAAATCATGTGTTTTTAAAATGATTTGGCACCATATCAAACACAGTGCAGGTTGGTAAACTGGCTTCTGTGTTGTTATTAATCTCCACTGTGTAAACTTTTCCTTGCAATACAAGTGCTTTATTTTTTTTCACATGAGCTATTTCCACCTGCAGACAGCAACTAACAACCAATGTGTGCCAACCAAGCCCACCTCCACAGCTATAAACTGAAACACACCCACAAACTGGCATCTGTGAGGGATCAAGTCGATGAGACCAGCTCCACTGAGAAAGAGGTCTAATTAAAACTAAAGATGTTACCAGATACTCTATAAATAGATCTATCTATCTATCTATCTATCTATCTATCTATCTATCTATCTATCTATCTATCTATCTATCTATCTATCTATCTATCTATCTATCTATCTATCTATCTATCTATCTATCTATCTATCTATCTTATCTAGTGTACACAGATATAGAAATATAGATGTAGATGCAAATTTAGATTTAGATATAGATATATATAAATGTAGATATAGATAAATAACATGTAGATGTAGATAGATGTAGATATAGAAGTAGATGTAGATAGATATACAGTAGATAGATGCAGATATATATAGATATATAGATGTAGATATAGACAGATATAGATGTAAATAGATATAGGTGTAGCTGTAGATCGATGTAGGTGTAGATGTAGATACAGATAGATATACATAGATAACAGACCAAAAACAAAAATGACACCACAAAGGTAAAACTGTGTCAAAAAAACATTACAAAATGACAGAGCAGCCTCTCCTGGCAGGTAGTGAGATAGTGTAGGTGTGCACTGGGTAACCAGTAAAGTGCAGCCATATCAGGGTTAAACAAAAACCACAACAAAGCTCTCCATGAAGCTAAGCCAACTATGACAGAAAATAGCCAATTCTCTCTCTCTCTCTCTCCCTCACACACACAAACACACACAAACACAAAGACATTCAGCTACAAAACCACAACTTTTGCAAAGGAAGGTGTGAGGACGGGGGAAGAGTGGAGTGGTGGTAGGTGGGGGTCAAATGAACCAATCTTGAGTCTATTCACAGCTGTCCACCAACATGAAAAGAACTGAGCCGCTCAGAAAAGAATTGGTCTTCCCTCTACTGCATCCCAGTTGTTTTGACTGTCCAACAGCAGCATACCTCTCATTAAACCAGCACAAAGCACTGTGTGCGCAGTTACAGTTTGAGATGGACTGTGTGTTTGATTCATGCAATTAATAAAACATCAGTCACATCAATGAGACAAATGGCTTTTCATTTCCATTTGCGGAGCACCCCGCATGCGTGGATGATGGGGTTATTTGGACATGATTGTGATGATGAATCTTGAGGCCTCCAATGAGTTCCTGTCAGTCACGTCAGCTCGTTGTGCTTTTGGCTTTGCTGGCTTTAGGTATCGGGAAAAAAAATGTCATGGAAGGACACACAAATAAAATAAACTGAGAAGGAGCCAGGCTATTTTTAATGACCAATGTAGGACTCCAATAAGACTTCTGCTAAGTTGGGTTGTTATGTGCCGTGTCAGTATCGTAATCAACTTTAAATCTTACTGAAGGATAACCTCATATTGCCTCGTTATTCTTATTTGGGGGTGCTCAGACTTTTGAGTATAGAGCTGTAAACAATATACATTAAAAAAGTGCATTAGAAACTGCCATCAATAATAAAGAGATGGTCAGGACTTAAATCAAGTGCAACTGTTCTCCCATACTAAGCAGCTCTGTTGTTCTGTTTGCCTGCTGGACAGTTTATGAGCTTGTTTCATTATATGGTATTCATCACAACCTGACAGGCAGGTAAACAACAATAAGTAAACAATTCATCAGTGGATAAATAGATTAACCAGCTGATAGGTAACGTTTGATTAAATGTAAGACTACCAGCAGTGAATTTGAAAAGCACTGTGAGCAAAATGAGCTCTCACTTTCTCAGTCAGACTGAAGTATTTCTGCAAAAACAACCACTAATGGTCATTAGAGTGGAAATTAATGAGGGCTGTAAATCTCCCATTTATCTGTCCTGCCATTCGCCTGCCTTGCCAAAAACATTAACAGAACCTGGTGAGAATGAGCCATTAGCTTTGCCAAAGTACAAGTTTTGGTGGTGCCAGCTTCTGTCATGTGGACTGAGGTTTTTTGCAATAATTACTGCTGCCATAGAAATCCTCCAGCAGAATCCACTTTTATTGGAAATCTAAATGATATGAGACAGGATACATGGTTTTCAGTCCAACGTAGCAGGCTCTGTATGTTCCCCACTTTGGTTTGTGGGAAACATGTTTTCCAGTTAGCAGTGCCAGCAGGAACTGCACTCTAAGTGCATGTGTTTGTTGGTATATGTAGAATGTTGGTATAAGCACAGCTTAAAACAGAAGTGAGAAAAAGCACGCACATCCTCACAGCCCAATGTTGGGTGGGTGCTGGACCAAAAAAAACATGAAATAAAGATGAAAAAAGTCGGCAACATCAAAAAGAGCTCCAATGCAATAATAGATTTATTTACATGACGTTTCGAGTGAACAGGCTCAGATGTTACATAACATATGTAACGTATCTGAGGAAGAGCCTGTGCGCTCGAAACGTCATGTAAATAAATCTACTATTGCATTGGAGCTCTTTTTGATGTTGCCGACTTTTTTCATATTTAAAGCATAGCTTAGAAAGCCCTTTTATCACATTACAAATAAAAATTGAATCACAACCATACATGTATTACAACAAGTTATCTTATTTGGGTGCAGACAACATGTGATATGCAGTTCTATCACATACACACATACTAATATTTTTTGTGAAGTCTTGCGTGAAAAAATGAATAGAATATCTGAGTGTTTTTCTTTTTTAATTTGCTCAGTAACATTTCATAAATGTTTTTACTCTTCACTTCTGGCATGCCAATGTGTATTTAAGGAGCGGTGGGAGAGGGCAAGAGCAAACCTAGTCCTTGTCCTCTCTGCTGCCTTAAAAACATTCACCGTTTCAATGTCAAATTTCAATTAACTTTGTAATAAATAAAGAAGGGATCTAGTTTTTGTGTTAATGCAAGAGGAACAAGCATCACATCACAAGTACTGTTCTGCTCATCCCATATTTATGATGGAGAGATTTGCCATTTGAAGGAGAAGATGATTAGGTCATAATGCATCTTTTGTCATGGGAGGTTCAATTTGTAATTGCAAGAGTTTGAAATTGCAAATTTAAAATCTTACAGCAGACTGTAGGAAGTGGTGGGTCCTGTGCATCCACGGTAACTGTGTGAGTTATGCTGTATGTTTTCATCTTCGTGGGTAGAAAATAATATTAGAATGAGAGGGGGGGTCGGGTGGTTGAACATTGATACATGGTCCATTTTTCATCATTTCCTTTTAGTAGCTAAGCTACTGCAACCTGCTGCAGAGCTCTCCAGTTATCTTCACAAAGATCAGAAAGGCAATATATTTTCATCATGTGTCTTGCGGTCCGAGCCAATTCAAAGATCACCAGCTTAATGTCTGCATTTCACAGAAACACTCACCAATCTCTGCTGCTCTGAGGCCCAGACTCAGGACACAGTCGTGTTTAAAGATGAAACACACGGAACAACAGTTTGTTGAAGCTACACACTGTGCTTTTTCTGACCATTTAGCTGCTCCCCTGCAACCACGGCAACAAAACTCTAACTTCACACTCCCCTGAATACTGAAGGCAGCCTGTCTGTCCACAACCATGCATGCGAATTATCACCTGTCATAGAGGTGACCCACACTTTCAGAGCTGCAACGAAATGTAATTTTGAAACGGCACATTTGGACAAGTTAATCAACATTCTCCCTCATGACAGAGACTTTACCGACTTTGGTATATGCCTGGGGCTAATTTAACTGAATGACAGTCCCTGCTCATTATCTGTTTCCAGCTCACTTTCTAGCCCAGGTTTTCTCTTCCAGGATGATAATTGATTGGATGGTAGTACCGTAGGTTGTAATCCAAAAAATGCTATAAAATGATAGAAGATAATATAAAAACCACTGGAATGAATTTGGGGGGAAAAACTGAATTACTATGTTACAAGTTGAAGGCTGTATAATGATGTGCCATTTAAGAGCTTGTGTTACATAGGGAATTAAGCCATGGCATTTTCACATTTAATCAAATCATTTGGGAGAGTTAATAACAAAGATTGTGGCACATTTTGGTATCCGCAGAAGGATAATCACTTCTGTGTAATGTAGTTTAGAGGTCTCCATACTTAAAGTAAACTATGAAGGAAAACTGCATTAATATAATGTACAGGATATAAGTAGATAATTTGAAGTGTGTATTAAACTAAGGCTATCTAGAGTAAGTGAAATGGAACATTTGTTTTTATACATGCAATGTAATTAAGTTTATATATTAATCTATAAACTGCAAACAATAGTGAGATGTTTTAATAACCTACAGTAATAAACTATTCCAATATGAACTGAACATGCATTAAACATTGATTCATTTTGACATATTATATATGCTAGTGTTTTTCACTTGAGAGAACAACTCTGAATAACATTTCTATCCATTGTCATTGATAATGAAAATAACATTTTAATTTGAAAAACAGATATTCCTAAATAACTTTAACCTTTAACCAGACAACACAATTTCTTTGTAAAGAAAGAAAAAAAGAAAAATGTTACTGTTGCCTGTAAATAAAAATCATAACCCTTGTTTTCTTCTTAAGAGCTAAGTCAGAATGAGTACAAGATGTAGCCTACTAAACCAAAACATCACAAAAGCCCAAATAGAAATGTCTTTTTTTTTCTTTCTTGGCATAAAAAGGGAATGTAAGGCCTGTAAACCTATTTTGTGGAAAACAGTTCTGAACCATAGCTAGACTGAATCAATGCTGTGTCAACAGCTGTTGCAGTGATATAGGAATCCTAAAAACACTTGACACACAGGAGGAGAATCAGGAGACATAGTGCTTTCAAATGATGTGAAGAGTGAAGCGTTGAAGAAGTCTACCACAAACCAACACACAGCTAAAGCAGCACTTCCAAGACCAACGTCTGGCTGTGATGTTGTATTTCATAAGGTTAACAATTCCTTTTTTACTGATAAAAAAAGAAATGAATAAGCTAAGTTAGTTAAACCTAATTTGTTACTTGTCAGCTTCAGTGAGTAAATGATAATAGGCCCTTTCTACCACAGACATTTTAATGTGCCATGGTGGGAAAAGCACAGGCTTTACTAATGACATTAACACTGGCTCTGTTCTATTGAAATGTCCCAGTAAACCATGAGAGTGGGCCAGCACGCACAACATCAGGACCCTGGAACTGGCGCAGCTGAATGGGAGTCAGTCAGACCCAACGAAGAAGGCAAACATTCTTTCATATAGTAATGCTTAAGTAAAAAAGAAAAAGCTCAACCAAAGCCAAACCTTAGTAATTTAATTTCCACTTGCATCCACGAGGAAATCAACGTTCAGGGTCACACAGGAAGTAATGCGTTTATCTTGCAGAGCTTGTACAAGAAGCCAGCCTCCTTCAGTCACAGGATCGACCTTTTTAGCTGTAAAGTTTTGATGGTGGTGTTTTAACAAACAGGAAAAGAGCCAGCAGGACTGAGGTGCAACGTGTGGTGGGAGAACAAACAGCATCAGACAAGCAGGGCTTTCTTGTTCTGAAAGTTCAGATTTTCCTTTTTATTTGTCACCAACCAAAGGTTTTAAAAGCAAATTCACAAAAACAACAATTTCAAGTCTTAGAACTTGACCTCATTTTTCATACACTGTATATAAAACTTTCTAAAGCCTCCACAATGTCACCACAAAGGTTTTCTTCAGAGTGGGTTTGAAGCTCAGAGTGGGCTGCACTGTTGTCTTGGCATTGCCTACTTCCTAGCTAATCCCGAAATGAGTACAGCAGAACAATGTTAAATTTAGCTAGTACTGTGGTTGAGAAGGGCAACTGTTGAGGGCAAATTGTTGAAAAACATGTGCTAAAGTGCCCTCTTAGGAGCCAGATGTGTGCTAAAATGCTAAAGTTGTAGTACCCTCTTCAGTGGCAAGGACGTGCTGTGCCCTTTTTTTTCTTTTCGTCCCTGCCCTACAAAAAGTCTGTGCACACCACTGCAGCATCTCTGGAGATCAGCAGAACTGTACCAGGCCTGGACCAGGACCGCGGTGGTGCTGTGTTTCTACCTGAACTGCAAAGTTTCAGAGTGCAGTTGCAAGCGGCACAACCCTGCTCAGGCTGCAGCAGCAGCACGATTCATCCTATTAACCGTTTTTCTACTTCAGTGAGGCTAGAATCATTATTTTAAGGTAAAAAAAAAAAACTACATCGTGTTGCTTTGAGCCCTTTATGAAATTTAAAGGGATTTGAACATTTAATTGTCGGTGCAAGCTGTTTTTCAATCGGAGGGGCAGAGATACGAGCTGCTCAGCTAACGCTATGGTAGCATATGGTATTTCTGGCTTTCCCTCATCAAACTCATCAAATACACAATCCAATAACTCTAAAACGTTCTGTGGACAAGTTGTGACCTGCACATTCACCACGCTATGAAATAATAATGTAACATTGCGAGACAGAGTTGTTTTCAAAGCAAATGCGGAGCCGGAACTACATCCCAGACACGGCTGCTCGGCAGAGTGACTTCAAAAGCGCAAGTAGTTCCAAGTATGTGCTTCATAATGTTCCATAATTATACATTATCTCATAGTGTGGTGAATGTGCAGGTCACAACTTGTCCATGAGAGCGTTTTGGAGTTGTTGGATTGTGTATTTGATGAGTTTGATGATGGAAACCAAGAAATACCATATGCCTCTAGTGTTAGCTGAGCAGCTCACATCTCTGCCCCGCTGATCGAAAAACAGCTTGCATCGACAATTAAAGGTAACAAACCTACTCCTAAGACTCTAGCGAGTATGGCAATAGGCGAATTTGCCAAAATGTTGAAATATCCCTTTAAACAAGTGACCTATATAAAAATTTGTATAGTTACCACAAAGGAGAAAATTAGCCATAGAGACCAAACCATGTTTTGTACCAGACTGTTAACATGTTAATTTCTGCTGTAAATATGCACATTACTCAAGCAGTAGGAGGAGGCGGTAGCCCCAAGTGTCCTGAAGTGTTTTGCACTTGTGTTGAGTCCATTATCCAGCTTTATTGGTTGCTGCTACTCCAGTGGAGGGAATATGACCACTCCCCCGACACAGTTAGCAATGTGCTTACAATTTAACATCACATGACAGGATGAATACAACGCATAATAAACTCAAGAACAAAGGTACACTTAACCTCAAACTCTCAACCCCCCCTACTCTCACTCCTCCACACTACTCTTACTTAACCTAACAAGGTAATTGACATCAGCTGAAGCCCCGTGGCTGCAGCCTCATGTGTGCACCCCATGATAACGTGCTCCCAGGGCCGGCCCTGTACATCTGGGGGCCCTAAGCAGGATAAAATTGGGGGCCCTGCCTCACAGTGTATCATCACATATTCATAAAACCAGCTACCGTATGCAACCCTTGCATATTTTATTGTACCTCTATCAACATGATGGCGAGCAGATATTTCATTACTAATTAGAGTCTAAACACTTAAAGCTGTCTAATTGCACTTGTCATTTTTTCTTCTACTTTGTTTTTGTCTGAATGTTAATGTTAATATTGTGAATGGCAATAGGTGGCTCCAAACCGGCAGTACTTTTGATGTAGCAGAAAGATAAAAGATTCTACAAAAGATTACAGTTTGAACAGATTTATTTTCTTTAAATTATCTGTACAGCTAAATTCTAGAACCCTTAAAACAAAACTTCAGTTGAGAAGAAGATAGAGGATGTTGGTTGGTCAGCAGCATCATCAGCAGTAACCATTGGAGCTGTGGAGAAGATTAGTAGAATTTTTTAGCCACTTTACACACAATTTAATTTTCCAACAGAGATAAACATATTGTGGCAACAAACAAGAAACTTACCAACTGTATGACTGGAACCAGCCACAGGGGATGAGGATGTGGCAACATGACAGCCATTAATAAATGGGTGATTGATCCTTTATCCCCTCACAGGAAAACAGCTGTTATCTTTTCACTGTAAACAGACCTTAAAATCAGCCAGGACATGTTAACTGCAGCAGGCTGGTATGTAGCAGCTAGCCAGCTAAGTGAGCTAACACAAGCACCGACATGTTTTTCGGCTAAACGTACATCTAGTAAACATAACATTAATTAGCCTTACCTTGTCCTTGTTTTTTTTTTCATCCTTGACCTTCTTTTTCCTATTTTCCGCACCTGACGGATATATCCTTTTGGACATCGTCGCTGTCCAAAAGCTAATCACCTCCTCGCAAATCGCGATCTCAGTGAGTGAGGGAGGGAGGGGGCCAGGGGGGAGAGAAGGGGAAGGGGTGGTGCGCGCTCGTTACCGGACAACGGCCACAGTCTGCGTTACGTTTACGTATGCGTGTCACGGTCATTGTTGCCAGTTGGGTCAAGGGTTACACTTTGTCAGAGACGGTTAGACAAATGATTGAGCAAAGTTTGGGGGCCCCCTAGTGGCTGCGGGGCCCTAAGCAGCTGCTTAGTTCGCTTATAGGGAGGGCCGGCTCTGCGTGCTCCTCAAAGAGAGAGTGGAGTAGTTAGTGGGCTTCATAAAATAAAAGCACAACATAACAGAATTGGATTGCCCCGTTGTCTTTCTTTAAAAGAAGAGTGAGAAACTGCTAATCTGCATTTGGTTAAACAGCTGCAAAGTTTGGTAACGTCACGCTGCCGGTGATCATAGTTGACTATCTGAATACAGTCTCAAAGAATATAACAAAGAACAGAGTGACCTGAATATGTCTGTGGATATAAACGGAGAGCTGGCCTTCAAGGTGATACAGTTAATGAGGATAGAAGCTGAGCCCCTTCACCTGAGCCCCCACTTCCCTGTAAATTGCTGACGATAAAGTGTGACACAGTTTGTTTTCACTCAAAGCTGTGCAGTGCAGCAGCTTTTTCTGGTGAGAATTAATAAGGACAGAGGACTTTAATGGACTATATAAGACAATGGACTTGTCATATAAGTACGAGGCATGGAACTTTTTCCGATGAGGTGAAGGATTTGTGTGGAAATATGAGAAGAAAAAAGATGCAATCGACGCTTTTGATTTTGCCAATTAGTTTGTATCTAAGACAAAGATCAGGGCTTTGTGGAGAACAAAAAAAGAGGTCATACAGTCAATAATTTGTCCCACTTGCCATCAGCAAGAACAGGAGGTGTGAAGGTGGAGGCTGGTGGATGACCCTGACTACTGTAGATGTCTCACTTTGATTCGTTTGTCTTTGTGATTATGGTTGTTAATGTAGGACTCTATAAAAAGATGTTGTTGACCTAATGTTTTAGGTCACTTATTGTTATAGTATTATTATATGAGAGTGAAAAAAGTATTTTAATGATTGTTGTATATCAAGTAGATAAAATAGTATAAAAGTGTAATCTATTACATATTTGACGATCTAGGTCAAAGAACCAGCGCTCTTGTTTTGAAAGAACATGACAAGCTGAAAAGAAATTAAAAATGATCTTTGCTTTACTTGGCATTTGACAAAACACCTACATTATTTAGAATAAGGACAAGAATAGCTTCAGGAAATCATGTCAAATGGAGACCACTTACATCAACATAAGAACACGTTAAGAGTGACCAACAGGGATTTGAAATAGAGGGCTGGTGAAAACATCGAAAACCTTTTCTGTCTGTTTGCAATAGGGAGTTTGTTGTTTCAAGACCTATGTGTTTATATTGTGTTAACCTGAAATTCACAAAAGAAAAGAGATAAACACAAAAATTGTATGTGATGTTAGACTTCTTCAGTGAGCTGCCAATGCACTTCTGAACAACAAATGCCTATCCATGTTATTTCATTTATAAATGCATCAAAGACACCTCAGACATTCACTTGCATAAAGAGAAACCTTTAAGCAGGTTTGCTGATATGCCTTATTTTCTTCCTTTCGTCTTGTAGTGAATTACACTATTTTACTCGCACGTGCCTTATGGAATAATGATGATGAACACTTGGAGGAGAAACACTGGATCGATACAAATAGGTTTATGGTCGAAGTCAGCTGCTGTGTGGATTACATACTCTGAAATGCATGTAAGTCATGCATGTATGCATCAACAAACTGAAATGAAATGCTCTCTGAATGCAGTGTTGATTATCCACACACTTTATGGTAACAATGAGTTTTATGAAAATGCTAATATTTTGTTAGTGTCAGCTACGTGATGTGGTTAGACATCTTCTTTCACTGTCTCTCTGCAGTATATCAAAACTATCATTGTCTGCACTAATTTATGTTTTGACTGATGCGAATGAAAAGATGCTTTTCAAAATAATGAGTGACGAATTAGTCATAATTAAGTGTGCTAACAAGTACTGCTGTATTAACTGATTTGGCCATACTGGCTTCGTCAATGTTCGGTGCATGCCAGGCTTTATTTTAATGATGCTGTCTGTCCCAATCAGTGTCAAGCCTTTCCTGTAGAGAAAAAAGTCAATTATGAACCTTTCAATGTGCCATGCTCCATTGATGCTATTTCTATCTTACACAATTCAACATTCGGTGTCATAATAAAGCAGTATACACCGGGGACAAGGTAATTGTAAATGCAGGAGTGGTGCTGCCATAGAATTGGTTACTACTAGTAGCACTTGAATTGAAGTGCTCTTCATTACAGATAAGAATAAATGAGAATTCCTATTTTATCAATAAGAAACGCAGTGAGTAAAATCCGTTATTATATAACTCCTAGTAACCGGTGACACACATCACCACTGTGGCTCTGTGAACAAAGTGAACATTTTGGTCTTTAGACCAAATAAGCACAATAAATATGCTGTAATGGGATATACTCATAGGAGGCAAACCCAAAACAACCCAAAACACACATTATCCAATCTACAAGATAAATTTCATCTCAGAACAGTGATATCAAATAAGAAATCCATTTGCAACAAGCTCTGGGTTATATTCTATACGGATGCCCAAATTAATCTGTTTGGTGCCCCCCAGGTAAAAATGTGCTTTTGGCCTCCTTCTGTCTAACGCATTGTGAATGTAACCTGTTGCCTATGATTTGCTGCACATTTAAATATGCTGCTCACGGCATAGAATAGATGGCAACTTCATTTATATGCCAGAAGAGGTAGCAACCTGTCTTGTCTTTCTAAACCCATATATCACCCAATCCAGTTTTTTTTTCCTATGTGGAAGTTCCTTCATGGCAATATCTCCACTCCAACATCATGTAAGAATATTAAGCCAAATTAAAAATAATTAAGTGAAAAATGAAATAATTCATAATGAAATACTTAGGATTTTAAAACTGAATTGTGACACAATGTCTGCAAAGTGTTCTGCATAAAAAAGGAATAAATATATAAAAAAAAACAACACAGAAACAGCTAATATACTGTAACCCCGGGGTTTGAGCAGTCCCTGCCCTCCCAGAGTGCTTACCCTCTTTTCTCAGTTATCCTACATATAAGATTGCTGTGCGTCCTGGAGCTCTGTCCTATGCAACCAGCAGGAGTTTAAACAGGATGACTAGCTCATGCAAGTGTCTCACTGGAGAAAATCTGGCATCCTAACAACTCTATGTGGCATTCCAATTTCTACACTGCATTCTCTCTATCCCACTATACATGATGAGAATGATTCAAGGACAGAAATGCTTAGTGTTTGCTACTGCATCAGAGGAGCTTTTTAGTTGCTATCACTACAGTGAGCGAGCGCACTAAAATGCATGACAATGAAAACGGGGACAGTGATATTAAACTTTTTATTTGCTCAACAACAATAAAACTCACTGTTAGTCACAGGTGTAACTGAACATATTTCTTTTTTCATGGTCTCTTTTGTTCTATGTCCATAAATAGCTGAGGCCACCTTGTGTTTGAAGTCAAATATACGCAGAAATGTTAATAAACAGTAAGCCATACAGTTGTACTTCCAGATGCAGTCTCCCTCAGTAGTTAATTAAAAAGACATCTTTTTGATCTCATAATACTCATAATGCCCTGCTGCCAGGGTAAACAAAGCATGTGACAATGACACAATAATGGATTTTTGCATTTCAAGAGAGGAGACAATTTTAATACTGGCCTATTTTTAACTGTTCTGTTTAGCAACATATTAAGGTATGATATTATCATTGGTAGCATTAACAACATCCTGTTCCATACTTTTCAAAATCAGTAGTTATTGTTACCTTCTCTGTCTATTTTCACCTCTGTCTGTCACAATTATGAAAAACATACTGAACTGATTTTCACTGAACTTGTGTAGGTTGGGATGGTTGGGAGGGATGGATACTGGGCCAGGGACACATTTTGGATCAAATGGTCATCATTTACCATGGATTAGATTGTTGTATTTGCGTCTGAAGTCTGGTATGTTTGGCAGAGGTCTACACTGTCTGGGTGCCATTCAAGTTTGGTAAGTATTGGTTTGTATGTTTCTATTACTATGAGCTTTTCCATCACTAGACTAAAGATGAGGAAGAAGAAGAAGGTTGCTATCAAAATTTCAGAATGCAATTTGGGACAATTGCCCTGTCTTCTCATTCAGACTAAAATAACAGCAAATCCATTGTGAGATTTTCTGCCCCTTTGTCTTGACTGGCAAATAAAGACTTTGTAGTGAAAACTGGCAATATGACATTAAATGCCTCTTGGGAAAAATTTAACTATGAAATTAAACAAGACTTTGAAAAATAGGCTACTGAAATCAAAACTGCTGGAATTAAATAAAACAACTGAAATAAACTCTTTAAACTTTTTCACTTCTGTATCTACTGTTCATAACAGCCTACCTCAAGGGCTTCGCAGAGAAATGAGAAAATAACATTTTCATTTTTTGTTGTCCAATGTTGCTTAAATATATCACAACGAAATTTTGATTAAGCGTCTCGTCAAATGCGGACTGGAATTGACATTACATAAAGGAATGTATGAACTAATCCTTTATAAATTCGTGATAACAGGCTATGTTTTGGAAAATGATGTTAGTTTTCATATATCCCAGAGTCCCTGAACACAGCACCAGAGGCAGCACCTTACCTTACCGGCAGTAGCGTCACGTTGCCATGGCGACATCCCCTGCATTGGGTGTCCTACGACTCTTGCACAGTTGTACTGGCTCTTATCTTACGCAGCATTTGTTGTAAACCAAACAGTGAATATAAATTGACTATGAATTATAAACACGACGCTTATTCGACGTTTATTCCAGAATATTTGACGTTGGTGACTACACTTCCGTTCCCTCCCGCTTAATGTTCCCGTGGCGTTACGTAAAATGTTCAAGAATAATTATCAGGTAAGTTACGTCCACACCGTGAAGTTAGCTAGACGCTAGCGGCTACCGGCTAGGTGCTGTTGTCTTGTGTAACATATTAAGCTATAAGCTCATAGTGACAGGCGGTCTGTTTGTCGCAGGGTGGAGCTGTGGTGGAGGTCTTCAGCGGACAGGGGAAGGACCCTGTAGCAAAGTGGAAACTGTGCGGTGGGCCGTCGGCCATTTATAAGGTGAGTTTCCGGAGTTGTTACTTTACCTAAGCCGATTTTATTGTGATGACATGTTGGGAAAGATTACTGTTGAAATGTAGCTGGTTACATACAATGCAAGTTACCCTGTTTAAAATGTAATAGTGGTGTGTAGTGCGTAACTAAATTTTCAATTACTTTCCCAAAGTAATGTAACTTATTGCATTTGTTTACATTTTGATACATTTTGATGAATTTTGAATACATGCTCTCAACTGTTAACCATTTAAGCAGACAACATAAGTACGGTGTACATTTTAGGACATCCTCAGGATCAGACTTCAGTGTCAGACCTCAGATGAAAAGGTATATGGTCTGAGGAAAACCTCTGTCATACTCGCACCAAACTTCATCAGGTCTTCATCACTAAGCCTTCAGAGTTAGACTGAACGGCATCGCACGTTACGCCGTCATTTATAAGCTCTCAGAATCATTCTCAACGGCCTCACACGTTACGCCGTCATTTATAAGCTCTCAGAATCATTCTCAACGGCATCGCACGTTACGCCGTCATCTATAAGCTCTCAGAATCATTCTCAACGGCATCGCACGTTACGCCGTCATCTATAAGCTCTCAGAATCATCATGAACGGCCTCACACGTTACGCCGTCATTTATCATAGATATATATACGTAGATGCCGCATTCGGGCTTGTTTGGAATGTCTCACGGCCGCCATCTTGAGGAGTAGTTCCTCCTGACAAGCAATCAACAGTCAGAGGGTTTGACAGCTGTGAATCTGGCAAAATGCCAAACTTTAGTGCCGCGTACAGATCATCCCATGAAAGAAACGCCAAAACGAAGAGACATGGAATAACTTTTCTCAAGTAATAGGTTGTTTTATATTATATAACTATTATGAACTTGTTGAATTTGATGTAGGTAAGTTATCTGACATAAATGAAACTAACGTAACGTATCATAGGGTGGATATGTGTTACATTTAGTGCATATACCGTTAGTTAATATATTAATAGTTTGTTATTTTGTTGCCTGTATGTGTAGGCTAGGCTTATCAGCTGTTTCCCCCGGCTGTGAGTTTGTGGTTGCCATGGTGATGAGGCCGGCGAGTGAGTGTAAACCACTGTAGGCTACCTATATAATTGTGCTAGGCCATATTAAATCAGTTTCATGGCACTTACATTAACCCTAACTGCTAACGTGAGCTATATAGCTGAATTGTAGTGATTATATTAAAACAAACGGCTTGAAAATCGGTTGAAAATTCAGTCTGCCTCTGTAGATACAGTAAGTAAAAGTTAGACACCTCCTCCTCAAGATGGCGGCGGCGGCGACAATCCGTTCCAATGGGCAGCAGCGTCAGAGGCGGCATCTACGTTTATATATCTATGGTCATTTATAAACTCTCAGAATCATTCTCAACGGCATCGCACGTTACGCCGTCATTTATAAACTCTCAGAATCATTCTCAACGGCATCGCACGTTACGCCGTCATTTATAAACTCTCAGAATCATTCTCAACGGCATCGCACGTTACGCCGTCATTTATAAACTCTCAGAATCAGCCTGAACGGCATCATGAAAAAATATGTCACAGTGTGTATCAGGACAGCAGCTGATTCGCCAGCAACGACGCTGAAGTTCGCTTCCAACACACACACACACACACACACACACACACACACACACACACACACACACACACACACACACACACACACACACACACACACACACACACAGGAATGAGTTTTGAAGCGGGCCGACATATAGGCTAGTGAGTGTAGATTCATTGATAAAACTGTAAGGCACACACAATGCCATAGCCTACAGTACACTATTTTCAACATATGTAATGTTGTGTATGTATGTTGATGTCGTTTTTTTAATGATTATTATTATAACTCTCAGTTAATGTTGGCTACTAACTAATTTCCACTAATTTATCCATAAATGGACGAAGTGTTTCACCGGCGAGGATTACGCGCGATTACGCACAGTTTAATAGAAATTTGCAGCAGTGACAGAACATGCAACTTAAAAGAGGCCGCATCAAATGCAAAATAAATCAGAATCCAGCACTCATAACAGTAGGGATGGATGGTCCAGACCTACGCAGCCCGAGATATTGTGGAATTTTCTGACTGACATGGTTGGATGGCGCGAGTGTGACAAGAGAGGGTCTGTGTGTGTGTGTGTGTGCAGAGTGCGAACTACGGGGAGGCCAGGGGGGTCTAAGATCCCCTGAACACATAATTTGTGAAATTTGGGGGGGGGTCTCTAAAATATTGGCAAAATGCTGTTGGCTATGTCAGCACCTCGTCACCGCTGTTGTTTAAGCTCCATTCTTTCTGCAGTCTGAAGCGCGAATCCGCCGTGTTGGTAAACAAATAATCCATCTATATCAACGTATAAACCGAGGGGGGGTCCGCCCGGTACTCAGACATCCCGCTACTCCGCTATGTTTCTATTTAGACATCCCACTATATCGACATCCCTCTATCTAGACATGCCGGTAATCCCACACTTTTTGGTACCGCCATTCCGACACATCATATTTCTTTTCTTTCTTCTTCTTTTTTTTTTTTTTTTTTTACAGCTGCAATACCCAGGCGCGTCTCTCTCTCTTTTTTTCTTTTCAGCATGCCTATCACCAGGGAATTATGTTCTTAATCCCAACAAACACACAAAACTGACATGATAAACAAACAGAACTACTGTACTGTCAAGTTAACCTGTCACCTTCAGCACACACGTGCAGGAACCCCCTGGGGCCTGGTGGCGAAAGTTGAGAAATTGTTGCAATGACAATAAAATGATAGATTATTTGTGATTGCTGCATAAAGGTTTCATTCAATATTAAATCCTAGCCGCTGCACCAAAATCGGCCAGTAGATGGCGGTACTGTAATTTGGCTTGTAGCCTACTTCTAACTTATTTCAATGAAACAGCATAAAAACACAAATTTAAACACATTAAATCCCTTTTTTTTAATGACATTAACTTTTTCCTCTGAAACGTATGACTTAAACTGAACAAACAAAGAAGTCATTGAAGCCATTTGTAATGTCCTAAGTGTTATAGGCTACAGTTTTTCCCCAATCGCTTTGGTGCTATTCTCAGATCAGAATGAAAGTTCTCATAACTATTAGTTCAACCTCCACAACATGTAGCCTAGTCATTTGTTCACATCATAGTAGCAGTTCCTCCTTCCTCTGAACAAATAGCAAATGCTTTTGGACAAGTTTCTTTCATTAAATTCTTATAACATTATCATTTGTTAATGTCATGTCAGTGTGGCACCCTGAACATTTTTAAAGGGATAGTTCAACATTTTGGCAAATTGGCCCATTGCCATAATCGCTATAGTCATAGCAGTAGGTTCATTACCTTTAATTGTAGGTGTAAGCCATTTTCAGTACGGCGGAGCGCAGCAGCTGGCTGCTCAGAGCTACGCTATGGAGGCTAACGGAATTTCTTGGTTTCCCTCATTAAACTCATCAAATTCAACATCCCAAAACTCCACAGCGCTTTTGTAGACAAGTTGTGACCTGCACAACCACCACGCTATGAGATAATGACGGAACGATACGAAACGGAGCCGTTTTCGAGGTAAATTCATACAAAACCGCTGATGCGCGTTGCGTTCAGCGGTTTTGCCATATAGCGATTATGGCAATGGGCCAATTTGCCAAAATGTTGAACTATCCCTTTAATAGATTGCAGTATTTGTGTGGAATGACAGACCTGGTTTACCACCTTACGTCAGTAGATGGCGCATGGTAACCATGGGTGGTTGCTGTGGGCCCCCGTTGTCGTAGCAACCAGTAGGATATGAGGGAAGTCTAGCGCTACTTTGGCAACTTAATGTTACAAGCCACAATTAAGTGCCTGTTGTTGTTTTTTTTTTCAGATGAGTCTAACGTTAGTCCACACAAGCACCCATGTCTAGATGTTTTCTCTGTTTTCTGTATTTTCTCTTCAATCGCGGTGTTGTTCGTTGTGTTTACTATGTGTTAGAAATGTTATAGTTAGTGAGAGTTCGGTGGCTGCATTTGGCGGCCGTTGTTGTATGTTGTTGGTATGTCGTCAATATCTCGACGTTGTAAATGTATCGTCTTTACGTGCTGACATAGTCGCTGTTGTTTGTGTTGTTTACATGGTTGTTTCGTGACGGTTGGATCGTGTTGGTTGTGTCGTATTGTACTAAACGTTACATGGTCGCTCTTGTTGCTGCTGCCGGGCTGCCCCCGTTGTCGTAGCAACCAGTAGGATATGAGGGAAGTCCAGCGCTACTTTGGCAACAAATGTTACAAGTCACAATTAAGTGTCTGTTGTTTTGTTTTTCAGATTGCTGTGTTAATAAACACGGAGTGGAGTAGTGTGTAACATCAGTCAAAATGAACTATACTTTTGAACGCTGAATAGTCTTTCCCTAAAAAACTAGGCTAATAGTCCTCATTTCATTGCTTGAGTCATTACATAGAAAATTGTTGAACTAGTTTTCAAAATCTGTCAAACTCATTGTAAATGTTGGGAGAAACACTGCAAATTAAATTACTATTCATCTGCAATAAGGAAGAACAGGTAGCTATTCACCACTTTCCGTAGAACGCCGCTGGGCGTCGCCATGACACTCAATTCACCGACAAGTCGGTTTCGCACTTCTGTCTCACTTCAAGCAGAATGGAGCTAGCCTAGCAGTCTGTCTTAGAAGTGTTTTTATTATTATTACAAGTTCATAGAATGTCCTCCGGTACGACATGTGCTGTTGTTGGATGCACAAACAACTCAAGGAAAGTTAAAGATTTTATGAATGGAGCCTGTAACGACCATAAAGCCAATCGCAAGAGTTGTGGATGTCCGGTTGCTACGTTAGCCGCTAGCTGTTGCTACGTAAACAACCGACTTCCGGGGTGGTGTGACGCAATGGATCATGGGAAAATAAAGTGGTGAATAGCATTGGACGGTAATTCAGCACTAAACAATCTGCACTGCTCATTGTGTCCTGTAAGCCACAGTGGGACAATCATATTTTAGATTTACATTTAGACTTACAGCTTCACAAGAGAACAGATTTACTGTAGCCTACTGTAGCTAGTATTACAGCAAACACAGTAAAGATTTCCCTAAAAGATGAAAATCCTACTCTTTGCACAATGCTGTGAACAAATAAGAATTGCAAAGAGCATGCAGTAAAAATTTGAAACATTCAGTAGCTCCACTACATCCAGTAGCCTAATGTGTAACTGTAGACCTACTTCACATGGCTGTATAGTGTATGGTGCTGTCTTGAGTATTTTCAGGTAGTATCTTTTTTTGGATTGAAAAACACATAGAGAATAAAGTGCCATAATGAAAACATGACAAAGCCATTTGACTGTCTTCTTCAAAAACGATGATGTCAGGACTTCTCATTTTGACGACACTGACAGTTTCACTGACATAATTACTTGCTTTTGAGGGATGGACTATCCATTTTGAGCAAGTGTACCAAGTGATGCGCTTTTGCAGGTTGTCCACTTAGGTTTTGCAGTTGGTAATAATTGTTTTGAGAAATGCACTAACTGTTGTGCAAATGTTAAGAGTGATGTGAAAAAAGCACCAAAGCAATTGAGAAAAAATGTAAAAGTTCTCTCACCATCAGATAACTGCGATGGGATGAAATTAATTCACTCATGAATCGTGTCCTACTTGGGATAATATAGAGTTTGTCTATTATGGAGAAATAAACCGAGACAGGATGTAGCCTATGAAAAACCCTGTCATTTTGTCAAGAAACTGTCATTTCCATCCTGCGGTTTGCATGCTCTCATGATGAGAAGTGTCAAATTGGACACAAATACGGCAGCGGTCACTTCCATACACATGTATGGGTCACTCATGGATGTATTAGGGGTCACTTCGACGTGACGTCACTGCAATCCATGAATATAAAAGATGCAGTTTCAAATAAAGAATTTATATTTTGAAATAACTGTTGTTCCAGTTTAATTTTTTATTCAAACGGTGGATGGATGGATGGATGGAGATAGATAGATAGATAGACAGATAGATAGATAGATAGATAGTTAGATTGATAGATAGACTAAAGGGAAATTCACTTAGGCAGCTCAAAAATGATACAAATGGCCAGAGAATGCTGTGAACCCTAAGGGGCCAGTCATTCAGTTGTTGCAATGATTTATTGTTAGCCTATGTACTGCGGTCAAATGAGCCGTCGTTCGTCTTCGCGGAGTCAAGCCAGCCGCACAAACATTTTAACTGCGCCCGTATCATAGAACTTACGGCGAATGCTCCGAGTCCACCGACAAAGCTAGCGCTAGTTTAGAACCAAGCGAGATGACTTCCGGTTTTCAAAATAAGACGAGGATAATACGAAGGCAATCGAGGTGTGTGTGTGTGTGCGTGTGTGTGTGTGTGTGTGTGTGTGTGTGTGGTGTGTGTGTGTGTGTGTGTGTGTGTGTGTGTGTGTGTGTGTGTGTGTGTGTGTGTGTGTGTGTGTGTGTGTGTGTGTGTGTGTGTGTGTGTGTGTGTTGGAAGCGAACTTCAGCGTCGTTGCTGGCGAATCAGCTGTTGTCCTGATACACACTGTGACATATTTTTTCATGATGCCGTTCAGGCTGATTCTGAGAGTTTATAAATGACGCCGTAACGTGCGATGCCGTTGAGAATGATTCTGAGAGTTTATAAATGACGGCGTAACGTGCGATGACGTTGAGGATGATTCTGAGAGTTTATAAATGACGGCGTAACGTGCGATGCCGTTGAGAATGATTCTGAGAGCTTATAGATGACGGCGTAACGTGCGATGCTGTTCAGGCTGATTCTGAGAGCTTATAAATGACGGCGTAACGTGCGATGCCGTTGAGGATGATTCTGAGAGTTTATAAATGACGGCGTAACGTGCGATGCCGTTGAGAATGATTCTGAGAGCTTATAGATGACGGCGTAACGTGCGATGCCGTTCAGGCTGATTCTGAGAGCTTATAAATGACGGCGTAACGTGCGATGCCATTGAGAATGATTCTGAGAGCTTATAAATGACGGCGTAACGTGCGATGCCGTTCAGTCTAACTCTGAAGGCTTAGTGATGAAGACCTGATGAAGTTTGGTGCGAGTATGACAGAGGTTTTCCTCAGACCATATACCTTTTCATCTGAGGTCTGACACTGAAGTCTGATCCTGAGGATGTCCTAAAATGTACACCGTACATAAGACAATATAATAAAATACTCCACAAGATTGAACTTCAGTAGTTAGCCTACCTCTTTTTACTGTGAGAACAGCTGTGCACTTAACATCTTTAATCATCTTAACATCTCTCTTTTTGTTTAAGTAGACTTTTTGGGGCTTTAATGCCTTTAATTGATAGGACAACTGTAGAGAGACAGGAAATTAGGAGACACAGAGCAAAGGGCCACTAGTGGAATTGAACCGGGGCTGCTGCAGCAAGGATATAAAAGCCTCTGCATATGGGGGGCCTGCTCTACCCACTGAGCTAAATGACCCCAGATGTAAATTTTAACAGCTGTCAGTGTGATTTTGGCAAATGCAATCAAATCAGAGTGTTTGCTCCATATTAAATGTGAAATAAAACTGCAAACACATAGTCTGGTGTCAAAGAATAAAAATCATAACACTTGTGTCTAACATTTAACACCTGACTGACATTGTTGCCGACTGACAGATTGTTCCACTAGCAAGTCTAGCAGTAGAATGGCACATGACCAGAGAACCAATCAGAAGCGTATCCAACTTCCGGCTCTGACATGAAAAAACGATGTGACAAATCCAAGCTTCTGCTGAGATTTTCAAATGTATCTAAAAATATAATAATGGAAATTTCCAAAAGCAACTGTAATTTAATTACACATTTTCACCCATAATGTCATGGTTATTATATAAATTTTGTAATTAAATTATTTGTTACTCCCCAACACTGTTGATAGCACATACCCAGTAGTCAAATTGACGCAGCATATCTGTCATTTAAAGACAATTCCGGGCAAATTCAACCTGGGGCTATAGTTTCCTAATACTATCTAAAAGAATGAATCTGAAGATTTTCTTTTGAATATCTCATGTTCTGCAGTAGTTCGGTCTGTCCCTGCATCGCCACAGCAGTGTATAATGGGAGCAGACCGATCTTACACTGTTTAGGCTGTTTACATCCCAGAGGGGTTTGTTTACTTCCGAAGCCGATGTAGCAAGATGGCGAGGACGTAGCAAGATGGCGGCACCCAGCTGCTAGAGAACTTTTCACTTTTCACCGGACTAAACTTTCTTTTCCACCACCTGTTTTTTGTTTTTTGGGCTTTCTTTTCGCCTTCAACGTTTCTTTGAACCGGATTACTACACTGATCGACCTGGACCACCTTGAGGAATATATCGACGACTGTTTTTACAGATTCTGCATCATGCCTGGCAATACACAGGGACTAGGGCTGGGTAAAAATATCGATTCAGCAATGCATTGCAATTCTTTTCTCTGCAATTCAATATCGATTCAGCAATCTTCTGAATCGATTCAAGCCCCTGGCCAGTGGGGGCGCTGCGAGCAACACCCTCGTGTGATTCGCGCTGTACGGACGGGGGCCGCACTAGACCAAACCATAACAATATGGGAGGGAGTAGCAGCAGCAGCGGGGATCGATCGTCGGGGGGGTGACGCACCGCGCCGTGCCGTATTAACTTTCGCTTTCAACACGCGCTGCTGTTATGCATGCGTGCTTCTCTGTGGTGTGTATGTGTGTGAGAGGATGCGGCCATCGTCCGACGGGGGGGGGGGGGGGCGGCGGCGGCGGCGGCGGCGGCGGCGAATATCGCTACTTTTTTTTTTTTTTAAGACGTTAGTTTAGGCGGCAGCTCTTTGTTGTTAAGGCGGCCGCCTTAACAGGAAAGCGCTGCGGGAAACCCTGAACTTATCTGACAGCTGCTCTCACTTCTTCCTCTGCTCCTCCTCACTCACTCACCTACACACAGACAGGACTCTGTCTTCCTCACACTCACCCCGGCCCCTCAGCTTCTCATCCCACCTGCCCGTACCATACACATTGACAGTCAGTCAGAAATCACAGAACTTAAACATCATAACAAGAACATTACTGCGGGGTCGCTACAATATTTTCAGTTGTGCAGTCAACTATTATTAATAATATTGTTTTGTATTGTTTTATTACTCAAAATGTTATGAGTTATTTTCCAAGAGGAAAGTATCACATAGCCTAATTTAAATTTAGCTGCACTGTAGTTCAGTGTTAAAGCAGTGTCATATTTTGTTATGCTATGAGTTATACTATGGCTGTTCATAAGGCATGAAACTAAACAAATAATTATTAAAAAAAAAAAAATCTGGTACTCTTATTTGTGTATTTCTGCTTGATACTGAATCGATATCGAAGCATTTCAATCAATATCGAATCGAATCGATATCGAATCGAATCGTGACCTAATGAATCGAAATCGAATCGAATCGTGAGATTCTCAACAATACCCAGCCCTAACAGGGACCCGACAACAACTTCTCCACTCCCGCCGGCAACGATAAAAAAAGATTCAGAAGCTCCTCTACCCCACCGTCACTATCACCAAGGACACACAGCGACCCCCAGGTATGCGACATCCTGATCTCAATCGAACATAAACTTTCCGGACTGGACAATAGAATCGCACTCATCGAAATACTTCACAAGGAATTCCAAGACCTCCGACAGAGCCTTGAATTCAGCCAAGCACAGATTGATACACTCACACGGCAAAACAACTCACTACAAAAGACAGTCAACACACTTTCCACCGAACTCACCTCCGTTACTGCCGACAATAAGTCAATGAAGGAAACCATTCTGGACTTACAGTCTCGTAGCATGAGGGACAATATTATCATCTCTGGCATCCCAGAACACCCCACCGACGACCCCGAAAAGACAGTCAAAGATTTCATGGTTCAGCAACTCAAACTCCCTGCCGACACCGTTAACACCATCACATTCCACCGCGTTCACCGACTTGGCCAGAAAACCCCCGCAAACAACCGCCCCCGCCCGATTGTTGCAAAATTTGAACATTTCAAACAAAAACTACTGGTTCAACGACAAGGAAGACAGCTGAAAGGTACAAACTACGGACTCAATGATCAATTCCCCAAAGAAATAATGCACCGCCGCAAACAGCTTCACCCCATCAGAAAACAAATGATGCAACAAGGAAAGAAAGCAGTACTTACAGTGGACAAACTATACATAGATGGACAGCTATACCGCAACAAGGACGTCACCCCCTGGCTTTATTAACCCCCCCCCCCGCCGCCCCATCCGCTCATCTAACCCTGCTCCCTGACTCACACTCCACACTATGGTCAGTAACCTGCATTGGACTCTCGTAAGTGTTCTTTTCTTTGTGTTCTTTTGTTCTTTTTTTCACTCTCGTGTTTTGCTTTGTTTTTGTCTTTGTAGTTATATGCAGGGCTTGAAATTAGCGGTCGCCACTCGCCATTTGCGACCCAGATTTCTCTGTGGCGAGACAGATTTTTAACTGTCTCGCCACTTGGCGAGCTAGAAAAAAAGAGACTCCCAATCTGTTTCCAGGGTTTCCCCCAGTGTATTATAAGCTTATAGTCACCTGACAACGTCACAACTTCGTCGCGCATAACGGGACACGTCACGGACATTATGCTCATCAGACCACTGCTGCTTCACAGCTGACCGAGAGGAACGCACCGAGTCCACGTTAACGTGAGCCGAGCCACGGCTCCAGAGGCTCAATCAGCTGCTGTAGCACAGCGGTTAGCTGCTGTTAGCACGCCGGAGTCGGTGGTCGGACTATCCGACGGACGGACGGGGGGGGGTGGTGGTATTTGAACACTGTACAATCAGCGCGATATAGCGTATTTACGAGCGGCAAAGTGCCAACTGTCCATGCGCCCGTGTCTGTGTGTGTGTATGCGCGCGCGCGCGCGTGTGTGTGTGTGTGCGTGCGAGACAGACGGCAGGTGGACTGACAGGCAGAGATGAGAGTTGGTGAAGCGCTGTTTTTAATTTATTAAATTATTATTGTACTGTTCTTCATTTTGAGTGGGGTGGGATTGTGGGAGGGATAAAAAACTGGGGAAAAAACGGAAGAATGGAAGTCTTCTCTGTCACGTTGTACTGTCATGTTGCTACCTGTGAAATTGCTTCCATTAAAGAAAGTCATCAAAAAAAAAAAAAAAAAAATATATATATATATATATATATATAAAAATAAATTTAAAAAAAAATTACAAAAAAAAAATATATATATATAGGCTATATATATATATATAGCCTATATATATATATATATATTTTTTTTTTTTTCTGTGAGAGCCTGTGGCAGGCCGCCACACATAAACTACTGTTATTCCAGAAAAGTTGAAAGGTCATCGTCTACAGAGCACAATTGATTGAGAAGAACAGGATGACTGTTATATGGTACTACTATGACTGCTATATAACTAGTGATGTCGAAATACAATAGTGAAGCAACTTGTTGGTTTTGGCTAGTAGAAAATCTGTCTGGCGAGTAACTTTTTTGACCTACTAGCCACTTGGCTAGTAGGTCAAAAAGTTAAGTTCAAACCCTGGTTATATGTTATCATTTCTATGTCATGGCTCTTCTTACACACAAGCATGCATACACGCACATACACACACACACACACACTCAGTATGCTCACACACTTACATGCACATATACACATATCAGCATGGTTCTCAGATTTACTGTATTCTTTCTTAAATGTCACAGTTGAAATTTGTATCATGGAACATCCGGGGGATTGGTTCTCAGGCAAAAAAAATACAAATATTTAATCACCTAACTAAATTACAAGCAGACATATGTTTACTACAAGAAACACATCTCTCCCAGTCAGACCATAACAAATTACAGTCATCACAATTCAAACAAGTAATTACAATAAAAAACAAAGAGGGGTTGCTATTCTAATAAGCAATAAAATCTCATTCATTCACAAGTCCACCATTACAGACCAAGATGGACGTTTTATTAGGGCCACGGGCAAAGCCCGGGCACTACTGTTATTGTGTGGATTTTTTCCTAGTTTTTATTTTTCATCTTCCGGACGATTTTCGATTCGCTACTAGTTGCAGGCCAAATTATATATCAAAACGTGCGGTTTGATCGGGATCGGTATGCTATTACTTTTCTTAACAGTGTACGAATTTTTCGCGACGTAAGTCGCGAAAAACTGCTCAAAATTTTGCATTGAAGTCAATGGGACGGGCGAAAAAAAAAGAGCGAAAAAGACCAATCATTGGAGTTTAACAAACGTCTACTGCTCAGGCATACTTTCACCTAGAGACTCCATTTAAACTTTAAAAAGTAGACACAAGTCTTGTGTATTGTCGTATTACTCCACGTTTTGATAGGTCATATAGTTTTTGATCAATCCATGATCAATGACCATGATCATTTTTGGAGAAATTATTAGATTATAATGGGTGTGTATTGCACGGAATGTTCGTGTCAGAGTGGGTGACATCATCGGTTAGAGTGGGAGAGATGCCAGAAAAACTCCAGATTTTTTCTCTATCCAAACTCCAAACGGCCACAATTTACACTCTCCACACATAATTTCGGCCACGTTTGTAGACGAGCTCATCCTCGATCTCTTAATCTGCTCAAAATATCAGAGAGACTTACAGAATTTAAACTCTGAGCCTCTAAGTGCGGCCACGTCTGTCTCTGCTCCTCATTGAGTCCAATACAAATATTTTCTGAGAGAAGCAGAACGGCCTGATGTTTTAAAACTGCCATCCTCTCCAAAATATTTACTGCAGAAACACCAAATCGTACCGAAATTTTCAGTAAGTCCTTAGAGCAACGTTGATCTGTGTTTTGTTCTGATAGGAGTTACCGTTTTCTCACCCTAAGCCTAAATGTGAGACCGGTGCAGAGGCAGAAAATCGCTCTTTTTCTCCACGTTTCTGTCTGTCTCAGCCTGCGGGGGCCCCTATCGCCGTGGTAACCTCTGTGATCCTCAGGCCAGAGCTCGTTAACTTCATAAACAATCCACCTGGCGCTCGTTTAAATGTTCATAAACAGAGACACAGCTAAATCAGACTGACACAGGATGCAGCTACTAACTAACTATGTGTCAAGTCAGTCACACACACACACACACACACACACACACACACACACACACACACACACACACACACACACACACACACACACACACACACACAGACTCTAGAGCCAGCTTCATGTGATTACAGTCACACACACACACACACACACACACACACACACACACACACACACACACACACACACACAGTTAACCTAATGTGGTTACAGCTCCTCCATATCAGTGCTTATAGAAAGATGATCATGTGTCTGTCTGATCAGCTCTGTCTTGACCTTAAGATCGTGGGTTTGATTCCCATGTTGACAGAGATGGCACAACCGGCAGTAGCTCCCGCGGCCCATTCAAAATTTCCCGAGAGGAAATTTTCTAGTTATCATTAACATCTTGTTTAACAATAGCCCGGTTACAATTGGCAATGTTTATGGTCCAAATTCTGATGATCCATCTTTTTTCAATAACTTCTTTTCCACCATCTCCACCAACTGTACCGGCCCAATAATAATAGGAGGTGATTTTAACACAGTCATTAACCCACCTGGCAGTCTACAGAAATAATCAAACAGTTCATGAGCGATGTTGGTCTTGGCGATAGTTGGCGCTCTCAACACCCTACTGTAAGACAATACTCATTTTTCTCACCGGTTCATAAATCATATTCACGTATTGACTTTTTCCTCACCAGTAATTCAATTATGTCAAATATCTCAGACTCAATTATCCACCCCATATTAATCAGTGACCATAGCCCGGTAACATTTACATGGAATACAGGCCGTCCATACAAACCCAACACTAGGTGGCGCTTTAACACATCACTCCTTAATGATCCAGAATTTGACAGTCTTATCAAAAGAGAGTGGGCATCCTTCCTTGGAATAAATGATTCCCCAAAGTCATCTCCGTCTATTCTCTGGGAAACAGGTAAAGCAGTTTTAAGAGGCATTATTATTTCATTCTCCACCTATAAAAAAAGGATAGAACAACAACAAGAAGCTGAATTGGAACAAAAAGTTAAGCAACTTGAGGACCTTAACATAAATAATCCAACGGACCAAACACAGAATGAATTAAGGAAATATAAGTTTCAGCTAAATGAAATCTTAAATAAGAAAACACAATTTCTAATAAACAGACTTAGACAAGAACAGTTTCACCACAGTAATCAATCCGGAAAATATTTGGCTAATCTAATCAGACAAAATAAGGAAAAAACAACAATTACCACTATTAAGGACTCAGCAGGGAAGCCAACACATATACCAGAAGAAATAAATCAAATTTTCAAAAATTTTTACGCAAATTTATACTTACCAGAAATAAATCCGACCCAAGATGATATCAATTCATTTCTCAACAATATCAGTGTTTCCCCCAGAAAATTTGTTAGTTAAGGTGGTGTCTGACCTGTCGACGGGGGGGGGGGGGGGTAGCGCGGAGATCTGTTGACGGGGGGGCGGATCGATTGACGGGGGGGGGACGCGCCGTGCCGTATTAAAGTTTCGCTTTCAACACGCGCTGCTGTTATGCGTGCGCGCTTCTCTGTGGTGTGTATGTGTGTGAGAGGATGCGGCCATCGTCCGACGGGGGGGGGGGGGCGGCGGCGAATATCGCTACTTTTTTTTTTTTTTTAAGATGTTAGTTTAGGTGGCAGCTCTTTGTTGTTAAGGCGGCCGCCTTAACAGGAAAGCGCTGCGGGAAACCCTGAATATCGATCCACCACAGCTCTCTCCTGACAAAATAACTATACTAGAATCACCAATAACTGAGCAAGAACTATCTAACGCCCTCAAACTCATGCCAAATAACAAATCACCAGGGCCCGACGGCTTCCCTGCTGAGTTCTACAAACACTTTTGGCCCATCCTTTCTCCACTCTTCAACAGACTCATATCAGAAATAAAACAGAACTCCAAATTACCAAAAGACATGAACACAGCTACAATATCACTGCTTCTCAAACCTAACAAGGATCCATCATTACCATCAAGTTACCGCCCAATTTCTCTTATCAACGTTGACACTAAGATCATTGCTAAAACACTTGCCCGTAGAATGGAAAAAATTATCACATCCATAATCCACCCAGATCAAACCGGTTTCATTAAAGGCAGACACTCATCCAATAACACACGCAGACTCTTTAACATAATGGATTACTCATCCCATCATCAAACACAAACTATCATTGCCACATTAGATGCAGAAACAGCTTTTGATAGGGTCAATTGGTCATTTCTCATTTCTACAATGCAAAAATTTGGCTTTGGGGAGTCATTTATTAACTGGGTCAAAATCTTATACACAGCACCTTCAGCCACAGTAATCACCAATGGACTAACATCACCACCTTTCACACTGCGAAGGGGGACTAGGCAAGGATGCCCACTCTCTCCCTTTCTATTTACAATTTTCATCGAACCTCTAGCCGCAGCCATTCGTCAAAACAATAACATTACAGGAATCCAAACGCCAAATTCACATCATAAAATTAGTCTTTATGCCGATGATATCCTACTCTTTTTAGGAAACCCCCACTCATCCCTTCCAGAAACAATAAAACTCATAGACTCATTCTCCAGAATTTCTAACTACTACATAAATTGGCACAAATCCTCTTTCCTTCCACTACGTAAAAACAGCTGGGATGTGGCAGCTCAAACCCCACCTATTCCACTATGCACCAGTCATATCACATATCTAGGTATCAACATCTCCCCCAGGCTGTCAGAGTTGCCCAACCTCAACTACACCCCACTTCTCAAAACAATAAGTGACAATCTTGTTCGCTGGATGAACCTCCCACTTAACATATTAGGCCGAATCGCTACAATAAAAATGTCAGTACTTCCCAAAGTTAATTATTTTCTCACTATGATTCCATCTCAACCCTCACTGGATTGGTTCAAATCACTTGACTCCATCATAACAAAATTTTACTGGAAAAACAAACCACCAAGAATCAAACTCACAACTCTTCAGAAACCAAAAACACAGGGAGGTCTTGCAGCACCAAATTTCTACCATTACTATCTTGCAAATCAGTTACAATACATATATAAATGGATCCATCCCCACCAATCAGACAATACATGGCTCGATATAGAACAGACTTTTTGCAAAACCATCTCCATCTCAGATTTACCATTTCTCAGTAATTCGATTAAACACCACCAATGTTTCAAAACAACAACAATAGCAGCGACTCTGACAGCCTGGTGGAAATTCCATAAAGTCACAAATTCCACACTGAGCCCATCTAAGTTCACTCCGATCTGGAACAATCCTGACCTTCGTAGCAACAAGAAACCACTTCACTTCTCCACCTGGTCAACTAAAGGGATCACCCACTAACAACATATCATTCAGAACAACACACTGGTTTCATTTACTCACCTAGTCCGGGAGTTTGGCATCAGGAGCAATCAATTTCTCGAATACCTACAACTCAAATCATCAATTTAAGCGGCACTTGACATTAAAACTATTAACCTGAATCTTCCTCCATCATGCAATGACTTAATTAACATTCAATCAACTAAACAACTTCTTTCCAAAATATACAGAATCATCACAAACTCAGATAAAACACTCACTATTCCAACAATAAAATGGGAAACCGACCTGTTGATTGCTCCTGATCAGGGGCGGGGTTAGGGGATGGCTACTTGGGCTCAAGCCCCGGATGTTTTTGCCTTCGCTGACCGCACCAGTCTGAAGTGCAGCCTCATGGACGTCGGAACTGTTTATTGAGAGGGGGGGATTTTTATTGGGAGGGTCGGGGAGACGCACACTTATCAGTGATTATGTGATTTGAAGTTACTTTATAATAGCATACCGCATTTCATCAAATCATGGCCGGTATTCAATCATTGCACGAACAAAAAAAGGCCGACCCTATATAAATACAAGCTGGGTCAAAAAAAACCAAAAAAACTCATGTGTGGACTGTCTGTGAAGACTGACTGGAGTGAAGCTGGCCTTGTCCTCTGCTTCAGAGAGGGACAGCTTTGCACTGTCGGACCTGAGTCTCTGCTCCGTGTCCGGAGCCCGCTCGGGACCGAGCATGGATGTATTATAATAGATTCATGGACGAAGATGGACCGCAGCGCACGCTGTAAAAATGCGACTTGAATGGGATTGAAGCGATACAGCGTAACGGAAACAGAGACCCAACAGCGCAGCGAGGAGAAAAGCACGTGAAGATGATGAAGATGAGCTAATGAACGATGAGCTTGGTCGCTATGTGTAAAAATAAAAGGAGGGATTTAGAAATAAAGGCTTTCCCTCAGATAGCCTGCCTCCCATAAAGGCCGTTGGCCATAGCCTACGTCACACTGAGCTGTCAGGTGCAGCCTGACTCCACTATGCCAGATGCCAGGCTGCTGTATGGAGCCAGGCTGCTGCATGTCAAAAGCATACATCTATGAGTTATGTGAGATAAACTACTCACAAAAAGTTAGGGATGTTTGACTTAATTTAACCTTCTCTAAACTTTTGAATGCACATGTCCAATTGTTTCAGTCCTTATTGAATAGCATGCTGTTCTCTAACAAGGTGATTAACTACAGTACAAAAATCACAAGCACCTTCTGATTTAGTGGTTCAGTTGTAATGTTGTGGTTCAATGACAATTTGTATACAGTCCTCTTCTCTCTCCCTCTCCTCTCCACCATGTTCACATGTTGACATCATGAGACCGAGAAAACACAAAGTTATTGAGACATTGAGATTTTTGTTGTGCTATAGCCACCACTGTTGTTAGCTTTTGTTTGAGATAAAGAAATGACCATTGCATCCTTCTACTTAAAAGGCCTCATTATCACTGTAGCATGAACTTTTTTATAGGGATATTCTTATCAAATATCCCTAACTTTTTGTGAGTTGTGTAAATGTAAGTCAGACAAATTGAGTTTAAATTCAGATTCTTTCCTTTTTTTAAAGCGTAATTCTGTGGGTAGGGAGGCTGATGTCAATCAGGATTACATGCACTGCCATAGGCTATCATTTTTATTTGAGTAGCTTATGATTAGCTTATGATCATGTTTTATATTTTCTTTTTTTATGATGTAACACCTGTTTGTGGACCCTTCAGGACAATGCTTTTGTCTACCTAAAGTTGATATGTTGAAATTTCCAGTAGGCCTATCACAGTCAAAGACAAAAAAAAAAAAAAAAGGCAGATCTCCTCTCTGGGCTAAGCCTCGGATCTCCCATGAACCTAGATCCGCCCCTGCTCCTGATGCCAACTTCTGGACTCAAATCTGCCAAAACATCTATCTTATGACAAAAAATGCAAATCTACAGTTGATACAATACAAGATTCTTCACAGGACACACTACACAGGACAGAAAATGCACAAAATGGGTTTCTCTTCAGACATTTGCACCAGTTGTACACAAAAGACACCAGACACTTATATCCACGCCATCTGGCATTGCACTCCTGTTCAACAATTTTGGTATGAGGTCACAAAGTCACTGTCACATCTCTTGGGCTGCCACATCCCATTATCACCGTCTCTCTGCCTACTTGGCGACACATCAACAATAAATCTGATAGGACCTAATAATAAATGAATTCTCATAGCGCTAACTATCGCCAAGAAAACCATCCTCATGAACTGGAAATCCAAAAACAATATCAATACAACACACTGGAAAAACCTCCTCACTGACCACATCTCCATGGAAGATTCCAACCAACACTCAGCAATAGAACCCCTCTCCATCTGGTCTCCACTCATAAACTTCCTACAGACCTGATTTGTCATCTGTCTTTTTTTTATTTTTTTATTCAATGGTATTTGCATTTTTGTTTTGCCTGAGAACCAATCACCCTCCCTCCACCAACACAAGCAAACAAACAAACAAAAAAACATTGGTCTCTGAATTATTGTTATTATTTGGTTTGAATGGGAGGGAGAAGCAGAGGGGAGAGGAGGAAGGGGAGGAGATTGAGGGAAGAAGGGGGAAGGAAGGGAGGGGAGAGAAAAAGGGGGAGGGAGGGGAGGGAGAGAGGGAGGAGGAGAGGAGGGAAAAAGGGAAGATTTGCATTATGGTTATTGTTGCCACTATGGTTATATATTTTATTTTTACTTGATTTTTTTTTATTTTTATGTTTTGTTGATTATTGCTGTCATTATTTATTTACTCATTACAATCACCCTCCCTCCACCAACGCATCACATTGGTTCGAATAGGAGGGAAGAGTAGAGGGGAGAAGAGGAAGGGGAGGAGACTAAGGGTGAGGAGTGAAGAAGGGGAGGGGAGGGGAAAAAAAAGGGGGAGAAAGGAGGGGGCTGGGGACAGAGAAAAGGGGAAGGAGGGGAGAGAAAAGGGGGGAAGGAGGGGAGGGAAAAGGGGGGAGGGAGAGGGAGGGAGGCAGGGGAGGGAGAAAGGGGGAAGGAGGGGAGGGAAAAAGGGAGAGGGAGGGAGGCAGGGGAGGGAAACAGGGGGAGGGAGGGAATGGGAAGAGGGAGGGAGGGGAGGGAAGAAGGGGATGGGAGGTGGGGGAGGGAAGAAGGAGGAAGGAGGGGATGGGAGGTGAGGGAGGGAAGGGGAAAAGGGTAGATCATCATTATGGTTATTGTTGTCACTATGGTTATTTATTTTGTTTATTTATTTATTTTTTCCTTATCTTCATGTTCTATTGATTATTGTTGTTATTTTTGTTACTGTCAACCTTACCAGTGTGTAAACATGTTTTGGCATACTTATTTTGTTAATTAATGAATTATTAGTATAAATATTACTAATTCCACCATTCATATCACACATACACTGACCTGACACTAATCCTCAACATTTACTCACTCTATCTGTTTTTTGTTTTTTTTTGTTTCGTTTTGTTTTGTTCTTTTTTTTCCCTCTCTTTTTCATTTCCTCATCTGAGGGATGGGATGGCGATGGGCTGGACCCTAAGGGCTGGGAGGTACCTGGGGGTGGAGGTGCTGGCGGTGGGTCTGGTTTGGGACAGCTTTCTCTCAACATGTCGGCCCGATATTGACCCCGCCCGTAGGGGGGGGGGGGTTGGTTTTATAGAGAAGTCGACCTGCAATGGACCGGCCACCTCCTACGGGTCTGGTGGCGGCCCAAAGCAAGCAACAGCTAGAGGCAGAGGGAGAGAGGAGAGGGAAACATAAAGAAATAAAATGGATAAATAAATAAATAAATAAAATTAAAGGAAAAAAAAAAAGAGGAAACCAGGAATCATACCAAATTAAACTACTGAATTTATTTCAATTGAATTATATCGCAAAAAATAACAGGAAAACCACAGAAAACAAATTTACGATTACATTAAACTCTGTTCTCCCTCTGCTGTCCTGACTAGTCTCGCCCTAGGCCCACCCCGGGAAGTCCCAGTCCGCGGGGGCCGGCAGGAGGCGCCTCCCCAAAGCCCTCTTCTTGTGTTTTTTTTTTTTCTTTTTTTTTTTCTCTCTCACTATTATTATTTACTACCTATTTAATTATTTATTTACTATTGTTCTGCTATCTCTCCCCCCTTTCTTTTTGCCATATCTACCTCAGAAGTCCAACATACTTATGCTCATCACACACACGCATGCACACACACACACACACACTTACACACACAACGCGTATCCTAAACAAAAACATTGTCTTTGTTATTTCAGTTGTGTTATTTTATTTTATTTTTTGTTTTTCATTTATTGCTTTGTTTTTTGTTTTTTTGTTATTTCATTTGATTGGTTATAATAGTTATCACTGCGTATTGTCTTGTCCTGTGTTGCTATATATGTTTGTTTTTCACCCATCTTACACACTTTTACACTTGTATTGTTTATCACCTGCATTGCACTATAAATAAAAAAAAAACAAACTTCCGAAGCCGACATGTATGTAAACAGAGCTGTAAGACAAAGTCTCGCGCGAGAGTCAAGTTGATGCTCAGTCTGTTTACAGGCAGAATAAACAATATCCAGACTTACCGTATTCTCATTGCTATGCAAACTTTGTGCCTCAGAGTTAATATTCCTTTGTTGAAAAAACTAACAGGGGACGACCTGTAAACATACTGAGACGGTCAACTGGGCTCTTGCGTGAGACTTTGCGAGATTGCGCGGGACTTTGTATTACAGCTCCATTTACAAACATGTTGGCTTTCTTGAAGTAAACATATCCCTCGGTGTATGTTTGAATTGCCATCTGATGCTGTCTGTGGGGGAAAAAAAGTGGTTTTGTGGGATGTAAACAGTGTAAGATCAGTCTGCTCCCATTATATGCTGCCAATGGCGATGCGGGGACAGACAAAACTACTGCAAAACAGGAGATATACAAAAGAAAATCTTCAGATACATTCCTTTAGACCTAAAATATTGGGAAACTACAGTCCCAGGTTGAATTTGTCCTTTAAGTGAAGCTAGCACAGGCACTGTAGTGTCTACATAGATGGCAACAAATGTTATCTTATACAGTCTAAACATGATGAACTTTAGGCTGAATGCTAAAGAAAAGCAGGTTCATAGCCTTGCTGTCATTATGGGTACATGATGGGCCCTAGTTTCTTGGCGCAGCGCAGGTGGCGCAAGGTAACGCAGCTGGTCTAATGCAAGTTTCGACCAGCGCAGCCTAGCGCAAAGTCAGATTGGAAGATTGGCAGATCGCGCTGCGCTGAGATAGGCGTGGCCGCGCAGCAGGGGGAGGCGTCACAGATTCAGCTTGGTGCAGTGGAATTTTTGTGCGAAAATGTCCCGCCGAGGTTGCGCTGAAAGCTCGCCACCTCCAACCAGGTCTACTCTCAGCGCAGGGCGGAGCGCAGCAGGTGCAGTGGAAGTTTGGCTGACTGACCTGCAGTGCACACACGTCACCAAGACCTCACAGGCAGATCTCCACAGTTCCAGACACATTTCAATGCAATAAATATCCACAATAACCACTATTTAATGCAACTAACGGAATCAACACGTGAATTTATATCTATACAGATTGTCCCGTCACATCTGACGTCAGATCAAAGCAGAGATCAAAGGCTGTCGGTGCGTAAAGGAAACTCCACCTGAATTAACACAGCAGGGACGAACTGGCACTGAAAAGCAGCTGTGGATGTCCCAAGCAGGACTGTGAGGGTGGATGAATGCATGTCGCTGCCATACCACTCTGCCCTTGTGATGATCCCCTTTATTTATTTATTTATTTACTTATTAATTCATTAGCGCGTGCGACCGCATCACGCAGCCGTAATGAAAAACAAAACACAAATCTTCATCTCTCTTAGTCCACCACAACAGCCTCGGTATCAGATAGTCAGTATATAGCCTACTACAGTATACTCAGCATCTCTATCACAGAAAAAAAGAGACGGACAGAGAGAAAGAGAGAGGAGGACAGAGAGAGAGAGAGAGAGGAGGACAGAGAGAGAGAGAGAGGGAGAGATAGAGCGTCCTTTACGCTGATTTCATGGTGTTTGTTCATGTTGTGATTAGTGTAGCCTACACCTCTCATCTTGCTTACACAGGGTTTGAATAAATGTGAGTTTCTTTATTAGTTTATTAGTTGTTGTTTCTTACATTGGGCAGGGGTTTTCAGTGTATCAGATCAATCCTGGTTAAGTATATTAGTAAACTCATTATTCGGTCACTCTGAGCTCGGACCTCCGGACCAAAACAGCTGTTTCCTCCTGGGAGAGGTTCGGCCTCTGGCGTCGCTGTTTCCTCCATCCATGTCCAAGTATAAAATGACAAACTTGCAGTGCGCATCACCCGCCGCGCAGTTAAAGGTGAGGAGAGGAGCTCCTTTGATTGGTGAAGATCTGACTCGGCTGTGTCAAACCCACTCCACGCCTTTCTCTCCTCCTCCTGTCTCCCTCCCGCCCTCTCTCCTCCCTCTTCACCGTTTGCGCCGGTGGGAGGGACGAGGGGAGGGCTTGCGCTGGTCTAAGTCTGACTGCGCGGCCCACCAATCTTGCGAAATGGACCTGGGCCACACCCCGTTGGCGTGGCGAAGCTGCGCTGATGTTAGACTTCACCTGGTCTAAGAAACTAGGGCCCGATATGTTTAGATTCCCACCTGCACATTTGGGCTCAACCCTAAACCCTCAGTCTTAACTCAGGGAAATCACAATGTTTAATTGACTTGCAGTGGAGAGGAGAAACAGAAAGCTTGGTCTTTACACACTTTCGACCTCAAAGCCTATGAAAACAAGCATTTGCAGTCAATGAGAGCAGCCACATAATAATGGTCATACTCAGCAATGACTTAGCCAGGCCTCCTCTGTATTGTTTCTTCACCCAGGAGTATAATAAAGAGGTCAAAGGATTTGTTTACTGCCTGGAGGGAAGCAGCCAGACAGTCAAGATGCAAATGCCAGAGAGTGTGAGAATGCCTCGTAAGTCACCACCATACAAGCCCTCATTTTAAAAGTTTGTTTTTCTTATTTCAGCTTAAAAAAAAACAACCCAATTCACTTGTTTCCCTTTTTGTTTTTCTTAGTTGGGCTTGTGCAAAGGTTCTTGGTCCTTCAAGTGAATATTCCTCAGTACAAAGACTTTTCTATTGAGCTGGTGTAAGTGCCATCGTCTTTTACCTTATACATGTATACTGTATGCCAGTTCACCTTGAACAACGTTTGTGGGAGAGTACGCCATTGATGATTTCTGTAGATAATTAATTATACTTTGTGGCTGATGAAATAAGGCTTTGGATCGTTTTAACGGAGTAAATTAACATCACAGATGTTTTTTCAGAGAAAAATTATGATTGTAATATACAGCAAATTACACATGAGACTGTAATTTACACAATAATGAATCACACTGAATTCCCGCTGAGACAAATGACACAATGACAGTTTATTTACATTTCAAGGACACTACATAAGCCACAGGAAACACTGTACATTACTGTAGTACTGTGTAATATTTGAAGTACTGTAACTGTTTGTTCCTAAGGTATTGTCAAGCTTTTTTCATTTAAGGCTCAGTGAACAATTTATTATGCTATTTGTGTGTTTACTTTATGATAATATAGTTATTTTTCTTTTTACAAAGTCACACAGGTGTTAAAATACATTATCATTTACCATAAACACCACATCTATCTATCTATCTATCTATCTATCTATCTATCTATCTATCTATCTATCTATCTATCTATCTATCTATCTATCTATCTATCTATCTATCTATCTATCTATCTATCTATCTATCTATCTATCTATTAGGGCTGGGTATCACTAGGTACCCCACGATACGATACTATCACGATATTTTACCCACGATAACGATAATATCACGGTACAGCGATTCTGCGATTATCGATATATTGCAAGAAATTTCATCCACGATACATCACGATATCTGTGTCACTGAAGAAATTCAGAATTTATTAATTGCACTGAATCCATTTCACATGAATTACATTATATCTATCTATCTATCTATCTATCTATCTATCTATCTATCTATCTATCTATCTATCTATCTATCTATCTATCTATCTATCTATCTATCTATCTATCTATCTATCTAATATTAGATAGTCTTATGACAGCAGATTTCACAGCCCTATAGACGGAGGTTTTTCTGTGATCCAGACTTCTTAACAACACTGCTGCTGCTGGTGATAATTTATGTTCTGGTCCGTTGTCTGTTCTGCAGGATAACTGATTCAGAACACTTGAAAAGAAGGCTCCACTTATCAACAGTGCATAAAGAGTTGTCTGCCACACTGTTACATGCAAAAATACCTTTTGTGGGGTTGAAACGGGACATTGTGAGTATCTAACTTCTCCTTTCTTACAGAATTCTTATCAATGCTCTGCATATTTTACAGAAGGTGAGACCTTTTTAATGACTAAATTGTTCCTTTCCAATATCTCAGTGGTCTACATTGTGCCTCGACCTTCTATCCTTCGCTGCTCAACTGTTCAAAGGGTTTTTGACACTGGATGGCATCACTTTGTTTGCGACATGTAAAGTCCGCAGAATCTTCACCATGAAAACGGAGCCTTCAGGAATGTCAGATGACGGTAATGCACTCGGTCACCCAACCACATGATTTACACAAAAACAGATTTGTCGGCTTCTCTTCAAGCCTCATCTGTGTGTCTAATACACGCTGAAGATGTACAGTAGTTATACAGTTGCCACTTGGAATAGATCTGTCATCAATCTTGTAAGTTTGTATGACATAATGTTTGGAGAAAGAGAGGCAGAGAGCGTAGGCTGAAAGTTTCAAGGTGCTTTTATGTCTCCACGTCAGCACCAGTCAGCCAGCCATTGTGTTTTCAGGTTGTCTGTCCTACAGTATTCAGCCTATTGTTGTGAATCGTATCTCAATAATGGGAATTTCTTTAAATATTGAATAATATTCACTGGGTGGGGTCAAGGAGAAACTGACTGGATTTTGGTGGTTCAGAGATCATTGTGACCTCACAAAACAACATTTTGGCCACTTGTTTGTCATGTCTCAAGACGGTCTTCTTCAAATTTGACACAAAGATTTACAAGAACTCAAAGACTCTTTATTGGATTTTGTTGGGCAAAGGTCAAAGTTCATTTATCCATTCATCTAGGCCGTCAAATCTGATCAAATATTCACTTTGACCCAAGGATGAACTGATTAGAATTTGGTGATTGAAGGTCAACGTCACTGTGACCTCTCCAATTCATGCTCTATTTATGATACAATTAAACACGTTTGCCTGAAATGATATTATTTGATATTTTATATCCATCTTGTCAAAGGTCAGCTTCACTGTGTGCCATCATAATGTTCCGCAGGAACAGTTATGCTTGTTATTCAATGACCAGAAGTAAGTCAGGAAGGGGAGATTGTGACTGTACTTCCTGCAACTGTCCTGGTTGGCAGAGACACACAACTGTGAGGCAGAAACTCCAGATTGTTGAACTCTTATTTTTTCTCAGCATTGCAGAACCACAACAGCTGCATGCAGCGCTGGTAACTCAGTGCACACCTACGCTGCCTGTCACAAAAGACAGCTCTCATTTCGTATTTGTCAGCTGATCAAAGTGTTTAGGGTGCTACGTGACAACGTGATGATGTATCTGTGATTTATTGTGTGATTATGATTAATCTGAGATGGTTTCTCATTTTAACCTAGACATGTTTCTCAGTGGAGCTGGTCTCATGGACTCGATCCCTCGCAGCTGCCAGTTCCCACCACATGTAAACCACGTAACTCAGATGTTGAACATGGAGAATTTGCAGAAGGCAGAGATGAGCGCTGGCCTTGTGAACTCTGACTGTGGTGGGTAAGATTTTTAAAAAATTGAATAGCTCTGAATTGATCGATAGATCAATGATTTCATTTCAGGCTGCCGAGGAACATTTTACTTTAGTCAACAATACAGACTACTTCCATTTTGTGACCTTAACTGGACCCCTGTCCACATTCTTATGAGGTCTTCGGGTATAGGAGAGTATTTCATGGTTTGGGATAGGTCCATCATTTCAGTCAATGGAAACTGTATTTCTATGTACAATGAATAGTGTGCTTTGGTTGCATAGGGAAGGCCCTTTCCTGTTTTATAATGACAACCCCCCCCCCCCATGCACAAAGCAAGGTCTGTAAAGAAAAGGCTTTCCGGGTGTGGAGTGGAAAAAACTTCATTGGCCTGTACAGAACCCTGACCTCGACCCTAACCGGCACATTCAGGATGAAATGGAATCAAGCCAGGCCTCAGCCAACATCAAAGATCAGCTGGTTAGTGCTGTTGTGGCTGAATTGGAACAAATCCCTGCTGCCGCCTTTTCCTTACCTTAAATGCAAAATCTTATGGAAAGCACTCCTTGTAGAGTGGAGCCTGTTACAACACCACATTAATACCCATGTCTCTGGAATACGCTGTTGAACAAACACATAAAGACACACATGTATTCATAGAATGTGAATAAGTCTTTGCAGGAACTCTGAAGGTGTGAATTCATACATTTACAGTGCACAGACGCCACGATTCACCTTTGATAATGTACACAGAAGGAGGCGCACAAGCATCAGGGTGCCCAGACGGTTCCACGTTCAGAAATTGTTTTCTCTGAAGAGGCTGTGATGATAATCGATTTGTTTTCCTCGTGTGAAATTCTTGCGGTCTTCATTTTTGTGTTCATTTGCCCCTCACCTGTATTTAGAGAGCTGCAATTATCTCCTCATATAAGAAGATATGCACCAGTAATCCAGCTCTGCCGCCTCTGTGGCCTTTTTATCAGCGTTTATTTATTTGTTCTGACAGCTGTCTAAGTCATGTTGAGTCAACCGGTAATGCCCATGGAGGAGAGGAGGAACCACATGCAAAAAATATCTTTTCATAATTAGCATCTGCATTATTAGCATAACGTTCCTAATCATAATTAAAACAATTGCCATTAAAGTAGGCATCCAATTTAGCTGGGATGAAAGTTGCTTGGTTGATATCATTGCTTCAGTGCCCAATCTGTCAGAAACAGTTAAACGAAAGCCACAGCCATTTTTGTCATGCAACCACAAACAAATCCCAATACACCAAAGACATTCTGTTATTCAAGGTCAGTGTGATCTCTGCTCAAAACACTGTTTAGTGCATCAGATATCATACATTGTAACTCAGTTTTGTATCATCATTCATATTTTTATGTGTAACATTTTTTTTTTAAGTCATCCATTCCACCTTGTTTGTATCAGTTTGTTGGTTTTGTGTGTTTTGTGGATTAGGAGTGTGTGCTGTCTGCTGTGATGAGGATCAGACACGAGATGTGTTTTGCTGTTAGCACCAGTGGAGTTGTCCTAACGAGCCCTGCCACAAATAAAGCAGGGTCGGGTCATGGCCGTGCCAAGATTCCCACTGCAGCCCGTTATTTTCACATGCTGTTATGGAACACATTGATTCAATCAGCTCTGCGACAGAGTCCTATTCATATTCAACCATTTCTTTGTATGTGAACTGCACATTTTAATCAATTACCTCTAACACAATGTAGATCCCCTGCAGCTTATAGAATCATGTAAAAAAATAAATAAAAATCATTCATACACAGCTGTCCACAACCAGACTTAGAATACAAAGTTATCGTAGTATATATGGTCTGATTATGTTGGCAATATACAGGTGCATCTACATAAATTACTTTAACTAAATCACTTCATATTGAACTTTGTTTTCCTTTTTAGCCCCTCCCCCTGTCTCTCAAAGGGCCTTGCCTTTTGCAAGTCACAATTATAAGAATTTGTTCTTAATGACTTACCTGGTTAAATAAATTGAATGAAAAAAATAAAAGAGAATACAAGGTCAGCAGTCTTCCCCATGATAGTGTAGCTACTGAAGAGACCTTTTAAAAGCTCAGGAAACATTTGCAGCTGTTTGAAGTGTGACATCAAGTGAACCTTTTCACTATCTTCTAATGTTTTGATTCACTGAATTGTGGGTTTTCATTAAATGAAACCCATAATCATTAGAATTAAAATAAATCATGAAATATTTCAGTCTGTGTGTAACACATCTATATATTATATGTGTTTTACTATTTGAATTGAACAGCTGAAATAAATGAACTTTTCCATGATATTCTAATTTATTGATATGTGTCTGTATCTCAAAGGTACTGCACTACATACAGTGTAAAATACGTGATTTTAAAGTATTATCTTCACAGTAAAAGGCTTTGAGGGCTTTGTGGCTAGCCAGCCATCTTAAAAATACTCTTCTAAGCCCTTCACACTGAACAGGCTTCATGCTTGTATGTTTCAACAAAGTGAACACTGTAACTTTCATAAACCTGAGGCATAGTCTTTGGAAGTTGCAGTGGGTACTTGATCATTAGTTTGACTGACAATAGTTGAAGGAAATTGCCTAAAATTCGTGGTCTTTTCTATGATTTCACACAGTTCAATGATTAGTGATTGGCTGTACCAAAGGCAATCATAGACAAGGAAAATCTTATCCAAATAACAGATCGATAACAGCCAAAGCGTAATGGGGGAATTTCCTTGCAGTTCGTGATCACTCTAGCACGGCCAGACCGACCAGTTACCGACAAACCAGGTCCCAGGGTGCTTTGCAATCAGCCTCAGGCTCCAGGACTTCAGGACCAAGTCCTCTAACTGGAAGAAAAAGCAGTGTGGCCACAGATGGAATGGATAGAAATGCAGTCATTATCTCCAATAAGGTATATGCACGAGTCCCATAATAACACACATCTCCCTAATTGATTTGGACCATCATGTCGTAAGGTGCTGTAAGAACAAAGTAGAATACGTTGTCTTTAAATCTGCTTTTTCTTCTTTTGCTGTTTCCTCCAGGGATCCACTTTGAGTAGAAGGAACCAAAGGGTTTCCACGGAGAGTCAGATCATTTCCAAACTGAGGGAGAATTCACCACACGGAGAACCTTCACTTGCTGTTAATGGGGGTAAATTTGCTGAAGGGTTCACAGCGTCTTTTTATCTAGACACCTAAACATATTCTGGTCAGCCTGCTGTTTTATCGCCATATCACTTTTTAATTACTCTTTTCATTCCTCATTAGTTTGTTTTAATACACAGGAGCTTGGGTCTATCATCCGCTCATTTGAAGTCTTTAAGTGAAATGATAAATGGCTCTACAGGAAAATGTTTCAATGTAATCAGTAGTATACTTTGGTAGCATTCCCTGCACATCCATGGGTCTGAATTGTTGTTGATGGTGATACATGGGTTTGCTGCTACTCACCCTGGACCACAGTGAAAAGCAGCTAATGACAGAGGGAAGTCAGAAAGTAAGAAATAGTTTAGAGATACGTATATATTATATAGTCTAATTGTAATGCAGACCCAGCAGCAGAATGCTGAGGCAGAGCAAGTATATAAAAACAGTTTATTCTGCAAACAAATCCAAAATTGGAGCTGGAGGGGAAAAATGCAGTATATGAGGGACATGAGGTATTTGAGATGAGAGTAAGTCTGTGGGTGAGTATACTGTATATTATACAAGGGAACTGATAGGTCAGATTAAATACACTGAAATGTAAAATCTACTAAAAAAAAGAACTGGAAAAACAAAAAAAAGACAAGTTGTTGGGGAAGATCTAGAGAAGCTAAAGTTAATCAAGTTAATCATATGCACCGGATCAGGTGTTACGTTTCTGAAGCTATTTCATCTTGGTCTTGGTATGAGGAAAACATTTCATTATCTGAACATGAAATATAAAATGCATGAAATCTATGGAACAAATGGCTGTAAATGGTTATATAGAAAATGTCCTTTTGTGAGTGCAGTAGTCAGTGTGATATATAACAACATAATACAATCAAAATAACAATCACAATAACAAAGACATTCAATTGAATCACTGCGTTGAGTACATACTGTATAGTAATACTTGTTTCCCGATTTAATTGATGTTTTTTTTTTTGCTAATGCAATCAAGAAAATGTAGGGGAGACATGTAACAATATCTCCCCAATATGTATTCTGTCATTCCGGTGCTGAGATGAGGTTTTCAAAGTAGGTAGACATAGAGATATTTTCATTTTAAGAATTCAACTCTGCTGTTAAGAGTTCAGGGATGGCAGATATAGGTAAAACCACTCAGAGACCTTCTTAACATGGAAGAATAGCCCTGATGCCTGGGTTGAAGTATTCAGAGGTTTGAGAACATGACACTCAATCTTGTCTGTCCAACTTTGTCTGAAACTTTCCATGACTAAGTTCTTTGGGGGATACAGTATTAAACAAATCCCTATCTTAGTTCAAGGATGGCAGATATAGACTTGAACTATTCCGTGACCTTCTTTACATAGAAGAACAGCCCAGACACCTGGGTTGAGATATTGAGAGGTTATAGAACATAACTCAATAGTTAAAGAACATGATACTTATCTTTTCTCTTCCACTCAGACGTTAAGGGTGTAAGTGTTACCCAGTGAAACGTACCATATACTGTAACTAAAGACCTAATAGGTATCTGATAACAGATCTTTAACTACTAGGAATCTCAACAAGACAATATTAGAAATCGAGTGGTTAACATTCCAGTTTATCGTGATGCACAAAGTGAACAATAGTATCAATATTTAAGAAACAGATAATGCAACACACTCCATGTGTGGGAGCTCTGTTAAGCAAATCAACTTAAAGGTGAGGTTCTTGCTCTTTTCTTTAAATATCCAAACAGAACACTTCTAAATCAGACTTAGCACAGAAACACCATTCACATCTGGAGACCTTCAATCATCAGGGGGTCTTTTCACATGAAAATGAACTACTTAATCCTTTGTACTTCTCACACTGAGACCACCATTGAGTTCCCAAATGGTGAGGTTTGAACCTAGATGGTTGATTCATTTACAGATAACCAAAAGGCATAATACCATACACATTGTTTCAGAGACAACATTTCAGGGTGGGGGTCAGACTCTCTTACAAAAATGAGGAACCAGAAGACTTGTTTGCTATTCTATATTTAAAAAAATGAATCTTTATAGATGAGAATCACTCACCTCACTTTAAACCAAAGTGAATATAATATGCACCTTATGCAAATTATTCTAAGAGCTGTTTGACTATAGAAATGCTTGCAGGCAATGACAGCTCTTTTTGGCCTGATAGTGCACACAATTATTCTACTGTGTATCGGTAAAAGCATTACAAAAGAACCAACTCACACAGTATCTTCTCCCAACCAATTAATATAAGCTTTTACAGTTTGTCATACACCATCATTTGGGCATGACTGAATGCAAAAATGGAGGATTAAAATTCCTTAATTCAGTTGAACATAATGTTGCTGGATCTATTCCCTCCACACTGAATGAGTGTAAGAAGCTCAGTTACTGAAATGCCTTCATTAATAGGGATTTTCACGGTGCATAATCAGTTCAAGGATATGCTCCTGGCAAGCTCTAATAACATTGTTGTGTGGCTGTTGTTGTTTCATAAAAGCTTTTCTAATGTTGCAAGTGCTGTGTGTAGGAACACCTGGCAGGTTACAGCCCCGTCCACCAGCAGAGAAGCAGGGATCAAGGAGGCCCCGGGTCCTCAGCGCCGGGAGAGAGAGGCTGGCATCAGGTACTGCACATTATATTATATTATTATATATTATAGTCTGTTTGTGTACAGGGATGTACAGTTAGCTATGCTGAATGTGTAGTGCTGTGAAAAAGTATTTGACTTTCCTGATTTCTTACTTTTTTTTCAAATTTATCACACTTAAAGGAGCTTTATGTAAGACTGTGGCCAAAACTGTAGCTGCAGTCGAATTCAAAATACTGCAGCACGTTGCTTCCCCTACCCCTCCCTCCCAGACCTGCTCTGCCCTGCTCCAGCTTTGTGGCTATGGTACCCCTCACACAGTCTCTACGTAACCGAAACCGTGGCGATGTAGTAATAGACTGAAATAAAGTGGATAAAGCTGTATACATGCACTGGGAAAATGGATTATTGTGCAAAAAGCTTGTGTGTGTCCAAGGAGAAAATGAGCCACTCCGGCATCTGTCCTCAAATTCTTCTCCGCTTTCAGCCGTCTCCATTTATCTCCTTTACAGATCCTGGTTTTGTTTCCGCTTTTGTCGATCATGTTTCTGAGAGTCATAGTGAGGTCTTTTAGTAACGTCACACATAGTCCACAACGCTTGTAGCTGCAGCTCTGTGGTAACTGGTGGCAACCTGGATGCCCAAATGCTACTGACTTCATGATTGGGAGATAGTGGTGGGTGGAGCAACAGGCCAAAACACAAAAATCAAAACAAAAACATGATTTGTGTGCTTAAAATAAAAATTTTAAATGCAAATATTCAAGTATTTCAAAGTAACATGATTCCTTAGTCTCTGGTGACATATTGAGTGATTTCATGATTACTTGCCACATATTTCTTACATATAGCTCCTTTAAAAAAAAAAAGCTCTGCTCCATGGGGAGCAGAGCTTTCAGTTGCTCTGCTCCCAGACTCTGGAATTCTTTACCATCTCACATCCGTAACACCGACTCTCTCAAAACCCACTTGTTCAAAATTGCTTACTCCACCACCCCTCACTCTAACATTCCCCTTTATTCTGCACGGTTTTATTTATTTGTTCCTTTTATTTATTCATCCTTACTGATGTTTTAATGTTGTTTATTCTGTGTTTTGTGTTTTGGTGTTGTTTATTGATGATTTTAACTGCTGTAAAGTGTCCTTGAGTGGCATGAAAGGCGCTTTCTAAATAAAATGTATATATATGTATATATATATATATACATATATATATTTAAAATTTTGAGATCATCAAACATATTTTAATATAAGACCAAGACGACCCAAGTAAATACAAAATGCAGTTTTTTAAATAATGATTTAATTTATTAAGAGAATAAAGCTATCCAAACTTACACGTGAAAAAGTAATGCCCCCACCCATGAATCAACTATGATAAACCAAATGTGTTGAAAGCTGAGTTCAATGTCACTACCTGGGCCTGATCACTGTCATACCTGTTGAATCAAGAAATCAATTCCAATTGAACATGTCTGACAAAGGCTACGTTCAGACTGCAGGCAAAAATCTGATTTTTTTGTGGTCAAGTAGTACAGTATGAACACTCAAATCTGACCCGGATCCAATTTTTTAAAATCAGAATCCGGCCACTTCCATACAGTACGTGGTCCTGAATCAGATTCAGATCCGATTTTTTCCAATGGACCCCAGTGTGAACAGTGCAGGTGGATTTGATGCGACTTTTATGTCACTTTACAATGTTTACTCCAGGTTGTAATGACCTTGTTGAGGTTGTTTCTTAATAAACCGAACGCTGCCCAGCGGATTGAGACGCTTTAGGAGGTTTATAAACTAAAGTAATGGTAGCCTAACTGAAACTAAAACACAGAGTTTGGCTCCTTTTCTTCACTCTTTTCCTCCTCAGCAACTGCTCAGGCATTTTCCAGCTTCCATTTCACAGACATTTCGAAATAAAAGTGAAAATACTCATTCCCTCTATGTTTCCTGTACAACACTGTGCTACGCCTGGCGTAGTTCGGAACTGCAAACCGTTCAAACTGGAATCTGATATAGGCCACATTTTAGATGGTAATGTGAACAGCCAAATACAAGTGAAGTAGGATCAAATATCTCAAACAGCAAAACATCAATTTAAAAACAGATGAAAAAACTAAATGATTAACATCTATCAGTATGAGAATGGTTACAAGGCCATTGTATAATGTTTTGATGCTGTATGTTAATATATTGGGTTCAGATGCTGCTGCGCCCGGTCACGGCAGGCGGAGGAGTAAAACGAGGGAGAGGCGCACCCCTCCATCCAGCGGGCCAGAGGGCGGGCGGCAACCTCTGATCCGAACAGAACAGACAAAGCACCTAACAGCAGGTGAGGCCCACATCTGCTGTGACTGGCGAGCGTTCAAGGCAGCAGGAAGCAGCAGCAGGAGGACAGGTGTACTCTCACACCGAGCGCCGGTTTGATAGGTGTAAAGAGACAGCGAGTGATGGGAGCACAGGACAAAAGAGAATAATGTACGTGTTGAGGGATGTGGATGTCTACTTCGCATGGTGCAGTTTTACCGAGTAGCTCCTTAACACTTGAGGGAAAAAAACATACTCCTGCTCTTAATTCATGAATTAGATCACTTGAAAATATTGCATGAATTTTAATGAGCCTCATTGTGCATTACACACACCATGGCATTTGTTCTCTTTTTTGCTTAAATTGTGCACAACCTATGTCAAGGCCATTTACTGGATTTTTTTTTTTTTTTTGGTGTGGAAGTAGCCTGTAGTCCAATCAGCACCTCCCCCTAACCACACACAGGCATATACACACACTCACACACTCACCTACTCCTGCATTGTGCTGGCAAAAATGAGCGCATGTGCTCTGAAAGCTCATTTCTGGATGTTTCTCCACAGTAGTAAGCTCCTCTGCTGCCGCCCTGCCCAGAGATGGAAAGTAGTTAGTTCATTAATGGTAATGTGGCACATTAAATAAAAGTCAGAGGGACATCTCCTGGGCCTAGGGTTTGCCACACAGTGGGCAATTAGAGAAAGTGATTATACTGTCAAGAGGTTCAAATGTGCTCACTCATTCAGATACTTGCGGTTCTTTCTTTGAGCTATCATGGACTTAATAATTCAGTGTTTTCTTTCATGCACACCTGAACGTGTGTAACTTTCATTTAAGGTTTAACAAGCTTTTACCCCCCTCTGGATATATACAGTATTCAAACTTGTACTAGTGTCAGGTTCTGTAACACTGCTGTAATATCTGTCTGTTTTTCCTTGAACAAAACCCCCCAAAAAACCCCAAAATGAGATCAATAATTGCTTGGAAAATAGATAGCCAGTTCAATTTAAGCATGTTTGGACTGAGCTGCTGCTTCATGAGTGAAAATTCGACAGTAAACTGTTGTTCACAGTACTGATTATGTTGTTTATATTGTAATATTGTCATTAAGGTATTAGAGTAGCAAGGGCCATCAAATGAACCCTACAGAAATGTTTCTGCAAGAGAAATTAATGTTCACTTTTGGCAAGCAGTGGAATTCATTACAATCTTACAGTGTTGTTGTGAATTTTTATGTGTGTATAGTTAAATGAACTGAGAATGACATCAACCACATTATGAAAACATTAAAAAGGGGCTATATTACTCAGTGTAATTACACTACTATAATTATTCTATACCCTAATTTGTAGCCAAGTCCTCCATGTTTATTCTAAAAGCATTATAGACTTTGTACATTCAAAACTCTATTATTTTATGATGCTGCTATGCAACCAAATCTTTTTCAAAGAGAGAATTTCCTCCTATTCAGGCGAAATCCGTCTTTCTTTTGTCTTGTCTTATGACCTTTTATTTTAGATGAGGTCACTGCTGTGGAGGAAAGTTTCGGAGCGGCTCCCGACCCAGCGGAGTGTCTCCCCTGCGCCATCCGTCCAGGTTCGTCTCCTGACCTGCGGGTCCGAAGCAGCTGGGAGAGTAATGAGGGGTCCGAGCCCCAACTCAGTCTGCAGGAGGAGGTGTTCATTTTCTCATCCCAGCCTCACTCACCCAAAGGAGGGCAAGGCCAGGGTGACCAGGAGAAGATAGAGATGGGAGATGAGCGGGTTCAGAGGAGGAGCGGCAGGCGGCATGAGGCTCAGCCTGAAGATGACTTCATCGGGAGTGAAAGTGATGAGGTATGCTTTGTTCCGCAGACACATATGCAGGCCGTCCTCAGAATGCATCTTCTGTGGATCTGAGTATAATGACCACCGACCTTGAAAAAGTAATTAAGCTACATTACCTCTACATACACTAGCGGTTTAAACAAATACCAGAGAATTTACCAGATCCATTTCTCCATTTAAAGCCCACTGTGTAACTCCTCTTGTTATCTATTAACAAAAAATTATTATTTCATTTAAAAGAATGTGTGTCATTAATTAGTAATTACCCCAATCAACAAACTGAAGTGTTCTGGTAAGCTGTGAATTTGTCATTCATACAGTTTATACAGTACATAGAGCAGGTAAGCTCAATGCAGGCTGTCATGTTGTGCCGCAATCTTGAACTGTATGTTCAGTGGCAGCGTGACGTGACCGTAGGTAACCACGGAAACACTGACTCACCGGCAGAGATGGGAATAACGGCGTTACTCATGGCGATACTTTTTTCAGTAACGAGTAATGTTACTGTTTCCCCCGTTATAACACAGTTACTGTTACTGACAATAAAATGCACCGGTACTTGACTCAAGAATGTCCGTTACAAAATAGTACACCCATTAAAGTATACGCTACACATTTTTTTTCAGTCCATCTAATCAACTAGTTGGAAAAAAGCTGTTTATAACTAACCAACTCACTCAGTATTCCTCCACTCAGGCAGGCTCCATAACGTTGCACAACGAACCACTTGTTTGTTTGTTTATCCCGTTCCGTGCAGCGGCGGTTGTCCATCTGCCCAATTTCACGTGAATGCAGCATAAAGAATATAATTGAGTTGGAACCTCACTGCTAGATCGGAGACATTTTTACACAGTGGAGTAACAGTGTTTGCAACAGTAGTCTAATTTAATCTCAGTTTATCAGCAAATAATCAGAGCATTATAATTATTTTGATCAAATTAGAAATAGAAACTTCAAGTGTTAGTATTTTATTTATTTATTGGTTTATTTAACAGGGACAATGCAACACTAATCGACAGTGTTTTAAAAAAACAACAACAAAAAACAAACTGCAAGTGAGCTAGAGTTAGCCAGTAGGACTAATTTTCATCCGTTGTCCCAGGCCAGATGTTAAAGGATCAGATCAGTTACACCTCAGAATTTGTATTCTGGAGTGTAGTCTATCGTACTGTCACACATTTTGCATTATACTTTGACTTAAAGGTTCATGAGGCAAGAAATGCACATGCGTTTTAAGTTTTTTACTGCTAATGGGCGATGAAGCGTTAAAAACCAAAAAGAATGAGCCCACCCGCGTATCTCTCCGTTGCCTTGAACAGGCTGTGTGCTGCATAATGCGCTGCAATTCTGGGTCCGAATTTCCCGCGCTGTCCGCGGATGTGACGTCAAATGACGCTGCATGCGCGTCCTCGACAGCTTCGGCTTTCACTGCTTGCGACTAGCGGTCGGCGGATGTCTTGCAGCCTGAACAGTCATGTGAGCAGCGAGTAGAGAAATAATGTCACTTTCTTACATTTTAATATTTTTTCATGCGAGAAAGTGACGGTTTAGATTCCCAATCTGTTGTCAGTTTATCCAAATAACGTCTGTAAGTACTAGATTTGCTCCGACATTTTTCGGAGGAGTGCAGAGCCACACACACGCAGCAGCAGCAGCGGCTCGTCACAGAGGCTGCAGCCGGGGAGCTGAGCTCATCGGCCGGGCAACCTCTGTCCTCTGTCCTCCTCCTCCCAGGGAAGAAAACGAGCCGAGTAACTTCCCCACAGGTTTTTAGAGGTTTTCTGCCGGCTGGTTGAATTGTTTTGATGAGATAAATGCTGGATGAAATCTAACAGTGGCACTGTGGCAGTCGGATATTAGTTCATGAATGAAAAGTGAAGCTTGTGTGTGAGCAGCGCAGCCTTGGGGCTCTGTACGTACAAAAATCACCATATTTAGGCTACTTCAATAAATAAATAGTTTTATAATGAGCCGATTGATTCATCCGTGGTCAGTTTATGCAAACAACGCCTGTAAGGAAATTCCGAACACGTCGGAGGAGCAGAGCCACTAGAGCAGCCGAGTGGCACCAGTGGCTCACAGAGGCGGCGGCGGCGGCCGCTGCTGACCTGATGCCCGGGCGGTCAACCTCCCGATGTCGCGGTAAATTGAGCACTGTACAATGAGCGCGGCACGGCGCATTTACTGTTTATTAACAGCCAGGCGGTGTGTGTGTGTCTGTGTCTGCGTGTGTCTCTGTGTGTGTCTCTGTGTGTATGTGTGTGTGTGTGTGTGTGTGTGTGTGTGTCTGTGTGTGTGTCTCTTTGTGTGTCTGCTCTGTGTCGTGAGACAGCAGGGAGAGGGGCTGACTGGCAGAGATGAGAGATAGGCTAGTGAAAAATGTTCTTTTTTTTTCTGTGAGAGACTGCTGCGGCGGACACAAACCAAACTGTGGCGGCTGATTAATGAAAAACACCGGTATAGTAACGTTATGCCGTTTCCAATTCAGCCACAGTGTCACTGTCACAGCATCAGCTGCACTGCTGTGGAGAGTTGATGCGCGCTCCCGCACCAGCTTGGCTGATATGGCTGCAGTAACCCTGACGGCCGCTACGGCCGTTGTATCGCTAGTGAGTTTTATTCCTCGATCTTGCCTCAAGCACCTTTAACAGGTCAGTATAATAACCCTTATTTATCACCAGATAATGTATGCATGGTTCTGTGAAAGTATTTTTCTTTATGCTGAACAGGGAGTGCAAAGATGACTACCTTCAATGAAATGCTAATTGCTTTTACTTATATAAAATGTTATAATAAATTTGATAATTCAGATGTAAGAGCCTCATTTTGTTGCGCCACTGATTAGCTCAGCCTTAATATAATGACATTCAAGTACCACGTTCTGTGCTTTACCATTAATAGTTTTTAACTCACTTTTTTTTTTGGATGATGTGGATCCAGACAATATCCAAATAGTATGTAAGATCAATAGTATCAAGCAGGAGGAAACGTTCTCCAAAACATGAGAAATAAATGGGGGCCTCTCTCAAGACTCACCATGTTCCTCTGATACTGTTTGCATGTGCAGATGTGCACTTCTGGAGCTAAGAAAACAAAACAATATAAAACGAGTTTGTTTGAAAAAATATTATGCTTTTCATGGTGACCTTTCTAAACTGCGGATATGGCTGGTGTCTCCTGCAGCGCTCTGTCAGGAGTTGACATTTTTCTGTAGATTTTTTGCATTTCCTGTTGATTTGGAGAATAATGTTATATCTATATTCGCCTCTTTTTAAAGTGCACAACCTTCTCAATTTACGTGGCTGTCATTTTACAGTTTGTACAAGCCAAAAAGAGCATTATACCAGCTTATATTAGAGTTGGACTACTCCCCAAAACAAAAACTATGGGAGACAGCACTACAAGTTGCTCTCAGAAAGGTGGGGGGGAAACAGACACACAAACACACACACACACCAAAGCTGAATGCTGTCCTAATAGTGAACCTATTAAAATACTCTTGAAAGTAGCGAACACCCACCCACCCACCATCACAAAGCGTTGTCAGGGCTTTGACTAGTAGACTATAATGTGCAGCATCTTTTTTTCTTTCTCCTGCTTTTCAAAAGACTTGCTGTACCCTGCTGTCAATACAGTGCATCTGAACACACAACTGTGTGATTGAAAAACTATAGTAGGTAACCACTGGCATTTCTAAACTTCTTTCAACTCTGTTGCCCCTAACATTGCTCAGACTATAGCTACATAGTCTATAGTTCATTTCCTTCTCCACCTTCATATGTGGAAATGGCTAATGTAGATTTTTGGAGAGTGTCCACTGTCTACTGGTGCTTTGGAAAAGTAACTGATAGAAATGATAGAAAGTGATAGTGATAGAAATGCATGCAAATAAAATAAAATTATAGCACTTCACAATGAAATAACACTGAAAGTGTGTCTGAGGGGGGTGTTTAAATGAGCACCTCTTCAAATTAACACATTAAAATCAGCTGCCATCACTTAGTATGAACTAGGGTTAGAGGGTGAAAAAGAAGTGTATCATCTCATTCCCTACGTGCAGAGTTAGTCATTTGATGCAGATGCAGAGTATTTTGACACGACCTGCAGAGAGAAGGGCATTTTATCTGTTTACTGCCTTCCCACCCACAAGTTTCCAATGAGATGGTCATTTTGAAAATGACTGTTCTTCACAGGGGAAATAGAGAGCGAATCACACTTGTTTGTAATATCCAAAGAAAAGACACAATGGCTATTCCCTTAGGTATCCAAAAATATCATAAGTTGGGTAACCACAGCTTTCATAACTATAAAGTACGCTCCAGCTGGGGTACGGTTAAATGTTTTTCTGTGATAGATTTTTATGATGGCTGATTGAGCAAGGCAAAGTATGGTACTGTAGAATAGAAAACTGCAAACTGCGTATTGCCACAAATGTTGAAAACACGCCGCATTGCATGACTGCAGGAGTTATTGTAACGACGTCTTCCAACAGGGTGAAAATGAAAGCCATCAGCTGTGAAAGTTCATTTGAATTATGAGCTTTTCTAATTGTGCTGCACAGTTTCTTTCAAATATTCATTCCGGCCTTAATCGCTGCTGCTGACAAAACAGGTTGCTAATGCCGTCTCAATGGCCACAGTTTAACCAAAGCCTCAGTTCAATTGCCAAAAGGAGAATCACATACCTGGTTTAAATTAAATAACATTTCAGCATTCAGTTTCCTAATACACTGGCATTACCGAGCAGTATCAGGAGGTCAGACAACCAGCTGTGCATGAGGTGCAGGAGGATTTTGTTGAAGGGATTAAAGGGACATCATTTTTGTTGACATCAGGATAATAGTTAAATACAATTCCAAAAGAATGTCTTTCCTCAGCAAAGGAATTGTTGCAGGGAGGCAGACGCAGTGTAGGAATGTATTGGTTCCTGCTGAAAACAACAATTAATGAGCCATACAGACAAATATAATGACAAAGATTCAATATGTCAACCAAGAGAGGAATTCTGTTTCTCAACTCTCATGAACCACATTTGATAAGTTAGTGAGCTGTGATGACTTTGTTAAACTATGTTCAGCCATTTACATGGCTTGAAATTTGTATTGTAATGGTGAGGAGGAAATCTGCTGTAAACCAATTTCCAAAGTCAGATAATTAGAATCCTACAGTATATTTTATTACTGTAAGAATATCAAAAGATATAAGCAAAATATTTTTTTGTTAATTCTGCTATAAATTTGGAAATTCAACCTGCATGCACAAGGATGTCATGAACAATCACATTTAGAGACACTGTCCATCTTTGCAATTCCAAGGCAACAGATATTCAAATTGTAAGTTGTAACAGACAAATCAGTCTGATATACAGGTTATCTTCCTTAAGCACAGAAGTGCTGGGTGTAGAGGACATTTTTCTGCATTATTCATGCAGGTAATACATGGATGAAATGAAAAATCTCATTTTGGGGGTTTAGGAAACCACCAAGCATTACAGATTGAAAAAGAATGAACGCTGAGATTCTACCGCTCTATAGAGCACATACTGTATGTGAAAAATAGGAATTAAACTGATTTTTTGGTATTAAATGTCATCTTGCAGAAAAGCTCGTGTACACATCCCAAAAATAGGCCTGTGTCTAACAAAAACCTGCTGCAACTGCATTTGAAGTCAGTACAAAAGCGCCACTAGTATAAAATGGTTTGAACAGACCAACTTGCCAACTTCATACAACCACACACTGTCACCAGCAAGAATAATGCAACATGCTGGATTTCAAAGGCTACGAATGCCAGACCTCACTAGTAGTCAACATTCTCATTAATAAAATAGATTTACATGTAAATTGCATCACATGTGATAGAGGTTGTGACACATTTTTTACGACTTGACCTAACATTTTCAGCACTTTAAGCCTTAGCTTGCTAAACTACCATATTCCACCACCCTGGCTACAGTCATAAGTGTGGTTAGTTGGCATCTGACGAAAGTTGGCCTGATTTTGATTTTCATTCATTTATGGCAGGTTGCTCAATTCTCAACTTGGAGCAATATCATCTTTCAAGGTGTTGCATCAGGTTCATGCAATTCTTTTGAGCTAACGTTTGTTCTTAAACATAGAGAAATATTAAAAGCAAAACAAAGCAATGAACTTTCAGTGTATGAACTACTTTGAAATGCAGGAGATACAATGGACCAAAGTAAAATTAGTCACATATTCAGGGAAAATACTGTTATTTTGATACAGTGATAACTGTGCAGTGGAGCAGAAAACTGCATCCGTCTCCAACTCAGACTTAACCACCGGTCAAATCAACGTGTTCTCCACACACAGGCTAGCACACACACTTATGCTGCACCCACATGACACATGCCACCCCCATATAAGGCCTTTTATAATAAATAATAAATGTTATTCATTGTTTATTCGCCTACATTTATGAAAATGATAAAGCATTGAAGGAAAAGCAAAAACAAACAGACGGGGCAGGTGAGATAAAGTCCTCCAGGGGCTTATGATAACCTTTCACCTGAAAACAAACCTCAAAGATGAAGAAAACTCAACAAAAAAAAGGGACGGCCAAGGAAAGCAGTGGAGAGTCTTGCAGTACTCAGGAAAGTCACAAGTTGTTAGATTCCATGTCTGGATTAACTTAATATCTGTTGACATGCTGGCAAACTGGTACTAGAATGTTTCATGGAGGAAGATGCAGCGTATTTAATAAGCTATCATTTGATATATAGAGAGATATACACCAATCAAGCGTAATATTATGAACACTGACAGGTATAACAGTGAATAACTCTTCATCATGACACCTAGTAGGTGGGATATAATAGGCAGCAGCAGGTGAACATGTTCTCCTCAGAGTTGATGTGTTAGAAGCAGGAAAAATGTTCACGTTACGGATCTGATCCAGTTCTCCAAGGACGACTGGGTCTCTCTCTTGTGGGCTGTTCCCGGTCTGCAGTGGTCTGGATCTATCTGGTCCAAGGAAGGAAGAGTGGTGAAGCGGCCACAGGCTCATTGATACACGTGGGGAGAGAAGGCTGGCCCGTGTGCTCCATCCAACAGACCAGCTACTGTTGCTCAGACTGCTCAACAAGTTCATGCTGCTTCTGATAGAAAGCTGTCAGAACACACAGTGCAGCAGTTTGTTGGGACCAACACAATATTAGACAGGTGGTCACAATGTTAGGCCTGATCGGTGTATACATTGTATGCAATTCATATTGGTTTAGATATTGCAGACAAGCAGTATCAAATAAATTCTTTGTCACAAACCTACAGTGGCAAGAAAAATTATGTCAACCCTGTTTTTTGTTCTTAAAGGTCCAGTGTGTAAAATGGGGGAAAACCATGATATCTAGCGTTCAGATTCTAGTTTGCAGCGCTCACCCGCTCGCTCACACTCACCCCTCCCGTTGGCAAAGTGACAGTGGCCTCCGAGGACAAAAAAACTTGTTCACCACGACTGGGAGTATTTCAGGAACATGGAGCATTTGTTGGTTTATTTATGAACGTGAAACATTTGAAACTGGATTTTTCATTTGGGCTGCCACACAAACATGGTGGTGCAAGATGGCGACACTCTAAAGCAAGACCCTTGCTATATTTATAAAAGAAGAATTATAAGGTCACGAAAACCGAACACATTTTATTTTATAGCCATTATACACTTATATTCATGGGTAGTTTATTCAGATTTTGCCAATAAACCTTGCCAGTTATTACACACTGGACCTTTAAGTTGTCATAAAATGTGATCTGATGTTTATCGAAGTCACAAACAGCATGTGCTTAAGATAATAACACACAAACAACTCTAATCTTTTTTGTTTATTGAACACAGCAATTAAGCACTTACAGTGCTAATGGAAAAATTAGCAATTAGCGAGCCATTTGGATGGATGGATTTAATAACTGGTCGAACCTCCTTTGGCAGCAATAACCTCAAACCAGAACTTGTGTGTCTCAGACATGCACCAGGCTCAGGAGGAATGTTCCCATGATGTCTGGTATGAACGTTCCTCTGCATGCTGCAACAAAATTTCCATTGGGTTAAACAGGACTCAAAAGGTTGATTTTCATTGGTTGGGGTCATTCTGTCGTCAATTTACATTGATGATTCGGGACATTTTCCCTCTCAACTTCTACTGAGCTTCAGCAGGTGGACCGCCATCCTGGCGTCAACCTACAGTAGAAGGTACATTGATGCACATGGGGAACTCATTTTTCTCCTTGATAATGGCTAGCTGGAAGGCTCGGAGCCAGTAAACAATGCTCCCTCCACCCTACCTTACCTTCAGGATGTTGTTTTCATGTTGGTTGTGTAGTGCGGTTCTAACACCATGCTCAGTTCAGCTTCTGTTCCATCAGCCTTTAAAACCTCTCCCTGGTATCACTGTGGAGTGATTAGGTGCTCCTTGGCAAACCTTAGGCACATAGTGATGTTGTATTCCTGGCATGGTAGCCATGTGAGCACAGATGTTAAGCAGTTCCAATAATTCCTTTAAGCCTTTAGCTGTTACACTGAGGGTCTAAATTACATTACCGAGCATCTGCGTTGTGCCTTTAGAGTCGTCTCAACCGGGTGCTCGCTCCTAGAGAGAGTAGCCACGGAGCTATGTAATTGTCACTTACAGAATGAACTCTAATCTCTTTGAGATTATTTTGTAAGTAACCCTTTCCAGCTTTATGCAAATCAACAATCCTTGATCTTAAGTCATCGGAGATCTCCTTGGTCACATTAGCAGATGTTGCTTTTGTGAATAGCATCCTCTCCAGATCATAAGTAGTCAAAAGAAGTTCTAACGCAAACATCTAGTCCCTAACTTGATTTAGCTTAATGTTTGAGTGGTGTTTTCAGCATGGATAAGAATGAAGCCAACAATCACAAGATACTTTGGTTCATAAGTATAACTTACATGAAGATCTGATCATATTTTAAGGCAAATTCATACATAGATGCAGATAATTCCAAAGGGTTCACTTACTCTTTCTCGGCACTGTATGTTTTGAATATAAAACATTCACCCAGCCGTACACTTGAATATTAGAGCTGAAAAGTTTGTAGCTTGCTCCTTCGTGGACGACTGCAGCTTTGATTCACAAACACTCCCAAGGGATTCCAGCTGTGACCCAGTTTCACGGTGAAAGAATAAGTATCAAAACGTCCACATAAACTTTCCATCACTTCTTCAACATAATCACTTCTGTCCACACATAACTAAATGCACCGTGTGTTCCTGTCGCTACATACACAGTTTTGGCCAGTTTCTCGTTTGCTGTTCACACTCGCTGCGCTTGCATACTAAATTGGTCTGGGGTTCTAAGGATGGTCATCTGGTTCAAATGTGTTGTGGTGTGACATAAGTGTTTTTTTTTCTGCTGCAGGAGTTTTTTGAAAAGTTTCTGTGGGTGTTTTGATACTTTTCTGGCAGTGAAACTGGGTCACAATTTGAATCCATTGTTGCTGTTGTGAATCTAGCCGGTGTCCTCTGTAAAAAAAAAAAGACCAAACTTTTTAGAACCACACATCTTTCAAGCCCACAGGGGTGACTGTTTAATATTCAAAAACATTTCATCGGAGTAGTCCTTTAATGTCGAATAGAACCCCGTACTGTGTCTGTATTTGCAGTGTGTTATGTTGCCTGATTGGTAGGCAACAGATTTTTTTGAATTACATTAGAGTGTTAACTTCCAATCTGAAGGTGGGAAAGATTAGCAGACTTAAAGAGAATGTCATTAGCCTTTTTAAACGTGAGGTTAATTTAAAAATGAGCCACCGACACCTACTCAATCCCAGTGACTGTTTGCCATCTCATTATCATGTTTCATTAAGCACACAACAATCTAAAGGGCAGAACATAACGTTTCAGTTGCTCACTAACAGGAATATTACAAACAGTCTAAGTATGGTAGTATGCTCTAAGGTCACCACAACTTATCCCTGTTTACAGTGCGTTTTACAGCCATTCCGCTGCACTTGTTGTTCATTTAAGTATTTGTATTTCTTGTAGGACAAGAGCTACACCACATTCCAGCAGCAAAGAACTAGCACTGAGTCCAAGCCTGCTACTCCCAGAACTCCAGATCCTGCTTTGAATATGCATGTTCAAGTCCATTCTAAATCCTCTAATGGGATGGACCAAACATCAGCGACCAACACCAACACTCATACTCAACCTCCATCCAGTGGGAGAAGTGAACTAGCTCAGATGGTCCCCACTCGCTGCCTCTCACCCGGTGCCACACTGGAGCGCAAGTGTGCTCCATGTGGATCACAAGTAATGGACCAGGCTCTGGTTGGGAAGAGCAGTGTAATCATCTCCAGGAAACTCCTACAAGAAGCCATATTGGCTGCTTCCCCACAAAACAAGGTACCCCTTGAGAATTTTAACAAGCAACACGCCGCATGGAGAGTGCTATATTTTCTGACACAGAGACAAACATATAAATCACTATAATTTAGAATGTCTTCCTCCTAATTATCTGAATAGCTGTCCATCAGCCAACAACCCTAATTGTCTTCGCTATGAGATGTCCTCGTTTGATTCTGCATTACATTGCTAATAAAAATGGAAAACCTCTCATTGTGTAAACACTCAGAGAAAATATTGGACAGATGTGATAGTAATCTAACAAGACGTATAAAAACAAGCCTGACCTCTCTACAAACATCTTTGCATTCTTCTTTTTTTTCTTCAGTTTATTCATAATGATATTTGATGTAAAAATATGACAGTTGCTTAAAAGAAAAGAGAATGAGCAGGGTGTTTATTCAGATGTGTCAGTAGGTGCGTTTCCATTACCCCTTGAAATGCGCAAAACCTAAATATCGAAATTAAAAACTGGTAATGGAAACACCTACATTTCGAAAAAACTCTCAAATATCGCAAAAAAGTTTTTACGCTCTCATGAGGTGGTTTTTGAGACGTATCGATACAAACGTGTATCGCAAAAGTGTAATGGAAACACTTTTTTCGCTTTTCTACACGTCACCGGCGTCAGCGGAGTTGTGTGTGTCCACGCTGTGTTGGTTTATGTAACTTGAGGGGACAAATGAACCACATGTTTATTGTAATGCATTGCTGACCTGGGCATTGTTTCTCAATAAATTAGAAAAACCTTTCCTATCATTCCCCTTTTCCGTGCATGGTTGAAGGAGATTGGCTCGCATCTACGTTCCCACTCCCTCCTGCGCTGAAATGTCACCTTAAGTCACATAAACCAGTATGGGTGTGTGGACAATTCTGGCATTTGCATCCATTCCATATCATTCAGCCTCAACGGAGGCAACCGTGCTTGAGCAGCTTGGGTTCGAGGTGGTGTGAGTGCGGGCCAGCGGGGGAGAGGGGAGGGGGCATTAGAGCTTCGGTGCGGAACAACTGGCCCGTGTGAGTGCGTCCTTATTTGTGGCCGCTGCAGCGCCACACAGGCTTTGCCTTTCCGTAATCAAGCGCTGTTTTTGTCTTTGTTAAAAACAATAACAGCAACAGCTGTAGGCAGCTGAGATCGCTGTGCCGTCACCATAGAAACGCAAGACGCATTTACGGCTCATTCGCAAAATACCTTTCAATGGAAACACCCGCAAATAGCAATTGCACTTTTTCGAAGTTTCAGAAATATCGCTTTTATTTTGCGAAAATCTGTAATGGAAACGCAGCTACTGTTGTCGTCTCTCAGGGTTAACATGTAGTCCATAACTCGAGGAGAATGAACCTAACTGCTCTGAGTTTGAGGCTCTTTTAGCTGTCTTGTCTTGGTTTTATGGCCTGAAATTTGACTGTAGAGTTGAGTCTGAACGGCTCTTACTCACATACTGTATAGGTAGAAAGCAAAACAAAAAAAACCTGTGTATGCTATTTGCATAGCATAGATCGACAGAGACCACTGCAAAATAAGAAAAGAGTAATTATTTGATGTTTAACCCACTCAGAGGTTCATTAATGTATCTTGGTTGACTGCTAACCAGTATGATTAAGAGTCTATTGAATGTACCTGTTTAAAGCTATAGTCATCATTACACACATACACTGTCCATAGATATCAGGGATGCCAGCTCGCTATACCTTTAAAACAAAGCTCAAAAAAAGCATTTAAATCGCTTTGCATTTTGATTTATTTGATACGTTCTATGCTTATTATATGAATTTAATTTTCACTTCATAAAATAGGTCTTCCGTTTTCTTTTCTTTTTTGCATTTAGTTACTGTATATGCTCTTTTTTTCCATCTTATGTTACATTATTGTTTTAAATTTTTGTTGTAAAGCACTTTGAGCTGCATTTTTTGTATGCAAGGTGCTATACAAATAAAGTTATGATTATTACATCTAAAAATCATTAGTAGGTAGTTTAGAGTTAAAATTAGAATAGGCACTGTAGGCCTTCTGTCTAGTTGTCCGTCTACCTCTATAGAAATGTGTGATCACTGCTGATTTGGATGACTAAGAGAGGACTGGTTAAAATGTTTCTATTGCCTTGCTGAGCGCCATCAGACTATGGTCTGTTACAAATTGTGGTAGGCCGCTCCTCCAGTTGAAAAAAACCAGGATCAGAGGGATAGTCAACTGGAGCGATCACAGGGCCTGAAGGGAGATCTGTCACTTGGCTGTTGCTTTCTGCGTTTACACAACTCACTGCTGAGACATATCCCAGCATCCTTCATCAGTGCAGCTCCTGACTGCTGATTTGTGTCGACTCTCGCAGGCAGCATGCAGTGAAGGCTTTTGACTGAAAGGTTGTCAGAGAAATATGACATGGAGTTTGTTTCCCTCCCTGCAGCCCTGGTTTATTGACTGCCATTGATTTAACACCATGGCAACGCCAGACTTCCTTGCACTTTGTCAGACGAATCAAGTTAGCATAGCACTCTCTTAAACCGATAGATCTACTTTAAAGACATTTCCTCTGGGGGTCAAAACAATGGCTTTTGTCCAGCTGCTCTAAGTCTACTGTGTGTTGAAGATTTACACTAGTTTGTTGGCCGTACCGTACCGCACATTTGGTAAATTTTGTGGATTTAGTTTATATGTGTGGCTGTGACTAAGTATTGTCTCTTGGATTGCCTCCAGTAATCTCTGTTTTTATGGGCGATTGTTTTAAAGGAAGAAGAAGAGAAACCGGAGCCTGTTGATTCCAGTCATTCTGACATACACCTGCTTGGCAGTCTCAGGATGGCGCACGGGGATGGTGATGACGAGGAGCTCCGAATGCTGGCAAGCCTAAAAAGGGAGCAGGAGGAAGATGAGTGCAGAGCCTCGGGCCTGCGCGCATCTCAGATCCACCAGTGTAACGTCGGCGTCAGCGTGAGCAGCGACGACGCCTCGACTTGGACCCACATCTCCACGGTCTGTGCCGATACGCTCCGCCGCCGCATATGATCTGTCACTGTTGATGCATCGTTAACAAGCAACATACACATGCAACTTAACTACAAATTACAATCATTAGTAGGTTCTCCCTCTTTCTGTCTCCGTCTGGAATAATTTCTGTGACCCTCCCTGATCCTCACCTGCTAATTTCCATTTCAATCCTCCAACTCATGCTACCGGAATGTGCTAATGCACCTCGTTCTCCAGTATGTTTTCTGCATTACAAAAGATTATGTAGATAGAAACACTTTAATTGGCCTCTTACAGCTTTTAAAAGTACACTGGCATAATATCCACAGTTCCCCTCAGAGACTAAAAATTATTTAGGTCATCTGAAATTATCCCCAGAAGTCTTTTTAGAATTCAAAGATGGTATAGTTTGCTCTTGGCTATTGAAGGTCATTTAGATCTATGGTCCATTAGCATAAGCACATTGCACTTATGAAGAGAGAACACTGCCCTGCTTGGCTCTACTGGGTCCACTGTACCATCTCCAGTGAGTACAGTCATTACAGATTCTTGAGTTATAGGCCTTACCATTCCTGTACATGCAGGTATCCGTTAATATACTGAGATTCAAGCAGAGGACAATGAATAGTGGTATTACCTCAGGGATTATCATTTCATGGGCCCTTTTTTGAGGACACAGTGATGTGGTAACCAGTAAAAATGTGCACCTTCAGACCTCAGAGTGGGTTCAGTTTTCTACGGGGACGGGATGAGACTTACATTTGACTTTATCAAGCCCTGAGGTGATGTTTCTTGAATCAGCTGCACTGCTTTACAATTCTAAATTCATATGGCAACAGCACCACCAACAGCATATTAAGAAAATGCTTGGCCAATAAAGACAGAAAGAGAAGGAGAGATTCAGAAAGATACTGACAATAAAACCGCTTTTTTTTTAAGACAAATATATTCATGGCTTGACTGCGACCAGTAAACCTGCAAAGTGGCCTAATAAATGTCAGTCAGAGATAAAAACAAGAGGGCGATTATGATTATGGCAACTGGACAGAGAACAGTTAGTGTGTGGGGCTTGGAGTCCTCCACTGGAGCTGACAAACGGTTTGGTTGTTGTGAGATAAGTGGTCCCTGCTGTTGACATCCATCCTGCTGCAGTTTAACTTTACCAGTTTAGATGGACTCTCACCCCCAGGGCATTGTATGCTTTTCTTCAGTGACAGGGTTGAACACAGTAGAATCAAGTTGTAGATGTATCATTGTGTAAAATTAGATTTAAAGGGATAGTTCAACATTTTGGCAAATACGCCTATTGCCATAATCCCTATAGTCATAGCAGTAGGTTAATTACTTTTAATTGTCGGTGCATGTTGTTTTGAGATCTGCAGGGCAGAGACGCGAGCTGCTCAGCTAACGCAATGGAGGCAAATGGTATTTTCGCCTTTCCCTCAACAAACTCATCAAATACAGTACACAACCCAATAAATCACACACACTTGTGGACAATGTGACCTGCGCTTTCACCATGCTATGAAATAATAATGTAACATTATGAGACAGAGTTGTTTTCGAGGCAAATGCATAGCCGGAACTACATTCCAGACAGACTGGGCGGAGTGATTTTAAAAGTAGTTCCGAGTATTTGCTTCATGTGTCGTAATGTTACATAATGTTACTATTCCTTTAAAAAGGGACTGTATCCCTTTAAGACAGTTTGGTGTGTGTGTGTGTGTGTGTGTGTGTGTGAGTTTATGTTTTTCCGCTAAAGCCAAAATGTCTAGTTAGAGCTACAAATCGTAATGATTGGATCAATGACGAGGAGCAAGCAGCCATGATATTTACAATAGTATCTGTTTTCTCTTGATTTTAAAAGGGTCTGTTTCTTCCTTCACAGTGGCTGCTCCACTGACTATATGTCACTTCCATGTTCTCCAATGGAGATGTTGGGTAGTTACTGTTGACATGATGATAAGCTACCAAAATCGTTGTAATGATGAGACCAAAAGTTTCAGCCACATCAGCCTTTGTGTCTCGGTGCCGCTGACAGGCGGGGCCGGAGGCGTCGTGTTTTCTGGTTATTGTATATCCTCTTTTTATGAAAGTGATAACTTTAGGTTATTTACATAACCCCGGTTCTCTGAGTAATATGAGTGAGATGTCTCACTATGGGATGCACGCCTCGCTGCAGCCCTCAGAAGCATTTATTTCATTACGCCAATCCTGATTGGCTGGTGAACGTGTCCGTCCGCCACAGGTAGTCCCACCTACCTTAAATAGCTCATGCGGACGGCACCACCCTCATTCAAGATAAGCACCTCTTCTCACTCGCCCAAGCAAGAAGGGTGGTCTGGTGAGACATCTCACTCATATTACTCAGAGAACCGGGGTTATGTAAATAACCTAAAGTTCTCTTTCATAATATTTCGTTCGATGTCTCACTATGGGATATGGTTGCTCCCGTATTGCCAGACAAGCTTATCGAGCGTCCACCAACCCACAGGGAAAAAGGTACTCTGTTCCAATCAGGACAGCAAAACCGCGCGTGCCACGCACGGAGCGGAGACGTCCAGCATATAAAAACGGACAAAAGTGAGAGGCGAGGACCAACTCGCTGCAGCACAGATGTCCTGAACAGAAACTCCCCTGAATAAGGCCCAGGATGCGGCCAAGCCCCGAGTCGAGTGCGCCCGCAGACCCGCAGGCGGCTGCAAACCCTGACTCGTATAAGCCAAAGCAATTGCCTCCACGACCCAGTGGGACAGGCGCTGCTTTGTGACAGGTTTCCCCTTATGAGGATTAGCCCAGGAGACAAACAGCTGATCGCTCCTCCTGAAACCCTTAGTCCTGTCCATGTAAGTGCGCACTGCACGGACTGGACATAACGCATGCGACCGCTGCTCTCCAGGTGAGGCAGCAAAAGCCACAAGGTCAATAGGAGAACATGAGCCCACCACCTTAGGCACAAAGGCCGGGTTGGGCTTCAAAATCATCCTCACATCCCCCGGGAAAAGCTGAGTGCATGATGGATGCACCGAAAGCGCATGGATGTCACTAACCCGTTTAGCCGAAGACAGAGCCAGTAACAACACTGTCTTGAGAGACAGGTGTTTCAAGCCTGCCCCCTCCAGCGGCTCAAAAGGAGGACCCTTGAGTCCCTCCAGAACCACAGCCAGATCCCATGGTGGCACCAGCGGTCTGGACACGGGGAGAAGCCTGCGCGCTCCCTTCATAAAACGGCAAACCAGCGGGTGCTGGCTCGCTGTTTGCTTCCCAAACCCCACGTGACAGGCGGCTATAGCTGCCAAGTACACTTTAACTGTGGAGAAGGCTTTTCGTTTGTCAATCAGGTCCTGCAAGAATGACAATATCACCCCCACTGGACACTGAAAAGGAACGTGGCTGTTTCTGTGACACCAGTCCTCAAACACTCTCCACTTACAGTCATACAGAGACCTAGTGGAAGAGGCTCGAGCACTTTGTATAGTGGAAATCACACGCTGTGGGAGTCCCACAGCTGACAAATTGAACCACTCAGGGGCCAAGCCCACAGCGCCAGGCGTTCTGGGTGCGGGTGGAAAACCGTCCCCCCCCCCCTGTGATAACAGGTCCCTGCGCAGCGGGAGCTGCCAGGGCTGCGCGCACAGCAACCGATATATCTCCGCCAGCCAATGCATCGCAGGCCAATGCGGAGCTATCAGAATCAGCGCGTGGCTGTAGTCCCTCACTCTGGATAGAGTGGGGGGTATCAAGGCCAGGGGAGGGAACGCGTAAAGAAGCTCGTGCGGCCAGACGTGCGCTAGTGCGTCTATGCCGAGGGGAGCATCCAGGCTGCGCAGAGAGTAAAACAGCGCGCACTACTAACGGGCCCATATCTGTTCCACAATCTCCGGGTGCAGAGTCCACTCCCCGTATACCGGCGCGCCCCTGGACAACAGGTCCGCGCCCGTGTTCAGAGCTCCCGGGACGTGCGTCGCCCTCAGGGAGAGGAGACGACCGCAGCTCCACAGGATCAGTCTGCGTGCCAGCATGTGCAACTGACGAGAGCGCAACCCCCCTTGGCGGTTGATGTACGCTACCGTCGTCGTATTGTCCGTCCTCACCAGGACATGATGGCCCATGAGAGACGGAAGGAAGTGTTTCAGGGAGAGGAACACTGCTGAAAGTTCCAGAAAATTTATGTGAGACCGCTGGAGGTCCACACTCCAGTGGCCCCTCACTGACCGGCCCTCGTGAATTCCGCCCCACCCTGCTGGCGTCCGTAGTGACCACCTTCCTGGACAGGACAGAGCCCATGGGTACCCCGCGGGTCAGAAAGGACGGGGCTCGCCAGTGGCGCAGCGCCCTGACGCACCCCGGTGTGACCAACACTCTCCGTGCACCATGACGCACGGGATCCAGCCCGCATGAGGCCACCCAAAGCTGGAATTCCCTCATGTGGAGGCGACCGAGACGAACCACGAGAATGGCTGACGCCATCAGTCCGAGTAATCGAAGACACAATCTGAATTGAACAGATTTGCCTGGATGGAAAAGCGCGAGACATGTCCTGAAAGCTCTCACTCGCTCCGCCGAGAGGCGCGCCGTGAAAATCACCGAGTCCAGGGATAATCCCAGAAAGATTATGTCCTGTGTCGGGGACAGCATGCTCTTTTCCGCGTTTATCACAAAACCCAGGTCGAATAGGTGCCGTGTGAGAATACGCGTATGCGCCATGGCCTCCTGCCTCGATTGTGCCAAAAGCAGCCAATCGTCCAGATATGTGGCCAAGCGAATGCCCTGCTGTCTCAGCGGGGCTATCGCCGCTTCCGTGCACCGCACGAACACCCTCGGGCTTAAAGACAGACCGAATGGGAGCACGCGGTACTCGTAGCAAGTCCCCTGGAAAGCGAACCTCAGATACTTTCTGTGGGGAGGATATATTGGAATGTGGAAATACGCGTCTTTCAGATCGACAGAAGTGAACCAATCGTTCTGTCGCACCAGGCGCAGCAGGGATGCGTGTGTGAGCATCCTGAACTTGTATTTCCTGAGAAATTTGTTCAGAGCACGTAGATCCAGGATAGGGCGAATACCACTCCCCCCCCGTTTTGGTACCAGAAAGTACCTGGAGTAAAAACCGCTCTGACACTGTGCGGGAGGAACTACACAGATTGCTCCTTTGTTTAACAGTGAGAGGATTTCCTCCTGCAAAACACGAGCTGACTCTCCCTGGGCCTGGGAGTGTATTATGCCGGCGAATCGAGGGGGAACAGCGGCAAACTGCAGCCTGTATCCCCTCGAAATCGTCCTCAACACCCAGGGCAAAGCTGCGAGCGCGGCCCACCTCTCCCACCTGCGGCAGAGAGGTGAGACATGCTGCAGCTCCTCCACCATGAGAGGTCCCAACCGCGGTGTGGTGGCGCCCTCTCGTGGTGGAAGACTGACATGGCCTCCGGGCGGTGCAGTGCACTTTGGCCCGGGAGGACAACGCAGTGACGGGGACCTCACTGCCCTCGCACCCGGGGGGGGGACAGCAGGTGCCGCCACCGCGCTGTTTATTTTTATAGTTTTGGCTTTTATTAGCTGCGCCCTCGGCACTCGGCCTGGATGCGACAGCGGGACACTTTTTATTTTCTTTATGAAAACTTGTGTGTGTGTGCGTGCTTGTGGACATGGGAGAGGGGCAACCGCTAAACCCTCTGCCGTCAGATGTCCGTCTCTCCTGGTCTGCTCTGGCACGGTCCGTGGCAGCTGGGAGATGGGGGCGTGGAGGGCCCCGGAGTGCACGCTCGGAAGCCAAACAGGTGGAGCTGGAGAACGGGGAACTTCCAGCTGCATCACCGGTGACGAGAGGGGCGGTCAGGCCGCTCTCTTCTTCTTCCTGGCCTGGTTGCTGGTAGCTTGCGCGGGCTGTGCCGGCGGAGCTGTGGCTGGGGCCGAGGGCTTCTTGAACCAGCCGGACCGACCGGGTACGGGCGGCGGGGCGGGCTGAGGCTTCGGATGTTTCGGTATTTTGAACTGCGAAACCTGGGAAGCAGCCTGCGCGAAGGTTTTACGCTGCGCAGGTGGAGAGGGAGCTGGGGGCTTGCGAGGGAGGCAGAGCTTGAGAGCTTCGTCTTCCTTCTTTTTGGCTTCACACCGTTGTTGCATTGATGCTAGGGCGGAACCAAAAATCCCCTCCGGGACAATGGGCATGTCCAGGACGTCGTCCTTCTCTCTGTCCGACAGGCTGGCGAGGTTGAGCCACCGCGCCCGCTCCTGCAGAACCATGGTCCCCATCGCTCTTCCCGTGGCCTGGACCGCGCAGCGTTGGACACGGAGACACAGGTCGGTGATGACCGGTATCTCCTCCCACGCAGCTGGGTCCTGAGTTTGCACAACATCCTCGCACAACTCAGCCTGATAAGCCGTGAGCAGCGAGAGGACATTGAGCGCTCTGGCCGAGAGCGCCGCCGCCTTGTACGCCTTCTCAGTCAGGGCTGACTGAAAGCGGTCGGACTTGGATGGCAGGCTGGGGCTCCGGGAGGACACCGCTGACAGCTGGGGGTGAAGGTGAGCTGCAACAAGTGGCTCCATCGGAGGCATGCGGAGCAGACCCAGGCTCTCCATCGCCTCACAGTCGAGGGACGAGGCCCCGGGAACCGGGCTCCGGCTGCTGTAGGGGCGGTCTCTCCATGAGCGCGCCATCTCCTCCAGCAGCTCCGGGAAGACGGGGAGAAGTTGCTTCGTCGCGCTCTTGGCCAAGGGCAATTTCTTCCCCTCGTAGCGTGATCTGGTGGTCTCAGCTACGACAGCGGGCCAGGGGATGCCCAGCCGGGCAGCAGCGCGTTTGCACACGTCGAGCATGTCCGAGCTGGGGGAGGGAGAAGCTGGTGTGCTACTCTCGTCTCCATCCCGAGAGTCGACGGAAGCAGCGGGCTTTGCAGCCCGAGCCGGCGTGATGAAGATGTCGTCCTCTTCTTCATCCTCTGATATGAGGAGATCCAAGGCGCCATCATCATCTTCCCCATAGTCCAAATCCAGGACGTCTTCCTCCAGCGGGGGAACCGCGGCTAGCTCGAGCTGGGAGCCCCAGTTGGCGCTAGCCTCCGGTGTCGCCACCGCAGCGACCCCCACCTCCTCTTCGCCCTCGACGGCGGCGCCGTCGGAAGAGAGATAGGGGTCATGTCCAGACAGGCTAGCCTGGCGGGCTAGTCGTCTGCGGAGACTCTTGATGGTGAACACCGCACAGTGTTGACACGAGCCGGGGACCTCGATAGCCGCCCGGGCATGTTCCAGCCCAAGACAGCACGAGCTGACCTGGTGTGGATCCATGCTCGATATCTTATTCCCGCAGCGACAGAGTCTGGCTCCGGAGTCTCCGTGCCCTCTGGTGTGAGGGGTTTTAGCCTCCATTCCGTGCGAGCTGGTGTGCAGGCAGGGAGCCGAGGCAGTTAGCTGGTGTGCTAACCGTGAAGAAGCCGAGAATTAGCTGGTGTGCTAATGCCCGGTGCTCGAGTAGCCGTGGTGGGGCGTCGAGAGCAGTGCTGACCAAGCCGTGGAGGGCAGGAAAGCACTGAGTTCGATCTGGTGTGACCGACGAAGCAGAAAAATGTCCTAAGCTAGTAGCGCCCAGCGACAGAAGCTAAATAAGATCCGTCTATGGACAGTTAAGCTAGCTAGCTCTGGACGCGAGATATACTCCGAGTGAGAAGAGGTGTTTGAATGAGGGTGGTGCCGTCCGCATGAGCTATTTAAGGTAGGTGGGACTACCTGTGGCGGACGGACACGTTCACCAGCCAATCAGGATTGGCGTAATGAGATAAATGCTTCTGAGGGCTGCAGCGAGGCGTGCATCCCATAGTGAGACATCGAACGAAATATTATGAAAGAGAACTCAGTAACATCTTGAGGAAAGTTTTTCAAATTTAATAGGAAATGTTCAGTCGGACTCAAAGATGAACTTAGTGGTCAAAGGTCAAAGATCAGAGTTATTGTGACCTCACAAAACACTCTTTGAGCCACAACTCAAGAATTGTGATAATAATTGGCCCCCAATACACAAAACAAACAGAATGAAAGAACGCCCACAGTGGATCTGGAATAAGGTGGAGTCTGACAGATTTCCCTAAAAAACTAAATATAGGCTTATATAAAAGAAATTCTGCTTAATCGTGCTTCAAGTCCTTATTCAATTTCTTTTATATCAAACATCATACAAATGACACCAAACTTCAGCACAAGCAATTCAACCATGTTTAACTAGTTGTCGAATTATGTTGTTTTTTCCTTCATTGATTCATGATCTCATTTGCGTAATTTTCCGCTCCGGAAAAAAGAGCTAAAACACCTCAATAAACAAATTTAAATCTTCAGTTGGTTTAAGATAACAACAACAGGACATTCTCCATTCATCCTTCTCATGATCTAACTATTAGACACAACATCACCGTTTCTCTTCCGGGGGCGGTGTGGTGATGACGAGGAGGTGTTAGTGCTGTGAATTAACGAGTGTGTCTGGAGAATGAAAAGGTGAAGTCCCATCATTGTGTGGACATGGTACTGTATGTGCATAAGCGCTTGTAGCAGGTTCAGGGGTCAAGTGTCACAGCCCCATGGACAGCGCTGTGTGTGTGCGTGCTGCGCGATCGATAGACAGAGAACGTGTTCCTTAGTTTAACCTTGTAAATAAGACTAAGAATTTACCCTCCATTGAAGGGAAACGACATCAAGTAGAGTCAAAATCAGACCTCTCCGAATCGAATCGTCTAATAGTCGACTGTTCAAGGTCACCCCGAGTGTTTACAAACTGCAACAAACAAACCTACAGACTTTAACTTTAGAAAGACATCATATTTGCACCAAGGTGAGAAATGCTGTGCAGCGTACTGCTGTGACCAAGTTTTGAACCAAATCTTTCTGCTGAATTTTGTATTTTCAAAACAGAGGGTAGGCAAAGAGCCAGAAATAATAGGGTCTGAAGCAAAGTCGATCAGAAGCAGGAAGGGGCTCCTTAATGTTTTCTCATTGTTGTAGTGTCATTTCACCCAGCATGGAGGGTCCAGGACCCAGACTGAGCCAAACCCGGTTCATACCAGTAAAGCTGTAGTTGTATTTCAGGCACGTCATCACAGCAGCCGGTCTCTGCTGCTGCTGCATTCACTCTTATGAGCACATTTTTGCTGTTAGATCAAGAGATGTCTGCTCAAAAAAGTCATGCACCGCTGTTAACAGCTGATGTACTTCTAATTCTTTTAGGCCAAAGTGTTCCCTCTCAAAGTGTGCTTCATGCATGTTTAAATGACCATGTGAGACACTGGGTTTAATATAACAGATAGCTGCTGAACCATTTCTCCACTCTATCTCTCCAGTAGAATTTTCTCCATCACCCCACGGGTAACTCATCATCATCATCATCAGTGCATATTACCTGCAGAATTCCACAGGGTGCAATTTTAGGTCCCGACTTATTTTTAGAAGAGGATTACACAAAGAAGGCACTGCAGCACACAGATAGCTAAAAAATTTACTTAAGCATTGCAAGCACTGCAGCTACAACATGACTGCTTCTTCATCAAAGTCATGCAGGGTAATAGCCTTTAAACAGGCCCTTGGCTTAAAAAGCCTCCTGAGGCCATAATATGGTTTTTAGCTTTGACAAGATGGAGATGGTAATGCACTTGTGTTTCTTGCAGCTGAATGTAAGTGAAACCCTTCCCGTCTTGGCGTCTTCTACCTCTAATTTTACCACAGCTGAAAATCTTTCTCATATTCACTGTTCTCAAAGAATGCAACTGTTTACTGTGTTTTAAATAGCCACAACCACAAACAAAACACAACTTCTTCCCCTATAACTTGATGTTCTCTGTTTTTTTTAAATTCTGTTTATTTTTGTTTCGTTTTTTGTTTGCCAGAAAGGCAGGGATCTTTAATACTTAATAGTTTGTCAGTTAGCTTGGCACACCACATCGAAAATGTTTTTTTTTTTTTTGTTCTATTCTGAGGAGACTGTCACTGCACACAGATTTCCATAAAGTTTAGACCTGAAGCTTCATTTTTTGTTTTGCTAAGGATACGTGAGGATTTTCTTTGTCTGTTTTTGGCTTGATGAGACACCATTGTCCATCATGCACCTGGAAAAGACACTGTATATGACATCATCACCATGTATTTCTATCTTACTGATGATTGGTACAAGGACAGGAATTATGTTGGTGTCATGATCCAGCTAAACTGCTGCAGATCAGCAGGGCAATACATAGAATATGTACATACAGGTGTATCTCTATAAATGAGAATACAACTGTCAGGTCAGCAGTCTTCTCCATGATAGTGGAGCTACTGAACCAGACTGAGACCATGTAAAGGCTCAGGAAACCTTTGTAGGTGCTTGGAGTTAATCAGCTAATTAAAGTGTGACATCATTAGGTTACAATAGTGGGTTTTCATTAAACATAAGCCAAATTACAATCATTACAATTAAAAGAAATTGAGACATGAAGTATTTCAGTCTGTGTGTAATGAATCTATATAATGTATGAGTTTCAGTATTTGAAGTGAACTACTGAAATACATTCACTTTAACATGATATTCTCATTTACTGAGATGCACCTGTATGTGCCTGTATGACAGTCTAAATTGCATTTTGTATTGAAGTGGCGATAGAATCCCAACAGAATGCAGGAATTGAATGACGAAAGTCTCCATGTGCATGTATATAAACAGGTAGATAAAATTCCCTGTGGTACTTGATCAGTCAAAAAATACACAAATGAGCAATGATGCTAAAATAGTAGGTTGATGGTGGATGGTTATTCTTAGCCTGAAAAAACATTTTAATCCTGATGTGTTGTGATTTGCATATTTCAATCTTTTCCTATCCAGCCAGATCACGCTGTCTTTTAAACTTAGTGGAGATAGCTTAATAATGCTAATAATTTGTCTAACTAACGGAACAAGCTCGTAATGGCGTGTTATTAATTGATTAATTTTTATATACGCCCATCCAAAAAAGAAGTCACTACTTGCAGCTAATAATAAAGTTACTCCATGGATGATTATGTTTCAGCTGGCAATAACTTATTTAACCCTAACTGATGCAGTCTCATTTCTTAAACAACCATGTTAGAAAACATACTGTGGTCGTGGAGAAGATGTTAATCAGTTTTAGAAGGGTCAAATTATTGTAAATAAAACATCTAAGGAGATTACTGAGACTAAAATTGGGTTAAGAACTGTCCAACGCATTATTAAAAGCTGGAAGGAGAGTGGAGAACTACCGGTATCATCTTCAAGGAAGAAATGTGGTCCAATGTGACCACAGAGTCCAGAACCCCATTGAGAATCTTTGCAATCTTCTTTGAATTAATGCACCTCTGGACGGAAATAAATGTTATGCCATTGCAGAAGCTTATCGAAATGATGCCACAGCAAATGTATGCCGAAATCAAAGCTACATGGTGCAATGAAATATAAGAGTTTGTGACTTTTTATTTGGATGGGCAGTGTATAACAAGCATGTAACTATAGCCAACTGCTCAACTATTTGTTCCATCAGCCGATGCAAAAGGCTTCATGAGGCTCCTTAAGATGGACGACCAAGCACAAATATTTGAATGAGCTTTGTCGCACTTCCAAAGCGTCCATTAATTTTTGAGTGGCGAAAACAGATTTATTGTTATTGGAGTTGTTATTGGAGTTATTGGAGTTAGGATTATTTTATGACATGATAAACACATTGTTTATTTTTTGTTCTCCCTCCATTACTGTTGCAGCCAGCGAATCAGGGTCATCACTACCAGAATGAAATAAACCCCCTCCTACACTCCAACCCCAGGTAAGAAGCACGAGTCAGAGTCACTTCACATCAGCTCCACTTTTGTACATTCTTATATGTATCATGCTTGAAGTTGGAATTGCAGACCAAAGTGATGTGTCCTGACAAATAAACAGGCTCATGGACTATTTGGTGGCATGTGCAGAAAACACACCCTGAGCTCCATCATCAGATGGTAACCAGTGACTACATAATTAAGACTATTAAATGTCAACTGTCAGATAGATGCAGAAGGGGGGCTTATCTTGCTCACAGATAATAAATACAATACAATAAATACAAATAATTTGAGAATGTGCCAGACACTGTCACTTTTCTCTTCTCCCTTAACTGCTGTTGTTAGTTTCACAAGTGCTAATTATTTTTCACTTGTTATTGTGCTTGTCAGACTCATCGCTGGCAACTTTTTATTGGCACTTTTTTACCTTGGCGCTACATAATTAATGTTTGACATCAAGGTTTCATTCTGCTTCTTTCAAAAAGCGTCCAAAAGCAAGGGTTAGTCCTGCGAATTAGTGATGACTCGCAGCAAGCACGCAGGGCAGAATCCATCATTGATGAGGTGAAGGCAAGTTGAAGCCTCAGGATTCATGATACAAAACAACTGCAAGACACGTTCCACCTTGTTTTACCTGCCTAAAGGTTAAAACTGGAGTAAAGGTTCAAATTCTAACCTCAAAACGGAAAACACATCAATGAATGGACTTATGTTACTAGGAGAGGCAGAAGGACTTACACCTGCTATTTTCCATATTTAGCAAAAATCTATCCAAAATAAACTTCAGGCGTGTGCAGCACTGAGGAGAGTACGTACGGTGTTATGCTGCAGAAAAGCCAGGGAGCCGTTAAATGAGAGGTTGACAAAGTGAAATGATTGAAAGCGGGCAACGGTTCTTGAGAAATATCCTTTGATGTGTGTTTCACAGTACATATTTTTGTCATGTGGAAGTGAAAGACGATCTGAGAGGGAGTTAAACGGGCTCCATTGTAGGAAGATGAAATTAAATTACGTACAGTGTAGGGCTGTCAATCTTCCCCCAAAATTAGATTCGAAATTCTAATGCTTCTTCTTATGTTAAATATTCAAATTATATTCGAATTGTTAATGTTTTTCTTTAAGCTCATTATATACACCTATACTAGCTTATTGTTACGTCCCGCGTCCACTAAAGGGCATTCCAACCAAATCTCTTATAAAACATTTGCAACACACACAGGTTTTACCAACTCATTATAAAACTTCAAGAGAAATCAAAACATTATAAGTAGTGGTGCAACGGATTGCAGTTGATCCGTGATCTGTTTCGTTCGCTCTCCACAGATCGGCACAAAAGTGGTCCGCGGATCGATCGATAAAAATTAAAAAAATAAAAAAGGTTGTGCGTGTAGTGTGGGAACACGTAGGCGCGCCGTCCCAACCAAATAAGCGGCTATATTAAAATCTTGGTTTGTATATTTGAAGCTGCAGCTCTACGTTGTGCACAACAACGACAAAATTGTTTGTTTTATCAACATGAACGTCGCGATGCACAACGTTAATTTGCGTTGTTGCAGAAGGCAGACGTTCTAACGTCTGTTTCCACCTTCAAATGTTCTCATTTTTTAAACAATTTGAATTCTGTTCGAATAGCGAAGTTCATTCTGACAGCCCTACACTGTAACCCCTCGGTGACATGGAAACTTGTAAGAGAAAATAGCTCAAAGTTAAAGGGATAATTCAACATTTTGGCAAATTGGCCTATTGCCATAATCCCTATAGTTTTAGGAGTAGGTTCGTTACCTTAAATTTTCGGTGCAAGTTATTTTTAGAACGGCAGAGCAGAGCCATGATCCACCCAGAGCTACGCTACGGAGGCTAATGGAATTTCTTGGTTTCCCTCATCAAACTCATCAAATACACAATCCAACAACTCCAAAACGCTCTGGTGGACAAATTGTGACCTGCACATTCACCACGCTATGAGAGAATAACAGAACGTTACGAGACAGAGTTGTTTTCGAGTTACAGTACATGCAGAGACTGCTTGCCGAAAAACTGTCCCGACGGGAACGCGCAGTTTTGCATGACTTCAGGTCACAACTTGTCCACCAGAGCGTTTTTGAGTTGTTGGATTGTGTATTTGACGAGGGAAACTCCATTAGCCTCCATAGCGTAGCTCTGAGCAGCTCGCGGCTCTGCTCTGCCGTTCTAAAAATAGCTTGCACCGACAACTAAAGGTAACGTGAGCAGTGTCTAAAGCTCTGGTTTACATCTGCTGTGTATCTATATCAAGAGCGACCACGGCAGCGTACGGATATATCCAGTTCTCCTCCGTGGAAGGGGGCGGGGGGGGCGAGGGGGTTGTTTTTTGGAGACCCCACACAGCCCAACCACCCGCTAACGCAGAGCCCTGTCTCTGCACATCTCCATCTCTTTGTGGGTGTACACAAGCTGCGCGGCGTGTTACAAAAGAAGACAAAGGGATTGCATCACAGTTCCGCTCCTCAAATTATGCAACCACCTCTTCTCGAAACACTTTTGATTTATTGATGAAAAGCAAAGGTAGCCTGGTGTGAACATGTGTAGACATGCATTTATTTCAATATTTTAAATAAAACTATTAGGTGTTGTTGTTGTTTTTTTTAAAGGGTGTCATAGTGTAATGTAATACATTTGATCAACAGTCAGGACAAGCAGGAGCTTTTTTGTTTTATTTCTCTCTCTCTCTCTTCCATATTTCCCTGCCAACATGTCTTTGGGCTTGTGAAAAATTCAGTGAGGTTATGCAGTTTGATTGAAAGTCCACTCAGAATGAATATTGCTATTGACAGACACCTCAGACTCGCTCTCCGGCTCGTCTTGCACAGCATCCACAGCTGTACTTCTGAAATTACACTTCGAAAGCAAGCCTCGATTTACATATTGAAGAGCAGCTGCGCAGGATTTGTCGTTGTTTTCTTTTCTTTTCTTTCAGGCATTACATTCTGAGACGCCCCTTACGGCGAATTGTATCGTGGTTTTTTTTTGCTTTTGAAGCATCCTGGCACCGCTGAAAGGGGCTTCCGAGCAGCTGAAATGCTTTGGTTGCTTGTGCTTAAAGTTGCCAGGGATTTTCTAGCATTTTTTTTCCCAACATGTTTCTTTTGCATGTGATACTTGTGTCTGGCGTGGCAAACATGAAACCACGCATCGGCTCGTCAGAGAGACCTGGAGCATCAGTTAAAGTGCTCTATAATAAAGATTATTGTGAACATCAGTACAATTGCCGGGGGTGTCACACCAACAGAGCCGCCCTGATAGCGTGTCACCACCAGCTATTTGTAAAGCTTCATTTCAATAGACTTTCACGACTGAGCAGCAACAGTGCAGAGAGGCTCAAATTAAATCTAACTAATTCATTCCCTTTATCGCAGGTTTCCTCCATATCTGGATTATAATGACTTTTAAAATCTTAGAATTTAATCACTCTCACCAAGTCCCACTTAACAATTTGAAGTCCAATTTACAGCTCTGCGGCGGCGGCCCTTGTCCTTGAAAATTGCTTCCATTACCTTTTGTGCAATGTTCCTGCCTATCACACAGTCAAAGGGGTGTTAGAGCGGGGTAAATGCCTTTTGTTAGAAAGAAAAATCAGAGCCTAGAGAGAGAGAGAGATGATGTGCCAGATCTCTGCGGAAGTATACAGTTAGAGATTAGGAATTTATCCTTAACTCCAAAACGCTAAAATCGGGGCGGTGTTTAGCTCAGTTGGTAGAGCGCCCGCCCCGTGTGTTGAGGCTGTAGTCCTCGCTGCGGGCGGCCCCGGTTCGAGTCCCGCGTCAGACGGCCCTGTCCTGCATGTCATTCCCCCCATCTCTGCCTCCCATTTCCTGTCACACTCTCAGCTGTCCTGTCGAGTAAAGGCATAAAAAGCCAAAAAATATACTTTAAAAAAAAAAAAAAACGCTAAAATGAATAGACACATCTCAGAGAATTTTTTTTTTCTGTGCTGTTTTTTCTTTTTTTTTTTACCACTTAACAGTATTTGTTGGTGTGTTTTTCAGTTGAAGGCTGTGATGGGTTGATGCTTCATAAAGATGTCAGGATGTCATTTAGCTGATACTATCAAACAGTCCTTTTAGGCGCCATTGCCATCTTTTTGTATTTATTTCACTGCTGTTCCAGATACCACATCGCTAGACATAGATATACCTCCATTATCACAGTGTTTACTGTAAAACTGACAAGGAATACACCATTAAAAACCACACGACTGATGCCAATGTTCAGAAATGTGACTCTTTTGAATGCGGCCCGCTGACAGTTCTAACACGGCAAGATTTTTTTTGTTCAACAGCGCAGTGTGCTTAGCCAACGTTTAGCCAACGTACTTTGTTTTTCGAAGGGCGACATTATCAGTCATCGCAGCTCTTAATGGTAACACAGACGAGCAGGGAGAATATTTGAACTGCCTGCTCTCGTCTGAGCGTTGTACATTTTAGATCCTCATTAAATATGCCATGATGTGCTCTTATGAGATGTTATGTCCAGAGGCGGAAGATGTAAAGGGATAATTGTGCCGCTGATGTATGGTCTAAAACGAGTGTAGCCTACATTCTGTTTAACAAATGAATCTTGCAGTGCTTTTAAGCAATAATTCATCATGTGGCAGTTTTTTTTTTTCTTCTTCTCCTTCTTCTTTTTCCCTCTTACTCTAATGTGTTGCTCGGCACTAAAAGAGCACTGCCGTCATTTACCGGAACATGACTGATGTAAAGCCGCGGCCTGTGTGCGTGTCTCAGACGGGAAGATAAACTCATTTAGAGAGAAAAAGAAGTCTTGCTCTCTCCGACGCGGGCAAGGTCAAGACCCCTGCTCTGGGCCAGAATGCGGACACTTGGAAGTCGCAGCTTGAGTCTGGATCTAATAAATGATCCTTCAGGTAAAAAACTGTGAGGCTGAAAGGCTAAGTGCACAGGAGAAGCGGCTCAAGGACAATGGAAGCTCGGATGGGCTTTTGAGAGCGCGCGATGATGAGACTTTGCTGTTAAAATGCCATCCAGAGAAAGCCGGCAGTTTGATGTGCAGTGCAGGGTACAGTAGCAGTATATGATGTGTGTAATGGCATGTGTTGTTATGGCTGTGTACATGTACTGTATGGTCCTTTTTTTTTCCCCCTCTAGGGAGTGGATGGACGTGCTCAGCCCTCCCATTATGGCTCCCAGCCAGCGGAGAAGGTCAGCGAACACATGGAACAACAAGGAAAATCAAGTGGCAGGTCCAGTAACCTTAATTTTATTTTATTTCTTTTGTGTCCTTTGAAGCCGGGGAGATGGCAAACAAGCCGCTGTTTTAACATTAACCACACTAATTGCGCGACTGTCTGCGAGGAGCGGAAACATTCGGCGGTGTCAGAGCTTACAACGCTGTTAAGTTTCTGCCAAAGAGCCTGCACAAAGCCAGCTGGGAAAAGCGTGTGAAACTCCACCTAATTAAGAGTAAAAAACCCAGGAGAGTGGAGCTCTCTGTCCTCCACATAACTCCATAGGTCAGAAGAGACAGGCTCATTACAGGTCCGTACCCCCTAGACACATCGACAAGGTTAATTGATGAAACCTTTCCAGTTTACAACATCATTTTAAAAACCCTCTTACACAATGTGTCTTATAATTAGTTTTCATTATCGTCGCCCAAGTTCTGATAAGATAAAATGTTCCTCTCGGAGCATTCCATAACCTTTTTAGCATTTAACTGCCTGTCAGTTTAACAGCTAAATTCTCATGCTTTAAAGTAGTGGGGATTACAGGGAATCTCTTTACAGCTCCATAATGTGGCACCGGGTCTGGGTGTCCTAGGTCTTGATTGATGAGGAAAAAAATGGCAGCGACAGAAAACTTCTAAATCCACCTCCACTCTGAAGGTCACCTCACCATCCACGCTGCTCATTTTATTCCAGAATCAGCTGATCGAGAGGGCGCTTTATCATATCTGGCATGGCTGCTGCTACTGTACATAAGAAATACAATATACAAATGACATCTCATGCATTTCATCTGTGCAAATTTCATAAATTTGAAATACTGTTACGCCGGCTGCTGCTTGTTTTTCAATACTTACCTCTGAGCGTTGCAGAGTAACTCTCTGGCTTTATTTCAGGAGCCAATGAGTCGCTGAATGAGGAGGCGAAGGGGGACGAGTACTTGAATCTGCTCTACGATCCGTGCCTGAACTGCTACTTCGACCCCAAGACGGGGAAGTACTATGAACTAGCTTGAGCTGAAGCTCGGGAGAATCAGAATGAATAAATCACGCATCATCGACGGTGGCCTTGCTTATAGATCAATAGTGATTATCCCATTCACCAAAGCCGTTTCATGCTTTTTTGAGACGGGGGGTAACAGGAGCTGTATGTGACGTCTTCTACTGTCTTGTTTGTGAGCAACAGGATGGGACTTAATAAATCAGAGAAAAGTTATTTGCAAGTGTGGCGTGATGTGGTGCAGAGGGGGAAGTTGTCCAACAACGCCACCTGGGGAATTGCACCCCAGGAAATAAACTTGACCCGGTACTAAAACTACTATGAGGTCACACAGGTTCGTTACACAAAGTTTTAAAGAGGACATGAGACGGACTTCCAAAAAGATATAAATTATTTTTATTTAACAATGGTTTATTAGATTTAAAATGAACATGTTCTTTGGGGACCCGAGTGTCTGCTTCACCACGGTAAGTTAAGGGGGAAATAAACAAAAAAGGGGGAACAGGGCCAAACTCAGGGAGGCGGACAGACTAAAGAAACTTAAAACACACAAAAATACTACAAACCAAACCACCACGTGCCACAGCAAACTTAAGGGATGTGAGATGGGGACCACCACCAGGGAGTCTGCCACGCACTACCCAGCTCCTGTCCAGGGAGAAAAGAAACAAAATTAGGTGAGCGACACTCAAGGGTTGGGTTAGACAATTAGTTAAAATGGCCTATCCTAAAACACTCACACACAACATTCACACCCACATGCACACCAACATAAAGAATACAAATTATTTGTTTTAAAGTGAGTACAAATACTTAAATTATAATTTAAATAATAACTCAGCTATGGGTGGCAATCAGGTGTTGCGTTAGAGCCTACCCATAGCTAAATAAACAAAATCAAAAATATAACCAAAATAAAACTAAACAAAATAACCATATGTGACTTAAAGAAAATGGATAAACAGAAAGAAAATGCTCTAAACAGCTGGCCCAACGAGGAACCAGAAAAACAAATAAATTATTAACCAAAAATAAACAAAGAAATAACCAAATAAACCAACAAACAAAGAAACAAAAACAATTGCAGTGGGGCTTCAGTCTGTTGCTGCGTGGAGAGCTGCAACCAAAAACAAAACAATGGCGTGGACGACAGAGTGAAAACGGAGCGGCTGCACCAGGGCTGGAGGCCGCAGATGTTACACTTAGATGGCGTGATGGTCAGCAATAGGCGGTGCAATACATCCTCGGAGCGCAGGAGGAGAGACGAAACTAGAGCTGTGCGATACTGCAAAATTTGGTATCGATCCAATACCAAGTAAATACAGGGCCAGTATTGCCGATTCCGATACCAATACCAATACTTTTTACTACTACCATCTACATGCATCATCTATATGCAAATTTGAATAAAAACTTCAATTTTCATGATTATTTAATTATTTTGTAAGTTTTCCTTTAATTAATCATGTCTATGATGATAATAAAACACAGGACAAAGTTGTCTTATTCTGTTAATCAGTCTGCTAAATTACTGTGATGACCAATTACACTGAAAAATAACATTAGCTGTAAAAAAAAAAAAACTCCAAACGTCACTCCTCTTCTGCTCTGCACAATCATGAAGCCACAGCAGTGCACTGCTCGCCTCGTGAGTGAGTGAAAGTGGAGGGGGGGAGCGGAGGAAAGGGGAGGGGCTAATTGAGCATGAGTGAAGTGAGAGAAGAGCGGTGTTGTACGGCCCGTCGGTCACTTTGTAAATGCCTGGAGTTGTACAGAAGAGAAAGTGAAACTTAAGAATCGATCTCATCACACAAGTATCGATCAATACCCAATACCAACGTTAGTATCGATACTATCGATATTTTAAATCGATCCGCCCACCCCTAGACGAAACCGCTGCAGATACCGCAGCTACAGCAGGACAGAGCAGAGGGCAACAGCTGTTAGCCTAAGGCTACTATAGACAAAGATTAGTAAAAGAGCATGCTTACCGATAAAGAGAGCTTTAACACTCACGATCAAGTCCCAGTCTGCAAAACGGCAGAGAGGGGACACCACACTTCCTCCAGCTGCAACCCAACTGACACGGCCAACACTGAGAACAAAATCACGGCGGTTGTTACCCCATAATGTGCCATAACGTTACACAACGTTGCACGACGCACCCACACTTACCTTGCGAACAACCACACAATCACGCCAACACCAAGCGAACAGAGCACGCCAAACAGCCGGAGCACGCCGACACAGGGCCTTTCCAGGTCAGTGCCAGGGAGAGAATGCGCCCCGCAGGAGCGCAATGATTAACAGGTGCTGGCAATGTGCAATCAAGCACCGGTCGATTGAGTGGGAGGGGGTGGAGCAGAGCAACACCCGACCTGCCACACAAGCACTAGACTTGCTTTCCATTCACCAGCACATTTGATGGGAAACTGTCCTTTCAACATCCTAGAGTACGTATAAGTGTATTGCATTAAAGCAGAAGTAAGCGGAATATTTGTGTTAATATAAGTCTTAAATAGTTCTATCTTCCGACAGCAATCACTTACATAGAGTGTTTGGTCTGAAACACGGGTCTGTCAGTCACTCTGCTCTGCTGTAAGCCGAGGAGAAAACTTTCCTTGTATCCTACAACCTTTATCCAATGAGGAGAGAGAACGGCATAAAGGGGCGGTCCTCTCTGTGTGTGCAGCCAAGGGATGCACGTGAATGTGGTGATGTAGGGACGAGGGCGGGGACTGCTAACTCCATCAGCTGACAAGAAGTTAGCCAAAACGACCGGATCGCTTACTTGTGCTTTAACTTGAAAAAAGAAAAAAAATCCCTGTTTTTCAGAGCAATTTTTTCAGTTTTTTTACGTAATTAATTTTTTTTCTTCTGTTTTTTTTTTACAGTAATTTATTTTTCTGATTAAACAAGCCTCCAGTCTCCACTTCACCATGGATCTATTAGATCTATTAGATTTATGATATGTATATGCTCCGCTTTGAAAAATACAGCATTGTTTTGTGCTACACGTATACAGTATAGGCTACTACAGAGCGTGTAAGGACTGATTTCAAAATAAAGTTGCTACATCAGACTCTCTGGGTAGGTATTCTGTAATAACAGGTTGTCTCCTTTGAATATCAATCTGAATTTACAGGGAACACAGTGAAAATAAGAAACATTAGTGGCCTTTTCCTTTGAAAATCTACATCACCTTGCAAATTCAAGGTTCATGGTTAGTTTATTTACAAATCATTTTAAAATAGAAATTCAATTCACAATATACAGTAGACATGATCTTGTAAAAAGGGTAACCCCAGAAGCTATCTGTAGCTTATGAACGGGGGCCCAGAGACATCAAAACAACTATATAGTATATTATGACAATAACAATTCCTATTTCTAACCTAAAATCTAACCTAACCCTAACCATCTAAGGCAATTCCATCAGTACAAAGAGTTTATGGTTTAATACAATAATGACACAATATCAACACATTATGCAATTGAATCCATTTTGGAAGGTCACCTTTATTTTGAAATCTGTCCTCACACACTCTTACTGTAGTAGCCTATATACACATGTAGCACAAAACAATGCTGGGGATAGCTTGACTGAGCATATACATATCATGGATATGGATAATAGATCTAATAGATCCATGATGAAGTGGAGTCTGGCTTGACCGCAGTGGTCAGAAAAAATATTACTCAGAAAAACAGATTTAAAAAAATGTGTTACTCAAAAAAACATGAAAAATTACTCAATATCAAGTGAATGCCAGTTATGCTTCCGTACTAGAGTTTCTTTTTATTAAAACATTTCAACCATTTACATTTAGCTCTGTATAGGTTTTACAGTATGAGGCCATTTTGTTCTTTATCATAACTTCATCATTCATGCATGTGCATATATTGTTTAATTACATTCAATTCAGTAGTGATTCAGATTTCTTCTTGCTGTGTTTACCTCAGTTTTAATTAACTGCAGCAGTCAGGCAGTGCAGTGCTGCTCACCTGTGTTTTAATACCCAAAAAGCAAAAGGAAAGAGAGAAGAGGCACTTGAAATGTTTATTCCCTTGTTGTAATAAGTGTATTCATTAATGGACCTGTGGCTATGTTTTTTTTTGTTTGTTATGTTTTGTTTTTTTATCACCCTGTAAATGCAGCCAGCAGTAACAACAGACGGGAGAGCTCATGGGGCTGGCAGGTCTTTTCATCAGTCTTGCCAAAACACTGATCACACCTGATGAGCAGCTGATACGAGACTGATTCATCATTTACAGCCTGAGATGAAATTGTTGCTCCACAATGAAAGGCAAGAGAAAGAAAAGAAAATGAAACAAAAGGGGGAAAATAACAACATGCATTTATCACATTGTGATTCCCAGTAGTTTTAATCAAACAATATCTCAACTGGATCCATGGCCGACCATTCAGCTGGCCGGGCAAATCAAAGACATTTGTTCATTATTTCAGAAAACCAGCTTATAAATGAAACACGGCGTTCAACAAACACAAACTGCACAAATGGTACAGTCCCATACGGTGTGTTTTCCATTTACAGCAACAAAAGCATGTCAACAAGACCTATGCATGCAGAATATTTGTATTTTCTTCATCAGAGGTGATCCCAGAATATCAATCGTGCGTTCTAAACATGAGCTGAATGTTTTATCTTAATACATCCTACATACAGCATACACACATCCAAGGTAGAGCTACAGGCTTCTGTTGGATAATTCATTGAGATTTGTTTTTCTGAAACTAATAAAAACCAGTGAAGTAATCTGTGTTTCCAACCGGTAAGAGCTCATGATGTTGGGGAGACCGGTTGTTACAACATCACTTTGACTAATAAGGTGATCAATATCATGTGCCCACTCCCTCTCTGACATTGCATGTGAATTTGCATGGCTGTATGAAGAAGTGTGTACGTTTTAGAACCAAAAAACATTTATTTAGGTAAGAAACGAATGTTTTGGACCAAATGTTGTTTTATTAAGTGTCATTGTTCCTGGAATTTTACGATTATGAGCAGCTTCTGACCTCCTGCTGGAGGTTTCCATTCATACACGTGCACCATTCATTGGTATTATCAGAATCTTTAAAGGGATAGTTCACCTAAAATTCAAATTTCACTCATTATCTACTCACCCTCATGTCGACTAAGGGCTCGGAGAATTTTCAGAGTCCTCCGTGCCTTCTCTGAGTTAAGCTTGGTTTATGCTTCTGCGTCGCGGCGACGGAGTAGCTACGCCGTTGATGCGGACTCCTACGCGGACCCTACGCCATAGCCTGACGTGCACCTCCAAAAAATCCTGACTACACGTCGCTTCGACCCATCGCGACGCGAACCACAAGGACTGTGATTGGTCCGGTCAGAACGTCAGTGTGGTAATTCACCCGTTCAGCCTCGACTGGTCAGACAGACCACCTCCACAAACGTCTTCTCCGTCACCTGCGCTTCAACATCTGCAATAAAAGCGTTTGTTTTTCAGTTGCCATTGTTTACTGTGACCGGAAGCAACGCGTTCCCTCGACGCAGAACTTCGAATGCTCAACGACGGCGTCGGGTCTACGCCGTCGCCGCGATGCAGAAGCATAAACCAGGCTTTCCGGGGGGGTCCACGCAGCAGTATTTGTCCATATAATGGTTGTGAATGGTGCTCACTTTTCTTCGTCCAAAAAGACACACCAAAAAACATCCAAATACCTCCATACTGCTCGTCTGTAATGTCCCTCTTGTATTGAAGCCCCGACATGAGAAATTGTTCCGCCGCGTGATTTGCACTGACACAGGAAGAGCAGTGAACTGAGACACTGGGAGCTTCCGCTACAAACAAGCTTAAAATATAGACTTATTTAATTTTTTTCAGAACAATTTCTCATGTCTCATGACGAAGAAAAGTGAGCCCCATTCACAACCATTATATGGACAAATACTGCTGCACGGACCCCCCCCCCCCTCCCCTAACTCTGAGAAGGCACGGAGGACTCTGAAAATTGTCCCAGCCCTTAGTCGACATGAGTGTGAGTAGATAATGAGTGAAATTTGAATTTTGGGTGAACTATCCCTTTAAGACAGCTTTCTAATGTTAGGATCCACACCACTGTCACTGTTCTTCATTTAACCGTCAGCGATGAGTTCTTTTTGTTCATACTGAATAATTTTATTGTTGGAACATGCACAATAAACTTAAATTGATGCATATTTTGTGGTTTGGTCTCAGTTTTTAGTTTTCACTCTCACTGTTACAGTTGACCCCAGGTTGTGTTACAACCTATGAACCTATCCTGGTAGTGGGGTAGGTTGTAACAGTGGCACAGCACTCCATTCATTTGACATCAAATAATGAATTATGTGATAAAGTTGGAGAAGTTCAATTTGTGGAGGACAAATGAGGGGACTTGTGTCATAACTTGAGAGCCCTACCATGAACACTTCAGAAGTTATAGGAGCTGAGACAAAAAGTGTTTCAATCTTCCCCTGTCTTCCCTTCTCCACAGAAAGACGTTCTCTCTCTCTTTAAAAAAAAATAAAAATCTTTATTCAGCCTATGTTCAACAACAAAGTACAACAGTAGGTGTAGGCTACAATACATACAAACAGTCATATGACCCGTGGTCCCTGACACAAAACACCGTGTGACGTGAAAGTGGGCGTGGGAAACGCCGCCGTCAGCCGCGACAGGTGAGTCACCAGGAAGTAAACAGTCGGAGGCTTTGGGCCCGCTGCTGCTGCTGCGGTCGTGGTCGTGGTCACTAATTCATTAATAGAAATGCCTTCACCGACCAGTCGACTTGGGCCTTTGTTATTAATTATGCTGTGTTGAACTCTTTTGATGATGAAAGCTGGATAACCAGGCTCCGAGGGTCACCAGGATGTCGTCACAACAGGTATACTGTATCCATGAGAGTGAGAGTGTTAGACCCGTGGATTTCCAGCTCTAGGCCTACGTACGGTAGAGGTATGAAAATACAAAAAAAAAAAGAAGATAAATAACAACCTTGTTTCTTGTTTACTACAACAAGTCAAGAGCTGTTGACATTTATGTGGTTAAGTTAAAAAATATTCTTTTGTTAGTTCTTAAGTTCTGCAGACATCATTTAGAGGGATGAATGGGACCTCTGCACTTTGCAAAACTAAACACACCACACTTACTGAAGAGGAAAAAGAGAAAACATTTTTGCACAAAATAACACTTGATGTTGCCAGGCTCCATCCTCCCCTCACCGAACAATGCTGCCTGTTTTGCAGATGTAGCCAGAGTCCTTCACTTCCTCCCTTCACTTTCAGGGTCAGAAAGTTAACAAGTGGAATAAAGTATCAACTCACAAAGAAAGTACCATTCATAATAACACTGTAGGTGGAGTATGCTTTAGAGTTTGAGTTCACTTATGATGTATCCGGAGCGTGCTTGATGGATTTGTGGGAGACGATACGTTTTCACATTAAGATACTTTTCCAATGTGGAACCTGCTGTGGTGTGGCATCTTGAAAACAAAATAGTGTCACATTGTGGGGAAGAAATGATGGAGTCATAGGAGTGCCATCAAAATGAATTGGAAAGTTTTACGGAGGGATAAAAAAAAGAAAAGATTATTGATTTATTGTGTGATTGCTCCTGTTGGTTGTTACTTTTAGCCACACTCCACCTGAATCATAATTATCACTTCAGAGACTGTACTGCTCTCTACTTCTGCTCTGAAACTACCTATGATCCTATGAATAGCTCTGACTTTATAGGCTTGTGATCACAATTCTAATGTGAGTGATCAGTGACTGTCAGAAAGACTTGTGCTCTGAGAGAGATTTACACCCCTGCTGTCGAGCCTTGCGCTTGTACACCGCTCTGATCCATAACACACCGCTGTTCAGCTGTCATATCCGCTGCTCGTATTTCCTCTTTATCTAAGCAACACATCATGAACTGAGCTGTTGGGTTTATGGGCTCTTTAACTACCCCACTGTTAGGCTTATTGGATTCGTTTCTCTCTCTCTCTCTCTCTCTCTCACACACTTTTTTTCTTTTTTTTTTTAGGCCGGGTTAAGGCTGCACCCCGGGATTATTGCATCAGTCATCTTCGTCTCAGCGGTGGCAGTGGCAGCTCTGGTGTTGATCATCCGAAAATATTGCTTCCCAGTCAAGTAAGCAAACCTCATCGATTAGGTATACGGTGGCCGGGAGGTGCAAAACAAAATATGTGAAACACTTTTACAAAACTTGAGACAAAATTACTTCATAACCCGTTTACAAGTCCGGAAACACATTTACATTTCAGAAAACACATTAACAAGACACAAAACACTTTAACAAGCACCAAGACAAATTTACAAATGACATCAACCGGAAAGGCAACATACTGGAAGTGATAATGGGAGCGGCCAAATTGAGTTGTTGTCGCCAGTCAAGTTCATGGTGACCCAATGGACAGCGATCCATGTGATCTGATCTGCTGGCCCTCATCTTGGTGTTTGTAGAGTAGTTGTCCTTTTATTTTCTCTGCGATATAAAACCGACAAAACATCACCATGAATTTGACCGACAACGACAACAACTCAAATTGGCCGCTCCCGTTATCACTTCCGGGTCAGCTCTGGATTTGGTATGTTCCCTTTTGTGGCTGATGTCATTTGTACATTTGTTTCGCGTCCTGTTAATTTGTTTCTGTTCATTGCTTTTGGTAATGTAATTTTGTTTTATGATGTGTAAAAAATATTTTCCAAAATGTAAAAAAAAGGACACAAAACAAATTTACAACATTTTTTTTTACATTTGTACATATAAAACAAAATGACATTACCAAAAGAAATTAAAAGAAACAAATTAAAGCAGAAGTAAGCGATCCGGTCGTTTTGGCTAATGCTGCGTTCCAGGCAGGCTTTTGAAACCGTAAATTACAACTTCAAGTCACAACTTTGACTTTGTAGCGTTCCAGGAAACCCACTCGTGTTTTTCCGACCTGTTTTACCTGTGAAAGTCACTATAACGGCCACTCGTAACTTCCGACCCGTGAACTCGTACCAGTACGTCTTTTTTTACAGTCTATGTACCAGATCGAACTGGTACGACTTCACAGGTCGGAAAAATACGAGTTGCCCTGAACGCACCATAACAGTCCTCGTCCCTACGTCACCACATTCACGCGCATCCCTTGGCTGCACACACAGCCCTGCATGCTGTTCTCTCTCCTCATTGGATAAAAACTGTAGGATACGAGAAAAGTTTTCTCCTCGGCTTAAAGCAGGGCAGAGTGACTGAGAGACCCGTGTTTCGGTCCAAACACTCTATGTAAGTGATTGCTGTCGGAAGATATAACTATTTAAGACTTATATTATATTATATATATATCAGTATAAACACCTACTGAAGGGACTGGTTGAAAAGACTGCTGATCCCACTGAGAATCAACAACCCACTGTTCTGAATTTGTTACACAAAACCTACTTTGACATGTAAACAATCCTCCAGCACAGGAAGAACATTTGTTAACAGAAACAAATTAACAGGACGCGAAACAAATTTACAAATGACATCAACGATTGATGTCATTTGTAAATTTGAAATGTTGGTCTGCACCTCCCGGCCACCGTAAAATAAGCCTCAATCAGACACTTTCATCACTTTAAAATCCTCTGTGCATCACCCTGGTCTGTCATGTCACTTCACTTCCAGCGAGGCGACATATAGATACTCGCTGCTGAGGCGGATGGAGGATCAGGGTTCAGCGGTGACAGATGAGGATGGCGACAGGGGGCTGTGCACAGTGGGAGAGGAGTCGGACGAGGTCAGTGCATTCCTGCTTTTTCCTGCTTGTAGCTTTTCGCTGCCGTCTCCAAGCTGACACACCTCAGCACCTCACGTGTCATGTGTGTGTGTACTGTCTCCCCTCTTTCTCCTGACAGGATCTTCTGGAGTGAACCTCAGGACAAACAGAGTTCATCGTGGATAGAGTCTGTGATTTAGCGGCTGTGATTAACGAATCATTTTTATTTGATTGATCATTTGCTGCATTCAGGCTCTCTAAATTCCAAAGGAAAAAAAAAAAGGAAATTCACACTTTTGAGAAGATGGGACTGGCAATAAATGATTATTCAAATATCAAAACGGTTATTTCTGTTGATCTACAAATCAATTAATGTGGATTATTCTGGGATTTACATTGATTGCCTGGTTTAAATTCTTGTTATCTTGAGTATAGTTATCTCTTTATGCTTAATTGGGAATTATTGATCTCAATCTGTATTGTCACTGACGCCCTTAGAAGAACACTCAGCAATTACACATTGAGGTTTTACACAGACCCATGAAAAGAGACTTTATTACTGGGAAATGGAGGATCCAACCTCAGGATATCTCTGCTGCATCTACCTGGACCTTTTTTTTTTTTCTTCTTCTTTTTTTCAAACTACCTCTGAGAAGTCTCCAAAGACTTTTATTTTATTAGATTTATAATTTCATTTACATGTACACAACACATGGTATACACTGACTTAAAGGACAATTCCAGGCGAATTCAGCTCAGGGGTGTATTTTCATATCATTTTAGGTCTAAAAGAATGAATCTGAAGATTTTCAGTTTAATCGCTCCTGTTCTGCGGTAGTTGCGTCTGTCCGCGCATCGCCACGGCAGCAATGAATGGGAGTGGATGTAAGTTCCGCTGTTTAGGCTGTTTCCAGCCCTCAAAGCCGCAATTTTTTTCCACAGACAGCATCAGATGGCTACTCAAACATGCACCGAGAAGTTTATTTACTTCAAGCAAGCCGACATGTTTGTAAAAGTCGATCTAATTCAAAGTCTTCCGGAGTCTCGCGCGAGACCCAGTTGCCGTGCTCGGTGTGTTCAGGTCAGGGGTTAATTTGAGCCGGATCCTGCCGGAACAAGATCCGGCACCTCTTAATTTTGGCCTCCCTGTGTTCCGGTACTTATTTGGGCAGATCCGGTACCTCTCATAAAAAAAATGTTTTAAAAATGTTTTTAAAAAAATATAATATGTATATATTAATTTACAGAACAAATCCCCATAAATCCTTGTTGTTTATTAAGATTTAACGTCATTTGAAAGAGTCGGAGATCTGTTGAAGTTGACGCACTGACCGGGCCGTATAGTTTCGCTTTTACCGCGCTGTGCACTGCTGCACTCGTCCTTTCCTCTCTCCCCCCTCTCTGTCTGTGTGTGTGTGTGTGTGTGTGTGTGTGTGTGTGTGTGTGTGTGTGTGTGTGTGTGTGTGTGTGTGTGTGTGTGTGTGTGTGTGTGTGTGTGTGTGTGTGTGTGTGTGTGTGTGTGTGTGTGTGTGTGCGTGCGTGCGTGCGTGCGTGCGTGCGTGCGTGCGTGCGTGCGTGCGTGCGTGCGTGCGTGCGTGCGTGCGTGCGTGCGTGCGCGTGCGCGTGCGTGCGCGTGCGTGCGCGTGCCAATAACAGCGAAAGAGCGTTATGCGGAGATGAATGAACGGAACAATATTGCCGAAAAATGTATTCGTGGCGGACGTAATTTATTTGAAACTGTGGGCAACACTGTCCGGAGCAACAGGCGGGGACCCTGGCATCAGCCCGCTGACAGCAGGGAGATTCAGAAGAAGAGGAGAGGCAGTGAGTGGAGAGTAGTGTGGGACGTCCAGCGACAGGTCAGGGATAGGATGCACAACTGTTTGGACAGCAGCTCAGTTCAAGGTGAAGCAGACTTATTACCCCTGGCTTCTTATGGAAAATTGAGGTTTTGCTGCACAACTGAGCTGAGCATACTGTCTATTAATAGGCCGCCGTGCCAGTCTTTGAATAATAGGAAGGTTTGTGTGATTTTTTTATAAGCTCTTTTTTTTTTCTTTTTTTTTCTTTTTACAAATTAGACCTGTTGAGAAAATTCCTGACTGTAAAACACCGCCTGTGGTGATGTGGGCATTTGCCTGTGCCTAAAATAATTTCATGTAGGCTAAACGTGGTAACATGGGTAGCCGATTACCCCCCCCCCCCCGGCGTGCGCCGCATACGTTCCGGGACCTCTGCCCGTCTCGTCATCCCCGAGCTGTCATGTGTACTTTGCGTTCCGGCACCTTATGATTTACAAATTAAGCACTGGTTCAGGTGCAGTGGGAAAAGCTACCGTTTGTGTCATAAACACAGGAATATCAACTCTTTACTTGCTTCAAGTAAAAAAAACTTCTCGGCGCATCTTTGAGTAGCCATCTGACGCTGTCTGTGGAAAAAAATGTACACTTCAAGCAAGTAAAGAGTTGATATTCCTGTGTTTATGACACAAGCGGTAGCTCCTACTGCGCCTGAATACACCAGCACTGCAACTTCGGGCTCGCGCGAGACTCCGGGAGACTTTGAATTAGATCGACTTTTACGGGGTGTTCCCACCAAACGCGATGGCGCTTCATCGCGCGTCGAGATTACATGTAAAGTCAATGCAAACACGCGATTAGACGCGTCATCACGCCGGGCGATTCCCTTGGCAGTTTAGTCAGAGCGAGTCTATTGACAATATTAGAAGTTTTCTGGTTTAGTTTAGTTTATTATTCAGATCCCCATTAGCTGCTGCAAAGCCACAGCTCTTCACTGTTGCTTTTCCGGTGCTGTTACAAACGTTTCTGATTTGGAGATTCGGACCTGAAAGCCCGTTATCACTGCTGTTTTCAACCAGCGGGCGCTGCGAGCCGTCCGCCCCGTCCCAAAGCACTCAACAGGCGGTCAGTCACACAGTAGTTCACGGAGCTGTCTCCGCTGCAGCCAGAGACCCGCACCACTGTTCCTGTCCCATCTACAGGGACAGGAACAGTGCAGCGACGGTGGTTATCTCAGCCAGAGAATGAAATAGTGGAAGAAATGTTGTTGTTTGGGCGGGCTCGTCGCGCGACGCGATACCGCGACGAGGCGTTTTTTGCATATTGAACCAGCGTCAAAACTGGAGCATCTAGCGCGACGCGATTTCATTTGACGCGCGATTCAATCGCGTTCATCGCGTTTGGTGGGAACACCCCGTTACAAACATGTCGGCTTGCTTGAAGTAAATAAACTTCTCGGTGCATGTTTGAGTAGCCATCTGATGCTGTCTGTGGAAAAAAATTGCGGCTTTGAGGGCTGGAAACAGCCTAAACAGCGGAACTTACATCCACTCCCATTCATTGCTGCCGTGGCGATGCGCGGACAGACGCAACTACCGCAAAACAGGAGCGATTAAACTGAAAATCTTCAGATTCATTCTTTTAGACCTAAAATGATATGAAAATACACCCCTGAGTTGAATTCGCCTGGAATTGTCCTTTAAAAGCTACAATTTCAGTATAAACACCTACTGAAGGGACTGGTTGAAAAGACTGCTGATCCCACTGAGAATCAACAACCCACTGTTCTAAATCCGTCACACAAAACCTACTTTGACATGTAAACAATCATCTTCTAGGCAAATGAAACCCAACAATATACAGATTGAAACAAAGCCGTCGCCAGGTAAAAATGTTGCAACAACAAGGTGAGAATTTGCTAAAAAAACAGGGTTAAATATACCTCAAACTAATAAACCAAAACAAAAAGTTTCACTGCAGCATTACATCACTATCAGTGTAGCAATGTTAATCGGCACTTGTTGCATTAAAACCATGTATGGCCTCCCTCCAATGTTATACAATATTGATCAGGCTGGGAGGGAACACACAAGAGTATAAAACATTATCCAGGCGTTCTGAAAACACGTGGATGCTACCAAGCATCACATGGAGATTTGACATTTCAGATATTTCAAACACCCTAACTGACTAGCAGCTAAAAATAGTTTGCACTAAGGCGCAGCTATCTACCAGCTGGCCTGTTCCCTTTGAAATCTATTTCCCTTTTCATGCTCACATTAACCCACTTAAAAAAAATTAAAAAATCGCCTTTTTAGAATCCAGAGTCGGCTGTATAACCTACTGTGACATGCTCTGACGATGGCATTTACCTGCACACAACACCAACAAGAGAAAACAACCACTCCACCTCTGCTAGGGAGCCGTTATCATGTGTCACAGGATGCTAGAGATGGCTCAAACTGATGAATCATTCATCATCCGGAATCAGGGTTTCTCTTTTAATTATTGTAGTGTATGATTAACAAATGATGCAGCAATGGCAGCCTGGTGTCAGCAGTCTCTTCTTGTTATCAGCTTTAAGTTCAAGTATTATTCAAAATTGAGCAAATATCTAATATAAGTGTTTGCTTCACTGTTTCCGATGGTGGTGTGAGTGTTGCTGATGATTTGTGTGTATCATCTTAAGTGTTGTTCTTTTTTGAGAAATATGCATGAAGGCTGCTAAATAAATTCCTCCTGTGCACTGACTGATGTGTTGGGATAGTCTTTGATTCACTCCCTCTGTGTCTTGCCGAAAGAAAAACCGGCGCTAACTAGGAAGAAAATCCACAACTGTTACAATTGATAACGACACTGCTCTCAGTTCTCTATGACAGATGAAAGGGGAGTCTGTTAAGCCATTGGAAACGAGGTGTGCGTTGGTATTCCTGTCACAGTGAACAGACATGTTGTTTGCAACAGCACCACACAACATGGGTGTTTTATTCCTGCACTGTCACAGGAAGCATCTCTGAGAGCTTCATGTTGTTACTGACCAGTCAACGGTACACACACGCCCTCTGCTGCTGCTCTTTGGTATTACACCGTGCAGGGACTTCCAAGCCCTAATCCTTTACTGCAGGGGTCTTCAATGTGTTTCAGACCAAGAACCCAAAATGATGGAGAGAGATGTATATTGTATAAAAACTGTTTAATCTTCCTCTTCAGGTGTTCAGGTCGCCACTGACCATCATGGCTTTTTGACTTTGTCAGGAACCTATATTTAAATAAAATAAAAAATAAAAAAATTCACAAAATGCTCCCGTTAAAATTATGACATTTGTGTTTTTAGGGTCAGTTTCGACCCAGTTATAATGATAAAAACAATAATAAGAGTTAAAACTGAAATCATAAGTGCAAAACCAAGCTTTTCATGGATAAGGAAGCCTAACAACATAACCAAGAGATGAGATAATAATAATTGTTTTTAGTGTGTGTTACAGCTGATTTAAGACTCGGGTCAAAACCGACCTTAACACAAGAGATGGTAGCAGAAAGTTAACAAGAGAAAGGTTGGTATACTGGCAAAAAAAAAAAGGCCCAGGGGCCCACACCTGGGGCCTCATTTATCAAAGAGGGTGTAAAACTGCTACTACATTTTTGCGTATGGCGAAAAGACGAAAATGGCGTACACCCAAAATATTTACACCTTTTTCAGATCTATCAAACTGTGCGTACGCACAACTCTCCGCAATAAATCACACCGGACCCAAGAATGGTGCACACGTAAACACACCTCTTACTCGGCCCGGAACGCCTATATACAACTATATATGGTCAGCACGTGCATATTTAATTAGCCATGTGCGCTCTGTGGAGCGGCTACAAAGTGACAACAAAGTGAGGCGGGCGGAGGACGGGGAAAAAAGCGGAACTTCTCCGAAAGCAGATACACGGAGATATCGGGCAATAAATCAGTCAGAAAAATGATCTTGCATTTTAATAAGCTACAATAAAAACAAAAACCTCCCGAATCTCAACAAAAGGGAGCAGAAAGAAGAAGAATCTGCCCCTTTATCCCAGAAAATCTTTTTTTTTTTTTTTTTTTTACCTAGATGTTAAAACAATGTAGGAAGCAGGACAATAGTTACCATTACTTTGAACGCCTTTCCACTACACAGTTACAGCTCTACTGGACTCGGTTTAGGTCATTTTCCATTACAGCTGAGTCCTTCACAGTTCCTCCTCAGGGCCGCGTTGTCTCACTCTTTATTCTCTCCTCTCGTCAGCTCCAAACACACGTGCACCTCGTTAACTCCGGTGACAGAATAATAACAGTCTCAGTAGCTGCAGATCAGTGGGCGCTGCTGCCGATGTGTTTTTAAACTTGGCGGGTTTGATCCTTGTCGGACGTCACACATAGCTTAATCAAAAAAGCAAAATCCTCAATCCGCTCTGTTTATCAATTAACATAGAGCCTATAGTGTTATTATAGAGCGGGTTGGATTGCCAGCATCAACGGTCCACCACTACCACAATTACTTTAAAAAATCCTACTGTGCTCTTCTACTCCGCGCTCCTCTCTCCCTCTCACACTGCAGTTCTCTGACTCAGCAACGGTGTCGCCAATTCCTCCTTACGGTGTACATTTTAGGACATCCTCAGGTGTCAGGCTTCAGCCTCAGACTTTAGATGAAAAGGCATAAGGTCTCAGGAAAACCTCTGTCAGGTGTCCACTAAACAGCCTCCGAAAAAAGACGTCAGACCAAAAGGCATCAGAAAAAAGGCGTCAGACCAAAAGGCAACAGAAAAAAGGCGTCAGACCAAAAGGCATCAGAAAAAAGGCGTCAGACCAAAAGGCAACAGAAAAAAGGCGTCAGAAAAAAGACGTCAGACCAAAAGGCATCAGAAAAAAGGCGTCAGAAAAAAAGGCGTCAGACCAAAAGGCATCAGAAAAAAGGCGTCAGAAAAAAGACGCCAGACCAAAAGGCATCAGAAAAAAGACGTCAGACCAAAAGGCATCAGAAAAAAGGCGTCAGACCAAAAGGCATCAGAAAAAAGGCGTCAGAAAAAAAGGCGTCAGACCAAAAGGCATCAGAAAAAAGACGTCAGACCAAAAGGCATCAGAAAAAAGGCGTCAGACCAAAAGGCATCAGAAAAAAGGCGTCAGAGAAAAGGCGTCAGAAAAAAGGCGTCAGACCAAAAGGCGTCAGAAAAAAGGCGTCAGACCAAAAGGCGTCAGAAAAAAGGCGTCAGACCAAAAGGCATCAGAGAAAAGGCGTCAGAAAAAAGGCGTCAGACCAAAAGGCATCAGAAAAAAGGCGTAAGAAAAAAAGGCGTCAGACCAAAAGGCATCAGAAAAAAGGCGTCAGAAAAAAGACGCCAGACCAAAAGGCATCAGAAAAAAGACGTCAGACCAAAAGGCATCAGAAAAAAGGCATCAGACCAAAAGGCATCAGAAAAAAGGCGTCAGAAAAAAAGGCGTCAGACCAAAAGGCATCAGAAAAAAGGCGTCAGAAAAAAAGGCGTCAGACCAAAAGGCATCAGAAAAAAGACGTCAGACCAAAAGGCATCAGAAAAAAGGCGTCAGACCAAAAGGCATCAGAAAAAAGGCGTCAGATAAACACAAATAGACCACAAACGCAAACACAGGGCTATTGTATTTGTCAATCGCAGTATTTTATTTTGAAAAGACCAAGACGTCAGACCAAAAGGCATCAAAAGACCAAGACGTCAGACCAAAAGGCATCAGAAAAAAGGCGTCAGACCAAAAGGCATCAGAAAAAAGGCGTCAGATAAACACAAATAGACCACAAACGCAAACACAGGGCTATTGTATTTGTCAATCGCAGTATTTTATTTTGAAAATTGCTTTAATTTTGAAAATTAACTGGATTCTCTCGTGTTTCTGTGGGTAACTTCCTGCCCAGATTGATGCGATCGTTCGCAATTCACACACAAAATGGACCAAAACAATCGCTGCAGGGCGCGAGCCGGCTGCGGAGGTGCGTGCCGCGGTGCGTCTGGTGTGAACAACACAATTGGTTAACAAGGGCGCCGGTAGGAAACAGGCCCATTCTGCGTCTATTCGTGGCACTTCTGCATCCGGTGTGAACCTGCCGTTAGATATCGGAGACGCGTGTTCCTTTCGGGGCAGTCTCTTTTCTGCACGTCAGCTCGTTACCGGTGTTATGTTTCGATGACGTCATTAAATACAGCGATAGATAAATAAATTACTAGTCTGCCCGCTCCAAAAAAAAATGCCTCAACTGAATCAAAGTTTGAAGAAATAAAAATAGTCAGTTTTTAATCTGACATCTTTTTTCTGACGTCCCTAACCCTTTTTACGCCTTTTTTCTGACGCCTTTTTTCTGACGCCTTTTGGTCTGACGCCTTTTGGTCTGACGCCTTTTTTCTGATACCTTTTGGTCTGACGCCTTTTTTCTGATGCCTTTTGGTCTGACGCCTTTTTTCTGACGCCTTTTTTCTGATACCTTTTGGTCTGACGCCTTTTTTCTGACGCCTTCTGGTCTGACGCCTTTTTTCTGACGCCTTTTTTCTGATGCCTTTTGGTCTGACGCCTTCTGGTCTGACGTCTTTTTTCTGATGCCTTTTGGTCTGACGCCTTTTTTCTGATGCCTTTTGGTCTGACGCCTTTTTTCTGATGCCTTTTGGTCTGACGTCTTTTTTCTGAGGCTGTTTAGTGGACACCTGACAGAGGTTTTCCTGAGACCTTATATCTTTTCATCTAAAGTCTGAGGCTGAAGCCTGACACCTGAGGATGTCCTAAAATGTACACCGTACCTCCTGTTCCTCAAAAAAGGCGTAAATCACGGTACGCCAGGGTCAAAATGGGTGTAAATGTCCGCACTTTTCCCCGTCAGGTTTTGGCTTGATAGATCCCAAATTTGGCGGAGAAAAGTGCCTACGCACAAAACGGGGGGGAAAGGGTGTAAAAAAAGGTGTATCCACAATGATAAATGAGGCCCCAGAAATACTAAAACCAAACCACCTTGTTTTAAAGCAGAAGCGGATTGTGTGTGTTAATATAAGTCTTAAATAGTTCTATCTTCCGACAGCAATCACTTATATAGAGTGTTTGGTCTGAAACAAGGGTCTGTCAGTCACTCTGCTCTGCTGTAAGCCGAGGAGAAAACTTCTTGTTGCCTATACTTCCTTGTATCCTACAACCTTTATCCAATGAGGAGAGAGAACGGCATAAAGGGGCGGTCCTCTCTGTGTGTGCAGCCAAGGGATGGGACGAGGGCGGGGACTGCTAACTCCATCGGCTGACAGGAAGTTAGCCAAAATGACTGGATCGCTTACTTCTGCTTTAAAGGGCTGTATAAATAAAGTACATTTACATTTTCATGGATAAGGAAGCCTAACAATGTAATCAAGAGAAGGAAAACAAATTGGGTGATTTTTTTTTTTTGTATACAGCTGATTTAAGACACGGGTCAAAAGCGACCCTAACACAAGGTAGTAGCAGAAAGCTAACACAAGATGAAGGTTAATATTAAACTGGGCCAAGTGCCATGTATAATCCATTGTTATTGTGCATTCAATGCTAAGCTATTCAAATAAGGTTCAAATATTCATGTTTTTATTTTAAATTACCAATGCCAATATCAACAATTTATGTTAATTGCATGAGAATCATGCATACAAGCTATTCAAATTGTTTTTAATTGATTTTATATTAAACAGAACTGAGTGGTGGTGCATCTTATCTTACATACAATACTGAGCTATTATTAATAATATCTGAAAGATTTGTGTTAGTATTTTAAAGTAATTTTAACCAAAATCCCCCCCCCCCCCCAGTAGCCTACCTCTGACCCCCTGTTGAAGACCTCTGCTCTACTGTGAGTCCCCAGGCTTGTGTTTAACCAGTTTATAATGTACATCCACGTATAACTAATGTAATACAGTTCAGCTGTGCACTGATGTGTGATTCTGTTATTAAACCGTCATTGATATAAATAGGGTGAAATGATATAATTGTCTCTCAATATAAAATAATATACAGTTCAACTGCACCACAATTACAGCCTTGTCCAACTGGTCCTGCAGCCTTCAAACATAGCACAGAGCATACAGATCTTAATTCCTCATGAGGCAGACCATTGTATCAGACTCAACACATGTTGACTGTATTAAAGATTCCTCATCAACAGAGAGGCAAAAACTGCTTCCCTATTGGTGCGTATTATCTTTTTCTCTTTTTGTTTGATCCAATAGTCCTCAGATGTCACGTGGGGAAAGAGGATTTCATGACATTAAGTGTATCTAAGCAACATTGACTTTGAGCGCACAAAGCTACTGTAAACAGTAATCTTCTTCAAAGTCCTGTGCTTTATATTTTTTTTCTCATCTTCCAATTATATCTAAATCAAAGCCGGGTGGTTGTCAACCAGGCAAAGTGAGTGTGTGCCCTCTGCTGCACCTGGGACTCCTCCTGCAATAGAGTGAGAATCGCCTCGTGATAGTTTCAGTGAGATCAGTTTGTTTTATGAGCTGTTGGTCAGCAAGTAAAACAGGATTTTTTTAATCCCCGGCTCCTCCCTTCAGTATGTTAACTGTCCTTGCATGAGACACGGAGCTACAAAGCTCACCTGTGGCCACATTTGCATGATGACCTCCCTTCACCTGTGTGCAAACTGGTGGATGAGAGGCACATTGTAAAAGGCGTTAGAAATAAATGTACAAACAGGTGACAAGGTAATTGGAAACTCCAGAATACATGTGGAGGAGTATAACATGCAAAAAAAACAAATCTAGATTTGTGTATTCAGGGAACAAAAGGCGGCTCCGTAATTAGACCTATGAGACATTTTCAACTGTCATGTAAAAAAACAACAATGAGGAAATAGACAATGAGAGTGGAGTGTCAAGCTCTTCTGAAGGTTTGTGGTGGCCAAACAAGTTCAGTGCTGCTTTTTCCTTAAATTTGCCATCCTTTTCTTCTCCTGTGGTTTAAATGTTGAAACATGGCCACACATAGAGGCATTGACTCCAAAACAGCTGAGACATTCTGACTATGACTTACTTACAGTTTGATTTGTACACAACACCTCAAATGCAAATATTGATAATATACTACTCCCGGTATAGGATAGGAGAGGATTGAATGGGAAATGTGTCTTGGACTTACAACAAACAACAAACATCTATCTATCTATCTATCTATCTATCTATCTATCTATCTATCTATCTATCTATCTATCTATCTATCTATCTATCTATCTATCTATCTATCTATCTATCTATCTATCTATCTATCTATCTATCTATCTATCTATCTATCTATCTATCTATCTAGAACAACTGCCTTAGTTGGATTGGATTGCACATGCCTATTCACATCATCATAAAAATCACAACAGATACACATTTACAGTAATACTGTGATGAGCAACACTAAACAGTAAATGGTGTCTCCACATTCCAGCCTCGGTGGTGTTGAGGACTTTAATTGACAGGGGACAAGAGAGCGTTTGAACCAGTTGTGCTTGTTTAGGGGGAGGAGCTGACGTTCAGAGTTGGCTCTGAGATGATTTGCTATGCTTGGTTTGGTTTGTTTGAAAAATATCTTGCAGACTGGGATGTCGGTGGACTTCCATATGGATCTGGGCTTTGACCTGCACTCTCAAATTTCCAAACTATGCTGAAATCCATTTCCTGGGTCACACCAGCCTCTGCTGTAGGCTCCTTTGGTACAGATGACCTCCACCTGGGTCCTCCACACCGGCATCCAATCAAATCTCACTTACCACCATGCATTGTGAAAACTATTCCCCATAGCCATTAGATCTAAATGCTTTATGTGTTGACCATTTTAGTCTTTTTCTGTCATTATCTTTCATGTTAATGTTTATTTCATTTCATTTCATTTTGATTTATTCCATTCATGGTACATTCTTCACATGGTTGCCCATATTTACATAATGTACACATAGTCACCATGAATGAAAAGGGGCAGGATGAAGAAAACTTATAGTACCTGCCCCTCTCTGTATAATTACATTGGCTTACTTCAACACCAATATTATACTCTATTTCAAAAATATTAAAGATGATGAAACATAGTAGTGACATGAAAACAAACAAAATAGCAGCGGACACCACTTATCTATCTATCTTTTCTTTTTTTCCCCCTTCTTTTTCTCTTTCTCCTTCTTCTTTTTTGTAGACGCTCATCTTTTCTTTTTCAAACATTTTCTTAAACTGAGACATACTTGTACAACTTTTCAATTCCTTGCTTTGTGAATGCCATAATTTTACACCTGCAACAGAAATACGCATTTCTTTATTAATGCAGCTTTTCAGCAAAATCCTGATTTCCATTAACAGAAAGTGAAAAATAGATACAAAAAGTCTAAAACATGACAAGGCTTTTATCTTCTCATCTCTACAACTGGAAGTAAGACCCCCCCCCCACACCACCACCACCACACACATACAGTAAGCTATACACACTACACTCCAGCTGTGTGTTTACACACTCGTCAAACAGGCTGTGCAGTTTGTGACCTTCTTTTGTTCCCTACCTAGTATCTGTTTTATACCAGCCCGTCTGGATTCACAGACCAGAGCAGCAGGATCTGTCAATCCACAGTGGGCGTGTTCATCCACATGCCACGTCCTCTTTTTTTTTTCACATAGCCACATATTTAACATAACCAGGCCTCACCCACAAGTTTTAAAGCTAGGTAATAATTAGGCACATGTCCACGGATGTGTGATATGTGTTTGCCGTTGACTTCAGGTGGATTTCAGAGCTCTTCCTTTTAGGATTTGACAGCAGGTCTCCTGGGTGTTGCAGATATGAAACAACAAGGTGAGATTTTACTATATAATTATATTGTGTAGGTTGCATGGATGTATTTGTCTCTAATCTCTTTGTGGTCCACAGCTGTTGTGTACGTTGCGGCTGTGTTTGCTGTGGTCTTTATAACCTGGATGATCTCCATGAATCTATTTGATGTTCAGAGGAGAACAACCAGTGTTCTTGGTGAGATCTTGTTTTCTCCCCTCTCAATAGATCTTACATCCTGAGTTATGTCTTCTTATTCATATTCTGGTCAATATGATATTCTACTGTCCCCTCTCTTTCCTTTCAGCATACTATGGTCTAGATCCAAAGAAACTACCGTTTATAAGAGGTGAGTCACACATGTTCAGTATTCAGCCTACATATAGTCATTTTCTCCCAGAACTAACATTTCACATAACAGTGTGCATATGTGATCACTCTCCTGCAATATGGGCTTATTTCTTGAGCCTGTCTCTTATCTGCACTTTCAGACTCGAAGGCAGATACACATATACCCAAGCCGAAGTGCGGCGTGTCCTCAGCGTGCTCATATGATGACTTTACAATACACATCAGGAGTGGAACAGCTAATATTGTCGGACCGAAGATCTGTTTCGATGACAAAATGTATGTGTCACTGTCCCGGTACCAACATTAAGGAGGATGAAGACTGCGAAGGGAAACTAAAGCTCTCTGTTCTGTCTCCTTAGCATCATGAGCCACACGCTGAATAACATTGCACAAGGACTGAACATTGTGGCAATTAATGGTGAGTAAAATACTCTAGTACTCTTCCCAGCAGTAGATCTGATAAAACACTAGTGTGTGGTAAAAAAAACAAAAAAACAAAACTTGCTCCAAGGGGGCGTGGTTCGGTGCACTGTCGGTGCGTCCTGGCAACTCCCCATCAAAAAAATCTGACTCCTGTAACTCTGAGTACGTACGGAAGATAATTAGTGCCACTGTAAAAAAAAAATAATAATAATAATAATTGAGAGAGAGAGGTTTCTGACTTTTTTCTCAGAATTCTGACAGTTTAAAGTCAGAATTCTGAGAAAAGGTCAGAATTCTGACCTTCTTCTCAAAATTCTGAGATTAAACCACACTAAAATCAGAATTCTCACTTTAATTTCAAAATTCTGACAATTTAAAGTGTGAATTCTGACTCAGACTTTTGACAGTGGCCGTAATCCTCTTCCTCTGTAGCATAGTGGAATCAGATTCTGGCCGATGTTGCAGGCCCATTGACAGCAGGCTACACACCCACTAAGAAAGCTGTGTGACTACTTTAAAATCTCCTGGATTTATATTCACATAGTTCTGTGACAGAACCTGCACTTCAACAATTTGTCTTTGAAAACAAAAAAAGAAGCTCACAAGAGTATGGAGGACAAATGATGTCACGGGAAGAAGAATTAAGCATCCATGGTTTTACAATTTAATAAGCTTTATTTGGATTTCTTTTAAATTCATGACATATGAATCTGTTATTAATCCATGATTAAATAGCCTACTGAATATTTAAAATTGATTTACAAAAGCATTGTAAATGCATGAATTTATTCATGAATAAATAATTTGAAAAATAGACGTTTTTTTTTTTTTTTTTTTTTTAAAGGGAATACATGTGTGGATTTCCTCTTCAATTTAGATTTTTTTTCTAGTTGCTCATTAGCTTTTTGATTAACTGAGCCATTCAGCCTCTCTGTGTACACAGAGACATCAGTGCTGGTCAAACCAGGTAAACAATCCCAACTGGCTGAGGGATGTAACAAGTTGTCTGATTGGTTGGAGAAATAACCAGTAGGTTTTTTTTTCTTTTTTTTTTTTCTTTTTTACCAGCGATTGATGGATTAATCGTTACTTCATCTAATGATCAAAGCTCCCAAACAGCTATAACCTTAAGATATTTTTCTTTTCATTCTCAGGTAAAACTGGAGCTGTGGAAAAATTTGGGTTTCTTGAAGGAAGTAAGTCTTCTTTGTTGTTGTTAGTTGGTTTTTATATTTCAATCTTTTTAATTGAAGTATATTGAAATTATTTCATTTCATTATAATTCTTATTCTTAATCACTCTACAAAAGGTCCAGAGGACACACTGAAATACCTGAAAGAGCTCAAACCTGACACCATTGTTTTGGTTGCATCATATAATGATGTGGCACCAAAGTAAGTCCAGCCCTCAGTGATTCAACTGCTTAGAATGATTTCATATCACACAATTGTGACCCTCACCGTTCCTTTTGTGGCAGACTGTCAGACGAAGTAAAGGAGATGTTTGTGAAAATGGGGAGCACGTTGGTCAGCTCTGTGAAAACCAGAGACAGCTGGGTATTCACAGGGAGAGTTGGATCAAACACTAAAAGCCGCTTTGAGAAGGTTAGTGATCCTGTTTGCAGCTGTTTTTTGTTCTTTTTTTTCTCTATTTGCATCAGTAGAGACCATCTATTTTAAAAAATACCAGAAGTGAAAACGCATGACAACTGATGGGAAATGAAATGCCTTCTCCCCTTTTCACCTGACAGCATCTAGCTAATGATGTAAACAGCAACGTTTACGAAGGATGGCCGGATATGGTGGAGGTGAACGGCTGCCTCCCAAGAAACGGCGGCGAAGAACCTCTAGATTCAAACTGATGCAATGGATTGCAGGAAATCACTTGGACTAAATGTCTGTTCTAATGACCTGTGAGCTTTCTTAAAGACCTTCAACTGAAAACTGTGTTGTATGGTCTTCCTCTGTATACCGGTATTATAAAAACTATGTGTGTGTGTGTGTGTGTGTGTGTGTGTGTGTGTGTGTGTGTGTGTGTGTGTGTGTGTGTGTGTGTGTGTGCGTGCGTGCGCGCGCGCGTGTGTGTGTGTGTGTGCTGTTGTTATTGTTAATGAAAAAAATGAGGTGTTCATTGTGGAGGTCGGCTGTACCTTTGATCACAGCCTTGAAGAGACCTTTCTAACCAAAGTGCTAAAATATCAGCAGCTGAAGCAGACCGTCTCTCAGCTAGGCTACAAATGTAAACTTTTAGTTTTTATATTTGGTAGTCTGAGGCATGTGCACAAGTTGGTTGTGAGGGGCCTTCAGATGGCCTATAGCTGAACAGTTAGCGAGGTACTGCTCAGTATCAGCTATTATTGGAAGCCGCTCAGTATGGAGGAGACGTTTTCTGTATCCTTGAATGATGTCTGCTTTCTATCTGACCTGTAGGTCATCATGTATGTAACTGTGTTCAGCCGCCCAGGCGCTGTGTGTCTGACCGACTCCTGTTGTCAACTTGTCAACTGCACTGGCAGTATTTATGTCCCTAGTGCAGGAACCCTTGTACTTTTCTTTATGTGGGCATAAATAAATATTTCAAATGTGTGCTAGTGTGATTTTGGTTACTTCATGATGTGACTTAACTAGGGCTGTCAAACGATTAATTTTTTTAATCGCGATTAATCGCATTTTTTCCATAGTTAACTCGCGATTAATCTCTATTAAAAATATTATATATGGCGCTTTGGACTTTCAACACTCCAAAGTGTTATAATCTCTAGACAAACAACTTTTAGACCAGACCTAGTAGGCCTACCTAATCATAACACATGATGCATGAAACTCACACAGAATTGAAACGAATTGCATCCAGTGGAAATTGCCCTTTACTTTGCTACGCCTCTGCCTGGCCATGTGCATTTGTTGACAACAAAGCCATCAAAAAATCAATGGATGGAGCTGTGGATATATGTTAGACTGTGTATATTTAACTTGAAGGTGCCTTACCGCCACCTACTGGACTGGAGGTCCCACACTCCAGTCCTCCAGTCCAGCAGACAGAGGACAAAATGGGCCGCGATTAAAAAATTTAATCGCGTTAATTTTTTTAATTAATCTCATCGCGATTAACGCGTTAACTCTGACAGCCCTAGACTTAACATGACACGCTGTTAAGTGAGGCACTACAGGCAAAACACAGTTTTTTCATGCACTGATCAATTTTGAGATTTTGGGCTATTTTTCTTCCTTAACATGTCTTCTTTCATAAAAGTCAAAAGAAATGGTAGAAAATCCACACTACGGTGGTTGTTTTCCTAATTTTGTCTTCTGTCGTCACTAGATTTCACCAAAAGTTAACATGCTACTGTGACATACTGTGCTGTGCCTGTTGTCTGACCCATGTCACGTCAGGTATCATTGTAAAGCCCTTTTTCTCCTGAACAATGATGTGGTTCCAAAAATTGTTGTTTCCCCCATACCTGCAAGTAACCAATTGTAAAAGTATGATTTACATTAACAATCTATGGAATTTTACAGTACCGTTTTTGAGTTTTTCCTCAGACTCTGAGCTAGAAATCTCCACTTCAGCAGCACTTACAGACACCAAACCTTCCAGTTTTATTCCTGTCTATATTCTGAAGGTTTTTACACAGGGGATTGTTGATATATAATTTACAACCTGATTTATACAACATTTTATTCCTAAAAACAGGGTGAAACTAAAAGATTTTTAGGGCTGGTGACAGTATTTTCTCATTTACAAAGTAATAAAAAGAGATATCCAAAATCCCCTCTGTAAAAACTTCTGACTCTAATATGTCAACAAAATAAAACAACAATTTTGAAAGGGGCTTCATCCATAGTTCAGATTTCTGTTGGAAATGTATGCAAATTAGCACATATTTCATTAGATATTGCCTCATTTACATATTTAAACATAACATTTGACAAAACTTGTAATACAAAAAATATTTGTCTTAATGTAAGTGATAAACTTGGGAAGTTTCATGGTGATATCTGTTAGTTAAATTTTTTACCCTATTCACCTGTAGTGTCCCCCCATCTTCAAAAAAATAAAAAAAAGAGAAACATATGAAACAGTGGCAGGGGGTGATTTAATAAGTGTGATGCAGATGGACTAATGTACACGTAAAAAATAAAAAAATATTTATTGTGATCTGTCTGACTAAAATCTTATTCTTATAATTAATGTAACCTATGTTAATTAGAGCCCTCATATGATGAAAAGAGGTTCCATGCATTCAAGACCGGGGATGTTGTAACAAAGGGATGGTTAACAGCATCACTTTCTCGAACAAGGGATAACATTAGAGTTATGTGTTCAATATCATGTGTACCCACTTACTCCCTGACATTGCATGTGCATGCTGTATGAAGAAGTGTGTAGGTTTTACAGCCAAAAAACATTTTTTAGATCAGAAACGAATCTTTTGGACCAAGTCTAAATTTTTGACTAGCATCAATACCAGTGAGGTTTTAGTTAGGTAACTTGTATGATATGAAAGAGCAGGTTCCTAGGTGAAATGTGAGGCATTTCAACATTGTTAAGTATTTCCAACCACCATGCTGGTACAGCTGGTCAGACAATGGCTGACAGGGGTGGGGATGGTTAATGTTTGTTTGTTTCTTACGAGCCTGTCAAAGACACTGTCACTTGTGACAGACATAAATTTATCTGTCTATCTATCTTTGTTGTTTTATTATGTGTCATCATCTTTCCTGGAATTTTATACAGATTATGATCTGCTTCTGACTTCCTGCTGAAGGTTTCCATACATGTTCACCCTTCATTGGTATTATCACAATATGTTCTTTAAGACAGCTTTCTCACGTTAGGATCCACACGGTCACTGTTAACTGTCAGTGATGAGTTCTTTTTGTTCATACTGAACCATTAGGAAGATGCTTTAGTGTTGGAACATGCACAATAAACTTACATAGATGCATGTTTTGTGGTGTGTTTCAGTTAGTTTTCAATCTCACTGTTACAATTGACCCTAGGTTGTCTTACTTACCCTGGTAGTGGGGTAGGTTGTAACAGTGGCACTCCTTGCATTTGATATCAAATAGTGAATTCTTTTATATAGTTTAGGAAGCTCAAGGCACTGCTACAGTATTTGTAGTGGACAGTGAGGGGATTCTGTATCATAATTTGAGAGCCCTACCATGAACACTCCAAAAGTTATAGAAGCTGAGACAAAAAGTGTTACAACCATCCCTCGGTCTCCCCTACTTGAGTAAATGTACTTAGTTACTTTCCACCACTGCTGCTGACTGTGCACTGAATATTCTCCCAGCACTTTTAGCCTGTTCTCCATGGTTTGTCTTCCACTTGGTTGCCACTTCCCTGGGAGCATCATCATTGGTCCAAACACTGCACAGATTACTTCACTGCTGGAGCGCACGCACACACACACACACACACACACACACACACACACACACACACACACACACACACACACACACACAAACACACAAACACACACATACGCACACAGTAACCTCAAATGACTCTTTGAGTAATTGTCGAAACTCTGTTCACTCTGAGGCCGGGGGTGTCTGTGCAGAAATCTGACTCAGGACAGATTGAGGACATGGGAGTCACCTATGGAAAGAAGGTAAGAGATCAGACTTTCTTTTTTTAAATCTTAATTCTTATTATGTGTCTGTCTGTTTTTCATATTACAAGAGGGAACCAGCAGATGCATCTTATGAGGGAAACAGCTGACACGCCACTTTTCTTGATGCACCGTGTGCTTGGGAAAGCTAGGAGAAGAGTAACCATGAAAAAGCACAATATTAGTGAATCACCTGTCTTCATACAACAATACATTATTTGTATATAATTAATGTCACTGCTTTTTCTCTTAGTGTTGAGTTGAGTTAATTAATGATTCATGCTCACAGTTAAAAACAACTAATTTGTGCTTAGGCAACAAAATGTACCATGACACACAGTGTTATTTCTTCCTAAAGCTGGTGAATTCTTGAACCAAATGCAGCTCTCTATCCATCTCAAAAGAGAGAGAGAAAGAAAGAAAGGAAGAAAAGGCTTTGCCAACAGTGCAGAGTGGGCCTTGGAGACTGTTTATCCCGTCATGTCCTATTAATTCTTCTCTGCACAATATCCACAGTGCGAGATTTAGCCAAACAGCAGGACTCTCCCCTCATCAACCAAACAGCAGCTGGCAGCAGAGTTGTCATTTAAAATGCCACATGCAGTTCTTATTCCTTCAGCATAACCATTCACTGTTATCTTGTTTTTTTCTATTACGTGTTGTTTTTGTACATATTTTTGCCATGTTTTTAATGTATTCCATGTTGTTGTTGAAAAGATAGTGTGGATAACGCTGTGAGGAAACATTCTGTTGTACCCACGCTATTTTCCTGCATATTCATGAAGTATTTAATCAGTGGAAGAATTCTTGTGTTGACGACTATTCATTCTGCTCGAACTCCAACAAATGAGGAGCTCAGTGGGAATCAAAGTGCGTTTTGTTTGATCCTGTCATTAATGAGGTGGCAGCCCTCCATCTCTGCAGCGAGAGCCTCTGCTGCTTCACTGGACATGTGGAACAGGACATGACAGTTCATTTGTGCGTCAATGCTGTAATACAGCTTTGTGTATTTGACCTGACTGTCTCCATCTATCTGTCTGTGTATTTAATATTCATCAGAGCTACAATGATCTGCTTTGACTTGACAGAGAGATCTCCAACTTTGCCCAGACAGAAGGGAGACACACCTAAACGGGTCAGGTGAGAAATCTCGTCGTTGCCCTTTTGCAGGTCGACAGCATGAGCCATCATCACACTCGTGGAGTTTTGTAATGGGTCTAATATGACAACAGTCTTCTGCAGTTTTGATTTTTAGCCGTGAGGCAGCGCAGTTACTGAGCCATTCAGTCTATCATTATCATCATAAAGAGGCAGCTTGGCCTCTTTTGGTCCGTTTGTGTGACTCAGGGAACAAACTGAGAGGAGGCAGCAGAGATGCTGTCGAGTATTCGCTGCACCAACGTTTTCTATTTGCTCTGCTCTAATAAAAGAATAAATAAAGGCGAGCCAGGGTGTGGTAATGAAGTGAGAGGTGTTACGGTAATAAAACATCCTGAACGTGACATTTTAGCCTGCAAGTCTTGTGTGTTAAAATGCAGACTCAGACTTTGTGCCTCTAGTTCAAAGGCAGTGCAAGTTCATTTGTATAGCCCATTTTAAGTCTCAAAGGGCTTTACACAGCATCATAACAACATCCTCTGCCCTTAGACTCTCACATCCTCTGAGGAAAAACTCCATAGAAAAAACAGGAGAAAGCTCAGGGTGAGAGACAGAGGAGGGATCCCTCACCCAGGACGGGCAGACGGGACAGACAAGAAAACAGTTTACAACACAGAATATGGGAAAACATGGAAATGGAATCAGTCAGTTAACAAGAGCTGATGAATGCAGCTTCTGGTGGACAGGCTGGGCCATAGGAAGAGCAAACCAGCTTAATGGGAATATAGTTCTAGTGTTTCTACAAAGTTTGAATAGAAACACTTGAACGGGCCTCCACAGATGTGAAATGATGCATCCATGTTCAGTGGCATTAGGTAGCACTGTTTGTTGTGTTGTTTGTGGTTGTTGTTGTGTGGTATATTGATGTGTTGATGAAGAGGAGGAATCACCGCCGACACGTCTTTTCTTGCATTCAAAAAGAGTTTATTACAAGAAGAAGAACAGTGTACAAAAATGCCGAATCGTGGAGCATCTCTGGTGCCAAGAATTGAGATGACTCTCTCTTGGCCTGAAACCTCAAACCTTATATATGTTTTCTAAAACTCCACCTGTTTCCAATATAAGGATATGTTTGACCAGGATGATCAGACAAAGACAGGATCTAAAAACAGAATTTATCCTTAGCTTTCTGACATTTAACCTCTTGACCAAGCTAACTTAAGAATAGATAGTGTCCAGTATCCCCAGAAACTATGACCCACCAAAGAAGGGTAATAGACAAGAAACACATGTCTCTGAATACATGACAAGACAGATTCTTTCTGGGCTAAATATAGAACCTGTGAAGCAGGGCATTAGTCTACACATTTCTTTACTCTAGAAAATACACAAAGAAGAACATAAGATAATACAAAACAATAAAGAAAAGAGTTTAGGTGGATAATATACTACAGTTGCTTTAACGCATGACCCATTTGGCTTGCTTGGTTCAGGATAATTGTCTTTGTTAAATATTTGAACATGTATGCAAGCATCTGTGTATTCATTGTATGTGTATGTTTATTCAGATTGAGTTATGAACTTTAAAAGGGATAGTTCCACATTTGGAAAATTTGCCCATTGCCATAATCCCTATAGTTTTAGCAGTAAGTTCATTACCTGTAATTGTGGGTGCAAGCTACTTTTAGAACGGCAGAGCAGAGCCACGAGCTGGCTCAGAGCTACGCTACGGAGCTCATGGAATATCTTGGTTTCCCTCATCAAACTCATCAAATACACAATCCAACAACTCCAAAATGCTCTCATGTACAAGCTGTGACCTGCACATTCACCACGCTATGAGATAATAACGGAACGTTACGAGTTGTTTTCAAGGTAAATTCATGCAAAACCGCTGATGCACGTTCCCGTAGGAGCAGTTTTTCAGCAAGCAGTCTCTGTATTTGCCTCAAAAACAAATCTGTCTGGTAACGTTCCATTATTATCTCATAGCGTAGTGAATGTGCAGGTCACAACTTGTCCACCAGAGCGTTTTGGAGTTGTTGGATTGTGTTATTGTATGTGTTGTATGTGTGTGATTTGATGAGTTTGATGAGGGAAACCAAGAAATCCAATTAGCTCTGAGCAGCTTGCGTCTCTGCTTCGCCGTTCTAAAAACAGCTTGCACCAACAATTAAAGGTAACAAACCTACTCCTAAAACTACAGGGATTATGGCAATGGGTCAATTTGTCAAAATGTTGAACTATCCCTTTAATATTGTAACTGTGGACCCTGTGGAAAGTCGCTGCTAAGGCAGTGACAAATGGGGATCTATAATAAACTAATAAAGTTTTACTGTAGGCAGCTGGTCTGAAACCAGTATCCTGTGTGACTCCATGCACAAATATTCTCACACAATAAAACCAAACACACCCTGGCTATCGGAGTGTGACACCATGAAATGCAGCTACAAAAAAAGAGAATTTAATTGAATCTCTTCTGCTCTGAACTGGATTTAGTCTTTTATTGATTATTTTTGACCTTGATGCATTTTTGTCACGTTTGTTTTTGAAAAGCCCTTGGAGTTAAGTCTATAAATGCAACTGTCTGAAAACTCTATTGTTCTATCTGTTTGCAGGTAGTATAGATCTGTGAGACCAACTGTCCAGAGACAAACATCACATCAGCTCAGTAGATGTATATCTGTTGCATGTTGGTGTGTTTTTCCCCTTCAGCCTCAGTGATGCAGGCACACCAGACTGAACAGGAAGACCAGCGCCCAAAGCTTCAGGTCTCTCCATGTCAACTACAGCGTGAGGAGGAGACTGTTAACCTCATCAGACCCAGAAAACCTCTGAGTCCTCTAACCACCTCAAAGAGCCACCAGGAGCTCCACAAAGAGCTGCGGCTGAGCCACAACAGGTTGGACGGACGCCGCCTGTCATTCAGCTGTATTGTTGGTATATAGATCATAATATAAGTCTTTGTGTTTCTGTCAGGAGAGTGGGTCAGGAGGGGAAAAGTGAACTCCAGCAAGTTCTGGAAAAGAGGAAATGGGAGCAAAAGAAGAGAGTGAGCAGAGAGCAGGAGGAGGCCAAGAGGAACAGATCACCTCTGCAACAGGAGCTGCTGAGACGACATCATAGGCTGGAGACGGTACGGACACATGTTGCACCAAATAACCATCTGTGTAGGAAGACATTGTGAATTAAATGTCTATTTAGAGAGCGTATGTCATTTCTTCTTGTGAAAATATGTGGAATTTACACAGTTTGAAATGAGTCTTGTACATTATGATTAGTACAATGTTCCATGGTTGGCCAGCAGAGGGCAGTGCAGCTATAGTTTCTGACCAGTTCATCCATTCATCTGCAGGAGACATACTTTATGTATCAATGCCTTCTCTGATCAGATACACTTCAATATGAGCTTAAAGATAGATGATATTTCTGCTCTTTATCAGAGCATTTATATCTTTTTAAGAACCATGGATTGTGTAGATGTTATAGGTATTAATGACAGTGGGGGTATACTCATATTTTTGTGACAGGAATATGATAAATTATATTCCATATACTGTAGGTTTAGCATTTTGCAATCTAAGCAGATGTTTTGGGTATAAAGAATAAAACCCTGCAATAGTAATACTAAAGTACCTCAAATTATATACATTCAAATTACACCACTGGTTGTAATGACTACAGATCTCCTTATTCCTTATATTCTTTCTCTTTTTTTCCTATTTCTCCACAGCTGGAGAGAGAGGACAAAGAGCAGGAGGGAGAAGAGCCAGAGTTCCTGCGAGTGAAGGAGAGGCTGAGGAGGACAGCGGTGCTGGACGCAGGAGAAAAGCAAATGTGAGACGTCACGTCTTCTGTTGTATCAGCACAACGGACCAGTGGGAGTAAGTGACAGTGTGGAGAGAAGCATCAATGTTGGAGCTCGAGTGTTCATTGTTAAAAACCTGTAGAGGGCGTTCAGTTTCCCCTTACACACTCACTGTCACTGCTGAGGTAGATCCATCAGTACGCTTAGATTTGTCATATACTACTGTCATATGATTTCTCTTACAGTATTGTATCACAACATGATATAGGGGAGACCAGGGATTGTTTTTGACACTTTTGTCTGTATCTTGCGTTCAAAATGTGATACAAACTAGTTACATGTGTCTGCTATTAAATGGCCTAGCTGTTATCTCTGCAACACAAACAGATGCATCTCAAACACAAGGAGGGAGATGTTACAATTCACCCCATAGTCTAGTTGTAACACACTCTGGGGTGAGATGTAACATTAATAAGTAATAACTAGAAAATTTCCTCTCGGGAAATTTTGAATGGGCCACGGGGCTACTGCCGGTTGTGCCATCTCTGTCAACATGGGAATCAAACCCACGATCTTAAGGTCAAGAAGACAGAGCTGATCAGACAGACACATGATCATCTTTCTATAAGCACTGATATGGAGGAGCTGTAACCACATTAGGTTAACTGTGTGTGTGTGTGTGTGTGTGTGTGTGTGTGTGTGTGTGTGTGTGTGTGTGTGTGTGTGTGTGTCTCTTGTGTAATAGGGCCAGGACTCAATTAAAACAATTAATCTAATTAATTAGAGGCTTTGTAATTAATTAATCGCAATTAATTGCATTTTAATCGCATATAAATATTTGACCTGAGAACAGTGAGAAGCATTTTTTTCACATGGATTTTAGTATACCATTGAATGACTGAATAGCTTAAGCAACAAAACATTGTTTTTTTTTTCAAGGTGGTACTTAACCAAGACCAACATGCAAATTATCGATTAATTCATTAATCGATATTTGATACAGATTTAAATGGTCTTTCCTGCCAATACACTATGGTGATTACTGTAGTATTTAACTAGGCTACATAAATCACAGTAGCATAAACTGATTTGTTGAACGGACCAGGTGATGGGCTGACTGGTCCTGTCTAACTTCTGTGTACTGGGTGCCATTGTGCAGGGTGTTAAGGCAGCCTTCCTCCACTGCAGTCCCTATGGTCCTGGACCCTCTGGCTGGTGGGGTGGGCTGCTTTCAGCTGGGGGGGACTCTATCAGCTGCTCCCACGAGAGGCATTTGACGCATTTGACACCAACAAGGTTTAACTTTAAAACCAGATTAAATCATGGTTTAAGTTTAAATTCTGTTGCACGTTAACTGTGTTTTAATCACATGAAGGTGTGTGTGTGTTTGTGTGTGTGTGTGTGTGTGACTGTAATCACATGAAGCTGGCTCTAGAGTCTGTGTGTGTGTGTGTGACTGACTTGACACATAGTTAGTTAGTAGCTGCATCCTGTGTCAGTCTGATTTAGCTGTGTCTCTGTTTATAAACATTTAAACGAGCGCCAGGTGGATTGTTTATGAAGTTAACGAGCTCTGGCCTGAGGATCAAAGAGGTTACCACGGCGATAGGGGCCCCCCGCAGGCTGAGACAGACAGAAACGTGGAGAAAAAGAGCCATTTTCTGCCTCTGCACTGGTCTCACATTTAGGCTTAGGGTGAGAAAACGGTAACTCCTATCAGAACAAAACACAGATCAACGTTGCTCTAAGGACTTTCGGTACGATTTGGTGTTTCTACAGTAAATATTTTGGCGACGCTGGCAGTTTTAAAACATCAGGCCGTTCTGCTTCTCTCAGAAAATATTTGTATTGGACTCAATGAGGAGCAGAGACAGACGTGGCCGCACTTAGAGGCTCAGAGTTTAAATTCTGTAAGTCTCTCTGATATTTTGAGCAGATTAAGAGATCAAGGATGAGCTCATCTACAACCGTGGCCGAAATTATGTGTGTAGAGTGTAAATTGTGGCCGTTTGGAGTTTGGATAGAGAAAAAATCTGGAGTTTTTCTGGCATCTCTCCCACTCTAACCGATGATGTCACCCACGCTGACAAGAACATTCCGTGCAATACACACCCATTATAATCTCATAATTTCTCCAAAAATGATCATGGTCATTGATCATGGATTGATCAAAAACTATATGACCTATCAAAACGTGGAGTAATACGCCAATACACAAGACTTGTGTCTACTGTTTAAAGTTTAAATGGAGTCTCTAGGTGAAAGTATGCCTGAGCAGTAGACGTTTGTTAAACTCCAATGATTGGTCTTTTTCGCTCTTTTTTTCCGCCCGTCCCATTGACTTACATGCAAAAATTTTGCGCAGTTTTTCGCGAGTTCCAACTAACCAGACTCTTGTATGAACTCTGACCTTACATTTAACAACTAAACATCAGCACTGACAACCTGCATGAAATTTATGACAACAATAACCGTGATTTAAGTTTGATGAATATAACTACAAAGCAGGCAGTGCTATCACAATATAAATTAAAATCTTTTTTTTTTTAAAAATACGTTCATGCCTCAAAATTAGATTTTTCCTTCTAAAACTGTCTGTGTCTACCTCAGGGTGCTACTTCTTCACATATGGAAACAGGACTAAACTGAGCATATACAGAGTGAATCAGGTGATTCTTAACTTGTTCCTGATTGGAGGAATTGGAAGTGTTCCAACTGACTCATGTTACAACCATCCCTGGTCTCCCCCACATACAGTATAACTCTCAACTGAGGAAACACTTCATAGAAGTTTTGCAAACTTTTAAAAATGTTTTAAATGAGGAAAAGACATGACATGAGGATGTCATTTGAGAACATGTTTGAATCAGAAAAGATGAGTTGATTTTTATCTTTAGCAAGTCTAAACACAGAATAATCTGCATACAACTGATTCACTGATTTTAACACAAATTTACAGTAGCACTGTTCAGGGTGCATTACATCATGCCTTCATTGTGTCCATCATATCCATAGATTCATTATAGATTCATAGGTTTTGCACATTGGTCACTCAGCATGAAAACAGAAGAAACAGTGACAGAACTGAAGTAGTGAACATGTAAAATAAACTAAACTTTGTACTGTATGTATTTTTCAGGTCAAAAATACTGTTGTACACTGTTGTCTGTGTAAATATCATCTCACAGTTCAGATAGTGTGTAATGACAGACACACAATGCATAGACAAGGAAGTTTTATTTCATTTTCTGCAATCATATCTCTGTGGGTACAAATCATTGTATTTTCTTACATCTTGTTCAATAACCCATGATGCATTGCATCCATACATTTGTAGCTCAAAACAGCTTTTACAAAAAAGGATATACAATATATACTTATATTTATATATATAATATACATGTGTTTCTTTATGCATTTAGATGTGTTTGTAATGGGTAAAAGAAGCTTCTTTTTTTCTTTTAAAAAACAAAACTAATCAAAAACCAATTTTAAAAAAAAGAAAAGAAGGAAACACAGTCAAGTGGAAACAAATCCCAGGTAAGGTTCAACAGAAGGTCATTACCAAACAATAACCAGGTTATCAAAGTCATCAACATTGGCTAGCTAACAGTTAACATGAAGCCCTTCACACACAGTTTGCATATTTTCCACAATTACAGTCATGTAAATCCATAGTGATTGCCCTGTTACTGTACTATGGACCTGTATGTATCAATGACAGATGAGGGAATTGGTTTAACGTGGGCAACAAAATTCACTCCAATTCAAAAATGTTGCTAACTAATAATACAGCATTGTGTCATGACATATCCTACATGAATAATGTTACTGTTTGATTAATATCAGGATTAAAGTACCTTTAGCTACTGGTCGTCTCATTCCTGTGTTGAATCTCTTGCAGGATCCTTCATCTGAGTCATATATGTAAAAGAAGATGACATATCTGAGTCTACAGTAAACATTCCCACTGTATGGCTTTAGTACTGTAGTCCTTTTACTCAGGAGGACAGATGTAGAGCGTGCACACTGTCAGACAGGTGATGTTTCCAATAATGATTTTTTTTAATTATTCTCATGTTTTGTACTGTGCCTGGCACCTGTTTAAAAGTGGGATATGTGTTTATCTTCTCTACTTGTGTCCTGGTATCAGTTTGAGAGAATCTACATGAGCAACAATGAAAATGAAAATAAGAAAAAAAGACAGAGATAATTATCGTAGTAAATAAACATAGTACAGGAGAAATGTCACAGGTAGAGGCTTGACCATCAGAGTCACTGCAAATGATAAGTCCACTGTGCTGTGTTGTACTTTGTCAACAACATTACTTCTGGTGTTACTCACTTCACATTATATAGCTTCAAAATTACAGTATTACATCATTTTTCAATACAACAGAGTAATAATAATCATGTGTGTTTATACTAATTGATCATCATTCATGTAAACATATTTAACCAGGTCATGCAAACAGTAGACCAAAACTTCTTCCACTAGAGGTGCACAGCACAGAGCGGGTGGAGCGCCCAGACTGAGATCCCCCTGACTCAGCGAGAGATGGGCCTGAGCCAGACTGAGAGACTGACAGCCAGCGGATTGTCACAAACAGGACGGGGGGAGGATGAGCGGGGCAGAAATGTGATGCTTCTCCTCCCATGCATCGCGGGTTCTCCGTGGAATCGCATCTTTGAAAAAAGGGGGTCAGTTTCTTGTGTTTGACAAACTTAAAGGGATCTCAGTTTGAGCCTCTGGTAACAGAACAGCCATAAAACAAAACAAATAATATTTTTTTTTTTTTCTAAAAGTCTCCTTTTCATTTTCATACAATTTCTATGTTTTCCCCCGGCAGATGCATGCAGACACTGCAGGTCAGAACCACTCTTTACAAACCCAGTCTGAGCCAGAATATAGAGTCCATAAGCCCCACCCCACCCCAGCCCAGCCCCCCCGCCCCCCTCCCAGAAGTACCCTCCGCTTTCAAGTATCTCCTTTCCAAAACGGCTTAAAACAAAAGGAGCAGATACAGAAACACTTCAGAATGACACTCGATGAGAAAAAAGACAGGAGTGATCAAACGGAACAAATGGGTGAGGCGGTGGGGGAGTGGAAAGGTGGGGGGGGGTCCGGTAGATGCAACTCTATTCAACTAAACAGCTTCTTGTTGTGTGACTGAGCGGATGAGTCACATTGGTGTGTAGAGAGTATAAAGACATGCAGGAGGAGCTTTCAGCATTGGTTCTTTTTGACTTTTTGTATGCCCCCCCCGCACCCTCACCCCCGATCTTTTTTGCTGCCCTGTCTGGCCAGATTTTTGAAGGAAGCTGCCAGTGAGATTAGGAGCGTGCGGGTCAGATGGATCCGGACACACGAGTACCTGTGATCAGAGGTAGATGTGACATTTTAATGTGGTAAACACAAATAATAATTCTACTAATGGAGGAGACGGCCTCGGTGCCGCTGTCTGCTCTCTGATTATGACTCTGATCCGTCCTGAAGGGAACAGCTAGGAGACACCGTGGTGCCCAGTGACCAGTGACCAGCGTCTGCTACAGCTGCACAGAGGAGGAACTACATGTCAGGGCTGCTAGAGGAGGGGGGAGTGGGGGGGTATTTCAGGAGAATCATGCAGATAGGCCCTTTAAAGGGATGGTAGCATTTTTTTAAAAGTGGGGTTGTATGATCTACAAATAGCCCCTAAGTACTTTAATTGCAGTAGAAGACTCTCTGCACTCCTCCCGTTAGCAACGCCAGCCCATAGCCCTGCCCAGAGATTTACAACATACAGTGTTGTGAACAGACCCAAAGAAACGGCCTATTTTCGCGGTCTAAAAGAGGTTTTACCTGAGAAAAAATACACAGTTCCATTGTTCGCTATAATATAATTTTTTCCAGCCCTTCAAAGTGCAGGAAAAATGCTGTTTTTATTTGACCTAACCAACTGCTGAACGGTGGGCACTAACCCTGGGTGGAGGGATACGTGAGTTGGTTAGGTCCAAATAAAAACTGTGTTTTTCCTGCACTTTGAAGGGCTGGAAAAAAATTATATTATAGCGACCAGTGGAACTGTGTATTTTTTTCAGGTAAAACCTCTTTTAGGCCGCGAAAATAGGCCGTTTCTTTGGGTCTGTTCACAACACTGTATGTTGTAAATCTCTGGGCAGGGCTATGGGCTGGCATTGCTAACAGGAGGAGTGCAGAGAGTCTTCTACTGCAATTAAAGTACTTAGGGGCTATTTGTAGATCATACAACCCCACTTTAAAAAAAATGCTACTATCCCTTTAAAAAAAAGAAAAAAAAGATATGTAAACTCTTCCTGCGTTGTTTTGCATATCGTTCGGCGACAATGCTAAAACTTGTGTGTGTTTGAGTTGGGATGTTTCTCCACATAACCGTGACCTGTGGAGTGTGGATGTACTCTGGTGGACACTGACTGATAACTACTCTGCATTCCTGGCCAGACTGGGCGGGCGGGCGGGCGGGCTCTGGGTGCTCCGGGGGTGTGCTGAGGGGAGGGTGGGGGGTGTGGGGCACATTGTCACCATGACAACGGGAGGTTGTGCTCAGACGCGACTGGCCGGCCTGCAGCAGTAGGTGCAGCTCCTCAGGCTGTCCCGGTCCGTGCTGCCCTCGTTGCTCCCACGGCGGCCGTCCTCATAGTGTGACACTGGGTGGTGGAGGAGAACCAGCAGCAAATGAATTTAGAGGGAAAATGTATCATTTCAAAACTGAGGATTTTTTCCACTTATGTGTCTTAAAGGGATAGTTCAACATTTTGGCAAATTGGCCCATTGCCATAATCCCTAGGTCCATTACCTCATCAAATTCATCAAATACACAATCCAACAACTCCAAAACGCTCTGGTGCACAAGTTGTAACCTGCATATCCACCACGCGATGAGATAATAACGGAACGTTACGAGACAGAGTTGTTTTTGAGGTAAATGCAGAGACTGCTTGCCAAAAAACTGCCCCCGACGGGAACGTGCATCAGCGGTTTTGCAGGAATTTACCTTGAAAACAACTCTGTCTCTAATAACGTTCCGTTATTATCTCATAGCGTTGTGAATGTGCAGGTCACAACTTGTCCACCAGAGCGTTGTGGAGTTGTTGGATTGTGTATTTGATGAGTTTGATGAGGGAAACCAAGAAATCCCATGAGCCTCTTTAGCATAGCTAAGCGGCTCTGCTCCGCCGTTCTAAAAACAGCTTGCACCGACAAATAAAGGTAACAAACCTACTGCTATGACTATAGAGATTATGGCAATGGGCAAATTTGCCAAAATGTTGAACCATCCCTTTAATAGCTCTGCAATCACGTCTTTGTGCCAGAGGAAATTCCACATGGAACATACAGGGGAGCTTCCTACAGCACGCCAAGTAAATGTCAATTTTTCCCAAGTCATCTCAAGTGTTCATCTAAGTAAACAGTCCCATGCTTTAGATAATGTTTCAAACTGCATGTGGATCTGCTGCTGGGAAAACCAGTCACCATCAGCTTCAATAAACTTTGCCACACTGATGGTTTTGCTTCACGCCCCCAAAGTAAGCTGTGTGGACCAGATGGTCTCCATTAGAAAGAAAAGTGATTGCAAATACAAATCACACAAAGCCATTCAGGACATTTATGAAATGTCAATTTACTCATGTTCAAATATAAAACTATACATGTTATAATAATTAATAAATGTTTAAGAAATTTGAAAATCATTGTCGGACTCAAAGATAATGTGTGGAGGCCTTTAGGATCCATCCATCTATCCATCCATCCACCCAGTGTTCATTGCTTTCATTTAGGGCTGAGCAATTAAATCAGGTTTAACTGAAATCACAATAAGTGAAATATCGAAATAATATATTGGTTTAAATTAAATGCAAACATAATCATTCTAATCATAAACTATAGGTGCATCTCAGTAAATTAGAATATCATGGAGAAGTCAATTAATTGCAGTAGTTCAATTCAAATAGTGAAACTCATTTATTATTTGGATTCATTACATATAGACTGAAATATATATATATATATATATATAAAGTTCACTATTGTAACCTAATCATGTCACACTCTAAAAAGCTATTGAACTCCAAACACCTTCAGAGGTTTCCTAAACCTGGTTCAGTAGCTCCACTATCATGGAGAAAAAGCTAACCTCCATCATATTCTACTTTATTGAGATGCACCTGTATGTATCTGCCACAATAATCACTATCAGATTTTTCTTTTGCTTATTTTTCAGCCCTGCTTTCATTAACTCACTCAGTCTTTAATGCTGTAGTGGGATGTTCGCTACTGAGTTGAGTCATACGTCTGAAACTGACTCCAAGTGAGTTTTCATTCGCTGTCACCAGCTAACTTACGGCTCTCCTCCTCCCCGTTCCCCAGATCATCATCCTCCTCTTCCTCCTCCTCCTCCTCTGGCAGCAGATGTCCATGGCAGGGACTGGTGGGAGTTATCTGACTGGGTCCCTCGAGGCTGGTGCCCAGCTGCAGCTTCCTCATGTGACGCACCACCGCTGTGGCATTAAACGCTTGCTACACAGACAAAGAAAAAAAAAACGACACTGAGAGAGGGGAGCAGCGAAGGGAAAGAGACTGTGCTCTAACTGCTGCCCGTCTTAATACTGCTCTTTCTGAAGGTTGTGCACTCACCTTCCATTTACTTTTGGCAAAGTTCTTCTTGATCTGAGCGCTGACTGATTCATGGATGTTCTTGTCCAGAGCTGTGTCTCCACAGATCCTGCAAAGTCAGCAAATATTATTGATTACCAATCAGCAACAGTTTGTCAATGAAATCAATAGTTCAGATCATTTGTCAAACAGAAACACTAAAAAACTTTCAAATTATTTGAAGTTTTTTATATGATTTGATTGTTTCCTTTTTTATATGCATGATTTCAAACTTAACTTATCAGATTTCATAATAATTCAGATAAGGAAATTATGAACAGATTAAACACAGATGAAAACATTTTAGCTACAGCTCTACTATTAAATAATTCTTTAGAAATTATGTTTTTATTGTATTATTTTTTGGTTTCCATATAGAAGCATGCAGAAAACGAATAACATAAGACATGTAAAGGCAGCAACATTCTCACACATGATGCTAGAAAGCCTTGCAAACTTATAATAAGTAAGCCTCATAATAAGCCAAATAAGTATCTGGTAGATACATCTCATACCAACATTGAAACATTGAAAAAGTGAATCTGTGTGTCAGTTATTGTGATCATTAACTCTTTCCTACCATGGATGCTGGAGGGCCTGCTCACACGTATATCTCTTCAAAGGATCTTTCTCCATCAGGTGACAGATGAAGTCTTTGGCTGTGAACAAAAAATAAACAAACAAAAAAACATATTAATAGAATCGGACTTCTTACTTTAGATCCTCTGGAGATATTTATAGCTGCGTAAATGATGGTACCTGAATCTGAGATGTCATCCCAGTACGGGGAGTCAAATTCATACTCTGCTTTCAGAATCTGCTCAAATAACTTGGCATCGTTTTCATCATAGAATGGAGGATATCCACACAACCTGGAGGGAGAGGTATTGGAGCACATTGAAACTAAAATATAGAAATATGAATACATATGTCTATATATCTCAGGAATGAACATGTTCAGACTTACAGAATGTAAGAAATAACTCCTATGGACCAGCAGTCGACTGCTTTGCTGTACGGCTTCTGAGCGAGCACCTCAGGAGCTGCAACACACACACATACACACACACACACACACACACACACACAGCACATATTGGAAATATATAAACAGCAGTGAGGGTGAATTCAAGTAATCTTGACCTCCCAGTAATACCATGTGATCTGGTAAGTCAAGTTAAACAGGTAGAGAGCTCTTCTGAAACACTTGCAATTGACTCAGTCGTGGATGAAAGAGCCTCTCACAACGCACTGAATAAAGAGGGGATATCAGCTGAAAGCACAAGTGCCACGCTCACATGAAAGAGAAGGGGGGAGGTGAGGAGAGGAGAGCCTGACCGAGTGGAGGACATAAAACAAACGCCTTACCCACGTATCCAGGAGTACCGCAGGCTGTGGACATGACGCTGCCTGCTCCCTCGATCTTCGACAGCCCAAAGTCACTTATCATGATCTTGGAGTCTTCGTCCATGCTGTAATACAGCAGGTTCTCAGGCTGCGGGAACAAGAAGACATGATCATAGGGGATCAAAAAAAAGGTTGGGTGCGGGAAAGGGGTTAGACTGAGCCTTTACATCTCTGTCATCTGCGGAAATACCTTCAAGTCTCTGTGGACGATCCCCATGTCGTGGAGATATTTGACTGCGTCTAAGATCTGGTGGATGAGCTGGCTGGCATCTCTCTCTGTGTAGAAACCTTTCTCCACGATCCTGTCGAACAGCTCACCTCCAGACACCCTGGCAGTGAAAGTCATGGGAACAAGGTCCCACACCCGTGTATGAGTATATTAGGTTGTAGACATTTGGACCCTCTGGCCTGTAAATGAAGAGGACTAACCAGCCACTCTGGCAAGTTCTCTACTCTCTTCTCTGCTGGCCCACCTAACGTTAAGGGTTGCTGGAGGGATTTCCTCAGGTCTCCAGGAAAATGTAGTGTTATTGTTCTAAAATGCTGAACAGAGCACATCATATAAATATATTTTAAAATCATAATTGTCATGTTTTAATCATGTAATTATAACTCATGAAATAGACTGCTTGTAAAACATTTGCTTGAGCCAGTTGAAACAAGGTATGTGTGAGCCCATGATCAGGTAACACCACCAAGACATTAGAGCAGCATTTTTCAACCTTGGGTCGCCTGGAATTCAAATGGGGTGGCCTGAAATGTCTAGTAATTGAAAAAAAAAAATACTGATAAAAATATATTTTTTAACTAATTATTATTCTTTTTAAAATGATGGTTAATAACATCAAATGCAATCTTAAACAACTGTATTTTATACTTTCACTTTCTCGAATATAAATCAAGTTCAAATAAAATGCAGCATAAAAAAATGTCTGAGCTGGGTCGCCAGACATTTGTGATGTCAAAATGGGGTCACAAAATGATATTTGTCAAAAAAATCTTATGAGTATATTAAAGTAATGATATTGACATACAACATATACCAAAAGGCTGTTTATAATTTTTGGCCAGTAAAAAGTCTTTCTGGCCAGTAGATTTTTAAAGTGGCTAGTGAGCCAAAAAGTTAAAGTTTGAACCGTGGTTGTAGATAAATCAATATTTTCATTATTATTATTATTATTAATTATTATTATTGTCAATAGTTTTCAACCAAACACTTATTAAACTCAAAGATTGGTTCTTGTGTAAGACAGATAAGGAGAACTTACAGCTGCATGACCAGGTACAGGTGAGATGTACTTTCAAAGATGTCCTCCAGTGTAACGATGTTGGGATGTTTGATTCTGAGGAAAAGAAGCGCACAAACACCGACAGTCAAAACCAGTGAGACAGTGAGTGTGCCACATTCTTCTTATGCTTACTGTCAAACGGTCACCAGATGGCATTCTTGCTGCATAAGTCAGATTTAGAGAGTCTTTTATTTATTAATTTTTGGACAGCCCTTCAGTTCACCCTCTTAGCAGAAATATATAAAATGACAAGTAAAAATGTTTTAGCAAGAACAAACACAGCAAAGCTTAGATGGACTGCTAGCTTGTGTGATAATGAGAGTGACGGCCGTCTGCAGCTGGAAGCTCTGACAAAGAACGGCTTTGGATTTTATGGCGACGGCTCGACGGAGTGACTGTGAGAAGAAAAGAAAAGAGAAAAAAAGCTATCCTTGCACACAAAAACTAGATTTGGATCATTAATTGTGATGAATGTGAGCGTCTCTGAGAGCACATGAACTGGGCATCGCTCTAACACAGCAGCAGCAGCTGAGACGGACTAATGTGACCTAGGAGAACGAGAGAATCCCTTTTTTATTTCTCTCTGATTTTTTTTCTTTTAACTTTCTTCATGTCTCTTGCTCTCCTTTGTTTTCTGACCACTTTGAGTTTTTTTGGCCAAACTCCATTCTTCCCTGTTCTTCCTCGTCCCTCTCTGTCTATCATACCCCCACAACCCCCCTCTCACCACTTCTCCACCCTCCATGTCTCTTTCTCTTTCTTCAATACACTGCTGCGGGGAACTCCACACCATCTCCGCCTCTGTGTGCTGTTGCCCTGGCAACAGGGACACTAAAAATAGGTCTATCTTCTTTACTCCTGACATTTCCGGTGCACAATCCCACTGTTTCTACTGACACCGTGTATTTAGTCACCCATACAATTGACCCCTTGCATGTATATTCTGCAACTCGTGCATGCATTGTTGGAAGATGTGTGTTTGTGTTCGTGCGCTGACTAATCGTGAAGTGACAGCTGAAGTTGGATCACCTGTGTAGTACCGCGATCTCATTCTCAATGTTGTTCTCTTTGCCTTCCAAGGCTTTCTTGGGGATGCACTTGATGGCCACCAGCCTCTGGGTCCTCTTCTCCTCGGCTAAAACCACCTCGGAGAAAGCTCCCCTGTCAGAGAGGCAGTGGAAACACACACACACACACATTAGAGAAGGAATGAGAATGTGTGTGGGAGTGTGGGGTGAAATGGACAAGGATCAGAAAGCTAAAGGAAAGTAGGACTCCCTCTTCTTGGGCTGCAGGCCGTGGAGGCTTGAGTGTGTTACACAATAGAAGGTAATAATGTGAAATCCTTCTTGACATCTTCTCAGTGCGGTTGATTTTTTTCCAATATTTTTTCGCCTCATTGAATTGATTCCCAACTGACCCAAACCCTGACACTGGTACTTTTGAATAAAAGATCTCCTAATACATTGTAATCAACCATCTGTGTGTGTGTGTGTGTTTGCAGGGCATGCGTGTGGTGTTTAGATGAATAATTCAAAATGGTGACATTACTGAGAGGTTTAGGGAACGGAGAAAGGCTCGCGAGGTGAAGCAACAGTCACATGGAGACATTTATAGGAACAGCAGTTGCTTTGAAAAAAAAACAAACTATTTTTAATCCATTCAATAATGGATGCAGTAAATGTAGTGTGGCTGTTTCTGAGGGAGACTAGACTGCATTATGGATTATGGTCTGGTGATGATGAGAGGGAGAATAGTGTGTATTTACACAGTCTCCCCACAGGAGCGTGGGAGGGAGCTCAGGAGGAGGCCTGAACACACACACACACACACACATTGTCAGCGACCGCAAGGGATCCTTCACATGTGTGTGTGAAACAGCACCGTCATGCAACACACTCAAAGGAGCAAATATCTCTTCGTCTTCTTCCCTCGTTCATTGCACCGTGGTCCATCTGCAACTTCAACCCCCCCCGAAAGTCTGCGACCTTAAATACAAGGATGCAGACCTCACTGTTGCTGTTGCCAGTGGCAACCCTGCGACAAGGAGGCAAACATCTCTCGCTTTATGTTCAGTTCTGCTTTTGATGCTTCTTAACACTTAAGCAAAAAAGGCAAATAGTTATTGTGCGACCTTGCTCTCCGTGTGATCCCCCCACCCCCACCCATCATCATGTCATAACAAGCGCTCAGTGCTAAATCGTGGAGATGGCTTTGCACCGTGGCCATCTTGTGCTCAACGAACCAGCGCAGCAGAAATGTTTGCATAGTGAAGCTGATGCACAAGGAGCTGGAGCCGATTCTCACACACATCTCTGGTTTCATTTTTTTTAGAGTCCTTAAAATAATCTCAAAGCAAAATCACATAAAGCTCCAATTCCCTTCAACCCATAAAAGCATCTTAATGTGTTTAAGTCGGCAGCTTCTGCATCCAGGGATTCATCGGAGGGGTTTAGGAGCGCTGAACTTCTATTATGGTTCAGTAACAATCTATTTAGGCGTATTAGCTGGTTTGAAATGGGAGAGTCAGATGGCTGTGGCTATGGGACCGAGGCAGCTGAAGGTGAGAACAGATGCGTCCATACATCATTAAAAAACGTGGGGCATAGCTACTTCCTCGATGAAAACAGCATTTCTCTTGTTTCAAGATCAGATATGTCTTGGATGGAGAGGAAGTTTTGCTTATGAGCTTTCAAACTGGAGTTAAAAAAAATTGCATTAAAGGAGTATACCGGTCATTTTCTAAGTAACGCTCTACAGTTCTAGGTCCCCGAGTGAGACCATAGGAAAAGCTCAGAGAAAAATATGTGCAGACTGGACCTAGCTCTCCTCCTGCTAGCTGCGCTACACTGCAGTTAAACAGTAAAGTAATGGGGGCAGTTCTTCTAACCCCAACTTTGGCCTCTATATAATGCTCAAAATATCACTACAAATGCTTTGCAACATCCACCAGTTCCTTACCACACAACACTGAGTGTGAATAACTCTGTTAATATGAGAGAGCAGTGCTACATGTGTGTTTTTATCACGTAGCTCTGTTTACTCTAGCTTCCAGGGTAGACCTTACTAGTCGACTGTCGCGCTCGGGACTGTTTGACTGGTGTATGTCGCAAAGCATTTGTAGTGATATTTTGAACATTATATAGAGGCCAAAGTCGGTGTTAGAAGAACTGCCCCCATTACTTCACTGTTTAACTGCAGTGTAGTACAGCTAGCAGGAGGAGAGCTACGTCCGGTCTGCACATATTTTTCTCAGATTTTTATATGGTCTCACTCGGGGACCTACTGTAGAGCTGTAGAGTGTTACTTAGAAAATGACCGGAATTCTCCTTTAAGTTCAACTGAGCCCAAACTGTCCCTGAATGAGTGCATGAGAGCGGTGAGATCCTCAAAATTAGTCATTTTCAAGCATAGCCTCCAGAAAAGGCAACATCGCTCCAGCCCATCGTCTTGTTCCACATTTAAATATCATTACAACTACTGGATGGAAGCTTGTGATTACATTACTTATTACAAAATTGCTACATGCCATTTAGAGCAATAGTATTCCAGCAAACACTATTAACAATTTATACTGTGACCTAGTCTCTTGCATAGATCCGATTATTCAGACCTTTCTTATTACTACAATTAATAGAGGGTAGTTTCCTATGACTGCGTGACTGCATGTGAGATGGGCAGTCGGTTGAAAATATATTTAGAACTATCCGTCTGCATCATTTCACTCAGTTCTGAGAGACAGAATGACTAAGAACAAATGAAAGAGCCAGAGGAGGATGTACACATAAACACACACGCATGCACAGTTTTCTACTGTTGCCGTGAGACACGTTGTAATTAACCATCCAGTTGCTCATTTCTCCTTGGAGACATAGTAGGGGTGGGCTCTCAGCGGGTTTGGGAGAGGAACACAGGATGGAGGAGGAGAGGAAGCGACTGTAGCTGTTACTCTTAATGAGATTTTGTGAAGCACTAATGGCGACATCTCTGCATTAGACAGGAGTCAAATTGGTTTATGTTACTGCATATAGATGGATAGATAGATTTACTTTATTGATCCCAAACTGGGAAATCCCTAAATAGACTGCAGTTTATTCCATGTCAGATTGAAACATATAGTTTCATTTACTCCATAAGCAATCTGCAACAAGCTGAAACTTTCTGACACATCATTTTTTTTAAATCTATTTTACGCCAGAATGCAATCCTGGAACACAAATCTAAATAAATACGTTTCACATGAGTCACTGGTCTCCAGACTCATATATGACGCGTCTGTCAGCTCGGCTGTTTGTGTGCACATGAACAAGATTGCTACAGCACATATTCGGAGATTGTAACAGATAAACTTAAACTGCATTACACAGATAGTAATAGATAGATGGATGGATGGAGAGGTAGATTTAGGCATAAAAGCATAAGCATTCATTAGTGCTTAAAGGTGGAGTAGGAGATCCTGGAAATTGGTTTGAGCAGGCCACATTTTGAAAATACACAATTAAAAAGTCCAAGCCCCTTTCTTCAGACTTCTCTTTGAACCTCCAGAGCGCAGGAACATGCATGTTCTTTTCTGCCGTAACGTTGCTGCAACTCTCGTTGAATTTAGAAAGCTAGCATAAGCTCTGGCTCTGGCCTCGTCTTTTTCGTATCGTAAATCTTTGATTGGATGGATGATTGTTTTTACAGGATCGTCCGTTCCACAGGTGACTGACATTTTTCATTTATTGTGAAAGAGCATTGAATTAATTGGTTGCAATCGGCATGTGAAGAGGATTTCAAGCAATACAGTAAAATAATGCTCCAGAAGAGACCCCTTCGCGGCCTACGTCACTGTGACGTTACGAAGTCTGCTGGAGGCAAAACAACTGACCCAGCGTCTGTTTAGACAGGCGTCTACTGTGTACGGGACAGGTTTTAAATTAATTTTGAACAAATGTTGCGCTCAGTAAAGATGGAAAATATATAATAGGTTCTGTTTAAAAGTGTAAGAATAGAAGGAAAGAGTCGGATCCAGAGCAGCATTCATTTACAAGCACCGATTAAACTTCTTGTAAATAAACTCCGCCCACAGACTGTATAGCCCCCGGCTCTTTCCTTGTGTCAGTCCGAGTTTTTTTTGTTTTTTTTGCCACGGTCCGGTCGAGAGTTAATGCTCGTGACGTGAGTCCAGGGCCGCATTGGGTCCAGGCTTCAACACCTGGCTGCGGATCTGACCAGGTGAGAACGGTAGCAGGACTGAAGCAGCTTAGAAACTGCTCAAACAGGTGATCGTGGGCTTTCAGACGTTTGGTACATTTACAAGAACTGGCAGAAAATAGAAATAGACCCGGCCGGCGTCTGTTTGAGACTCAGCTTTTATTTGAGAATTTGCGGTAGCCGACGGTCTGGAGTCAACTTTTTGAAAAAACACTCACAGTATCAGAGGGTGGGTGTACTAACGTATTCACTAAAATATGACTTTTCCTCGTCCATTCTTGAAAAAAACAGTCCGTTAAAACATGCTAACCAGCATTTACAAGCTACTGCGTTTGAGACGTTTTCCCTTCAGCTAAGCCCCGCCCACCCCGATGTTTACAATCTGTGAAGGGGTCTATAAGATCTCCTCCCCTACCTTTAATCGCTAAGTTCAAATTTGTAATCTATTGAGTTGCAGCTTGAAAATGGAAGAAATGTCTCAATTAGTCAACTGTTTCAATGCATAAATCTGTTAGCAGCGTCCAATCAAAAGCCATCAACTAAATTCCCCTTGAAGTACTGTCAAAAAAGACTGTAAACATGAAACTCAACTGCTAATCACTGGAAATGTGCGTATGACTTAAAGCAGAAGTAAGCGGAATGTTTGTGTTAAAGGGACAACAAGGAGTTTCTATTCGGTTATAAAAAAGTCTCACGTTAATGTGGATGAATCTACGCTACCCACACTTGTTAATGGGCCCATTTTCGATAAATATATCGCTCTGTCTCTATCGTTATTTTGTTATTATTAGTGGTGGCGGAAATGCTGGTCGAGCCGACCAGCGTTTCCTTAATGAGAATAACGCAGCTGAATCGCCGTTTATGGTCGGAACTACGACGGTAACTGAACCTCTTTGAACCTCTGACTTTAATTATTGATGAATGAAAACATGAGTCCGTCTTGCGCCGGTCAAAGAATTTTATGGTGCGCGCGGAGGCTCATAAATGTAGTGTGAAAACGCTTCGCTTTTCCAAAACTCCTCGTTGTCCCTTTAATACAAGCCTTAAAAGAATAGTTCACCCAAAATTCAAATTGCACTCATTATCTACTCACCCTCATGTGGACTAAGGGCTGGGAGAAGTTTCAGAGTTATCCGTGGTTTCTCTGAGTTACAGGGGGTCTCGGCGTAGCAGTGCATGTCCATATAACGGTTGCAAATGGATACCAACTGTCTTTGTGACAAAAAGACACACCAAAAAACATCCAAATACCTCCATGCTACTTGTATGTAATGTCTGTCTTGTATTGAAGCCCCGAAATGCGAAATTGTTCAGAAAAAAATTAAATAAGTCTATATTTCAAGCTTGTTTGCAGCGGAAGCTCCTCTTCCTGGTCCGTCCAAATCTCGCGAGATTTGCGCCTTCAATACAAGACAGACATTACATACGAGCAGCATGGAGGTATTTGGATGTTTTTTGGTGTGTCTTTTTGTCACAAAGACAGTTGGTATCCATTTGCAACCGTTATATGGACATGCACTGCTACGCCGAGACCCCCTGTAACTCAGAGAAACCACGGAGGACTCTGAAACTTCTCCCAGCCCTTAGTCGACATGAGGGTGTGTAGATAGTGAAATTTCAATTTTGAGTGAACTATTCCTTTAAATAGTTATATCTTCCGACAGCAATCACTTATATAGAGTGTTTGGTCTGAAACACGGGTCTGTCAGTCACTCTGCTCTGCTGTAAGCCGAGGAGAAAACTTTCCTTGTATCCTACAACCTCTATCCAATGAGGAGAGAGAACGGCATAAAGGGGCGGTCCTCTCTGTGTGTGCAGCCAAGGGATGCGCGTGAATGTGGTGACGTAGGGACGAGGACCAATAGATCCATGACGAGGGCGGGGGCTGCTAACTCCATCGGCTGACAGGAAGTTAGCCAAAATGACCGGATCGCTTACTTTAATTCCATAATTACCTAGGACAGCGTTTAGGGAGAACATTATTCAGGCATTTAGACATGTCATTTTGAATTGACATCATTATTATTAACCTGCATTTTAAGTGCTGAGTGAGACTGCGTCAGCTAACTTGAAGCCATGTTGTAGAAATATGACTTTGTAGTAGCTGTGTTGTCTAAGAGCCTCTTCATGGCACACTGGTTAAAGCCTGGGGACCAGAGCAGAGACTTTCACCACTTGATTCTCTTTTCCAGAAGATTTCCATGTATGCACTTCATTGTTACAGATGATTTATTGGCTTAAGGGCTAATGAAAGCAACACTCAGTAAACAGGGGTTCTTTAATAAAGCTAATCTTGTATTATCAAATGAAGACACATTCAATAACTATTATGAATGTCAGTGAGTTTGGATGCTCAGTGCAATCAGTGCACAGGCAAACATGGAAATGTACTCTAACTCCATACATCACATGCATCAACATGCTACAGCAAACAAAGGAGGAGACGGAGCAGTGTCTGATCCAGGCCTCTTCTCAGTTCAGGTGTACTCTGATAGATTGAGAGACTATGTCCTGCCCTCCCAGGACTGAGAAAGACATAGCATGTGACACAGAATGTGAATTATATTGTGTCTGAAGTCATGTCACTCTGTATTAGACCACATTATAACTGGGCTATTCTGAACTAATGGAGGGCAGCTAAAGGAAAAAGGCTTGACACATGATTAGGAGTGTGATGTAATTAAAGCCCAGTGCATCTCCCTCACAATGATGGATGTTCACTGGGATTCATGATGGCTTTTTTGTTGTTTTGTTTTGTTTTGTTTTGTTTTTTGCATTAGAGAGATGCACTATCAATCAGACAGAGTCGGGTCCTTTGGACCTGTTGCAGGCAGCTAGTGCCATCCATCAGTGTATTGATCTTACCTAGTGCAAGTGCTCCTTCAAGCCCAACATGCCTCCCAAAGTCCCAAAAAAAGCTTTCTCTTTTTAGCCTAATCCATTTTGTGTGTGTGTGTGTTTGCCGGTCAGTGCATGTGTGTGTTTGAGTGGTATATGTGCAGACATGCAGTATAATCTCTTTCCAATCAATCTTCACATCCACTCTTTTATTATGAAAATCAACATCTTGTAGATTTGATTCATAAAAAATAGCTTGGGTCTGGGCTATCCACTAACAATTGTGCAAGGATCTCCATCTATTCTGCTAAAGTCATGTGTAGGTCAAACCTCTCAACTCAACTGCTTTACTTATTCTATAAACAATCCAACAAGCACAAGTGCTTTCCAACAGTGTTTAGTCCTACACAGTCACAATGTTTATTCTCCTACACGTGACCCACCTGGACCCAAGTGGCTCTTGAAGCTGCTCTACACCACTCATGTTCATTTTTAGTTGTCCTCTGTTTCTAGGTGCAACATTCAACAACCTATCATGAGCCAAATACCTACTCTATCTTTCAATACCAGATATTTAAAAGACAGAAAGAATGCAATTCAGTATTGAATGAAATAGAACCAGGACCATAAGTGTTGCCTGAGCTGCTGCTTCTGCTGAGAATCAACACCGGATTCTGCAGCTCTTTGCAGATTTGTTGTTTGGCCTCATCAATTTTTGCGTGTTCGTGTAACTTTCGTTCTATCACAAAACTACAACTCAACACTTTTGTGATAGAGATATTCAAAAGGAGAGCCAAACATCAGCAGCACGCCTGAGAACAAGTGCTCTGCTGTGGTTGGTTTAAACATTTACTACCGTGTTGCGGTCTGAAATTGTTTTGTTAACTGGCCCCATGCTCTTCATTCCTGTCAGACAAGCTGCCAGCTCACCAGGATGTGTCTGTCCACAGGACTCATAAAATCAACTTCACTACTCCTAATATAACTAACCCTCTAAGTACATGAAAACACCAACCCCTGCAGAGTAACTTCAAGGTGTATTTAATGAAGTTGTGCATGATGACATGTCAACAGACAGACAATGTTGACACACAGAAACATAGTAGGAGTAACTGCTTTACTCTCTCCTCCTATAAAAAACAACAAATGTAAATGTCAAAAACTATAACTCTGGACCATATGGACAATGTGTGATATTGAGGCTGTCGTTGAAATTGTGCCAAATTTGCTTTTCATCTATTGTCATCTGGTTTCAGTTCTGTTCTCTGCTTCTCACCTACACAAGTACAACGGAACAAGTTTGAAATAGTGACTGGGACACAAGTCATAAGATCTAGGTGTTAACCAGCCATTTGAAATACTTTTTCAATAACCACATTTTTTTTTTAATCATTACACCAACAAGTGACATTTTGGCAAATTGGCCCATTGCCATAATACCTATAGTTTTAGGAGTAGGTTCGTTACCTTTAATTGTCGGTGCAAGCTGTTTTTAGATTGGCGGGGCAGAGATGCGAGCTGCTCAGAGCTACGCTATGGAGGCTAATGGAATTTTTTGGTTTCCCTCACCAAATACACAATACAACAACTCAAAAACACTCACACGGACAAGTTGTGGCCTGCACATTCTCCATGCTATGAGATAATAACGTATAATTATGTAGCATTCCAACACACAAAGTAAATGTCAAAAACTACTTGCACTTTTGAAGTCAGTCTGCTGAGCAGCCGTGTCTGGAATGTTGTTCCGGCTACGCATTTGCCTTGAAAACAACTCTGTCTCGTAATATTACATTATTATTTCATAGCGTGGTGAATGTGCAGGTCACAACTTGTCCACCAGAGCGTTTTGGAGTTGTTGGATTGTGTATTTGATGAGTTTGATGAGGGAAACCAAGAAATCCCATTAGCCTCTGTAGCGTAGCTCTAGGCAGCTCGTGGCTCTACTCAGCCGATCTAAAAACAGCTTACACCGACAATTAAAGGTAACGAACCTACTGCTAAAATTATAGGGATTATGGCAATGGGCAAATTTGCCAAAATGTTGAACTTTCCCTTTAAAGACTAGTGGTGCTTTTATATTGACTGTATTGTATTTACCTGCAAGCTTGACCTTGTGCTCACAGAGCATCACTAATGACTATTGCCTTTGGAAAACAGCTTAAATAGTCCATGAGTAGGTAACATTGCTTTTAAACCTGTGATGATGTAACTGAAACTGTTTGTGCAGATTCTTCTTGAATGAGCAACTCTAACCAGGAATACCTGCTGGGGGAACGGCTCCATGTGAAATAGATGGATTTTATTTCCTCTGGACAGAGACATTCTTGCCTACCTGTTTGATTTTTACAATTTGCTAGAGGCTGAGCTAACTGGCAGTACTATCTTGCAGCAGCTTCCTTTGACTACAGGTAACTTTTGACAAAAAAGCGCCAGCTACTTTCCCAAAATGTCAAACCATGATGGTTCTATTTGACATTATTTATTGTTATTAACAGAAATATGGTTCTTATTCTTCTGCCATGGCACTGAGACACACAACGTCACAACAACTATAACAGTGCTGTATAGTGTAGTGTTTACCTGTCCTTTTCATTTCATTCTCAGTTTGTAACATTTAAGCCTTACAGTGTAAATGAGAATGACAAAAAAAGTCAAAACAGGTGTGATCAAAGACTGACAGCTATGATAACTGAGGAGCGTTTCTTTATTTTCTGTCTGCTATAACCCTACCTTCGGGACATCTTGTCCTGAAGTGGACTCCAAACAGAGGTGGGGCTGTGAGGATTAGCCACATCTGAATATAATATTTCAACATAAATCAATTAACTTCACGCACTGAATTCCTGGATAAAGCTCCACTGTAATCTTCTCTCCGAGCATAAGGAGCTTTCCGTCAACACATTAATTCTGCCCTCTGCCGGGTCCAGCTATAGTGACAGGAGGGAGAGAATATTACTACGGCTTTCTTCTGAAATGAAAACATATGATCCTGACAATTGACTCTTTCAATCCTCGTTATATAAGACTTAACATCATCCCTCTAAATTACAGTCACTGTTTCAAGTTGCTGTGAAGTCTTGGTGGAACCGTAACAGAAGTTATCAGCGTTCAGCAGCAGTCATGATTCTTCATATACACAGCCCGGTAGTCAGAGTGCAAAGCACACACAGCATGCATAGCTCTGAGACAGACTGACGGAGTCTTATTTGGCGTCCTCCTGCAGGACTCAACATACCCAGACAGCCTCATCATCTACCCACTGATAGTTCACTTTTTTTTTTTGGCTGTGCACCAGAGTTGTGCAGTCATTAATATCTGATTCTGTGCAGCCTCTCTGGGGAAGCAGGTGTGATTCCAAGAAGAAAGAAAACAACCACACTCCATATGGCACGCTTGTGTCATCGCAGGTGGACATGTGCTAGGTCACTTGTACTTGGTTTTATGGGGCGGGGTGGGAGGGTGGAGACGTGCCCCTCGGCCATCTGGGCTCAATCCTGTTCCCCTGGAGCTTGCAGTCACAGGTCTGTGTGAGTCCAGCCCTAAACATTACTATCCGCCAGCCAGGCAGCCTTCCCCCTAGCCGAAGATTAATTCTGCAATTTATTATAAGAGGCATATTAAATCAAAATGTAAATGTAAATATAATCTATTTTGGACTCTGGACTGTCTGGCAATAATAAAATGTAATCAGAGCCGCAGGAGATATAAGTTGCCACCTGGTTCCATGTGGGTGGATTGAACCTGGGGTTTTCAGGCAAATTGCTGCCAGAAGTTGCAGAAGCAGGTTTGTGTCATCAGCTTGTGTCCAACGTTTCCTCACCATCTACTCTCTCTTACAGGAGCGAGTGGTAAATTTTCGTTTCCACAGCTTTCACAGAAAAGAGAAAACTGTTGGAGCTACAAAGCCGAAACAGTATTGTTGTTCGGTGACAAAAACACGCACCTGCATGTGCACATTTGCATCACCATCTAAAATAAAATGCATTCATGTTTTTAACACTGTTTTGCCTTTATGTAAAATAATATTTTCTTTGCGCTGACTCTGACCGGTCAGTCCATAAAACTTATCTCACATTGGCAAGAGAGGGGAGGATAAGAAATGCAGTGGGAAATGGTTGAGTCAGCATCCAACAGCGGCCAAGTGTCAATCAAGTTTCTTGAGACTTCAGAGTCCAGACTGAAATTCTGCAGTGCTGGCAGCGAGTGATGGGCCCCTTTTTGACCCCTCGGTTTCTTCAGCACTATGTAAAACATGTACAGTATTGTGGGTACTGGCACGTACCGGCCCATTACAGTGCATACAGACTGACAGCTCCAAAAACCAACCAGGGCTAATGTGCTGACTGCATTCTACAATCCAGCATCAACATCTTACTGATTTCACTAAAGTCATCCTGAATAGTTTCCAACCCATATTTAGAGGTCAGTTTAAACCACACAAAAACATTGTGTTGTGTTTTTTAGTGCTAGATTCATATTCAACTGCTTTGAGGTGTCTGTTGCTGAAACTTCTGCAGCTACCAACTCATGGCACAAAATGGAACCAGTCCAACAAAGGTAAATTCAAATGATTAGAAACTGCCTGATTGCCTGAGCTTTCAATGCACCGATGTTTACCCACATTGAAACTGGAGAAATCATGGGTCTCTCTGTGAGGGCTACTGGTGCCACACTTTGTCCAGCCTCATCCCGATAACAGCACTAAATATACAGTGTAGAACTTACGTTCCCAGAACTTCTTTGAAGTCATAATGCTCTTTGATGTCTGATGTCTTCTTTTTCCATCCATTTCCATCCTCTCCAAGAGGCATCCTACAACGCTGATCGGATTCGCCACACTACAGCTATGGAGCAAGAAAAACAGAATAATAAAAAAAAAAAAAACTTTGAATAAACTGAGAGTATGCAGTTTGAACCACACACATGTGCACTTTTCCTGGAAGACAAAAATTCTCCCCAGCAGGAATTCGATATGAGTTTGAACCACTTTCCTGTCTTGTCTCTATTACAGCCATCATTCCAGCAGTGGCAAGGTAACAGATGAAACTTGACTTGAAACATTACACCACAATTCACTCTGGCACTGTTTAACCTGCTTAATTAAGAGCATTTACAGTGCAAGAAACATTCTGCCTCTGCATCCGTCCAATCGATCCATTACACTTTGGCTGACTGATGTGACTGTTGCTTAAAACCTGCAGTCATTAAATAAACCATTGATTTTCCTGATGAATAGCTCTGATAGCTGCATCTCAGCATAGTTTTTTTTTTAACGCTGCTACAGAAGCTGTGGCCTGCTGCAGTCTCATGTTTCTTAAATATTTGCTTTAGTGACATTTGATTTATCAGGTGGGAGAGATTGAAGAGATAGCTTTTATGAGGCAGAGAAATATGTGAAGCCCTGACTGGCACGTAAAACAAAAAGATTAATATGAAACAAGACATAAAAAATAAACTTGCACACTGATAAAAAAAGATACAACCAGTACCCACAAATCATTTCAAAGAAAAAACACACAGAGAGAGAGAAGGACAACCACATTCTTCTTTGCAGACAACTGCAAATGAATAGCAACAAAATAACAGCTTGAAAGTAGGGTAAACAGTCCAACATAGACATGCATAAGAAAGAAACCATAGCCTTCCTTCGCAATAAAAAACAAACAAACTCATGGTCAGTAGAGGCAGATAGGCTACCAGCTAGGAGACCTGTGTGCTATATTTAACATCCGAAAATTTAAACCATCGCTTTCTTTTGCTCTGATGGAAGAAAAGCTGAAATCCACGAACAGAAGAAGAGCTCTGATCAAATGGAAACTGTATTCCACTGAGAAACATTTGACAACCTGCTCTGCACTGAGGCTGCAGGGCGTGAATGACATGCAGGAGGGTAAATGGAAATCCAAAGGTTCAGTCGATGCAGTGTGTCTGCAATGCTGAAATTAGTCCGATTTTTTTTTTTTTTTTTTTTTTAGTCGTAGCGATCGTGCATGTAAGCTACAGTAAAGATATTGCGGTGTGGGTCTGTAGCCTATACTGCAGCGCTCAAGGGTATGGCAGTCAAACGAAGGCAGCATCTGTAGTCTGTATCAGGAGGCTGCAGACATGCGACATGGAAGAGCGCACCGACGAAGCTTTAAGTTTGAAGTGGAGGGGGGATAGAAGAAATACACAGGTGACAGTGAACAACATGGAACAAGGAGAGGAAACATACCTAAATGGCGATCTGTGGCTGTCGGTGTGTTCTCCTTCCCTCTGGGAGCGATGTGCTTGTTGTGCTCGGGCGCAGCGCTGGGTCCGCTCAGACTTCTCCTGACGTCAAATAACCAGACGTCTGTGGACGTAGTGCAGCAAGAAAATCACTCACTGTTCTCTTAACAACGTGAGATCTGCGATTCACCTTATGATAGCCGAGCCACCGTCTGTTATCTCTGAACAGCTCATTGGCACACCTGCTTCTGCTTCTTTTCTTTTTTTCCCCCCCTTTCCTTTCTTTTTTGAGGAGAGCCTTGTAGCCTATAACCAACCTACCACATTCATGGCATGCAGACAATTCTCAAAGCTTTTTAAAACAGGAATAATGTAGGCTACCACACTGAATAATTTATTATCAGAGAACACACAAACAGTATGGAAGTAGCCTATTTAGGTTCATACTGAAAAAAATCCCCCACAATGAAAGTGTCAAAATCTATCAAATTATTAGGGAGGTATTAAATGGTATAGCCTAATATCAGAGGTGTATGATGTGTAATAAAACACTTCAATTTACGTCCTCGTTAAAAGTTGCAACATGAAGGACTTCTGTAGTGAACAAGGTGTTCCTGAGGTTGAGAGTGAATAACAAATGGCCATCCAACAGAGAATAATGGAACTCCATGTAACCTGAGTTCAAATGGCAAGTAAAGATATGTTTGACAATGGAAATTTCGAATAAATAGTAATTTAGTGAAAGTATGTGAATATTCTCATTCATCCAGGTCATCATTACCTCTGGGCAACAAATTGAATCGAAGGCAACTGGACTTGTATTTGAATTTTTTTCTAGGAAGACGACCCTTGGATAAGAAGCGAAACGTTGTCCTAGTTCAGTTGCCTTCGATTCAATTTGTTGCCCAGAGACAATTTAGTGTAGGCCTAAGCATGTTTTTGTGTGACCCTGGAACTCACCAGAAGTAGCTTATCATTCACATTTGGGCATTACATAGCCTACATTACATTTGACATACTCTCTCTTAATTGCAATGTAAAAGTATGTTCCTTAATCATTTTATGAGCCCATGCCTGTGAAGCACATTGTAACATGAGCGACGCTGTGCTCTTGACTTTGTCAGGATCTCACACACAGGCCACAAACACTTTGCTAGAAACCACTGACTTCACAGTTCATGCTGTGCACAGTGCTTTTTTCTTTAGCATTTTTTAAATTTGTTTTTGAAAGTGCTAAATAAATTATTGTTGTCGCTTAAACTTCCTGGTGACTGTTTGTGAAATCCATAATTCATTCTTTTCTTTTAAAATTTGTCCATCTATAAAACAAATGATCCAGGGCCAGAATACTCGTTCATACTGTCTCTCTTTAAAATGTATACACATTTATCATCGTGTTTTTATGACATATTCAATATACTTAACATGTGCACTAGCCTATAAATGTCTCATAATAGCCTACCTATAATGCCTATCATCCTTTTGTCAAAATGTATAACCTCCTATGCTGTAATTACAGTGTTGGGTTTAATGGGCTACAGTTCTTCTTCAGACACAAACGTGCACTGCTGTCTAAACACTGGTAGGCTACTACTCATGTAGGTCTACTAATATTAATATTACCATTAAAAATGCATAGGCCTATTATTGTTAGTTATGACAGACGCTTACTCTGGGGTGCAGTACCTCCTCCAGCCTCCAGGTGCAGCACTGTCTCCTGCTGTGCTGACTTCTCTTCCGGGCAGGAGTTTTCAAACAACAGTAGCTAGCCAAGTAGCCGTTACACATTTTTGCTCAGGGAACTACGGCAAACTTGGCTTCGTTTTGGGTACGAATGTGTTTTTAATAAGTCAGTTATTTTTGCTCGTTCTACGTGGGTGGCATGTGTTGTTTTTGCTCACTTTATAATATTTAGCTCGGTTGTTTTGATAGTAAAGCGACAAACCAGCTAGGATAACATGCTAACAGCCGCTCGTCCGTTCGCTTTGTTTCATACATTCAAGCGGTGCTAATGCTAACGCTTCATCTCACACTTGTATTTGTTGTGAATGAACGGATGAGCTACTGGTGTTATCTTTAACTTTTTTATTAACTATGTTTGAATTGGACACGAGTGTGTAGTGGGAATGACTCATGTTTTGTTGTTTTTGTAGCGAGCGGGCTAAGTTAGCTTGTTGCTAAGCGATGTCAGCTAAGCGGAGAAGGGCTACTTCACCCTCCAGCAGCGTCAGCGGAGGGGGAGACCTCGACGATGCCTCCTCTACTCCTGGAAGTGGACGGAAAAGGAGGAGAATCTCCAATGTTCCTCCTGTAGATATGGTAATTGAAGTAGAATTCATTTTGGTGTAAATTGCATTGTCGCTGATTTAAAAATGACACGGGAACATCTCTTTCTCCCATCGTGCGCATTTGTAAACATCAACAGAGCGGGGAGTTGTGATCTCAAAATAATGAACTGATCTGCCCTCACAGATCGCTATCTGCCATGAGTTGTTCAACGCTGTCAGGGACTACAAGGATGATCAAGGGAGGCAACTTTGTGAAGTTTTCCAAAGGGTACCAAAGAGAAGGTATGAAAGCATGAAACTCTGGTTAAGATAAACATTGCGGTTAATCCATGTATTCACCGTTTCACGAAGTACTGCATTCCGTGCAACTGTCTGAAAGTCTTGCTGGTGGATGTGTATTGTGCTAAATATAGTTAATAGACTTGTAGTAGCATCTTGATGTTTATTCTGCCATGCTCTTTTTCAGGAATCAGCCTGATTATTATGACGTGGTGACTCAGCCAATTGACATGACAAAAATTCAGTACAAGCTGAAGTCAGAAGATTATAATGATGTGGAGCAGCTCACTGCAGACTTCCAGCTCATGTTCAACAATGCCAAATCCTTCTACAAGGTAAAGATAAAGATGTTATACTCCAAAAAATGATTTTTAAAAGTACTTTTGTACAAAATTAAAATTATTTCTTTGAAATATTATAAAACATTGAACTGTGACTATTGTTAATTTGAATGGGTTGCCGGTGCTGTTTTTCTGATACAACTAAGAATAAATAATTACAGTTAATAATGTTTTATTATGGATATATTTAGTAAATCAATGATACCATTGACCTAGTCATATTTAGTGTTCCATAATGAAATTTGATTTTGTCTCCGAGATGTATGAGGTCATCCAATTGACAATTCTAATTGATTTCATATTCCTATTCATAATCCAAAAATCAAGAGCGACAGTGAGGAGTACCAAGCTGCATGCAAGCTGTGGGAGGTATATTTGCAAACGAGGAATGAGTTTGTGCACCCTGGAGATGGAGATGAGGATGAGGAGGATGGTGATGACATGATGGATAATCCAGGGATGTCCGCTGAGGATGAGGTGAGTGATATTACCAATTAAATATATTGAAGATGTAATGACTGACTATATTATGTCACTTATTGGCTTTGCATATTTTATCTTCTGTATCATTTAGACCCCAACTAGCAGTTTGAAGGAGGTGTTGGAGCAACTCTTGGAGGCTATAGTGTCCCACGCTGATCCCTCAGGGCGTCTGGTCAGTGAACTGTTCCAGAAACTTCCTTCCAAAGTGGTAAGTCCTGGGATAGTCTTTGCATTTCAAATTATGCCCCTGAAATTGTTGTACATTTTTTGAATTGAACATGCTTACAATATATGGCTCATTAAGAAATGAATTCTGTGGAAGTCATTAATTCAAGTTTTGATTCTGATTCTGATATTTTTTCTAGTATAGAGCCCCGTTGTTTTTAACTAGTGTCATTCATCTCACCTAGTTGTCTTCTGTATTTCCTCACCCTATATTTGTCTGTCTTTCCAGCATTACCCAGACTACTATGCCATTATAAAGGAGCCAATAGATTTGAGAACAATTGCTCAAAGAATACAGGTAATCAACTCATTTGCTGACTGATTTCAGACCGTTATGAGGTTTTACTCTAACCAGCACTAACTTATTTCATTTCCATAGATTGGATACTATAAAAGTGTCAATGCCATGGCCAAGGATGTTGATCTGATGGCCAAAAATGCCAAAACATACAATGAACCCGGATCTCAGGTTTTTAAGGTAAACGTACATACTTTGATTATATTCTATTCATTCATTCATTTATAAGATTGAACATTTCAAATATGATCAATTGTTCTCCTTCTGTACAGGATGCTAACACCATAAAGAAAGTCTTCATCCAACGGAAGACTGAACTTGAACACGCTGAACCCACAAAATCCAGTCTTCGCATCAGGTATTAAACAATAATAACGTTATAGTGTCTAAGCTCAAATAAGAGCAGATTAATCCAATGATGCAAAAATAGATTTTATGACCTACATGGCGTTTGTGTGTTGCGACTTTACTCTTATCCAGAAATCGCAGGTCTGGCCAGGGGGACCGGCTCTCTGGTGTCAGCGTAGCTCTCCACTACGGCTCAGAGAGTGAGGACGACCCCGTTCTCTCTGGTGAGTATCCTTGCTGTAGGCAGCGGAGAAAGTCGCTTTGTCGCTTGCGTAACAGCTTACCAGTTCACCTCATCCATGCCTGCAGGCTCCGTGTGCTACGATGAGGGAGAATCGGAGGCCGAGAGTCAGAGCTCTAGTATGGAGATGAGCAACCCCATCTTCCAGCTGTATGAAGCAGTGAGGGGCGCCAGGAATAACCAAGGCCAGGTCTTCTCTGAACCTTTCCAGCAGCTGCCCTCGCGCAGGGAGTATCCCGATTATTATCAGCAGATAAAACAGCCCATCGCCTTGCAGCAGATCAGGTAAGGAACAGTCATCCTCTCTTGTCAGTACTGTGTCACAGTGGTGGATAGATAAGAAACATATTTTATTACATTTGCTAGAGTAGTATGAAGTCTCATTTTAAGACTCAAGCACTGTTTTGTTTCTTCTCTAGGGCAAAGATGAAGAATGGGGAGTATGAAAGTGTGGAGCAGATGGATACTGACCTCAATCTGATGTTTGAGAATGCAAAGCGCTACAACATGCCTAACTCAAGCATTTACAAACGGGCCTTCAGGCTCCAGCAGATCATGCAGGTAAATGACCTCTGAATTATAACGTCAGGTTGCGTGGGGAAGAAGAACGCCAAGAGAAAGACCTTATTTGAAACGGACAACAAAGCATCTTGTAAGCTTTAATAATGTGTGCTAGTGTGTGCTGAGATGCTTCATCTATCTGTCTGTCCCAGGCGAAAAAGAGGGACCTTCTAAGGAGAGACGATGAGGACGGAGACAGCATTCTGTCATCTGATGCAGGGAGTGTCAAGAGAAAAAGGTACATCATTTGTTTTAAATTTAACTTTCCCACAGTTCTCTCCTGCGTTCTAACAACGCAAGAAAATACACCACGTTAAGGACTTTTTCATGCTCATTCTTCTTCTACTTTTGATTTTATTTTCAAGCCACAAGAAAAATGTCAAAAAGAACCGGATGAAATCCCTGTACGCTGCTGTGACGGAGGCCAGGGAGGCAGGCACCAGTCGCCGTCTCTGTGACCTTTTCATGGTTAAACCATCCAAAAAGGACTACCCCGACTACTACAATGTCATCCTCGAACCAATGGACCTGAAGACCATCGAGCACAACGTCCGCAGCGAGCGCTATACTACAGAGGAAGCTCTGATGGACGACATGAGGCTGATGTTCCGTAACGCCAGACATTACAATGAGGAGGGATCTCAGGTAGACAGTGAATCTCTTGAGGATAAAATTAGGTGTTATTGCATCTTGACATATACTAAATTCTTCTTACGCCCAAATTTGGGATAGGTGTATAATGATGCTGATATTCTGGAGAAGATACTGAAGGACAAGCGTAAGGAGTTAGGACCTCCAGAAGAAGATGACGTAGGATCTCCCAAACTGAAACTAAGTAGGTTTGATTACATCTGGTCTTTTTACACCTCATGACTAAAAGCTAGGTACGTTTACCGTATTGCTCTTGGTGACTAGGGCTGGGTATCGCGACTGATTTACTGAATTGATTTAATTCAATTGATCCAATCCGATATTGATTCATTCCAATTTTACCACCAATTTTGCTGAGCTATGAAAGAGATTCTCACAAAACTAATGCAGCAATTTGTACAAAAATGAAACTCTCTAACCTGGTGCATTATTAAAAATATTAGAAGTGGACCCAAAACCAGTTACATTAATACACATTTAAGATCCAAGACAACTTTATTAATCCCTTAAAGGGCAATTCCATTTGGCGGCTCGCACACCACATGCTCATAGCACAAACGCATAACGAAACAGAGAAACCAGGAAAGAAAAGAGAGGGTTGTCAGTAGGGATGGGTATTGATAAGAATTTAGCGATTCCGATTCCATTATCGATATTGCTTATCGATTCGATTCCTTATCGATTCTCTTATCGATTCTCATTGGGTGAGGGAATAAAAGAGAAATGGGTTTGTTTGCATTAATGCAGTGGTTCCCAACCTTTTGACATCACAGATTTCTGGTGACCCTCTTTCAAGATGAGCAAGCTCAGATATTTGTATATGCTGCATTTTATTTGATCTTGATTTATATTCAAGAAAGTGAATGTATAAAGAATATAGTTGTTTAAGATTGTGAAAAATAATTAGTTTATTTAATTTTATTTTAATCAATTACTAGACATTTAAGGCGATCCCATTTGAATTCCAGGCGACCCCACATGGGGCCCCAACCCCAAGGTTGAAAACACTGCATTAATGGCTCTAACATTAAAAAAGAAGCCAGGACCGACCTGCCTGGACAGGTTAACACTAGACCACTGTGGCTGTGGGCCAGCTGTGCTCACAGGAGGAATTTAACAATGTTTCCATTACATGGTTTTTATGCATCTGTATCTTCTCACTAGTTATTGTTTTCATAACGTTCGTTTTTATGCGGAGTGAGCGAGTGAGCGAGCGAAAGAGAGAGAGCGTGCGAGAGAAAAGACACAGGGCGCACCGTTTCACGTGGCTACGAGCAAAACCTGAAAGGAAGTGGTTATAATAAAGAGAGAAAAACACAAAGAATAGACATGTAGCCTGTTCAGGAGATGTTGACCTGTCCTCATGACGTGAGGGAGGGAGGACCGGATGGTGTCTCACAGGTTTAGTGATGAGGAAACGTCACTGTCAGCTGCATCTGTCAGCAGCTGCTCCACGCAGACACGCCACTAACTTTATTTTGGGAGAACAAACGGTGACATGTGGATATAAACACTAAGCACCCTCATTTATAATGAAGATTGATTTTAACGTAACGTCACGTAATTAATCAATTAATGCGCGAGTTTCTGAACCAAACGGAATCGATAAGGGGATCGTTAAAGCAGACACGCACACGATTCCAAGAATTGATCCAAGTTGGAACCGGTTCCGAAGAGGAACCGGTTTTCGATTCCCATCCCTAGTTGTCAGCTGTGTGCAAAGTCTGCTAGTTACATGTAAAGAATTTGAATAAACACTTCATTAAAAATGGGAAATCCAAAAAATATCACCATTAAAAGTACATCTTTATGTCTCTTACTCTGAATAAAAAAAATACACAAAAGGTACACACCACAAGCATCACACTATTTGTTTACCATGACCCACTACAGAGATTGCGCGGCTGTGCGAGACTAGCAGGCGGAAACAGGAAACGGCATAAAAGATTGATCTAATGATTTTATGAATTTGAATCTTTCATATTAATATTGATATGTATCTGAAAATCTAATTTTTTTTAACCCTGCACTATTGGTGACACTATGTTTCAGCTTAGTTTTGATTTCACTGAAAATCCTTTTTAATTCTTACTGTATTTTTTTATATCATCTTATCCAGGAAAGACTGGTGTTTCCCCAAAGAAGTCCAAATACCTCACCCCTCTCCAGCAGAAGCTGAACGAGCTCTACGACGCCGTGCGCAACTTCACCGACCGCCGCGGCCGGCGTCTCAGCACCATCTTCCTCCGCCTGCCGTCTCGCGCCGAGCTGCCCGACTACTACGCCACCATCAAGAGGCCCATCGACATGGAGCGCCTGCGAAGCCACATGGCAGCCGGCCGTTACCAAGACGTCGACGCGCTGGTGGAGGACTTCGCCCTCATGTTCAACAACGCCTGCATATACAACGAGCCCGAGTCTCTGATCTATCGGGACGCTCTGGTGCTGCACCGCGTGCTGCTGGAGACGCGAAAGCAGCAGGAGGGCGGCGAGGACTCCGGGCCCTTCGCTGTGGGACCGTTGGTGCAGGAGCTGATCAGGAACCTGTTTGTGTCAGTGCTGGGCCACCAGGACGAAGAGGGCCGTTGCTACAGCGACTCTCTGGCTGAGATCCCTGCCGTGGATCCAGCTGCTCCAGAGAAGGCGCCACTTAACTTCGATGTCATCAGGATGAACGTGGACCGAGGCCGATACAGGAGGCTGGACGTTTTTCAGGAACACATGTTTGAAGTGCTGGAGAAGGCACGAAGGCTACACAGGTACACAAAGATATTTTAAAAGGGATATTTCAACATTTTGGCAAATTGCCATAATCCCTATAGTCATAGCAGTAGGTTCGTTACCTTTAATTATCGGTGCAAGCTGTTTTTCGATCGGCAGGACAGAGACGCGAGCTGTTCAGCTAACGCTACGGAGGCTAACAGTGTTTCCAGGTTTCCCTCATCAAACTCATCAAATACACAATCCAACAACTCCAAAACTCTTTCGTTTAGTGACCTGCACATTCACCACACTATGAGATAACATATAATTATGTAACATTACGACACATGAAGTAAATACTCAGAACTACTTGCACTTTTGAAGACAGTCTGCCGAGCAGCCGTGTCTGGAATGTAATTCCGGCTACGCATTTGCCTTGAAAACAACTCTGTCGCGTAATGTTACATTATTATTTCATAGCGTGGTGAATGTGCAGGTCACAACTTGAGTGTTTTGGAGTTGTTGGATTGTGTATTTGATGAGGGAAACCCAGAAATACCTTATACCTCCACCCTCTGTAGCGTAGCTCTGAGCAGCTCGCGTCTCTGCCTCGCCGATCTAAAAACAGCTTGCACCGACAATTGAATGTAATGAACCTACTGCTGACTATAGGGATTATGGCAGTGGCTGAATATGCCAAAGTGTTGAAATATCCCTGTAAAAAAAAACCTGTCAAGTCGTTGTCACAAACTTAAAGCCTTGTTTCTAAATGGCAGGACTGACTCAGAGATATTCGAGGATGCTGTGGAGCTGCAACAGTTCTTCATAAAGATCAGGGACGAGCTATGCAAGAATGGAGAGATCCTCCTGTCCTCTGCTCTCAACTATACATCAAAACACCTGCACAGCGACGTGGAGCAGGAAAAGAGGGAAAAAATTCCCAAAGAGATTGAGGAGGACAAGCAAAAGAAGGAAGAAGAGGAGGAAAACAAAGGTATGTCAAGTGTTGCCATAATGCACGGGTTTGAGGCAGAAAGCCAAAATGTTGATGTTGTATTGATTTGAAATCATGCACATGTTCTCACCCAAAGATGGTGAGAAAGCAAAGGACCTGCCAGGAGAATCATGGCAGCCGGAGTCAGAGGCAGAGCGTGTATACAGCCAGGACTGCAGCTTTGAGAACAGCACCTACCATGTGGGAGAATTTGTCTATGTGGAGCCGTCGGAGCCCAAACTGAAGCCACACATCGTCTGTATTGAACGTCTGTGGGAGGACGAAGCAGGTACCGTAATACAGTAACTTATTGTATATATTTTTTTAAATGTCAGATTTTTCTTTTCTTTTCCTGAATGTTTTCTCATTTTTGTGTTTTGAAGGGGAGAAGTGGCTCTATGGCTGCTGGTTCTACAGGCCCAGTGAGACCTTCCACCTGGCCACGCGCAAGTTTCTCGAAAAAGAGGTTTTCAAGAGCGACTATTACAACAAAGTGTCCATCAGCAAAGTCCTGGGAAAATGCGTGGTCATGTTCGTCAAGGTAAGACGATTTTAGAAAATCTGTCGCAATTCAATTTTCCATAAGCACCCAAAGATATTCTAAACAATTTTGTTCTGGTTCCTGTAGGATTATTTCAAAATGCAGCCAGAGGGCTTCAGAGCGGAGGATGTGTACGTCTGTGAATCCCGCTACCACGCCAGGAGCAAGTCCTTCAAGAAGATCAAGATATGGGCCATGCCCGAGAGCGCCGTGAAGCTAACGTCACGGGAGATGCCTCTGCCCGTCGTCCGCGTGGCTTCCATGTTTGCCAAACCCGACCAGGACAAGCTGACCATTTCATACGCAGGGAGCAGCAGTTTTGTGGACAAGGTAACGTTACACTGCATCTTCTGGGGGTTGGAATTTGGCAACGTGTACCATGTCCAAGTCGTTAAGGGTTACACTATGTCTCTGACAAGAGACATTTGTTCTAAATAATGCCTTGTAGTCTCTCCGAGCAGCTTTTAATCCTGAGAGAGCCTGTTAATTTTACCTCTATGGAAACTGGGTCGTTGCAGCAAATGAAAGGAGACAACAAAGATGAATTATGGGCAATGGGATAATGGGGGTGAGACTACTTTAGTATTGAACTACATTTGGCTTAAATCCCAAAAGGCCAGCAGAATCAGGGCACTAGTCCAGAGTAACGGATAAGGCTGGAGTCCAGGTTACGTGAAAATGAAAACAAGTCTGAAGTGTTTTGTTGTTATGCAAGTAACTGGGTGACTAGTTGTAGGCATGTCCTAACAGGAGGCCCAGTGGCACGGGAGAAGATAATTCCTCGTATTAAAATTTGTTTGTGACAATCTAAACAAACACCTGGGTCCTCTGTGTGCACATGTTGATTCATTTAGGAGAGAGAAGATGTCCCGATGGAGATGAGCGGAGCAGAGCCTGCCGGTCAGCACTTTGAACAGTTACGCTACAACAGCGCGTGGTTTAAAGTGGGAGACTGCGTTTACATCCAGTCACACGGCCTTTCAAAGCCCCGGGTTGCCAGGTAGGTGAAAGCACACACTGCTCCCTAGCGCGATAGCCCGTCTTCTTGAAATTCTGTGTGATATGCAGTTATTAGAAACACATTAACTGTTGGGAACATGGCTGCAGGATAGAGAAGCTGTGGGTGCAGAACGGAACAACTTTCTTCTTCGGGCCCATCTTCATTCACCCAGAGGAGACGGAGCACGAGCCCACGAAGATGTTCTACAAGAGAGAAGTGTTCTTGAGCCATCTGGAGGAAACGCTGCCCATGACCTGTGTTATAGGTATTACTGCTCTGAACTTGTTCTCACACTGTTTTACAATTTAACTGTCTTTTTCTGTTCATTTGAGGCCACTATTATAGTATAAACATAGTTCAATAATACACATACACCATATGAAAAAGAGACATTTATGGGCTTTAAAGAGGAACTAAGCAGGATTTTCCTGTGGCTATTTCTACCGTAATTAAAAAGCCCTGGAGTAATTGTGATAGTTAACTACATGACTTGCAACTTGTTACAGTGAGAATGGAGGCTCTCTGCCTTCCACCTGGCGTCTCATGGCTGAAAACCAACTTGCAACATCAGTGTAGTACTTGACTGCCGCCCCGGTGTCAGCTCTTGTCTCTGTGGCACCGTGTCACAAAAGTGCTGACAATTAAGACTACACAAATATACACGTCATAACATTGTATGTTATATAACGTTATCCACCGCTCCATGGATTGATTTTTTGCCAGCTTTGTTAAAAATAAATGCACATGACTGGGAGGAGGGTTAGCAAAAAGAGAGGAAAAGAGACCAGACTTGCACAGTTCCCCTTTAAACATGGGAACATATAAATAAAAACTGCATTTCTATTTGAATTTTGGCTTTGGAACTAAATCTATGATGCTAACGTCATGCCCATCGAAATGTGGTCGTCTGATATTAGAAATTAAGCTCCTTGAGATAAACAGTTTGTGGCTCCACTCCTGTGTCATTAAACCAGAGCAGAAGAAGGATGATGTTGTTAAAAGAAGACCAGTCAAACCTCAAGCGGTCAAAAAACAATGAGGAAATAGTAATGGAAAATTTGGAAATATGACATTTCTGCTAGTTTCATCCAGCTGTTTTCATACAGATGAATGGAAACCATTTTAATGATTATACAAAATGATTGCTGCCAGCTCAAATGACTGCGATCAAGTGATTATGTAATAACTGCGACAGGCCTACTCACACAGTGAGCCAGCACATCTCTCATATCATGCATGCAAAGGAAACACGAGAATTATTGGTAATTAGCCTAATTGCTTTGTGGTGGAGGTTGAGTCCCCCTACAGACTAAAATGGGTGTTGGACATTGTTACTTTGACTCCATGTTTTAGATTTCACTCTGGTGAATGATGGCCTCTATGTTCAGAGTTGACAGTAGAAGGCTGTTTTTATTTTTTAATTTATCTGTTGGAGAGTCAAGTTTACAAGTTGTAAGCTTACAACTATTTAGTACAAGTGTAAACCTGGTGTTTGCACAGTGAGAGCCCTACACCAGAAAGTGAATCAACACATCACCTGCCATTTGCTATTTTTACACACGAGGTTTCCTGCCTTCGCTGCTTTTAACTCAGTGCTGTCATACTAATTTGAATATTGACTTTTTTTTTTTTTAAATCAACAAATCTCTTCTTCTTCCTCTCCTATCTCCAGGCAAATGTATGGTTTACTCCTTTAAGGACTACCTGTCATGCAGACCTACGGAGTTCTCAGAAAACGACATCCTGCTGTGCGAGAGCCGCTACATCGAGACCGAGAAGCAGATGAAGAAGTTCAAGGGTCTTAAACGCTTTTCATACTCCGGGAAGGTGGTGGAGGATGAGATCTACTATTTCAAGTCAGTCAGGAAGGCAGAGCACTTATTCACACTTGAGGCTTTGAAATACCTCGCCCATTCTCAATTTCTTTTTTCTCTCTCCTTTGTAGGAAACTGATAGTGCCACAGAAGGAAGCCTCGCCGTTTTTGAACAAGAAGATAGATGAGCTGGAGATTAAGCTGGCAGACATCGAGGACGCAGATGAAGACATGGAGGATATGGATGACGAGGAGGAGGCTCCAGCAACACCATCAATGCCTCAGATGCAAACGCCACTAGCAAGCGATATGGACAGCTTGCCATACACACCTTCTCAGGTATCCCAACACCGGGCCCTCCTGTCCCAGTCCCTGCTGCTAATATCAACCAAAACGCACAACTTGTTTGTATTTCTAACTCGCTTTTTTTATTTTTTATTTTCATCAAGTCCACTCCCAAAGTGAAGGGCTTGTCGAAGAAGGAGGGGGCCAAGAGAAAGATCAACATGAGCGGCTACATCTTGTTCAGCAGTGAAATGCGAGCGGTCATCAAAGCCAGACACCCAGACTTCTCGTTCGGGGAGCTGAGTCGACTCGTGGGCACCGAGTGGAGGAACTTGGAAGCCTCAAAGAAAGCCGAGTATGAAGGTGAGGAGAAGCGCCGAGCGGGCGTGGAGCCGTGGGCGTCCCCCCCTTTTTGGATGCAAGCTGATGTCAAGACTATTAAATGTTTTTGTGTTTTGCAGAACGCGCAGCCAAAATAGTGGAGCAACAAGAACGTGAGCGGCCACCGCAGAAGCAAGCATCCCCTAGAGCAGGTACCCCAGTAGGGGCACTGATGGGGGTGGTGCCTTCGCCTAGCACTATGGGAATGATAAACCAGACCATGACACCTGTGTCAGGTAACCCCTCTCAGAGACAGCACGAGTGTTTGACAACAAGGCAGCAGGGAAATGAGGCTGGACTGTTATTCCTCTGATATTCTAACCATTTAAACTTATTTATGTAAAAACTACATTCATAAAAAAAACAACTTTTTTTTTCCCTCTCCTGCTGCTGTTTTCATATTGTTTTTGGTTTATAGTCCTATCATCACTGGCTTCATGTCTGAAAACGCATGACGTTGACTTGCATGATCATCTTCTTATTTTTAACCACGAGTAACTTATTAGAAATTCATTTGAGTTTCATGCTTGTTTTACCTGCTAACATTCCCAGATCCATTTGTATTGCCTGCCTCTTTCACACACTGAACCTTGAATGTCACTCGATTGGATCGATGCAGTGCTTTTTATCATTCACACACACACTACATATGGTGTGGATGTCTTTTTTTCTCCTGAGTTTGAGAGTTTATACAAGGGAAGGTCATTGTACATTTCAAGTCCGTCCAAATTATTGATTTAAATCAGAATCAGAAATGTTTTTATTGCCAAGAGCAGTAAAGGTCAGTTTACAGCACAAGGAACTTGTCGTGGTGTTGTGTAAATATAAAGGTACCAAAAATAGTTAAAGGTAGGGATAAAAATAAATTAAAATATTCTAGTGCAAAAAACACACATACCATATTCAATTTAGGATTTATATAAAAAAGAATAAACATTAAATAGAATAAAGATATATACAGAATACATATCAAGTCTCAGGACATTTATGTGCAATTACTGGTACACATAATTATCACATTGTCTCAAAATATTATTATTGCTTATTCTGCTCCCACAGGAGTTGTAGTTATACATATTTAGACATCTCACTACTCATGAGCAAACAAGGAAAAACAAACCAGACACCGAAAATTGGCGGGGCGTTTACAGCCTGGGGTGCATGTGTGAAAGAGGCCACTGTGTGTAGTAGTAGTGCATGTGATTGTAGAGTCGGCTGCATGTCACTTATGCATGGATATGTTGTTGTCCTCTCCTCGCCCCTTTCTTCCCCAAGGCATGATGGGAGCTTACGGCCCACCTTACATGGCCATGCAGGGCCCCCATGAGGGCTTGCTGAGCGTGGCAACAATGCCGCCTCACCTTGCGGGGGGGCCTCACCTGCCTCCTCACCATCTCCAGCAAGGTATGCCCGGATACCCTGGCATGCATCATCAGGGTAAGGACCGCTGTCCTAGGCCACACCTGCTCAGTCACATCCAGTCGTGTCTCTCCTGCTGGAGAGGGTTTACCTGGTCCACAGGCTGGTCCACTCACCGAGCAGCCAGAGCTCTCCCTCTGGTCTACAACTACTACCTCACACGCTCACATCCCCACACCTAACACATACAAGATCCATACACACATTCACTGATGCCATGTAGTGCATGTGAAAACTGTTACCTAACAGCTAACGTTCAACTGATACTCAAACTAACAACATTCCACTGATATTCACAAACATTTCCACAAGTTATTCAAAAACACAGTCGTCTGCATCTTAACACAAGGCGAACCAGGTTGAGTTCTCCACTGTTGCTAAATTAACTAAATGTTGATTTTTAACAGGAATGGTTGGTATGAACGGCATGGCAGGAAGTCCTGGGCAAGGGAACTTTATGCAACAGGTGAGAGGCCCTGTCTCCAAAATACTTGGTCATATGGATTTCCTGCAACTGAGATTATGTTGGTATGAACAGGGTTGGCATGTTACTTTCAAACAGTAATTACCGTATAGTTAGTAGTTACTTTCCTCAAAATGTAACTGAATTACTAAAAGTAACTAAATACCAGGAAAAGTAACTATTAGGTTACTTTTAAATAAAATACTCAAATATGTAAAATTACTTGAATTTGCCCCCCTAACCTCCCATTTATCAGGAACTAACTTGCGGAGGAATACTGAGTCAGTTGGTTAGTTCCTGATGAACGCCTTTTTTCAACTAGTTGATGGACTGAAAAAATAATGTGTAGGCTATATCAGTGGTTCTCAAAGTGGGGTCCGGGGACCCCCAGGGGTCCTTGAGAGGGTTCAAAGGGGTTCACGCCTTTTTTTTTTTTTTCATTTTACCACTTTTTATGGATTTTTTTTTTACAAATTTTACCACTTTTTTTCTAGAATTTTTTTAAAAATGCAGGTTTTTTTTTTTTTTTTTACCACTTTCTCCTAAAGTGAAAAAAGGCCACAGCCCATCTGTAGGCAAGATTCTTCTGAGAGGTGCTGGAGCTGAACTTAGACACTCGAAAAACAAAAACAGCAATCACATACGCAACCCTTATTTTGGCAAGCTTTCGGTCTGTGACCTTCTTCAGGCAGCACTATTTTCTGGAAATGTTTATAAAATTTGGGAGAAATTGTACCACACAGAAATTTCTTTACAATATTTCCAGAAATTCACCCTTGGTCCCAATTTGAATGTACACTGACTAAAAAAGTAATGTTCTTCAGTCTCAGAACAAAGATTTGTGTATTTCTGGTGTTTGCTTCAAAATTTTGTCCAGTGGGGGTCCGTGGTCTAATTTGTGTAAATTTATCGGTCCTTGATGTAAAAAGTTTGAGAACCACTGGGGTATATAACATACACTATAACGGGGTGTATTATTCATGAGTCAAGTAACGACGCAATTTATTGTCAGTAACGGTAACAGTGTTATGATAACACTGTTATTCCCACCACTGGGTATCAATATGATTTTTATTTTACTCTCATTACTTCTCAATCATGCAAGCGTTGTGTTTTCACTGATGGAATGTCATAAGACGTAGAGTTCAAAATTGTCAACATGCTAAAAAAGTACATTGTCATTGTTTGATTTTAGCCTGGGATGTACAGCCCAGGACAGCACGCTCCTCCTCCATACCCAGGACAGGGCCAGTTGGGCCAGCCCTCTCACCTGCAGCCTACCACTCCCATGTTTGTGGCTCCACCACCAAAGACCCAGAGGGTGCTCCACTCAGAGGCCTACCTGAAGTACATTGAGGGCTTGAACTCAGAGTCTGCCACTGTGAGCAAGTGGGACCAAACACTTAAAGGTGTTACACCTTAAGTTGTTGTATTTTGTGTTATTTTTACATATTGCCTCTCTGCATTGGTTTGTCTTTTATGCGTTATGTTGACATAACAGAATTCTCATTTTCACCACATTACTCTGTTTCAGTTTGTCAGGTTAATGTTACGGTTCTTACAATTACAAATTCATTCTTTTCAGGAGGCTTACACAGAAGTAATCTGTTTAAAAATGTACTTTGATCATGAGCCCTGTGTTTCTTTAACAGCCCAAAGGCGAGATACTCACCTGTCCAAAGAGCAGGAGAGCAGACTGCCAGCTCACTGGCTGAAGAGCAAAGGAGCTCACACCACCATGGCGGATGCACTGTGGCGCCTGCGTGACCTGATGCTGAGAGACTCTCTGAACATCTGTCAGGCACACAACCTGTAACCCCCTTAGGACACTCAAACCACTATAACCAGCTGTCTCACTGCTCTTATCCTCAAGCTTTGGAGTTTAGGAAGGATTATAGACAATAGAAGCAATATTTTATAGTGAATCATGATCAATTTTATATTTATTAGCAAAGATAATGAGCTTGATAGTTATTTGTGTGTGCTTTTTGACTTTTTTTTACACCCTTTGGATTAATTGTGCTGTCACTGTTTTTGGCTTATTGATGACTTCCAAAATAAAACCTCGAATACCCTATTTATACTGTTTGTTTTGGTGTGAAATGATTGAAATGTGTTCGTGCTTTGCTCTGATGCGTATATGGCTTTACTACACACGAGGTACCCCATCACTGTCCACCCAGTCCTGCTTTATTTTGAAAGTACTTCCTGTCCGCGGGTGTCACTTCCTGCAGAGAGAATCAAGAGAGGGCCATTCTCTTTAGTGTTTGCCGTGTCTTCCTAATGTCCACCTCCTCACCGCCCGCATTTTGACATTAAAATAACACAGGCTGACCCTTCAAACCGACCATTAACGAGAGCAAACGTTGGCATATCAACGTGTCCTATGGAGTAACTTAAAAGTGAACAAAGGGGACGACGAGGTGAGGTTTATTCTGTGCTCTGACTTGTCGGGAGGAGGAGGGGGTGGGGGGCTAACTAGCTAGCAGTTTCACCGGCTGAGTCCAGACTCATGGGAATTAATATGAGACGTATATTTAATTCATTTAATAAACCGGTGTCAGGTATTGCTGCTCATGAGCTGAGAATGCATCTTCTCGGAGACGCCATTGTTACCGTAATATTTGAGTGTGAGGGTGCATTTCTTTTTGCAGAGGATGTCACACATTTCCCATCCAGCCCCTGCCCCTGTAACGTTAGTCAGTAAGCCGGAGAGCTAACATGGTGTTCAGGGACAAACAGTCACTCCCACGGCCTTATTTCATGGAGAACCAGGTGGTGACATATTGGCAGTAATGTCCGGTTCATAAACATTTAAACTCAGACGGTGAAACTGTAAAGAATCAGAAATGAACGAGGGGAGACGAGGGCTCGTATGAAGCGGTGTCTGCCTCTTGTGTCATATAGCTAGCTAGCATGCCAGGTAAATTTGGTCTGAAAGTAGCTGATAGCTACTGTTAACATTTGTTTAAGTTATTTGGTTTTCTTAAGCACACATTAAGTCACGAAATGCACATTTTAAAATCAATGCACGGGAGTTTTCATTGTTAAAACACAGTTAGCCAAGGTTCAAGGGCCCCCAACACCCAGACAGGGCTGCTCTGCTCTGCTGTCCAATGACACCAACATCATCTGGGAGGGTTTTGTTTCTTTTGTAACCTTAGAAACCAGAACAGTGTATTTGTGAGGAAACCATCTTAGCCAAGCTAAAAGGTGTGGGTGGTCTTGTACTGTTTCAGCTAACCTCTGTGCAGCCTGGTCAGTTCATCATATGCAGTATTGTTCGTGACACACATCTGGTCGCATTGTTTGGTTGTCACAGATGAAAGTTGTCCCTTTAATCTTGACTTCCGGCCTGATCTCCTGCTGGATCCTGTTTAAATCACTGACGTATTCCACAGAAAATGTGCACCATTCAGAGACCAAGGCTATTAACATTTGCAATGGGCAGTTTACCAGATTATATTATCCTGCAGTGCTAACAGTGGTTAACACAATGGTAGGATTCAATGGATCCCATGGAAAATGAATCTGTAAAACTCACAGTGGAGCTATTATTATGGTTAGTAACAGTGTTGCCTCGGTTGGATTATTGTGGCCATGTCATGTGCATATTTAGGACACAACAGCTCTGTAATTGTGACCAATGCAAAGAAGAAACAGAGCTACACTTAAAGGTTTATTATACATATTCTTGTGCTCACTGTTTTGTGTGTTTTTCTGACCTGCATTGTGCAGTCTGTGGAAATCTTGTTCATTATTTTTGATTTGATTTCATCAGTATATTCTTGGCACTTGGTAGATGCCACATCGGATGCATATGGGTTTTAATAATTACAATGATTTAGAGCATGAGATCTATTGATTTCAATGTTGAAAGTTAAAATTGAGCTTGTAGAAGCTCAGTTGGCTCAGTGGGGAGCAGTGTTGCTTCACAGCGACAAGGTGTTACAAGTTGCAGACCTGCTCCGGCCAGCAGGGGCATGTCTGTAGGGTTTAACACAGTCAACTCTCCATCTCTGCACCAATCTCTGTCCACAGTCCAAACACTTTCAGTCAATTATACGGATGTGAATGTGGTTTTATGTGTGTCAGTCCTGTGAAAGGCAACCTGGCCCTTATTCTCTTGATGAGATACTTTAACAGAAACTGGAACTCTGGATGAATGGAAAACATCGCAAATTACCCTCATACCTATTAATATGTATTCTATATCCTCTTTTCTAGGCAGAGCTTACCAGACCTCCTCAATCAACAGTTCCTACCACTTTGGCATTCACCATTTCTGCACAGAAAAAAAAATCTTATCTAGACCACAGCCTACTAAGCTAAACCAACCAAGATGTCGCAGCTCCAGTATCAGTGTCCTGCTAGCCCTGTGCCTGCTGCTCCTGCCCCGCTACAGCTGGGGCAGCCACAGCCCGGCTACAGCATCCCCTGTGCCTCGGGCACTTTACCCTCGGAGAGCGCCAGTCAGCCCATGAGGAGCTCCGCTCTCCCCGCGGGCTCAGCCACTCCCTACAGTACCACCACAGGTCTGCTCATTCAGAAATCTCACCATTTTTCTGACTTATTCTTATTTTACTTTTTTACGTTAAATTTATAGTTTGGATGAGCTGTAAATTGTAATCTCTAATTTAGACCTTTTTTTAAATTGACCATAAATCCATACAAGTGAATGTATCAAGTAGATGCATTGTCTTTAAATAATTTTAGATTTTATTGTCCACAAGCTTATCAACTTCTTGTACAATAATAATAATAATGATAATGATTATAATAATACATTTCATTTGCAATGCACTTTATATTTAAAACAAATCTCACTGCTAAAATATACATAAAAGAACAAGAAAAACAAGAAAACTGGAAAAGTGAATTAAAAACAAAAGTCATCAGTTTGCAGGCAGGAAACGAATGGAAGGGTTTAACTATCATGCTCAGTTGTGAGTGAGTAACTTTTTGTTGTCGTTGTAGTATCGAACATGGCAAACCCTAAAGAGAAGACCCCCATGTGTTTGGTGAATGAGTTAGCCCGTTTCAACAAGATCCAACCTGAGTATAAGCTGCTTTGTGAGCAAGGACCAGCTCACTCCAAGGTACGTTCAGAATAACTTCAACAAACTAACACATGACATGATCATCTGTTCTGTGTCGTCTTTATCTCACAACAGGCCATGCTTAGTTTTTTTTTTAATATATATATTTATGTTGAACATGTAAAACAAAATAAGGCACAATTTCAGTTTGTTCCTTCCTATGTAAATAACATAAACAAGTTGAGGTACCAAAACAACAACAAAAACACAAAAGCATAATCATATTCGAAAAGGAGTGAGAAGAAGCTGTGCTGCTTATTGAATCCCACCCCTTTTCCACAAATCATAAATAGATCAATTACTTGTCCCACCTCATTAATTACCCTTCATTCCATTGTTAGAAAAAAAGAGAAAATGAAAAAAATGGTACCGTAAATAAAGATGTTTTAGTTCAGTTTGAACACCATCTTCCCTGTACTCCTCCAGAGTTATGATTTTGTACTTTATTTTTCATTCTTTAGACTGTTCCATAGTTTCACCCCACATATAGACACGCAGAAACCTTTTCCTGTTGTTTTTACTTTTGCTTTTGTGAAGTAAAACAATCCCCTTAAATTATATTTTCTTTCCCTCTGACTAAACATGCTCTGAATGTTTCCTGGTAACTGATTATTTTTTGCTTTGAACATGATTTGTGCTGTTTGATATTCTATTTGATCCCTGAGTTTTAGCATCCTTGAAGTCTGTTAGTATCATTGAGTGACGGAGAACCTGTTGTCTTGTCTCTGTCAGATTTTCTCCGTGAGGCTGACACTGGGAGATCAGCACTGGGAGGCCGAGGGGACCAGCATCAAGAAAGCCCAGCATTCTGCTGCTGCTTCTGCCCTCGCCGAGACAACACTACCCAAACCCACCGTGAGGACGCCGCGCAACACAGGCAAGAACCCAGGTGGGCTGTTCCCACTGTGACGGCCCCTGTCGTATGCGTCATGTAAAGCTCTGCAGATAAAGATTTTCACTTTTGTTTTGTTGGTTCTGTTTGTGTTGGTTTTGTAGCAGATGGAATGACACATACCATGGAGTTAAATGCACTATGTATGAAGCTTGGTAAAAAGCCTATGTATAAACCCATCGACCCATACCCGGGGATGAGACCACCAAACTTCAATTACAACGTCCGGGCTCCAGGGCCTTACCAGCGCTCTATGCAACAGTGAGTCTCCTTTATTTGGAAGTTAAAGCACAGTCAATTTAAAGGAATAGTTCACCAAAAAAATGAAATTCACCCTCATGCTGATGAATTCTCAGAGTAGGTTTTTATTCCTCAAAGTCCATCTGGAGACCCAGGTTTGTAGTCCAACGAAAACTTTATATAAGAGTAATAGGACCCGAAACAAAAACGTCTGTAAAACTACACAAAAACCATTTCATATTCCTACACACTGCTAGTCCACGGCAATCCAGGTGTCCTGAAGGGTTATAGTCCAGAGTTTACTAGAAACAACGTCATTTAGGTAAGCCCGGTCACGTCTGTGTGCATTGCGTGAACGCGAGAGCCCGCCCCAGGCAAATTTAATACAGGACTGTTTAGGCTGTAAAAATGTCCTAAATGACGTTGTTTCGAGTAAACTCTGGACTATATCCCTTCAGGTCCCCTGGATTGCAGTGGACGAGCAGTGTGGAGGAATATGAAATGGTTTTTGTGTAGTTTTATGGATGTTTTTGTGTCGGGGCCCTATTACTCTCATATAAAGTTTTCATTGGACTACGAACCGGCCTCCCGGGTCTTTAGATGCACTTTGAGGAATAAAAAACTACTCCAGAGTATTCATCAGCATTGCAATTCCATTTTTTGGTGAACTATTCCTTTAAGGTGATGTAATGAAGTTTGAATTGGAGATAGAACATGTGTCTGTCTTGTGTGTCCAGGTACTATTACCCATTTCCTCCAGTGGGACCAATGTTATACCACATGGAGCTTTCCATCGGAGGCCAGCAGTTTATTGGGAAGGGACGCACGCGGCAGCTAGCTAAACATGACGCTGCTGCCAAGGCCCTTAAAGTCTTACAGAAGGAGCCAATATTGCAACAGTTGCCAGTGGTGAGAAAAGAAATGTGTGAAATAGTGCTGCAGAGCTTTTTATGCAGATATCTGTCTTCAATATGCATTCTCTTCCTCACAGATGAACGGAGAGCCCGAGGAGGAGAACCTTAACAAATCAGAAATCAGTCAAGTATTTGAAATTGCACTTAAACGCAACTTACCTGTCAACTTTGAGGTGATTTTCTACATTTCTTTTCCTCTAAGATATTTGTACTAGGGATGGGCGATTCAAGCAAAAACATTATTCAATAATCACCGGGAATTATTTAACCTTTCTTAGAATATTCAACCCCACACACACACACCTGCACACACCCGCCCATCATTTGAAATGAGAAGCGGCACTACAAGAATAGTACCACCAGGCAGTTGTTTTAACCTTTGTTCTGTGTTAGCTTTCTGCTACCATCTCTTGTGTTAGCATCAGTTTTGACCCATGTTTCCCATCTGCTGTAAAACACACTAAAAACACAATTTTTCGTCCAATTTGTTTCTCATCTCTTGGTTACGTTGTTAGGCTTCCTTCTCCATGAAAAGATTGGTTTTGCGCTTATGATTTCAGTTTAAGCTCTAATTTTTGTTTTTATCATTATAACCGTTCCAAAACCGATCCTAACAACACAAATGTCATATTTTTAACCAGAGCATTTTAGACTTTTGTGAAATTTAGATAGAGGTTCCTGACAAAGGCAAAAGCCTTGGTACAATAAACAGATTTATGTGGTACTTTTATGCATTTAAAACCTGAAAACAGGCCAGTGGTGACACTGACACAAGAGGAAGGTTAAATCACCGATTGAAAATCAGCTGTCCATCATTTAAAAATGAAATTACGGACGGTAATGAGAATCAGCACCGGAGAATTTGTAGCCTAACGGTACCGCTTCTCATCTCAGCGGTACCGGTCCTCATCACTGAATGAGACCACATCTACACAGGGACGGACTTTGATGAGCAGCGGTCCGTCCAAACACCATGAGAGTTTGCACTGCACCTCAGTTTTTTGTTTTTTATTTGAAGAGTTACACACAGAACTTTCTGATGGCTGTAGTAGTCTGTCCATGTTTCTCCTTCTTCTGCGACAATAAAAGGGAACATTTACATTTTTTCAGACAAGACGAAAGTCTAATAAACTATTAAAATGAACAATTACATGAAACTGCACAGTTTCAAGAATTAAATGTAGAATCTACATCTTCTATCTACAGAATCTAAATCTTCAAATTGAATGTGATGAAGAACAGAAACTGCAGAATAAAAATGTGTGACTGACTAAATAGCTCCTATTCAGACTTCTACAACACGAGAGCTACAGTAGCTTGATCTGAGACTCCTGTTTTCCAGGTTTTAAAGGAAGAAGGCCCTCCACACATGAAGACTTTTGTGGTGCGCGTTGCAGTCGGGGAATTCACGGGCGAGGGCGAGGGAAAGAGTAAAAAGATTGCCAAGAAGCTGGCAGCTGCAGCCGTGCTGAGGGAGCTGAAGAGACTACCCCATATACCTAGTGTGGAAAAGACGCTGCCACGCATCAAAAAGAAAACTAAGTCCATCATCAAGGTAATACAACTAGTGGAGCAGAGTGAGGGTTATCGACACAGAAGTAAAGATGATGGAGTAATCACTAACCTGTCACACCAACAGCTGCAGACCAGCCCCGAGTACGGTCAGGGTATGAATCCCATCAGTCGGCTGGCTCAGATCCAGCAGGCCAAGAAGGAGAAGGAGCCTGAGTACAGCATGGTGACAGAGAGGGGTCTACCACGACGCAGGGAGTTTGTCATGCAGGTGAGTGGACTGGTAGAACAAACTCTGCAGGTTATGGTAATCATGACTGTTTTGTTCTGCGTCCCAGTCACTTCTTTGATTTGCGTGCTAGTGTTGTCTCGTTTGCCAACGTTTCGTTCAAAGGAACAAATTGTTTTGGGTGAACAAACTGAACATGATCACTTCCTGAACTGATTTGTTCTTTTCTCAGTCGAGCACAGCAGCAGTGTGCAGGGCCGGCTGTGGAACATTTTGGCAAATTGGCCCATTGCCATAATCCCTATAATCATAGCAGTAGGTTTGTTACCTTTAATTATCGGTGCAAGCTGTTTTTAGAACGGCAGAGCAGAGCCGTGAGCTGCTCAGAGCTACACTACGGAGGCTAATGGGATTTCTTGGTTTCCCTCATCAAACTCATCAAATACACAATCCAACAACTCCAAAACACTCTGGTGGACAACTTGTGACCTGCACATTCACCACGCTATGAGATAATAACGGAACAGAGTTGTTTTAGAGAGACTGCTTGCTGAAAAACTGCTCCCGATGGGCACGCGCATCAGTGGTTTTACGTGAATTTACCTCGCGTTCCGTACCACGTTGTGTCGCTCGTGAATGTATCAGTAAGTTCACTGAACGTACCACACAGTGAACGTGAGCCTCGGGGCTGAGCCGTGAACTGGAACACGAATCGTTCGGCTGAGTGCTCTCGCCAAGCACTGAACGATTTGGTGAATGGATTTCTTGAACGATTCTTTTTAATGAACTGATTCTAGTGATTCTGTACTCTCTAAAGAACCGCTTTTCCCAACACTACTTTGTTCGCTGCATGTTGTGCGGTGCAGGTGATGGTGTGTGGCCAGTCTGCAGAAGGCATGGGTCCCAGCAAGAAGGTGGCCAAGAGGAACGCAGCAGAGAAGATGCTGGAGCTATTAGGATATAAAGTGCCTCAGCCTCAGCCCCCCAAACCGGCACTCAAGACTGATGAAAAGGTGCTGCCTGAGCTTTTCTGAAGCAAGTCCTTCAAACATGACACACATCATGTGTTCTGTGACAAGACAACATGTACATGTATTGTGTTTTATGATATTCAGACTCCCGTTAAAAAACCTGGCGATGGGCGTAAAGTGACCTTCTTCGAACCTGGCTCTGTAGATGATGTGGCATTAGGTGAGCTGTTTTCTACTACACTCCAATCTTTCCACTACACTCCAATCTTTCCTATGATTTTTTTAATTTTATTTCATTAGTTATTAAACCAATGTGCTTTTACTTTGAAGGTTCTAAGGAGGAGGACTTCCGGCTGCCTTATCTGAGTCACCAGCAGCTGCCTGCAGGTATCCTGCCCATGGTGCCAGAGGTGGCTCAAGCAGTCGGGGTCTGCCAAGGACCCCAGGCCAAGGACTACAGTCGAGCTCTGCCCAACCCAGGCAAAGCCACAATCACTGCCATGATTGCCAATGAGCTGCTTTACGCAGGGACTTCCCTGACTGCTGAGACTATCCTAAAGAACAAGAATAACCTGAACCAGCTTCCCCACGGACCCCTCACCAGACCTTCGGAACAGCTCGGCTTTCTTGCGTCGGTGCAAGGCCTGCAGGTGATCACCGCTGTGATTTAAGTGCATGCACTTGATTAAGACTGAGATAAAAAACAAACAAACAAAGAAGTGACTGAAATATCTCATGTGCTTGCAGGTGGAATACAAAGATTTTCCCAAAAACAATAAGAATGAATTTGTGTCGCTGATTAACTGCTCCTCCCAGCCGCCGCTCATCAGTCACGGGATTGGTAAAGATGTAGAATCCTGTCATGATATGGTGAGTGTGTACAAATCTACAAAACACATTTTCATGTTTTATTCAGGTTGTCCATCCCTCAGCCTGTCCCACAGCTCAGTTACACCTACACGTCTTTAACCTGGCTGCTCCCAAAGTGGGCGCTGTGCGGATCGGCTGATTCTCACACACCCACTCCTTTTTGGATGAGGAATCTCTGCTACCGAGACAGTGTAGCTGCTACTTTACTGAGGTGACCAACAGTTGTCTCACAGAACTGATGAGTGCAGTAACTGACGCGGCTCTCCATCCACAGGCTGCACTGAATATACTGAAGCTGCTCTCAGAGTTGGACCAGCAGTCAAATGAACGGACAGGAAATGGACCAGTCTCTGGGTAAGCTGTGTTTACTACATACAGACCTTTGGAATGAACGCTCAGCTGGAGTAAAAATACATCTCAGTTAAAATAAAGTGTCTCATTCTGAGAGAATCATTGATCTTTTTAAAGGGATAAATCAAACCTATCATGACTCAACAAAACCTTTTACAGTTTCTCGATTTTTGAAGTATCCATACTCTTAGCGTTTGTGCTGTGTTCTTGTTTTACACATCAAAGCTATAATGGAGCAGAGGTCAACCATGTATGGCTGATGATATTGGCTGATAGTGGGCATTTTTTTCACCAATAACCAATAAAATAAATGTCTATGTCCTGCCCACTGAACCAAGATCTGTGTTGGAGTTTGTGTTATTCTACAAAAATTGAATGTGTTTTCATCACAGAGTTTCACAGTGTACAAAAAAGAAACAAACAGTGTACTGTATTCAGTCTAATTCCAGGTGTGTTATTCTAAATTTTGACACCAAAGTATTCATTTTAACTGCAAATGAATATCGGTTTTTAATATAGGTTATCAGTTTCCTTGATTTTTAAGAATTGGCCCTGAAAAAAAACCTAAATTGCAGTACTTATGCAGGAACTGGTTTGTGCCCGTCCTAACAAATTGGGAGGACAGAGTGGGGCCTCCAGACAGGGTAGGGCCAGCCCCTCAACCAATCAGGAACCCCCAGACTCAGAATAGATTTGACTGTTCAAAGATACTTTCAGGCTGCTGTATACAGAGACATAGAGGAACACTGTGATCGCCCCAAACACACAGACCTTTCCTTACCGAGAGCTGAATGGAAAAACACAATTTTCTTTTTTTTAAAAAGTGAATATTTTGTTTTCAAAACAAATCTTGCCTACTCCAGCTTTAAGTTTGGGCCAGTTTGGGCTGAAGTTTGAAAAAAAATCTTGAAATGTTGTTTTAAAGCTATAGTTGGTAAGCTGACGAAAGTGAAAGTAAACTCTGCGACTTGGTTGGAAATTTCAAGACAATACACTGTCAGTTCCCTTTATGAACCTCTGCCAAATGAAGAATGCATTCATCCCTTTGATCCGGTCCATCATAAGTCTGATAATGTAACAGAAGTGAAAAGTGTTTAAGTGTTAGCATTCTCTTTTCAGGGCTCTGATCTGATTCTGCTCATTTAAACCCTGACGATGTGTCTTTTTATCCCACAGGTGTGGTAAGCAGGAAATGGAAGGCGACTTGCACATCAAACAGGCTAACTCAAGCACATTGGCACAGACCCTGGATGGCACTGTTTAGATGATCAGGTTTCGGTTGTCTGTAAAAGCACTAGAGAAAACTCCGACACTGTGTTCTCTGTCAGTTTTAGACGGCTACAGGAATCTCTGGGCTCCGTAGGCTCTGAACCGTCACTGTTGATATTCATCTTTCCAAAAATGTCCACAGTTAAACAAAACTGAGTGGGAAAAAAAGCATTTCTTCTCCTTGATGTTGTTTAATTGTACACATTATTTATTTTGTCGCTTTGTAGGAAAAGTAGCTGCATCCTAGTCAACAAGTCAGGTGCTTGGTGGGGGAAAAAAAGATTAAGCAACTGACTGTGAACTCTTTTTTTTTTCTTTGTTTTTTGCCTAGAACTTGTTTCCTCTCCGTGAGAACTGCTAACTCTTGTTTTTAAGTGTTTTATGTTTTATCCCCTGCCGAGGTGGTTCATGAATGGAGCTCTGATGAGGTTTGGACTTGATCTTTGCCTAGGGTGCAGCTGGCGAACCTCTGTTGATTTTCCTAGAGTGCTTTATATCAACAACCACAAGTGAAGTGTTATCACATTACCATGTAGGGCTGGGAAGAATTTGTGACTAAATGTAGCGTGTTACGTAATGTGATGTTGTCTCTGCTGTGTGTGGCAGGGAGCTTTCCCTGTTGATACTCCTGTCCCCTCCCCTTATGTCAACCCCCCTCTCCCCTCCTCCCTCCCCCATTCTCTCTCTGCTCCCCATGGTAATTAAACTTACGTGCTTATGTGCACAAAACAACATCTCTGTTATCTTGTCTTTTCTACCACCGGCAGATTACGTCTATGTGTTATTCAGTATTATCCAGTTGGGTATCATGATATAAACATGTTGTGGGAACATTTGACAAAGATTGTTCTTAAAGTTTCGATATAAAAATACAGAAATTCAGTCTAAGGCTGTGTTTAAGGCAAGACACTACAGGCAAAAACACAGTTTTTTCATGCACTGATCAATTTTGAGATTTTGGGCTATTTTTCTTCCTTAACATGTATTCTTTCAGAAAAGTTTTCATTTTGTCTCTTTTGTCGGTAGATTTCTCCTAAAATCACCAAAAGTTATGATGCTACTTTGACATACTGTGCTGTGCCATGTCATGTCAGGTATCATTGTGAAACTCAATTGTCATTTCCTCTGTATCCGCAACCAATCTTAAAAGTATTAAAGCATTAAAGCAGATAACAGCGGCACGGCCGTTTCGGCTAATGCTGTGTTCAAGGCAGGCTTTTGAAACCGTAAGTTACAGCTTCAAGTCACAACTACGACTTGGTAGCGTTCCAGGTAACCCGTAGCTCGTGTTTTTACCGTCCTGTTGTCTGTGAAAGTTCCCTATAACGGCCACTCGTAACTTCCGACCCGTGAACTCGTACCAGATCGAACTGGTATGACTTCACAGGAAGGAAAAACACAAAGTACGAGTTTCCTTGAACGCACCATGAGTTAGCAGCCCCCGCCCTTGTCAGGCATCAATTGGTCCTCGTGCTACGTCACCACATTCACGCGCATCCCTTGGCTGCACACACAGCCCTTCATGCCGTTCTCTCCCCTCATTGGATAACACTTATATCCCACAAGGAAAATTTTCTCCTCGGGTTACAGCAGAGCAGAGTGACGGAGAGACTCGTGTTTAGGCTGAAATACTTCATGTAAGTGATTGCTGACGGAAAATAGGACTATTTAGGACTTATATTAACAAAAACATTCCACTGATATCTGCTTTAACAATCTATGGAATTTTACAGTACAAATCTTTAAAGGCCGTTCTCTCAAAATGGTTTCTATATTCTGTTTTTACTGTTGATAGATCATTCAAAGCCTGATTTATACAACATTTTATTCCTAAAAACATGGCAAAATCCGATTTTATTTTAGGGCTGGTGAAAGTATTTTATTTTCTCATATACAGAGTGATAAAAAGAGATATCCAAAATCCCCTCTGTAAAAACTTCTGGCTCTATTATGTCAACAAAATAAAACAAGACTTTTAAAAGGGACTTTATCCATTGTTCAGATTCCTGTTCTGGAAATGGATGCAAATTAGTGCATATTTAATTAGATATTGCCTCATTTACATATTTAAACATAAAATCTGACAAAACTTGTAATACGAAAAATGTTTGTCTTAATGTAAGTGATAAACTTGGGAAGTTTCATGGTGATATGTTATTTAAAATTTTGACCCTATTCACCTGTAGTTTCCTCCCTTAAAGCAATATAGTACAGGTGTAAATGTTGCCTTTTCATTCATATGCATCTAGTCAGTGTGTCAACGCTCAACAAAACTACTGTCAAAAAGAGCTACAACAGCTTCAATCTCTGCTGCAGCACAACACAACATGGTCTGTCAGTTCGCTGCCTTATCCAATCAGATACATGCCAGCACATGTTGTTATCGGTTACTTTCTAACACCGATGTGAATGTGATGCAGGTTTCTGCTGTTGACCTCACAGTCAACGATACAAATGTTACAACTGTGACTTTGCATGGTTGTAAGAATCTCAATCTCATATTACAATCCACTGAGCAGTGTTGTGTTATTGATTCAGCTTTGAAAACATTACACTGTGATTGGATTTCAGTGTTCAGTAACATTATCTAATATGATCTCATGGTTGTTAATACAATAGTAATTGTAGCAATAAATGTGTAATGTTCATAATGAGAGGTCAGCCAGTGATGGGGAACAACAGGAACACTGTATGATGTGTGTGTTTCCCATGAGTTCTCTAGTGTCCAGAACAGAGGCACCTACTCCACCAGCCAGATGTAAAGATATGTTTTAGCTACACATAGGGAGTTATTTGTTCTAGGTCCAGGAAAGAAGTTGAACTCATGCTTGGCTTAACTGTCAACTTGATTTAACATTTAATTTGGCCACATTGTGACACTGTAAAAAAAAATATATATATATATTGCACAAACAATGCAGGTTTGTTCCCATTTGATTCTGTGCATCAAATCAAATCCAGCTTCTGATTCTTCTGTTAATATTTGCATGTGAAAAGAAATCAAAAAAGAAAAAAAGTACCAGGATTTAGCTGCTATTTTTTATGCTCAAATAACTAGAAGTGTAAATATTTCAAATCTTCTTGTGCAAAAGTTTGCTGCTCTGCCTAAACAAACTCATTCTGGGACATGACACAGGAGACACTTTAAACATTATGCTCTGGGAGATGTTTCATTAGTCATACCTCCTCCCATGTATTAGAATATTTATACGTTGTATATTTATGCTGTATCGCTGCCATCATTTATAATTAACAACACGTTTGAGCACTTTTCTGCAGCCTTGTAAACATGTGCAGTCAGCCCAGCTGTTCCCGATATCAATATCGGTATCCAACCTTGTGTGTGCTGTTCGCAGTTATTTAGCAATACTATCTCTTTTCCTTTGCTCGTTGTGCAGTTTGAAAAGTCCACAGTGATCAGCTCTGATCAGACAGTGTGTTAGAGCGTTGGTTTTCAATTCATTTTATTCAGTATCAGGTAACAGATATGAAACACCAGACAGTTCCCATATTGATCAGTCCAGGATTGAATCCCTGTCCTGTCATGTCATAGATTTATGGTGAAAATGTGCTTAGGCTTAAATAAATAAAGGGACTTTATATTTCATCTCAACATTATTGAAATCTTTTTTTTTGTTGTTGTTGTTGTGCTGATGACCACTTGGCTGAGTCGTCATCCAGTACAGGTTTCAAAATGGTGAGTTTTAAAATCTAAAGTCCGGTCCATTTGGCAGGATTTTTTTTAAGACACCATAAGCCCTTTTAAATGATATTCAATTTCAATTTGAAGTTATCAAAAAAAAGGCTATGCAACTGTAATGGCGTTATTGAACCCTTGGTTCTTCATGCTGTCGATGAAGGGGTACATGCACTTGTCGGACCCCATGAAACGATACGCAACCACGTTGGATTCCCATGGCAACAGCCTAAAAAAAGAACACAGTATGAAGCAACGTTCAAAAGAACTCCCTTTATATTGTTTGTGGTTTTTACTCACGCTCTGGAGAGGAAGGGCAGGTAGGTGATGCGAGGGATGCACACCAGCGGTTGGTTGATGAGGATGGCGTTCATGGCCTGCTCCACGCAGTACTCAGGCTCCAGAGGGGGCAGCAGCAGCTCCACCTCCTCACTAACACAGGCAGCAAATTACATGTATGAGTCAGTGTCTGACATTAGACAATGAATGAGTAGAGTACCTGAACATAGTAGCAGGATAATGGACCTCCACTCCATTCAGCATTTACAGCACAGGAAAATAAGTACTGAACTGAACGCGTCAACAGTCTTGCATGGTGAGCGTGCATGGAGGCCGTGGTGGCATTACTCATTGTTTACCTGCAGGCCCAAACCCCTCTGAGATTTTGTGACTCTTGTCAGAAATCTTGCAGCAGCACCTGGTCGTGGCCGGTTTATAGTGAAATGATGTTCTTTTAAAGGGATAGTTCAACATTTTGGCAAATGTGCCCATTGCCATAATCCCTATAGTCCTAGGAGTAGGTTCATTACCTTTAATTGTCGGTGCAAGCTATTTTTAGAACGGTGGAGCAGAGCCGAGAGCTGCTCAGAGCTACGCTACGGAGGCTAATGGAATTTCTTGGTTTCCTTAATCAAACTCATCAAATACACAATCCAACAACTCTAAAACGCTCTGGTGGACAAGTTGTGACCTGCACATTCACCACGCTATGAGATAATAACTGATCGTTATGAGACAGAGTTGTTTTCGAGGCAAATGCAGAGTCTGCTTGCCGAAAAACTGCCCCCGACGGGAACGCGCATCAGCAGTTTTGCATCAATTTACCTCGAAAACTACTCTGTCTCGTAATGTTCCGTTATTATTTCATAGTGTGGTGAATGGTCACAACTTGTCCACCAGAGCGTTTTGGAGTTGTTGGATTGTGTATTTGATGAGTTTGATGAGGGAAACCAAGAAATCCCATTAGCCTCCGTAGCATAGCTCTGAGCAGCTCACGGCTCTGCTCCACCGTTCTAAAAACAGCTTACACCGACAATTAAAGGTAACAACCCTACTGCTATGACTATAGGGATTATGGCAATGGGCACATTTGCCAAAATGTTGAACTATCCCTTTAACTTCGGGCCCCAAGTGGAGGAGGAAGTGGCATAGGAGAGAAAAACAGGCTAAATGTATGAGTTTTGTTCTGTTTGATTAGTTTTTTTTACACCATTTTCTGAAATCACATTACAATTTTCACGTTTGGCCCGCGACATACTTCATGTTTTAAATTTTGGCCCCTTGTGTAATTGAGTTTGACACCCCTGATCAGCATCAGTTAGTACTAAAGCAGCTGATATTAATGAGCACTGATAGGAGACAGGAGGACTTTCTAAACACTGACAGATTCCTGCTGCTTTCTTCTCTTTCATTCCTTTCTGCACCTCCTCCTTTTCTTCAGGTCTTTCTACAGGTCCTTGTTACACTTGTAATAAGAAATGCCAAAGTGGCCTCTCTCTTTGCACAAGCATTTCTTATTACAAGTGTAACAAGGACCTGTAAGTACACCAAAATACACTATGTATTTACAATGTAAGTACATGTTATTACATACGGTTACATAGGTAATTACACTGTAATTAATTAGGTAGATACACAGGAACAAGGACCCCTTAAAATAAAGTGTTACCCATTTCACTTTATTACACAGAACTTCATTTATGGACTTATTTGTTTTGATTTCTTTGTATGCGTGAATTTCTTTACCGACATCTGTTTAAAATGTCATGCCAATAGACCGATTAGATTAGAAATATATTTACTGAGAAAAATGTTGATGTGTTCAATACTTATTTTCCCCGGTGTATGTTTGTAGTGCACGTGTTAATGAGGAGAATAGATTCCAGTCTACCTACTTTAAAAAAATGCTTAGAAACATTGTGACATGAAGTAAATGACTGTATGTGATTATTCTTGTGGACATACCGTATCTTGCAGCCGTCAAACATGCCTGTGTTCACGATATAGGGGCACACAAGAGTGGTCTTCACTCCTTCAACCTCCTCAGCCAGCAGCTCATGGGCCAGAGACTCATGGAAGCCCACAGCAGCAAACTTGCTGGCACAGTAATCCTGTTCCAAAATCATTGAACAAAGCAAAACACCAAAACAAAGACACACATCAGAGCTTGTTCCTGGCGTTTTACAACAATGAAATATTTAGGCATCTTTGTTTTCTGATTTCCAAAAACCGCCTCAGAGTTGTGTTGGCATGACAGGCATTTGAAGTTGAATTGCACACTTGTGTAGCGAGTCGTGTTAAAGAGTGTAACAGTGAAGCTGTCATATCTCAGTGTTGCAGTGATGCTTCTCCCTCCCTGCTTCACCTCCACACAGGCCGTGCTGAAGAGGCCGAGGACGCTGGCGATGGTGATGATGTGTCCGTGGTTCTGAGCCTTCATCTGGGGGAGGAAGGCCTTCACTGTCTGAAGCACACACACAAACAAACACACACAGCACAGGCACACATTGTTATTTTGCAGTAGCTTACAGGGCATGTGTCATATGACTTGTGGTGACTTAAAGATTGCCAAATGCAGAGGAAGCTTATGTTGCACGAGCAGCTTCATATTAAGAGGATTTCTGTCAGAATCCTACAGTCCATAGTGTGAGGCGGATAAAGCTGTTAACGCAATACATTTACATGTCATGTGTCACACGACGCACAATAACCTGCTCTGTTTGGCCGATGATGCAAAGCATCTTAACTTTTATATTTTGCAATTCTAAGGCTAAATCCTGCTTTCCAAATTTGAGTGGGTGCTGAGTCATTGTCTGTGTGTCCTGGGAAACTGAGTTACAATGGATTTTACTAATAACTGTGAAAAGGTGTTAAACCACAGTGGGTCCACTGACAAGCACTTGTTCTTAACATTTGACTCTCAGTCAGGACTACTCATTTGGAAACATGGACCTTTATTAAAATTATTTGAAGCAATTACTGTTTTCAGTGAACTGATTCTTTTCATGAATTAATTCCTACAGTTTCAGGAGAACAACACATGGTCACTTGACATTTTAAATCACACAGTAAAAGATCCAGAGAGCAGCACCTCCTTTAATAAAGTCTGCCAGGTCATGTAGATTAACAGTTCCCAACCTTTTCCAACTCAGAGCCCACTCTAAATTTTCCAAAGTGTTGGAAGCCGATAACACCATAAAAATAGGCTACGGAAGCTGAATCGTGACTTTCCTCAAGAACTTTTTATTTTGATAATGACTGATGATTCAGGATTGTGCTGAAAACAAGAGAACCTCAGTTTCTCTCTTTTTCTTATACGTATATTCGAGTCTATACATGGTTGCCCATGAAGAATTTTGTTTTCAGACACATTCCTCTTTTTATCCCTATTATAAAGGTTAATTGTGGCTTAATTTTCACAGTGATATGTTTGGAAGAGCATGGTTAATACAATTCTGATAAGATATACACTTTATCAAGTCAATAACACTGAATAACACTTCATCATGGCTGCTGTTAGTGGGTGGGATATATCAGGCAGCAGGTGAACATGTTCTCCTCAGAGTTGATGTGTTAGAAGCAGGAAAAATGTTCAGGTTAAGGATCTGATCCAGTTCTCCAAGGACGACTGGGTCTCTCTCTTGTGGCTGTTCCTGGTCTGCAGTGGTCAGGATCTATCTGGTCCAAGGAAGGAAGAGTGGTGAAGCGGCCACAGGCTCATTGATACACATGGGGAGAGAAGGCTGGCCCGTGTGCTCACACCCAACAGACCGGCTACTGTTGCTCAGACTGCTCAACAAGTTCATGCTGCTTCTGATAGAAAGCTGTCACAACACACAGTGCAGCAGTTTGTTGTGTATTTGGCAGCAAAAGGGACTAACGCAATATTAGGAAGGTGGTCAGAATGTTAGGCCTGATTGGTGTATATAGGTATAGATATAGATGTATTAATCTCATATCTTATTACCAAAATCTTATATGTTTAAATCTTGTTCGTATGTTTGTGGTAGTCGTATAACAAAAAACAAGGTTTTTTTTCCCCCCGGCCCATTTGCAAAACCAGTGCAGGTTGGAAACCACTGCTGTAGAGAATTAGCAGTCCACACAGCTAGCACTCTTCATTTTGTCTATTTTTACGATTCAAAAAAACAAAACAAAAACAAACATCATCAGCATCCTTTCAGTGAGTGGAGCCTGTAACACTCAGACAACATGCTCTCTGGCCTTCTCTGTCTTAAAGGGATAGTTCAACATTTTTGGCAAATTCACCTATTGCCACAATCCCTATAGTCATAGCAGTAGGTTCATCACCTTCAATTATCGGTGCATGTTGTTTTGAGATCCGCGGGGCAGAGACGCAAGCTGCTCAGCGAACACAATAGAGGTGAATGGTCCCCTCATCCCTCAAAACTCATCAAATACAACCAACATCCAACAACTCTAAAATGCTCTGGTGGACAAGTTGTGACCTGCACATTCACCACGCTATGAAATAATCATATAAAATTACAAGACAGAGGTGGCAAATGCAGCTGGAACTACATTCCAGACACGGCTGCTGGGCGGAGTGATTTCAAAAGCGCACGTTTAGTACAGCTACTCCATTTACTGAAGAAAGTAGTTCCGAGTGTTTGCTTCATGTGTCCTAATGTTACATAATTACTCATGATGACTTTATGTGGCGAAACTACTTCATCCTTGTACCATTAATGAATAAATATTTCTCACCCAGAAGAGGGCGTGGCAGTTGACCTTCATGGTCCTCTCCACCAGCTCATCGGGACAGTCCAGCATGCGCTTTCCCGCCACCACCCCGGCGTTGTTCACCAGCATGGTGACGTCACGGCCCAGGTCCTTCCTGACCAGGTCTGCGTTGCGATACACGTCCTCCCGGTTGGTCACATCCACCGTGTATGTATAGGCCTTGCCGCCCATCTCGCGCACCAGCTTGGCTGTCTGCTCGTTGGAAGCGCTGTTGACGTCCCAAAGCACCACATCTGCCCCGTGCTTGGTGAACTCCTGGGCAAACAGGCGACCCAGGCCGCCCCCCGCCCCGGTGATCAGCACCAGCTCCTCGTCAATGGGCTTGGTACGGGGGCGCATGACGATACGCACAGAGTTACGCAGGATGAAGTAAATCACATCCAGCAGCATCATCTGGAGGTCCATTAGGAAAATCATCTTTGATCTAATTTGCTGATGGTCTTAAGTGTGAAAGAATATATATCTGTGTTGCCTAAAACAGATTGGACTTCACACCTGTTGACTGTGGAGGTTCAGTGTCCTACTGCCAGACCAAGTGTTGGAGAGTGTGAGTGCAGAGGATGCAGACAGCCAAGCTGGTGTTTCCCTCCCTCTGTGACCCTCAGCCCTCCATCCTTGGTTTATTTAAACACTCTCCCGTCGGATTAGAAACACCTAAGCTCCTCATAGAAAAACCACTTTTGTTATAAGCTGTGAATGTATGCATTTTTACCATTACAGAGGGAAAATAACATGTGCCACGTCGCATTACGGCCCACTGCTGAAGTTTGAAGGTCTTTGCAGGACACCTTTCAAATTTCACGACTAATTCTGATGCTGATTATGCGTTATGGAGTGAGAGCAGGAAGCTGTAGGCCTACAACCCTGGTCCTCAGCTGCATCACTTCCATACGTTTTTAGTCAATGAACAATAGGGATGGGTACCTTTCACATTTGAATCGATGCGGTACCGATACTCGGTATACCTGGGAACCGGTACCTTTTGTCGGTAGTTATTTTGTCTAGTCAAAATAAATAATATAAATAGTCTGAATTTTGAATATTTATTTCTCAACAACATCACAACTCCTCAGCCTTTAAGGGTATTTTAGGGAAATTATTTTCAAATAATCCAATAGAAAAATTGAATAGTTTATGAAACCTTGTCTGAAAAAATGTCCCTTTTTACTGTGACAGAAGGAGAATGTGAAACTGTCAAAAAACAAGTGACACTGAGGGTTGGGGTCTTAAATATTCACATCAGACAGACCCATATACTGTATCCACTTTCGCTGACACATGCGACGCAAAGGTGCGTTCAGGTACCGAAATGTGGTACTGTTTGACTTCTTATGACTTGATACTCAGTACTTTGGTGGGAATTCGGTCGGTACCAATAAAAGCACCAAATTCGGTACCCATCCCTAATGAACAATGAGAATTGAGAGTTTGTGTTAAAAAGCTTCCAGTAAATTACAAACAGTGACAAACATTGGCCTGGACAGGAGGACAGCACAGTTGTGTTTTAAGCGACGCAGTGAGCCAAGGTTGAATTAGACTTGATGCTCAGCGAAGCAGCGCTGTTGGAGGATAAAGGTCTGGTCCCATACGGCCCCCCTGCTGCACTGGGAGTCACACTGAAGGAAAACTTAAGGAGATTATGAATATGAACTGTAAATCTCTGCATTCTTAATTAAGACCCAAGAAGGTTGCTTGTTGTGTATCACGTTTTTGTTATAGGTGAACACAGCCGGCCCTTGTTTCACTCCCAGCATGCCACAGTTGTTGGTCCATACTGGTGAATCAGCATGGTTTACACCCATATTCTCAAATTCAGTATATGTAAACCTATTGTGCAGCATCTCGGTATTTGGACCAACTTATGGGTAGGATATTTGTCTCTTTATCATTCAATTTAAAAAAAAGTTGATTTAAACAAAAAATATATTTTCAATCAAATAGTAACTCACTTCTCGCCCGAAGTCTGCTGAGATTGTAGCCAATGATTCTTATAATGCTGTTTTTTGTTTTCATTATTGTCTTGTTTACATTATCATAAGACTACAGTGTGCTCAGTGACTAACAGATAAGACAACTTTAAGTTCTGTTTATGTTTTTTGTTGTTGTTTTGTTTTGTTTTGTTTATGGTGATTGGTTGTTGTTGTCATTTTGTTTCCTTTGTTTTGTATGTTTTATAGCAAGAATGTTGTTCAGTGACAGATTACTTGGAAAATTGGATATTGAGTGAGGGGCAGGCAATATAAGATGTATCGAAGGTTACGATATTGTAACCCTAGTTATATTAACACAGGCGGAGCCCTCTACTGGACTCTATGGGTATCTCTCCTCCAATCGCGTACGCGCGATGGCCCACTGAAATTTGCATGTACGTAGCCGGCCAGTATGGCGTGCCTACCTTTCCCGCCCTTTAGCAGGCTATATAAGCAGATGCACCGCCAGCTGCCCTCATTCCACCAAACTTCAGCGTAAGGCGAAAGAGCGGCAGGGCCCTAAGTAGAGGGCTCCGCCTGTGTTAATATAACTAGGGTTACAATATCGTAACCTTCGTTATATCTCACACAGGCTTCGCCCTCTACTGGACTCTATGGGTACAGTAGGCGAAGCCCCGATTTATGTACTCCCTGCCGCGGGAGAGGCTCCGCCCACTGACCACACCAGCTACCGGTTAGGTACCAAGACCCAGTCACCACTTATTAATCTTAACCACCGTATGGAGTGATAACGGGTCCAACTTCATCCCAGTTAGCAGCACCTGACTAGGCTGGGTGAAGTTGTGGTCTAACCTCGCAGGGGTCTCAACCCTAGACCTCCTGCGCACCTCATTGACAGTGTCCTAGCAGAGCACAGTCCAATGCAGGTGCATGACACCCTGTGGGGAACAAGTATTTAAAACACTTGACACATCGTTCCTCTCACATGTCCTGTGACCCTACAGTGAGCACAGACCTGGAGAAGGAGCCTGATACATCCAAGAACCTTATGAACGGGCAGGGTGAAGACCACGATGCCGCCGTACATATGTCCTCAACACTCGCACCACTGAACAGGGCCGTAGACGTCGCCACACTTCTTGTGGAGTGCGCCCGGACCACAGTGGGCGGTTCTCGACCCGCTTGACTGTAGGCTGAGAGGATGCATTCACACATCCACCTCGCCAAGCGTTTCTTGGAAAGGGCTCTGCCAGCCGTCCCGTCACCATAACACACAAACAACTGGTCGGTGTTCCTGACACTGGCTGTTCGGTCGACATAGTATGTCAACGCACGCACAGGGCATAGGAGATGCAGTTTCGCCTCCCTCGAATCCTCATGAGGGGGAGGGTGAAAAGCCTCCAACTGGATGATTCTGGACCGAAATGAGCTCCTTATGTTCTTAGGAAGAAAGGAGGGGTTCGGTTTAAGGATGGCACCACTGCGGTCCCCGCGAAGGAGTAAACAACTCGGGTGGACTGACAGGGCACACAATTCGCTCACTCTCTTGGCTGACGTCAGAGCAAGAAGCAACGCTGTCTTGAACGACAACACCTTTAAGGAGGAGCGTTCCAAAGGCTCATAGGGGTCCCTTGTGAGGGCCTCGAGTACCAGTGGCAATTCCCACTGTGGTACAGAAGTGCGTGCCACTGGTCGTAGCCTTCTGACCCCCTGCAGGAACCGTTTTACCGGAGGGTGGGCGAAGACTGGACCTCCGCCCAACCCTTCATGGCATGATGAGATGGTTGCAGCGTAAACCTTAACAGTCACGTGAGACAGCCCTCTATCAACCAAAAGCTGTAGAAAGGAAAGAGTGTCTCCCACTGAGCATGTCAGTGGGTCCACTTGCCTCTCTTCGCACCAATGCTGGAAACCTAACCACTTAGCCCTGTAACAGGCAATGGTGGATCCAGCCCTAGCCGCTTGGATGGTTTTCACCACCTGCGCAGTCAGCCCAGTCCGCATCAACCTGTCCCTTTCAGGGCCCAGGCTTGAAGCCACTGGCCCAGGATCGGCAGCGCCTGTATCGCGCCTGCCTCCTGTGACAGCGCCCCCCGGATTTGGGGAATGGGCCATAGTGGGGCCGCCATCATTGTGGTCAGCTCTGCGTACCACGGAGCCGACCGCCGGTCGGGAGCCACCAGAATGACCCTCAGCCGCTCCACTCTCACTCTCTCCAGTAGCTGGGGGATGAGACGGAGGGGGGGGAAGGCATAAAGTAGCCCTCTTGGCCATGGAGCGTGTGCAAACGCGTCCACCCCAAGGGTGGATGGTCTTGCGGGCTCAGGGAGAACCAATGGGGGCAGTGGGTGTTCGACCTGTTGGCAAACAGGTCCACCGTTGCCCTCCCGAATCGTGTCCAGATCTGCTGTACCACTTCTGGTTGCAGTCTCCACTCGTCTTCCAGGGGGCCGCCCCTTGACATGAGGTCGGCCCCCCTGTTCTCGATTCCTGGAACGTGGAGGGCTCTCAGAGATTGTAGGTGCTCTGAAGCCCATGACCACAGGTTCTCCGCCATCGCTAACAGGGCAGCGGAATGTACACCGCCCTGTCTGTTGATGTAAGCGACTGTGGTGCGATTGTCGGTCCTCACCAACACGTGTCTCCCCCTTAACAGGTGACTGAAGTGTTGGAGAACCAGGAACACTGCCTGTAACTCGAGGAGGTTGATGTGGCGGTCCTCCCCCGGAGGCCACACACCACCTATCGCCCTCCCCAGGCAGGTGCCTCCCCACCCCATCAGGGAGGCGTCCGTGAACACCGACGTGTACGAGGTCACTCGTCGTAGTGGTGTCCCGGTCAACAAATGTCGTGGGGACCCCCAGTACTGCAGGTTGCCCTGCACTGTTGGGGGGACCGTCAGCAGCCGAAACTTCTGCCTCTTGAGGTCTAAGCGTAGGCTGGCGAACCATCTCTGCAGGCGACGCATGTGCAGCAGTCCTAGTGGAACCACCGGGTGAGCTGCTGCCATGTGCCCCAGTGCTTGCATGACGGTCAAGGCTGTGACACGTGGACCCTGTTGCAGCTTGAGAACCTCCTGCTGTAGGGCTGTCCGTCTGGACTCCGACAGAGTGGCTCTCAGGCTGACAGAGTCGAGCACAATCCCCAAGTATTCGGCCCGCTGGTTTGGTTGGGGGTTGCTCTTCTTCCAGTTGATGGCAAAACCCAACTTGGTCAGGTGAAGTATCAACTGAACTGTGTGAAAAATGGCCCATTGTTTGGACCTGGCCATCCCGATGAGGTCGTCCAGATAAAAGAAGACCCTCATACCCTGGCTGCGCAGCGGTTGTAGCGCTGCGTCCACACATTTGCTGAACGTACGAGGGGCCAGGGAATAGCCAAATGGCAGCCTGTTGTATTCGTAGGCTGTTCCCTGGAATGCAAAACGCAGGAACTTCCTGTGTTTTGGTGCCACCTCGACGTGAAAATAAGCGTCCTTCAAGTCGATGGTTGAGAACCAATCGCCTGGTTGGACGAGTTCCAGCAGGCTCCTTGTGGTTAGCATGCGGAACGTTTTGCGACCGATACGTGTGTTCAGGGCACGGAGGTCCAGGATGGGTCTGTAGCCCCCTGTCTTTTTGGGAACCAAAAAGTATGGGGAGTAAAAACCTCGTTCCTTGTCGTGAAGAGGGACAATTGACACGGCCTGTTTTGATAGCAGGTCCTGAATTTCCCCCTCGAGGAACTCTATCTCTTGTTGAGAGGATAGATTCATCTCTTGTATGCCCCTGAACGCTGGGGGGAGCCCGCAGAACTGGAGAGAATATCCTAGTCTGAGGGCCCTGTCCAGCCAGTCTGTCAGTACGCAGCTGCTCTGCCATGCTTCGTAAAAACACGTGAGAGGACGCGCAGACAGCTGTGGAGCAGCTTCTAGAAAGCTGTGGTACACAATTTCGGCCCTCTCCGCCGCCAAACCCGCCATAAACGGGAGTTTGGCCCATGGGGGCCCTCTGTGAAAGGGCTGAGTCGTCCCTGAACGCACCAGGCCCGTTGTCCGAGCTCGCGGGGCCGTCCGTGAACGCATCTCTGTTGTCCGAGCCGGCGTGGTGTCACCTGAACGCACCACCGCCGCCCGGCACCTCACCGTCATTACGTCCCTGCTGCTGTTAGATCCACCCGTGGAAATAACAGCCACAGGACCAGAGCGGTCAGACACGTTGGCCGCTCCACTGCTGTTTACCGGGGAGACAGTTCGTGTTAGCCCGGCCGCTTCACTGGAGCGGCGCGGGTTAAACGAGCGTGAGGCAGCCGTCTCATTGTCCGGAAACACAGCCCTGCCGTGCTGCTGCGAACGATGCTTGTCACCGCTGTAGCCGTTAGCTCGGCGGTGACAACCATCGCTCGTCAGCCGGTCAACACGCTGAGCCGGACGCACCGTGGAAGTGACACGGTGTCGGCTAGCAGCGCGCGGGGCTAACTGTGTGGTCGCTACAACCAGTGGGGAGCGATGTTTTCTTGTGCAGCCTCGCCGGTTGTAGCGCTCATATAGAGGGACAACGGTAGCTTTTACCCGGTTGACAACGGTGCTCCGCTCTACCGCGTCTCCCACAACGGGGACGGTAGAGGGTGTGTTGTGTGAGTGTGCTTGTGAAACCGTGACCGGGGGGCCTTGCTTGCCGGGCCCGCTTCGGGGATGTGACGGTGTAACACAAGCCACCGGCAGCCTGACCGACGGTGTAGCGGTGACTACACCGGCCGGGGCTGCGCGGCAAGCGGGGAGCATGGTGGAGGTGGGAGGGGGAATTTTTGCTCTGTTAGTGGAGTAACATGTTTTAATAAAAACATTTTTCACATCCACAGAACAGTGAACACAAGCAGAACATACAGAACCATATGAACAATGAGGGAGGGCGGCGAGGCAGTCTGCCGGCGTCGTCCCTCCCGTTAACTGCCACTTTGGTCGCTGTGTGCCCCAGGACAGCTTCGGCCTGGGTGTGCTGCGAGCCGCCGCGGGACGGGACGCGCTGGGGTCCCGTGCGGGTCGTTGCTGCGGCGGGCCGGCTGTGGGTCAGCTGGGGGATCCGCCGCGGAGATGCCTCTTCGCTGGCGGCGATCCCTCCGCCTCGCCGTAGCGTTGCGGCGGGCAGCTTGACCTCTCCCTTCTGCTTGGCGGCGACAGCGAGCGGTAGATGACGGCTCAGCTGCGCCTTTTCCTCCTCCAGCCTCTTTAGCCGCTGCGTCACCGTAGTGAGGAGCCAAAGAGACCGGTGCAGCCAGAACAACCTGATCTCACAGAAATGCGTGAAATGACCACGAACACCTAGTACCAGATTCCGTGCTCCTTTCACGTAATGTGTTATATTACGTGAAAGAAGCACGGAAACAGTCTCCACTGAAAGCCAATGAGTCCAAATTCCGTGAGATGGCCACGCAAACCGTGTCGTGGTGGATGCACGCATTTTCAGCCAACACAGTCTCACCCCTTTGCGTCAAACGGTTGACGCTTGGTCAAGGCCCCTTACGTCAATATACTGACGTGGAGGGGGTACCCTCGAGGTCGTTTCTCGACGAATAGGGCCACTCATAGACTTGAATGCAAATCCCTCATCGTCGGATTTTGACGAAGGGGGGCGGGACCGTTTCTCCCTCACTCCCAGTGCGTCAACAGCCTGACGAACGGCACTGTATCGTCACATGCCGTTTTTCAGCTCGGCTTTCAGTTGATTCCAATGCAGTTCCCTTCGCGGCGATATGTGACGCTCAGAGCAAGTGATCCAGCCGACCGGCTGCGGCACTGACGGACGCTGTGAGCAGAGAATAACTTTTTTTTTTTTTTTTTAACTTTTCCTTAAATCTTTATTGAACCTGATGCTGCTGTGTCTGACGTAGCTTTCGGCAAGGACGTCCTTTCGGTTATTTATTTATTTATTTATTTAGTGATCATGGTGTTTAGTGCAGAATAATCAATCAATAAATAAATAAATAAATTACGTCCTTGTCGGAAGCTGCGTCAGACCAGGAGGGGGGGGGGTTGTGGATTCTACAGGTGAAGACCACTTCCGCATTCAAAAGCTGCTCTGTTTAATCAATATTCTGAAGAAAGATCTGATTATTAGCCATAACGCTGTAACCATCCAAGGAAGACTGTGTAACAATATTATGTGCTTCTGCTGAGTCCAAAAGCCCTTTGTAATATCAACTTTATTTTAAGAAAACACGCTTTGTTTCCAATGTCATATCACGGAGAAGCACTACATTACCATAATCCTCATATTTATCAGCAACGTGTCTGATTGGTTGAGCTTGCTGTTACCAGCAAATGAAAAAATAAAACAAATTGAGCTTATATTATTTTCTTAGTAACTAAAAGGTCTTAACATCTTTTTTGTTTTCAACATTGAATAAAAAAAGGGTGCTATATTGTTAAAATTCAACAATAAAGTGCATAAAAGTTGGCTTGACTTCTTTCTTTTTTTTCATAATTTTCACCAGCATCTTTCTGGTCCACATCACATCATATTTATTGTAATTTTTAATTCAATGAGTGACATTTTATTTTTTATCTGAAAAACATTATTATGAATTCAAGGGTCAGAGGTCACTGATTAGTGTTAAATTTAACCTTTTTGACCCTGTTTCCTTGAATAAATCACTAAGACTTTGATGCGGGAAGCTGAGATTTTGATTTGATTTTGTTCAGAGCACTAGGGACAAAGTTTCTGTAGAATTTCAGACCTGTCGGACGTCCAGAAGGGTCACAGCTGACTGTCCAGGCTCGTTTCTCGGCCTTCAAAGCCTAGATTTAGAAGCCTTTTGTCTAATAACGTCTACATCCTTGGGGTTATAAGGCTGAAAGTTTCATGCATTTGTCCGGGGCCTAAGGCCATCCACCATGTGCAATTTCAAACCCGTGCGACCTTCACAAGTGTCAAAGGTCACTGATTTGTGACCTTTTTGACCCCGTTTCCTTGAATGAAACACCAAGACTTTGATGCGGGAAGCTGAGATTTTGATAGGTTGTCCAGAATGTCTAGTAGATTGTGTGTGCAAAAGATTCAGAGCTCTGTGACATTCAGAAGGGTCACAAATAGCCAAAAAGCAATGCTCCTTTCTCTGACCTCATATTAAAGGAGAAATGCAATTCTTTAATAGCTTCCAGGTGCTTTGGCCTATCAGGCTGAATTTTTAGCTAAAGGAGCTGGTGTACGATCAGGAAGTAGGGAGCTGTGCATAAAGCCAATTGGTAAGTGTCAAAGGTCACAGGGGTCAAACATCAAAGTGAATCCAGCCATTCCTGCTTTTTTCTCAACAAAACATACACGCTTTAAGTTATCATCATGAAATATTAATAGGTTGTATATCAGAGAGTCCTCTATCAGAATATTTTTGGTCCCGTTGCTCTAGGGGCCCGGGGGGCCACTTGGCTTTCCATGCTCCCACAGAGTTGGGCCTCGGGGTGATGGATAAGGGCCTCACCATGAGTCCACAGACCAAGTTTCAAGTGATTTGGTCGGTTTCTATGGAAACGGCGGCCTCAAGGATACAGAGGAATGCGGCTGTTTGAAGCCCCGCCTCTCGAAAAGTAATGGCTCAATCAGGACCGAACACACATCTACGCGTTCGTCTTGGGCCCCCGAACCATATATTACGAAATCAGAACTGTACGACTTTTGGAAATGTGTTTTGTCTGTTTCGGCTTTTCTGACTCAGTGTCTGTCAGACTTATAGCGTGAGAGACCCTCTTAGTCAGAAAAGCCAAAATAGACAAAACACATTTCCAAAAGTCGTACAGTTCTGATTTCGTAATATATGGTTCGGGGGCCCAAGACGAACGCGTAGATGTGTGTTCGGTCCTGATTGAGCCATTACTTTTCGAGAGGCGGGGCTTCAAACAGCCGCATTCCTCTGTATCCTTGAGGCCGCCGTTTCCATAGAAACCGACCAAATCACTTGAAACTTGGTCTGTGGACTCATGGTGAGGCCCTTATCCATCACCCCGAGGCCCAACTCTGTGGGAGCATGGGAAAGCCAAGTGGCCCCCCGGGGCCCCTAGAGCAACGGGACCAAAATATTCTGATAGAGGACTCTCTGATATACAACCTATTAATATTTCATGATGATAACTTAAAGCGTGTATGTTTTGTTGAGAAAAAGCAGGAATGGCTGGATTCACTTTGATGTTTGACCCCTGTAACCTTTGACACTTACCAATTGGCTTTATGCACAGCTCCTCTACTTCCTGATCGTACACCAGCTCCTTTAGCTAAAAATTCAGCCTGATAGGCCAAAGCATCTGGAAGCTATTAAAGAATTGCAACATTTCTCCTTTAATAAGAGGTCAGAGAAAGCAGCATTGCTTTTTGGCTATTTGTGACCCTTCTGAATGTCACAGAGCTCTGAATCTTTGCACACACAATCTACTAGACATTCTGGACAACCTATCAAAATCTCAGCTTCCCGCATCAAAGTCTTGGTGTTTTATTCAAGGAAACGGGGTCAAAAAGGTCACAAATCAGTGACCTTTGACACTTGTGAAGGTCGCACGGGTTTGAAATTGCACATGGTGGGTGGCCTTAGGCCCCCGGACAAATACATGAAACTTTCAGCCTTATAACCCCAAGGATGTATAACGTTATTAGACAAAAGGCTTCTAAATCTAGGCTTTGAAGGCCGAGAAACGAGCCTGGACGGTCAGCTGTGACCCTTCTGGACGTCCGACAGGTCTGAAATTCTACAGAAACTTTGTCCCTAGTGCTCTGAACAAAATCAAATCAAAATCTCAGCTTCCCGCATCAAAGTCTTAGTGATTTATTCAAGGAAACAGGGTCAAAAAGGTTAAATTTAACACTAATCAGTTACCTCTGACCCTTGAATTCATAATAATGTTTTTCAGATAAAAAATAAAATGTCACTCATTGAATTAAATTACATTAAATGTGATGTGATGTGGACCAGAAAGATGCTGGTGAAAATTATGAAAAAAAAGAAAAAAAAGAAAGAAGTCAAGCCAACTTGTATGCACTTTATTGTTGAATTTTAACAATATAGCACCGTTTTTTTATTCAATGTTGAAAACAAAAAAGATGTTAAGACCTTTTAGTTACTAAGAAAATAATATAAGCTCAATTTGTTTTATTTTTTCATTTGCTGGTAACAGCAAACTCAACCAATCAGACACGTCGCTGATAAATATGAGGATTATGGGTAATGTAGTGCTTCTCCGTGATATGACATTGGAAACAAAACGTGTTTTCTTAAAATAAAGTTGATATTACACAGGGCTTTTGGACTCAGCAGAAGCACATAATATTGTTACACAGTCTTCCTTGGATGGTTACAGCGTTATGGCTAATAATCAGATCTTTCTTCAGAATATTGATTAAACAGAGCAGCTTTTTGAACGCGGAAGTGGTCTTCACCTGTAGAATCCACCCCCCCCCCCCCCGGTCTGACGTAGCTTCCGACCTAATTTATTTATTTATTGATTGATTATTCTGCACCAAACACCATGATCACTAAATAAATAAATAAATAGATAACCGAAAGGACGTCCTTGCTGTAAACTACGTCAGACACAGCAGCATCAGGTTCAATAAAGATTTAAGGAAAAGTAAAAAAAAAAAAAAAAAAAAAAAAAACGGGCACCTAAGCATGTGACGAGGAGGGACAGTGACCGTTCGTCAGGCTGTTGACGCACTGGGGGTGTTGTCTTTGAAGCTGAAAATGCGTGCATCCACCACGACACGGTTTGCGTGGCCATCTCACGGAATTTGGACTCATTGGCTTTCAGTGGAGACTGTTTCCGTGCTTCTTTCACGTAATATAACACATTACGTGAAAGGAGCACGGAATCTGGTACTAGGTGTTCGTGGTCATTTCACGCATTTCTGTGAGATCAGGTTGAGCCAGAAGATCCTCTCGGTCCCTTCTGGGGAGGGCGGTGAGACCTAGCCAGACGTGGCGAGAGCCGACGCCCGACAGTGACATCACTCGTCCGGCAGCAGTAGCAACTCCCTGTCTTGTTCATCTGACCGATGGTCCGGCCGAGATACTCCATAGTGGGTAGCACTACATAATACGGCCCGCGACTTACAGCGTACCTACCGCTCTCTTGCCGCGTAGGTTGCCGCTTATTTCACACAAGTACTGAGTAACTGCAGCTCACTTTCCCCCTTGTTTCCCCCGTGCATTTACAGTGTAACTAGGCTGCGTCTTAGCGCGTAATTTACATCCTGCTTCACACCAAGAAGTACAGGGTAACTCTCGCTGTTTTACAGTTTAACTAGGCTGCGTCACCCGATTTGACTGTTATATCATTGAATAGACGTAATCTCGATACCATCATCCCACAAATAGGGCCCTACTCTACCTACTAGTAGGTGCAGGAGGCTGTTATCAACCATTAATCTGGTTGACCCAATGTTATTAATGCCCAGTAGGCACAGAAGGTTGATCACGGAAAATCGTGTTAGGCTATTGTTTATTTCCTCGTTTTCTTTTCGTGCTACTCAGAACGAATTTCAAACTAATGTATAGAGGGGTTTGATTTTATTTAATTTCTGAACCTTGACATCAACTGAATACAAGATTTTAATCATCAGAGATTCCATATCAACCCCCCCCCCCCCCCCCCCCGTTTTTTTAATGTTACGTCAAGCCTGTACATTAAGTGATAATCAGCATCGTCCTATTATGTCCTATATATATATATATATTTTTTTTTAAAAGCATAGCCTATCGTCCTATATGATCTGATGCTTTTATTATTCATTTTTGTTGCAGGATTCAGGCATTTTGTGATTAGAAAACTATTTTATGGTTATTTTTAATATCTGATTCCTGCTTTTTCCACTATAGCTAGGCTACAATAGGCTATAGCTAGAATGTCCGCATTTATTTTTCATATTGCGAGGTAAACTTTTTTTTAATATTGTATCAAACTGTTTTTTCCGGGTTTTTTATGTTACGTCAAGCCTGTACATTTAAGAATGCAGGGATACTCGGCATCATAACGCCCATATTTATGATCTAATGCTTGTATTCCTCTTATTTGCTGCAGGGTTTATGATTAGAAAACTCGGTAACCCTTTAATTTCCAGGCCGTTAATTACGTCATAATATCAAGAAATTACCCAGAAAGAATGATTAATTGCGTAGTAATGTCAAGAAATTGCCTAGAAATAACGGTCAATTTCATAGTAATAATGAGAAATATAGCCAGGAAATAACTTTTAATTGTGTAGAAATAGCCCAGTAATAATGGTCAATTGTGTAGTAATGTTGAGAAATATAGCCCAGAAATAACAGTTAATTACATGGTAATGTCAAGAAATATAGCAAAGAAATGACACTCTAGTAATATAGACAAGTTGTAGTAGTAGAATTGCAGTGAATTACTGCTGGGTAATTACAGAGTAAACAGCCTGTCGTTTCCATGATATAGTCAAGTACTTTCAGTGTGATGATGTAATTGTAATTTCCACAGTCTTACCTTATGGTTAGCTGCAATATCTGTTTCCCAAAAGCAAATGGTAGATCTGGCAACTGCTGGAAATGTCACCATAGTTAACCCATAATTACCTTTCTGCTGCCTGCAAAGTGTAGTGGACTTTGTTCCTTAGAAACATATGGGTAGTTTCAGCATAACTAACATGGTTATGAGAACTTCCACTGTAATAGTCTTGCCCAGTGGAAATGTCACCGTAGTTAACCCATAATTACCTTTCCACTGCCTGTAAAGTGTAGTGAGCTTTGTTCCTTAGAAACGTATGGGTAGTTTCAACATAACTAACATGGTTATGAGAACTTCCACTGTAATAGTCTTGCCCATAACCCATTTGGATGAAAGATGGTAGATGTGGCAACTGCTGGAAATGTCACCGTAGTTAACCCATAATTACCTTTCTGCTGCCTGCAAACTGTAGTGGGCTTTGTTCATTAGAAACGTATGGGTAGTTTCAACATAACTAACACAGTAATAAGATCTTACACTGTAATAGTCTTTCCCAGTAACCCATTTGGATCAAATGTATAAATATTTTCCAACAAAGATAAGCTACGTACCATGAAATGTCACATGAACTCTTTTTAGGAACATAGAAGCCATTTCCAAATAATGGAGGAGATAATTACCTTCACATTTTATATTAAGTGTACAATATTCCTGCTATAACCTATCCACCTTTTTCTGAACTTCATAGAAGAAAGGCAAAGTAGATTAGAGTACATGAATGGGATGTTGTCCTGTTAAATCTCAAAACTCATATTCACATGTTCCCATGAAGAAAATACAATGAAGCTGTTTTCAGTTGTTTTTAATAATTTCCCTGCTTATGTCAGCGTATTGGAACATCCCCAGTAGAGTTATTCCCTTTCCGATACCAGTATTGGAAATGCCTCCGATACCACCAAAAATGTTGGCATCGGTATCAGCAGTCGGCTACTGGAGTCCAGGTGTAGCCGGGACGGTCTACTGCGTTGTGTTCTGTGCACAATAACACGGGACGCAGGGCTGGGTTCACACTCAGGTTTATTCCTGTATGATGGCAACATAAAACAAAAAGGATGTGAATTAAATGGTCATCTTCTCCATAAAAGTCCTCTCTCAGTCAGGAACAGTGCAGACTGACAAATGCAGCACTATTTCTCCCAAAAAACTATCACATTTCTTCACATGGTAAAACACACAAGTAAACATCTCTAACATAACATTCTAGATTCTAGCTATAGGAAGTTTTTGATTCTAGCTATAGGAAGTTAACATGTGGTTTGCCGCAAGGATCCATTCTTGGTCCTCTGCTTTTTATTATTTATGTAAATGATTTATATCTGGTTTCAAAAAGCATGTTTTTTGTCAATTTTGCTGATGATACGAATATGTTTATGTCGAATCGAAGTTATGAAGACCTAATTACTCAAACAAATGTTGAACTTACAAAAGTTAATCTTTGGTTCCAAAAAAATAAATTATCTCTAAATATTAAAAAAACTTCATACATGTTAGTCGTACCAAAAAATAAGAAAAAGATTCCTTATGATAAAGATGTCTACATATTCAATCATTCTCTTATTAGAGTGCAATATGCCAAGTTTCTGGGTATTTATATTGATGAAAAATTAAATTGGAAAAAACATGTATCATTCATCTGTAACAAAGTTGCCAAGAATATCGGTGTCATCAGCAGGATAAGACATGTTTTACCCAGAAAAATCCTTATATCACTTTATTATACTTTAATATATCCTTTTCTCACTTATTGCAATCTTGTATGGGCAAGCACTTACAAAACAAACCTCAAACACCTTGTTACTTTACAGAAACGATTTGTTAGAATGGTTACATACTCTGAGCCGCTTGCAAGTTCAGGTCCACTGTTTCAAGAACTTAATTTCATGAATGTTTATGATATTAATGTGTATCAGATTTGTTTATTTGTGTTCCAGCATAGAATGAATATTTTACCTTGTAGTTTCTCTCACATATTTATGTCCAACAACCAAATCCATAGCTACCAGACACAAAACTCTTCCAACCTCCACACTGCCTTCTTTAGAACTGCTCTTGGTCAATTTTCAATTCGTTATCAAGGTCCACGTCTCTGGAATCAACTACCTGACTATCTGAAAAAAATTATTAACTTAACATCATTTAAAAAGGCTCTCAAAAAGTACCTCATCAGTCTGGAATGGGCTGGATGAGAGTCTGAAATCAGCCAATTCTATCACAGTCTTCAAGAAAAGGTTAAAGGTGCAACTTCTGAACTCATATTTACCATCGTAATCTGGGTATGTCTGTTTTATGTCTTTGTCTAATGTGAGTTATTGATCTGTCTTGTGATTGTATGATATGCATTGTTTGGTATTATGTATTGTCTCATTGTCTCTGTCATTTCTGTGATGTATGTTTTGTCTTGTTTTCTATTATGATTGTATGAATATGTAATACGTTAGTATTACGTTTGAGGCTCCCGCCATAAGCTTTAAATAGCTTCTTGGGAGACCTGGCGCTCCACACATCTGCTTCTGTTCTTTTCTGCTCTGTCTACTAATGTCATGTGTGCTGTGCGAAATAAATACTGATACTGATACTGAAACCATGTACCATCAAACATAAGATAATTATTGTTGTGTTTTTCCTCTCTCTCTCTCTCTCTCTCTCTCTCTCTCTCGCCCCTCTCTCTCTCTCTCTCTCTCCTTATGAGCTTATTCATTATTTTTGTTTTGTATTATTCATTTATGTACGTATTCTTATTTTTTTATTTTTTCCTTATATTTTACTGTTTAATCTCTACACTTTTCTACTTATTTCTCATTATTGTTCAATTATTTTCCTATTTTGTTTTTAAACTGTAACAAATTTGATATTTGAATATGTTGGGTGAGGTTTTCATATAAGCCCTCTTGGGTTTCATACCTCCCCTTTGCACATCCCAGTAATGTTGATTGTTCATGTTGTTTATTTATATGATATTGTTTGTGCTAAATAAATAAAAAAAAACAAAAAAAACAATGGAGGCTGAGCAACCACACACATACCTGTATGATGGCGACATAAAACTAAATGGATGTGAATGAAATGGTCATCTTCTCCATAAAAGTCCTACCACACAAAAAATAAAATACATTTAGCATGTAGGCTAGTACATGGAGGACGCATTGACACATGCACACCGCACACGCACGCACACTCACGCACACACACAGGGAGAAATCGCGGCAAAATAACTGTCTCTCTCTTGCTCAAAACAGCTCTTAAAACACACTACACGACAGAAAACACCATTCCAAACAGTTTTAGATTAACATTTGTTCATTAAATTGGCAATAAAACTCAACAAATGTAACTTTTCGGTCCCGGAGCCTCAACTACATACCTCTCTCAGTCAGGAACAGCGCAGACTTTTTTTAAATTTTTTTAACAACTTTATTTTTGCTTTACAAATTACATAAACAATGCATAAAACCATATAAGCATCATATTAAAGCAGATATCATCGGCACGGCCGTTTCGGCTAATGCTGTGTTCAAGGCAGGCTTTTGAAACCGTAAGTTACAGCTTCAAGTCACAACTACGACTTGGTAGCGTTCCAGGTAACCCGTAGCTCGTGTTTTTACCGTCCTGTTGTCTGTGAAAGTTCCCTATAACGGCCACTCGTAACTTCCGACCCGTGAACTCGTACCAGATCGAACTGGTATGACTTCACAGGAAGGAAAAACACAAAGTACGAGTTTCCTTGAACGCACCATGAGTTAGCAGCCCCCGCCCTTGTCAGGCATCAATTGGTCCTCGTGCTACGTCACCACATTCACGCGCATCCCTTGGCTGCACACACAGCCCTTCATGCCGTTCTCTCCCCTCATTGGATAACACTTGTATCCCACAAGGAAAATTTTCTCCTCGGCTTACAGCAGAGCAGAGTGACGGAGAGACTCGTGTTTAGGCTGAAATACTTCATGTAAGTGATTGCTGACGGAAAATAGGACTATTTAGGACTTATATTAACAAAAACATTCCACTGATATCTGCTTTAATAACACTTGGATAACAAATAGACGTGACAATAAAATAAAAACATACATAAATAGAAATAAATAATAGTAAAAAAATAAAATAAATAAAATAAAATAAAAGGGAGAAGAAAAAAAGTAAGACACACCAGGGGATATGAGCAATGGAAATTAAATTGAATTAAAGATATTAAAGTGGGAGCACAGATTTATAGTTTTGATAGCTTTCTTGTTATTAGCAGAGGAAACTGACTTGAAATACACCTCCAGTTCTTTCATAAAAACACAAAAAATGGGTTTTACTTTGGCAAATTTACACTTGTGGATATAAAACTTTGCAAGAATTAAAATGAGATTAATTAAAAAATATTCTTTTTCAGCTAGAGCGTCACTCTTTATAAATCCAAAAAGGACATTTTGCCAGAGGAGCTCAAAATCACAGCAGATATTATCTAAAATGAATCTACAAATATCTTGCCACAGTTTGCGGGTATATTCACATTTCCAAAACAGATGAATAACAGTCTCAGTATGGGAGTCACAAAAGGCACACTTCAGATCTAGGTCAACAATTTTGAATTTGATAAAGAAGGATTTAACTGGGTAACATCTATGAATAATTTTAAATGACACTTCTTTCACCTTATTAACCACAAAAAATTTTTGAGGAAGAGACCAGATTTTTTCCCAACATAAGTTATTTACACGACTATTCCAGTGAAATGTTACAGGAGAAACAGAAGTGATATTACATTGGAAAAGAGCACGAATTTTACGATTGTTCTTACTAGCAGATGGGTTAAAACATACTTTACCAGCTGGTGAGTCAGTTACATCAGTAAAGGGAGCATCAAATACAGAAACAGACATATTACTTTTGAATAACATGAGTACACCAGATGGAATAGCATCGAAAACTATGGCATACTGTTTAGGAGTTACAGGTATTCCATAATATTGAAGAAACTCCTCATAAGAAAATAAAACACCATTGCTGTTGAATAGCTGTCTTACCCAAATAATATTATTGCTACACCACTCCCCAAAATATATAGATCTTTTCTTGTACAGTATATCTTTGTTATTCCATATAGAGTAACGGTGTGGTGAAAAATTGTGCTTGTATATCATTGACCATGCAAGCAATACTTGTTTATGAAAGTTGGAGAGACGAATAGGGATTTTTTCTATGTTATAGTTACATACTAAGAGGAATTTTAGACCACCAATTTTTGAAAAAATATGATTGGAGATACAGTTCCATATTGAATTTGGTCTTTTCAGAAATTGTTTGATCCAATTGATCTTAAAGGTGTTGTTCAAAGAAACAAAGTCCAAAAAGTCCCCCATTCTCATATGTGTTAATGACAACAGATTTTTTTATGTAATGTGTTTTATTTTTCCATAAAAAATTAAACAACATCTGATCTATGCATTGAATGGTTTTACTTTCGATATGTAATGAGAGAGCAGCATAAGTAAGTCTAGATATTCCTTCTGCTTTTGTTATTAGAGTTCTGCCTCTTAAAGATAGATCTCTTAGCAGCCAGAGATTAAATCTTTTTTGAGCTTTTTCTATGATCGGGATAAAATTTAAATCATTCCTGGCTTTCTGATCTTTAGTGATTGAAATTCCTAAATATGTTACAGTATCTTTGACAGGGATGTTCGCTATTGAGTTAGTAGCTGAGTCTTTCACTGCCAATAACTCACATTTGTTTATGTTCAAGTATAGGCCAGATGCTTTAGAGAACACATTAATTATATTTAGAGCATGAGGTATTTGAGAAGAGTCTTTTAAAAAAATGGTTGTATCGTCTGCTAGCTGACTAAGAACGATTTCTCTTTCTGCTACTGTAATGCCTTTCAGAGTGCTTGATTTAATATGGACGGCTAAAAGTTGGGTGACAAGGAGGAAAAGATAAGGGGAGATAGGACAGCCTTGTCGAATTCCTCGTTTGACATCAAAACGTGGGGTTGTGCCAGAACTCAATTTAATAGAGCAGTTACTATTTGCGTATAATGTTCGAATTGTTTGGCTAAAAAAATGTCCAAAACCAAATTTTTCTAAAGCACTAAAAATAAACTGGTGTTCAACAGAATCAAAGGCTTTATAGAAGTCTAAAAAAAGGATATAACTATTGTCAGAGATTAAATCAGAATAATCTAACATATCTAAAACCAGTCTTATATTATTAGATATGTGTCTGTTGTTCATGAATCCAGACTGTGATTCATCTATGACAGTATCCAAAACTAGTTTGAGCCTTTTGGCAAAAGCAATTGCTAGCACCTTATAATCATTGTTTAAAAGACAAATAGGGCGCCAATTATCGATAAGCATTACATCCTTTTTAGGTTTCGGAATAAGTGTGATTAAGCCTTGAGTTAGTGTTGGGGGGAGTGTCTCATTATCTATGCTTTCTGTGAAAACCTTCAGTAAGAACGGGGCTAATTGTTCCACAAATGCTCTGTAAAATTCGGAGGAAAATCCATCTACACCAGGAGACTTGTTGTGTTTGAGGCAATTGATAGAATCAATTATTTCTTGTAATGTCAAAGGAGCATCACATAAATCTCTGTCTGCATCATTAATGTTATTCACCACAACAGAGTCTAAAAAGGCAGATGCATTTTTTTCACAATATTGAGAAGTATATAACTTGCTATAGAAGTTTGAACAATATGTAGCAATAAGCTTGGGGTTATCACATAAAGTATTATTAATCTTAATTTGCTGGATAGAGTTAGTTTTGGAATGAGATTTTTCCAACCTGAAAAAATAGGCAGAATTTCGTTCCCCTTCCTCCATCCATTTTTGTCTCGATCTGATAAAGGCACCCTTTGCTTTGAGTCTATATAGGTTGTCAAGCTTATTCTGATATTCAGTGAGAATTTCTTTTTCGTTCATAGAAAGACAATCCGGGAGTTTCTGAGAGAGGGAGGTTATGGTGGATATTATCTCGTCCTCCTCTGCATTTCTCCGTTTGGCTAGATCAGAGCTATATTTTCTTAAGTACTTGGCAATTTCAAATTTCATAAGTTCCCACTTGCTACAGTATTTATTGTCAATTTGAGCCTCACTCCAGTATTTTCAAATAAGTCTTCTAATTTCAGTCTTTACATCTTCATAATTTAAAATTGAGCTATTCAGTTTCCAATAAGAAGAACGGTTATGACAAGCAGAGGAGAATAGGGGGATGATAATATGTATAGCTTTATGATCTGTTAATGGTGAAGCCATAATTTGTACTGTTGTGTTCTCTTTAAGGCTCCTGGACATCAGCCAATAGTCAATTCTAGATTGGGAGGATCCCGTCTTATTAGACCATGTGTATACTTTGTCAGTCGGAAATTTTTCTCTCCAAATATCTATCAGATCAAATCTTTGCATGAAGAGCTTTAAATGACAGCTTTCATTATTGTTTTGTCTTGATGGCCATCTATCTAAAGCATTATCAAGAGCAACATTAAAATCCCCACCTATTAAAAGGAAGGCATTAGGGAACTTGTTTAATAATATTAATAACTTTAGTTCTATGGTGTCAAACAGGTTCTCATTTCCTACTTTAGTATTATATCCATAAACATTAGTGACAATCAAAATAATCTTGTTGAAATCAATCACTTGACATACAAAATGACCATTAATATCAGTATCTGAGTGCAGAATGTTACCTGTAAAGTTGCATTTTAAAGTGCCCACACCTGCTGAATGTTCTGATCCGTGTGACAGCCAGATATCGTTTCCCCATTGTGACCTCCAAAAATTAACCTCTTTAGCTGTAGAATGAGTCTCTTGAAGAAAAAGAAAATCTGCTTTAAATTTTTTAGCATATAAAAACAAAGCTTTGCGTTTCCCACTATCCCTTAGACCCCTGGCATTTAACGAGACAAAAGATAAAGACAGTTTGAGATATAAAACAAAAACAAACAACAACAATTACACAAGCAGTAGACAGTTAAGTCGCAAGTAACTTACCACAAACTATTATGGTACCATCGAGAACTGTACCATAAACAGTCACAATTGTGTGAATTTTAGCTCAAATGAAGTGGCCTTTAAGCCTCTTTAGTGTGGGTGAACATAAAAATGAACAAGAATATGAAAAAGTCAACAACTAGGCTTCATCCCAACCAAGAAGGGATACAGCGTTTGCAGAACGTTCAGGATCCTCCCTAGGCACCTGCAGTTCAATTGATGTGCATCCAGTGTAGAGCAAAATCCAAAGGCTCTGCCCTCCCCCGGAAAGGAGAGAGGGGAAAAAAAAAACTCTTCTATGTCCATCTGGACAATGTAGTCATTTCTCATAAAAAAAAAAAAGTCAAATGCACAGTCTGATAACAAAACACAGGTTAACGCAGTTAACAGTTCGAGAAAAGTGCATTTAGAGTAAAAAAAAAAAAAGGTGCTTTGGTTTTTGTTAGAACGAAGGACTAATTTTTGGTCAATGTGTTCAGTACCTACATATCAGTTTTATCAGATGCATTTTTCAGGGTGGAGGGAAAATTTCCTTGTTCTCAATAAAGCAGCGACCTCCAACGAAGAAAGCCACTTTTCCTTCCTTTCGGGCAGCTTCCACCGCTGGCCACAGCTTCTTCCTATTTTCTCTGTCGATCTGGCAGAGGTCTTCAGCAAAACGCAGACCATGGTCGCGCAGGTACCGGGAGTTCTTGGCGGCTGCCCAGACAGCTCCCCTGTGAACCCGGGACGAAAACTGAATGATGACGCTTCTGGGCCCCTTCGGATTCTTTGTACCAAGGCGATGGACGGTGTCAATCACTTCTGGTAGTCGTTTTTTATCTTCTGGCAAGACGGCCTGACAGATTTTAATCACTTCCAACCGTACCTGCTGGTTCTCCACTGTCTCCGGAATGCCGTTGAGCCGCAGGTTCCAGCGCCGTGAATATCTTTCCAGGTCTGTGATCCGAGTTTCCAGTACGCCGGTACGCTTTTTTTCTTCATGGTAAAGTTGTTCAACTTGAGCAACTTTACTTTTCACTGCGTTCATATCCTCACAAATGTTGTGGATTTGTTTCTTCAGGTCCGTAATCCCCGTTTTATTTTCCTGAATCAGTGATTCAAGCTTGTCGGACCGAGTGTTAATTAGCTGAGCAAGTGAGGAGACAAACTCCGGAGCGTCAACAAAGTTAGTTTCCACGGCGTTGCTGGTAGTATCTTGTTTACCTTTCTTGCTGGGAGGTGGTTTAGCTGGGGTAACGGGCAAGTCGGGAAAGTCATCTTCATCCATCATGCTGATTTTCATTCCTTCCTTCGTCGCATAACCGTGGTAGTTGTCCATCAGAATGTTACGGTTGACGTTAGCTTTGTTAGCCGACTTTGCTTCGTTGCTAACTTCTCCCGGGAGCGTACCTATGTTCCCCGGGTTCTATGTTCCCCGGGTCCTATGTTCCCCGATCGGGGAACATAGGACCTTTTGTTTTAAAAAAGGTCCTATGTTCCCCGTTTTTTCCAAAAAGGTCCTATGTTCCCCGGTTTGTATGGAACCGGGAACATAGGACCCTTTATTTAAAAAGAAGGTCCTATGTTCCCCGCTGTTGCCGGGGAACATAGGACCTTCTTTTTAAATAAGGGTCCTATGTTTCCCCGCTGTCGCCGGTTGACACACACGCACGTTGCGTGTGTGTCAACATGCGTACAGATGCGTACATGCGTACAGATGTGATACAGTCAGTGGAAGCTTAATAAATAAACACAAAGTCTCCGCCCCGTGTGCAGGTGTGTGTGTGTGTGTTGGCGCGTGGTGAGGGCGAGTGAGGGAGAGTTTGTTGGTCTGTCCACACGAGAGACGCCGAGGTGACCACGCCAATCCTCTCCCTCGTCCCGCTTGGCTGCAGACGGACCCGGCCGTGCTGCGTCCAGACGGGCCTTTACAGGGTAACAACACACCATAAATAATCCACTATGGTGCTTTGGAATCGCCCCCACACCAGCCGTCCAAACGCCGACTGCCACGGTCCCATTAATGCACCTTGTGCGCATTACGCACACAACTTACGGCAAAAAACAAACAAAACATTCATTCATTCATTCATTCATTACAGGTCCGCACATCCCCGTGCGCAAACGCCAAGGATAATTGATCATGAAAAAAACCTGGGGAGCAAAGCTGCAAATCAACGAGCCCATAGCTCCAACAGACTATAGGCAAAACCCAGTGGATCACTACAAGTTGTTGCAACTTTGGGGAATTTCCTCCGGATAAAAAAGGCTTACAAACAGGGACCCGACAGCTTATAAATATGCACAAAGATCCAAAGGAAACGAAAGGTAAAGAAAAAACAAACAAACAAAAAAAGCAACAGCACGAAGTAGTTAAAATGTGTGTTTTACGCATGCCTCTGTGCGTCTGCCTGTTCAGCTCCACCTACACGTAAAATGACATTTGGCTCAGCCAAGACGTCCGTTGTCTATGCTCACAACCATTACAACAAACGAAATTATTCCAAGCAAATCATTTGGTGATTTGAAAGCCTAACAAATTGGACATTTTCATTCTTTAAGATGAAGAAAACTTTGTCTTGAGCAAAACTTCTTTCCTGCCACTTCTTTCTGTCATTTTACTGCACGTTTGTTACACCAAGTTTCCATCATAATTTGTATCACAATAAAATCCTGAGAAAATGTTTATTATAGCAGCAAAAGGAAATGTGCAATAGTAAATCAAATGCATTAGGTTCTCAAATCAACTGTTAATCTGCAGGGAGGGCAGGAGTCATAAACTGAAAAACAAATGTGTAGACGAACAGGAGAGCTGGTAGGAAGAAAGAAAAGAAAGAGTCAGAGCGCAGCGCATCCTGTGGATAAAGATGCATCCGCCGCGATCTCCGTCTCTCTCTCTCTCTCAGTGACGCGCTGTCATTCATTTCAGCACCGAGACAGCGGACAGCGCGCTTGGTCACAGTTCAGCACTAGACAAAAGATATCAGTAGTTCACTCTGTGGCAAATACATCCATGGCACTGTCCATAAGGCAGAAAGAGAACTCAACACTGTCTTCTCCACAAGTAGAAAAATATAAAATAAAATAATAATAAAACGCATTTTATAATGGGCTGGGTTGGGGTGAGGAAGACAGAGTCCTATCTGTCTGTGTGTGCCTGTAGGTGTGTGAGTGGGGAGGAGCAGAAGAAGTGAGAGCTGTCAGATAGTTTTGTGTTATGTTGTAGTTACGTCGGTTGGACCTACTGCGGAGCGGAGCCAATTTCATTTCTGTGCCGATTGTGCCAGTTGCGCCAGAGCGCGCACCTCTGTGCCAGGCTCGCGCTCTGCGGCGATTTGTGTTTATTCATTTTAACAGAGATGCTGACCAGAGAGGGATTAATACACACATTCACAGGCTACGCACACACGAGCTACCCACAGACTGAGGGGCCGATGCGCAGCACGGAGAATGCCTCTCACTGATAATAAGTCCCTGCAATCCCGGGTCTTTGGGTGAACAGTGGGGAACATAGGACCTTTTTTTAAAAAAAGGGTCCTATGTTCCCCGGTTCCATACAAAGCGGGGAACATAGGACCTTTTGGGTGAACAGCGGGGAACATAGGACCTTTTTATAAAAGAAGGGTCCTATGTTCCCCGGTTCCATACAAAGCGGGGAACATAGGACCCGGGGAACATAGGACCCGGGGAACATAGGGATGATCCCCTTCTGCCGCCTTCTCATCGCGCACTTTTCTTTTGTCCATGATACCCGAATTCGGCATATTTTCGCGATTGTTCTTTACAAATTGGAACAGAACACGTTCGTAACAGTTCTTAGCTAGAGGCAGGCTCTCTATAAAAAGTTATTCACCATTGAATTAGCTTGTGGTAGCAGAGCTCGATTCAGAGAGTGTGTTTACGGCGCCATCTTGGGTCAGGGTTAGGGTCCGTCCAAATCTCGCGTGATTTGCGCCGGCGTCAGTGCGGTTACTGCGAATCACGCGAGATTTGGACGGACCAGGAAGAGGAGCTTTGAGAAGCTTCCGCTACAAACAAGCTTAAAATATAGACTTATTTAATTTTTTTCGGGACAATTACGCAATTTGGGGCTTCAGCACAAGACGGACATTACATACGAGCAGCATGGAGGTATTTGGATGTTTTTTTTGTGTGTGTTTTTTTACGAAGAGCTCTGGTGTCCCTTTACAACCGTTATATGGACATGCACTGCTACACCAAGACCCCCTGTAACTCAGAGAAGGGACGGAGGACTCTGAAACTTCTTCCAGCCCTTAGTCAACATGAGGGTGAGTAGATAATGAGCGAAATATCATTCTAGGGTGAACTATCCCTTTAATATAAAATGTGAAGGTAATTATCTCCTCCATTATTTGGAAATGGCTTCTATGTTCCTAAAAAGAGTTCATGTTGTGACATTTCATGGTACGTAGCTTATCTTTGTTGGAAAATATTTATACATTTGATCCAAATGGGTTACTGGGAAAGACTATTACAGTGTAAGATCTTATTACTGTGTTAGTTATGTTGAAACTACCCATACGTTTCTAAGGAACAAAGCCCACTACAGTTTGCAGGCAGCAGAAAGGTAATTATGGGTTAACTACGGTGACATTTCCAGCAGTTGCCACATCTCAGTTTTTGTCCGATTTCAAAACGGTTTGATTTTTATGAACGTTTATGCAGTTATGATGCAGCATATTTAGAATCACGGATAATTTTAATAATGTATTTTTTTTTTGTAAAAGTAACATTATAGTGACATTATGCAAATAGTTAAAGTAATAGCTACATACTGATTTATTTTTCACAGAGTTATGAATCGTTTTTTTAGTGCAGATGACTGGATCACCTATCTACTGCACTGTAACTGCTGCCAGAGTCAGAGACAGTTGCCCGTCCTCATATGGCCGACTGTGAGCTACGCCTGCGTGTAGTCCGATCAACCCCCTTGGTTGACACTACAGTCTATGGTTGACACCGCCGCAGGGACGACAGGAGGAGACGAAGTGGAGAAATGAGGGAAATGATGCAATGTCTACGATGTGATATGTTGATATAAACACAGAGCAAACACCCCGAGAGACGAGAGGGATGAACCCAGGACCTGTGCGACGGCAGTTTGACCGCGTTATCAACCTCTTGGTGAGTTAAGTAGCTATGCTAACGCAGCTGGCAATGTTAGCTTGTGCTAAAGATAATAGTGTGTGTTTTCCCCTGCACCACGCTAACCGGGAACTGTATTTGTGTTAGTACTGTACACATTAGCTCCATTAGCTAACGTTACTGTTGGTCATGAATGTTATGATGAATACAGTCAAGAGTAACATTAATGTACTGGTGCAGCCTACAGTTGTGAAACAGTATGGTAATAGCATTGATTTTGTAAAATTGAAGATTTTTAAATGGTTAAAATATTTACTCAATAGTTAAAGAAAAAAATATGTATAATTTGTAATTGATTAATATGCTTAAAAATCACAAGTTATGGTTTAAAAGGCTAATGATTTATGATGTGAAAGGTGTCATGTTCGTGTTCCAAGGATGAGGCCGTGTTGATAGCAAGTAACTTAGTTTAATGTCTCCCGTTCTCAACAACATACATGTGGCTTCATGCAGTCTTGCTCTACTCTCTTATATGGTACGGTAAGCTGACTACTAACCAGTACTGCCGCCTAGCGGTCAAACATGTAATAACATCTAATCATAACATCCCCCCTTTTCTAAGGTAAAATGCATTAACATGAATCATCACATTAGCTGTGTCAGTTATTTCAACCATTTCACATTCAGCATAACTCTGCAACACATAAGCAGTATAAACAGTTTATATCAGATTGCATAACTCATATCTAAGCCAACACTAGACCATTTAGAACACATTCACAACATCAATCAATATACATTTTGTTCAACATCTTTAACATGCATATTGAATTTTCTTTGTTTATAAGTTCAGTCTATCAGGCTTTCTGATTTCTCTTGTGGACCTTCTTAACTCAGGTTCACTTGGAGTAGGTGTGTGAGAGTCAGTGTTACAGTCCGTAGCAGGTGTGGGAGTTACCTGAGATTCACCACAGGTTACACTGAGCTCACCAACAGTCCCTTGAGGAGTCTTTAACAGACTGCGACGATTGCGTCTGAGGATTTGTCCATCATCAGTTTTCACTGTGTACGATCGTGGAGCAACTTCTTGCAGGACAGTTGCTTTTGTACTCCATCCATCAGCATCCTCAATCCTGACTGCGTCGTTGGTAGACAGTGGAGGGAGATGCTTGGTTGTTCTGTCATAGAATGACTTTTGCATCATTTTTTGTTGTCGTAGCTTATGTTCAATCTTTGAGTGATTCTTTTGCTTGAATTTGTCGTTTTGATGACTTGGCAACGTTGTTCGTAGCTTCCTCTTCATCAGCAGTTCAGCTGGTGACAGGCCGCACTGAAGAGGTGATGCTCTGTAGCTCAATAAAGCCAGATAGGGATCCGAGTCACTATCAGCAGCTTTCTTTAGGAGTTGCTTGAGAATGTGAACTCCTTTTTCAGCTTGCCCGTTTGACTGTGCATAGTGTGGGCTTGACGTCACATGCTTGAAATCATATTGCTCTGCAAACTTCTGCCATTCTTTGCTGCTGAAGCAGGGGCCATTGTCGCTCACCACAATGTGTGGGATGCCATGCCTGGCGAAGATAGATTTAGCATGTGTTATGACACAAGTTGACGTTGAGCTTGCTAGTAGCGCCATCTCAGGGAAGTTTGAGTAGTAATCCATTACCACTAAATAGTCTTTACCTCTGAGATGAAACAAGTCCATTCCTACTTTGTGCCATGGTGCTGTTGGCATCTCAGCTACCACCATAGGCTCTTTGCTCTGCTTGTTCCTGTGTTTCTGGCATGTTTCACATTTACTTATAAGTGTTTCAATGTCTTTGTTCAGTCCGGGCCAGAAAACCGTGTCTCTCGCCCTCCTTTTGCACTTTTCGATGCCAAGATGGCCTTCATGTATCCTGTGCAACATGTCCATTCTCAAAGCCCGTGGAATAACAATCCTGCCCTTTTTCAACAGCAGACCATCCACAGTACTAAGCTCACCTCTGACATGGTAAAATTGTGGACATGAACCAGCTGGCCATCCCTCATCCATGTTCTTCATGACATGCTGTAGCTCAGCATCCGTTGCTGTAGCCTCCGCTATTTGTCTTGACTTTGTATCCGACACAGGCAGTGTAGCCGACACCATGTTCACGTGACACTGTATGTCCTCGTCTGTTGCACTCACACTGTCGCCTGTAGTTGCTCTGGATAGGGCATCAGCAAGGACTAGGTGTTTACCTGGAGTATATATCAGTTGATACACTCTTTCCACAAGCCCCAGTTCTTCACAGGCTCTGTCACCAAGAAGTGATTCCCGTCCCTCATTCACAACAAAGAAGGATAGGTGGTGCACTTTTCCTTTAACTGTGACACTCAACCTGCATGTGCCCAAACATTTGATTGGCCGCCCATTGTAGTCTTTCAGTCCAGATTCTTTGCTTTTTATTTGTGGCTTATTTTTCATTGCCTTCACATCACACATGCTTATGAGATTTGCTTTTGCACCAGTGTCCAATCTCATGGTGACTACAGTCCCATTTATCATTAGAGGAGCTATCCACTTATCTTCTGTAGTGACATCATTTACATTGTCTGGCTTATTTATTTGTTCACTTTCACAATTCACCATTCCAACAAAGAACGTGTCACTTAGATCAGGCTCGTCTATTAAGTTTACAGTTTTTTCTTTCTTCCACTCTTTCCGTTTGGAGAAGCATTGTTTAGCAAAATGATTCTTGCCTTGGCAAGTGGAGCATTGCTTACCAAACGCTGGACACTGTCTAGGCTTGTGCTGTGAGCCGCAGCGCTTGCAGTTTATCATCACGTCCTCCTGCTGTGCAGGCCGGGTCTGTGTGCGCCGTCTCCGCTGATACGACACTGCTCCAACCGCTGCCACGCTGTCGCTCTGCGCCGAGGCGACTGCAGACATCTCGCTGAACGTCCTCACGTGCCTTTGGGACAGCTCACTGGCGTCAGCTCCATCTCCCGTAGTAGCCTCTCTCTGACCTTTTTATCCTCCACGCCGTAGACGATCTGGTCCCGGACCATGGAGTCCGTCAGCATTGCGAAGTTGCAGGACTGCGCCTTTAGCCGCAAGTCCGTCAGGAAGCTATCGAAGGGCTCATGCTGCCGCTGTGTACGAGACTGAAACACGTACCTCTCGTACGTCTCGTTCTTCTTCGGAGAACAGTGAGTATCAAACTTGCTTAGCACTACATCCAACTTTTCATTATCTTCAGGACTGTCAAACACGAACGTGTTAAATACTTCTATGGCCTGTGGCCCTGCTATCGTTAGCAGCAGCGCTACCTTTCTTGCCTCCGGCTTAGCCTCGAGTCCCATAGCTGCAACATAAAGGTGAAACCGCTGTTTGAAGGTGCGCCAGTTCTCGTCGACATTCCCCGTCAGTTTCAAACTTTCCGGTGGTTTTAAATCCATGTCGTTCATTCGAGTTTACTCCTGGTACCATGTCATGTTCGTGTTCCAAGGATGAGGCCGTGTTGATAGCAAGTAACTTAGTTTAATGTCTCCCGTTCTCAACAACATACATGTGGCTTCATGCAGTCTTGCTCTACTCTCTTATATGGTACGGTAAGCTGACTACTAACCAGTACTGCCGCCTAGCGGTCAAACATGTAATAACATCTAATCATAACAAAAGGTAAAACCGGGATTAAGTATTCCATGATGAGAAAAACTGTACCGTTCAAAGTTATTAATTTTCTCACTTTGTTTTACAGTGATGCATTTATGTGATGAAGTTGATGATACAATATATAATTATGTTTCTACACAGGTGAGGTTTTTGAGATGCCATGAAAATGGTACCTGACAAGGGAGATGGCACACCACCCATGACCCTGATCTCTGCCTTGACCCAAGGAGCTGGATCAAGATCAAGATCACCTTTTATGGAGGAGCCCATCCATTCTCCATTACTGAGTGTCACAGAGTGAGTGTAATTACCCTCTACTTACTGGGTAACTCTAAGACAAGTACAGTGTAGGTGCATGACAGCTACTGTGTAGGTGCAGCCTAAGGAGAGAGTAACAGCCATTACTTATACAGCCCGTTACCCTCTAGTTACTGGGTAACTCTAAGACAAGTACAGTGTAGGTGCATGACAGATACTGTGTAGGTGCAGACTAAGGAGGGAGTAACAGCCATTACTTTATAATACAGCCCGTTACCCTCTACTTACTGGGTAACTCTAAGACAAGTACAGTGTAGGTGCAGACTAAGGAGGGAGTAACAGCCATTACTTTATAATACAGCCCGTTACCCTCTACTTACTGGGTAACTCTAAGACAAGTACAGTGTAGGTGCAGACTAAGGAGGGGTAACAGTGCTCACTTACAGTACTTACTGTACTTAAAGTTTATGAATGATCATGGATGTGGATGTGTCATGTGTTTTCTGGTTAATAAATAATAAAAACATTTTCTAACTCTCCGAATGACTCATTATTGTGGATGTATTACTGTATAGTTTGTGTTTTGCCCTTGGATGACAGAAATAGACTTTCATAGATGTGCATTTTAGAGAGGTAAGTTTACTACCAGCCAGCCTGTTACTGTATTGGAAAATGTCCACACTCTATACCCATTTCTCACCTATTCCAAACCATACAATTAAATAATGAATAATAAATCTCTGAAATAGAGGTGAAATGTCGCTGCTGACACTTTTGGAAAACATGGATTGCAACTGTGCTCATATTGTACAGTAGACTATTTAATTTCTAATGTACCTGGCAGGAGTTACACTGTAAGTCCGGGCAAAGTAGGACGTAATTGTACGGGAGTTACGCTCTCAGACACAACCTAGTTATACTGTAAAATGCGGGGTAATTAGTGGCGGAGTGAGCGAGAGTTACTGTGTAAAGTATGACAGGAGTTACGTGCCAAGACGCAGCCTAGTTAAACTGTAAAACAGCGAGAGTTACCCTGTACTTCTGTGGAAGTTGGTGTGAAGCAGGATGTAAATTACGCGCTAAGACGCAGCCTAGTTACACTGTAAATGCACGGGGGAAACAAGGGGAAAGTGAGCTGCAGTTACTCAGTACTTGTGTGAAATAAGCGGCAACCTACGCGGTAGGTACGCTGTAAGTCGCGGGCCGTATTATGTAGTGCTACCCCATAGTGTCAGGGGAGGGGGGGGCGTCGCGCAGGAGTGAAGCCGCCGCTGCTACGCCCAGCACACCGAGGTTGTTTGCTGCTGCTGCTAGTTGCGCGCCCAGCTGGAATATCTTGTCAAAATATTCCAGTGTGTCCTTATCCTGCAGCAGCGGTGGTAGTGGCTTTCTGTGTCCTGACCAGCCGGCTGAGTGCGGGATAATGAGCACAGCCAGAGCGTCTTCGAGCGGGGACACACCGGGGAACACAGTCTCCGTCTCGCCCTGCACACGCGGAGGCGGCTCACCAGCTTCGGGGGCAGTGGGGGGGGGCAGGGGAAGCCCGACACACTCCGCTGCAGTCGTCATGACTTACGGGAAGTTGAGCTTGATAGAAGCGGCGCCAAACACCGTTGAGCCGTCGGAGAGGGAGAGTTCATCCTCCTCGTCTCGTAGCGGCGGCGAGTCTGCAGCAGAGGCTGAGGCGGGTCTGGGCGGCGAAGCTTCATCAGGCGGCGTGGAGGTGGTGTACGCTGGAGCGGCGTCCTCCTCCTGCCGTCGCTGCTCCAGCCCGGCGGTGGCGCGCTTCCTCCCGAGACACCCGAAGCAAAGAAGATGTAGGTCTGCCGGGGCGATGATGCCGTTAGGGCAGGCCGGCAGAGGCGTTGTTCTTGAAGCGGCGACTCCATCCTTGGAGCTAGTGTGACAGTGGGCACTCGCCGACGCTGAAGTAAAAAGGAATGAGGGCAGCTGGCGGTGCATCTGCTTATATAGCCTGCTAAAGGGCGGGAAAGGTAGGCACGCCATACTGGCCGGCTACGTACATGCAAATTTCAGTGGGCCATCGTGCGTACGCGATTGGAGGAGAGATATACCCATAGAGTCCAGTAGAGGGCGAAGCCTGTGTGAGATATAACTTCTCCCTGCTCCCTTCCAACCAATGGAAGAAATGTTGTGATGATATTGTCAAATTGTGAAATTGCCTTGGTTGGAATAAATAAAAAGAAAGAAAGAAAGAAAGAAAGAAAGAAAGAGATAGGCTCCAGCTCACCCGTGACCCTAGTGCAGGATAAGTGGTATAGAAAATGAATGAATGAATGAATGAATGAATGAATGAATGAATGAATGAATGAATAGTAACTCACTTCAATCAAAAAAGAAAACTTTTCAATCAAAGAAAAAAGGGTTCAAGTGCAATTTCTGGGGTCTCAATTTTTTTTTTTTTTCATTCAAACACTTTTTTTATTGAAAAGGTTTTGTTTTTTTGATTGAAGTGAAGTTTGTTTTAATGGAAATTTTTTTGTTTGTTTAAATCAATTTTCTTTTGATTGAATAATAAATAAAAGATGTACCTCCATACCATCTCCAGCATTTTTTGCAGTGTAGAGTAACAATTAATACAGCGTATTTTTATGCTTTATGAGGGAGCAAAGCAATTGCAACATAGAAGGTTACAAGCAGTATGAAGTTACAAGTCTTACAGTTAAGATAAATACAGATCATGTCAAACTTATCTAGACATAATGACCTTTGTGAACAATATTATGTATAGATACAGTACAGCTTTTCTCTGTTATGTTTCCTAATAATGTGAGTACATTTCACCCTGGGGTCCAAATGTACAACAGGTGTACAGGATTGTGTTGTGGGAAGCACTTTAGAAATTATTATTATCTTGAAAAGAAAATCCTCTATTATCTTGATTAGAAGATCAGATAATGTAAGAACAGGAGAGGATGTGAGTGGTGTCTGTGCTGCAGTTGTTATCCTGTTTGTTCTGATTGTCAGAATTCTCATACTTGCACTTTGTGTCTCAGCTCTACCCGTCCCCCTTCTCTCCACCTTCTCTCTCTCTCCACACACACACACACACACACACACACAGTACCCGGCTACTGGGAATCTGAGTTCGAGTGGAGGCCTTCACTGTCCACACTGTTGTTCTTTATGCATGAATAACCTCAGCCATAGGAGTTTCATTAATCCACCCTTTTCACATGTTGAGGCACACATGAGCCGGGAAAGTTGGCCTCTACTTCGGCAACAGATAGAAGGGACTGTGTGAAGGAGGGAATCTGAGCAAACACAGCACTCATTTTCATTTTCTACCCTTTTTTTCCCCAGTGAAGCAGTAGACCTGTAAACGTTCTTTCTTATACACTCAAATGAAGTTTATTATGGTGCAAATGTCCTAAAATAAAAAGGTCTGTAAATGCAGTTTAGTGTGGGTCGATCTGAACCTTCACCAGCAGAGCTTCAGTGTATTTGGTGAGATAACAAATGAACTGTAAAATCCCAGTAATCATTTTTTTTTATATTAATATTAATGCCTTTTCATAAATATATGATCTTACACAGTCACGTTAAGTTTAGTTTTGTCCAGCACCAAGCTCCATCCACAGTGGTGAACTGTGCCTTTAAGAGATGCAGGGTTGACACATGGATAACTTCCAACCCACCGGTCACTGTTTGAGCCCCTGACCCAACTGACCACAGATGACAGGAGTTCATTTCTACACTACAAGGACTGAAACAACCTGAAACCCAGTCTGTAGGTAGAATAACCTAGTCCTGCATCTTTGATCTGACTTGTTGAAGTGCATCACTTGTCAGTCAGTCAGTCAGTCAGTCAGCCAGCCGTGATGACAGAGTGGAGCAGCAGCAGCTCTGTCACTTTGGTCGCTTCTCTCGGACTGTGTCTGTTCCTTGTCGGTCGATGCCAGGCGGACTGCAGGGAAGCGGGCCTGTGCTGCTCCGGTCGCGACCCGTCCTGCACCAGTGAAGGTTGGAGATCTGACCGCTCGTATGGCACCTGCTACTGTGACCAGGCCTGTGTCTCCACCCTGGACTGCTGCCATGACTACGAGACAGCCTGTCCAGGTAGGTGTTTTCACTAAACCACCTGAACTTTTGTATATTCAACTCAACTGCTATTCAGACCATTACACCATTCACAATATGCATAAAGGAAGAAATCAGATGTTGAAGCAGATAAGGAAATGTAACTAGAAAATTTCCTCTGGGGAAATTTTGAAAGCCCCATGGGGCTACTGCCGGTTTTGCCATCTCTGTCAACATGGGAATCAAACCCACGATCTTAAGGTCAAGACAGAGCTGATCAGACAGACACATGATCATCTTTCTATAAGCACTGATATGGAGGAGCTGTAATCACATTAGGTTAACTGTGTGTGTGTGTGTGTGTGTGTGTGTGTGTGTGTGTGTGTAATCACATGAAGTTACCTGTGTGTGTGTTAGAGTGTGGGAGAGGAGTGCACGCTTCCGCGTGCATTTGTATGTTACCTGTGTGTTTTGATGTGTGTGTGTGTGTGTCTGTAACTGTAATCACATGAAGCTGGCTCTAGAGTCTGTGTGTGTGTGTGTGTGTGTGTGTGTGTGTGTGTGTGTGTAATCACATGAAGTTACCTGTGTGTGTTAGAGTGTGGGAGAGGAGTGCACGCTTCCGCGTGCATTTGTATGTTACCTGTGTGTTTTGATGTGTGTGTGTGTGTCTGTAACTGTAATCACATGAAGCTGGTTCTAGAGTCTGTGTGTGTGTGTGTGTGTGTGTGTGTGTGTGTGTGTGTGTGTGTGTGTGTGTGTGTGTGACTATGAGCTGCATCCTGTGAAATTTTGAAAGGCCCACGGGGCTACTGCCGGTTTTGCCATCTCTGTCAACATGGGAATCAAACCCACGATCTTAACAGTAAGGTCAAGACAGAGCTGATCAGACAGACACATGATCATCTTTCTATAAGCACTGATATGTAGGAGCTGTAATCACATTAGGTTAACTGTGTGTGTGTGTGTGTGTGTGTAATCACATGAAGTTACCTGTGTGTGTGTTAGAGTGTGGGAGAGGAGTGCACGCTTCCGCGTGCATTTGTATGTTACCTGTGTGTTTTGATGTGTGTGTGTGTGTGTGTGTGTGTGTGTGTGTGTGTGTGTGTGTGTGTGTGTGTCTGTAACTGTAATCACATGAAGCTGGCTCTAGAGTCTCTGTGTGTGTGTGTGTGTGTGTGTGTGTGTGTAATCACATGAAGTTACCTGTGTGTGTTAGAGTGTGGGAGAGGAGTGCACGCTTCCGCGTGCATTTGTATTTTACCTGTGTGTTTTGATGTGTGTGTGTGTGTGTGTCTGTAACTGTAATCACATGAAGCTGGCTCTAGAGTCTGTGTGTGTGTGTGTGTGTGTGTGTGTGTGTGACTATGAGCTGCATCCTGTGTCAGTCTGATTTAGCTGTGTCTGTGTTTATAAACATTTAAACGAGCGCCAGGTGGATTGTTTATGAAGTTAACGAGCTCTGGCCTGAGAATCACAGAGGTTACCACGGCGATAGGGGCCCCCCCAGGCTGAGACAGACAGAAACGTGGAGAAAAAGAGCGATTGCTCTAAGGACTTCCTGAAAAATGTGGTACGATTTGGTGTTTCTACAGTAAATATTTTGGAGACGCTGGCAGTTTTAAAACATCAGTCCGTTCTGCTTCTCTCAGAAAATATTTGTATTGGAGTCAATGAGGAGCAGAGACAGACGTGGCCGCACTCAGAGGCTTATTCTGTAAATTCTGTAAGTCTCTCTGATATTTTGAGCACATGATATGAGAGATAACAAGTTTGTCTTACAAATTCTGAAAAAATTATGTGTGTAGAGTGTAAATTGTGGCCGGGCCGAGTGTGGAAAGAGAAAAAATCTGGAGTTTTTCTGGCATCTCTCCCACTCTAACCGATGATGTCACGCACTCTGACACGAACATTCCGTGCAATACACAACCATTATAATCTCATAATTTCTCCAAAAATGATCATGGTCATTGATCAGGGATTGATCAAAAACTATATGACCTATCAAAACATGGAGTAATACGACAATACACAAGACTTGTGTCTACTGTTTAAAGTTTAAATGGAGTCTCTAGGTGAAAGTATGCCTGAGCAGTAGACGTTTGTTAAACTCCAATGATTGGTCTTTTTTGCTCTTTTTTTCCGCCCGTCCCATTGATTTCAATGCAAAATTTTGCGCAGTTTTTCAAAATTCGTAAACTGTTGAGAAAAGTAATAGCACACTGATCCCGATCAAGACACACGTTTTGATATATAGTTTGGCCTGCAACTAGTAGCGAATCGAAAGTCGGCCGGAAGTGGAAAAATAACTAGAAAAAGCATTTCCAAAAATGGAAATGGTGTGAATGCTGAAAGCCATTGCTGAACCATGCTGAATTAGCAGAATAAATTGACAAAGACATGCGGAATGGCATACAAGAAACATGTCCAAGGAAGGAATTGAACCCATAACCTTGCTTTCAGCATTCACACTAATTAGACATAGCCTAGTGTATATACAAATAACATACATAGACTAGAAAAAACATTTCCAAGAATGGAAATGGTGTGAATACTGAAAGCAGCTGAACGCTGTTGCAGAATTAGCAAATAGTGCAAGCAGTGACTGATCACCATACAAATGTTTGACCGAGGTAGGAATCAAACCCACAACCTCATGGTCAGTAGACTTTCACTCTGCCTCTAGGCCACAGTGTACACACAGTTGCAATGACTGTTGTCTGTGGATGAGCTGCACTCTGTCTCACTCTGAAGTTAACGAGCCCAAAGCTGCACCTGTTGGAAACACACTGTGTCAACACCAAGAAAGCTTGAGAGTCAAGCTTGAATGACTTACAATGAAAATTTCTGTGAATTTCAGGCTGAGAGCAGCAGTTTCAACATGAAGCAAGTTATCAGAAGTCAACAGAGGACGACTGGGAAAATAGTTCACTATAATTGTTGTTGAGGCAAGATTTGAACCAGCAACCTTCAGGTCTTCCGCCCAGCGAGCTAAGAGCAGAGAGCTCCCTGGCTGCATTTAAAAAATATTTTAAATTATTATCTAAGTCTCTTTGCATTTTTGACCAGAATTTTAGCCAGGAGACAAGTGTGGCTACAAAACTGGAGAAAATAATTTGTCTAGAGTTTAATTTGTGGCCGTGCTGACAGTTTAGCCAGAAAAACTCTAGAATGTTTTTTTGCCTCTCTCCACTCTGGCACCACTCTAGCTCTGCTCGTTAGACGCAACACACACCCATTATAAAGCTGAAAAAAATCAGAAAAAGTTAAATATTTGAAAAAGTATAAAAAGTATGAAAAATTTGAATACATCCGATAAAGTCCCGAAAAAGCTGCACGTTTTGATATATGAATTGTTGAAATAGCACAAAGTATGAAGGACTAGAAGAAGACCGTAAAAAGGCGGAAGAAAATGGCCGAACAGAAGAACAGCATTCACACTAATAAAGGACAACCACAACAACAGCAATAAAGACGACGATACCACAATACAAAGCCACACAACGAAAACAATCAAACAAACAAACAAACAAAACAACAACAAAAAACAAACAAACATGACTTTAGCCCAAACAGAAATATATAGAGACTGGTAATACACAGATTCCAGGATAAAAAGAGAATCATATGTCAACTACATTCAAAGTAACCCTTGGACCACAGCAATAGCTTTAGACCAATTGAGTATGAATGTAAATATGAACTGACAGCCTATGGCTTTATTCATTCTATACATATTTCTTACTTGTTTACTTTTATTTTTTTACATTTTTATACATATACTCTTATATTTTTCCCTGCTAGTCATCAACGCACTTGCACTGTCACTTTATAAACAGCAGCCTGCGGTTTGTGAGATGGTAGGAAGTTTCATCCTAACATTGTCACAACACAAGTCACAGTGATTCAAATTCCAGTTTAATTGGCCACACAAATTTAAGCTTGTGTTGTTCAGGAAATGTTAATGACCACAGCAGAAAGATAAAGTGTTTGTTTATATGTTTTGGTCCGTCTCCTTCCTTCTGTTCCCTGCAGCCGTGTCCTGTGTGGTGAGTGAGTGGACCCAGTGGTCCGGCTGTGCAGAACTGTGCAGGGCCACGGTGCGCAGACGGAGCAGGGTCGTCGTCCAGGAGCCGCTCAACGCCGGGACACCCTGTCCCCACCTGGAGGAGCAGGCTGGCTGCGCAGAGTACTGGTCACAGCAAGGACACTGTCACAACTCACTCGGTCAGACAAATCCATTGTTGTTCCTCAAATCCACATGTTCATACTTTATTCAGTTAGAGACAGAGGTTACTTTAAAGTTCTTTTATGAAGAATTTGATAATGACATAATGTGTATCATTTATAGACACAGCACCACAGGTGAAGTTGTGTCAAGTAGACAAGATGCTAAATGAAGAGCATTCATTTAAATGTAATCACATTTAAATGAATGCTCTTCATTTAGCATCTTGTAACACATGTGGTAGGCTAACATGTGATCACATCTTACCACATGTGTTACCAGGTAGAGCACATGTTTAAAAATGTTACCACATGTGGAAAATGGGTTCACATGGGAATTCACATGTTTCCCTGTTTCCCATGTGCAAATAACATGATTCCCATGTGCAAATTTTTTTTTACACGTGAATCACATGTGAAGTTTGTGTGTTTTTTTGTAAGGACGACACACCAGAAAAATCCTATTTTTGCTAACATCTTCCCAACACATGCAGGTCAGGTCAGGTCATGTAACTTTATTAATACCTATACCTGATTTGTTTTGTATGACATGAACATTTAACAAAGACAGAACAAAGGACACTTAAACAACAAGGGGCAGAGACATGGACAGAAATCAAGCTCACTGATCATGGTTCAAAATAAGAATTTAAATTAAATGTCAGTGGCATATAACTGAAACACGTGCAACATGACACAGGGAGCAGTGATTAAGTTTTTAAAAAATGAATTAGATAAATTAAATTAAATGCTCATTTCATAAACATATGAGACCTATAAGGTAACATATGGGCAACATGTAATGGTCTTATGATGGATGCTCCCTCTGCAGTCCCAGCTCTCATAACCACGGGTGGCTATGGCAACGCCAGGAAGAAAAGAGACATCCCCATCAGTGACGACATTACAGGGTAACATATTCCATACGGTCCAGAGAAATATGAAATGACCCTTTATATCCTCCCACCCCCCACTCTCTCTCTCTCTCTCTCTCTCTCTCTCTCTCCCATATAGCATCATCCCTATATAGCCTACTGTATTCACATGTTTTCTTTGTGTGCACGTGTTTTCTTTCTGTTTTCTTCATGTGCATGTGCAATCCTATGTGTGTGTGTATGAAATAGGTATTGTGTCCAGTTCCAGTTGACCTCTCTGACAAAAGGCTGCCAGCAGAGTGCAGGCCCACACACCCGCTGGATGCAGTACCTGAGGGAGGGGCACCGCGTGTGCGTGGAGTGCCAGCCGCCTGCACTCGCCGCCGGACAGAGACACTGCGCTGGAGACGGAGAGGAAAACTCAGAGGACAGGTATAAACACGGAAAAGAAACAGCAGCCTGCGGTTTGTGAGATGGTAGGAAGTTTCATCCTAACATTGTCACAACACAAGTCACAGTGATTCAAATTCCAGTTTAATTGGCCACACAAATTTAAGCTTGTGTTGTTCAGGAAATGTTAATGACCACAGCAGAAAGATAAAGTGTTTGTTTATAAGCCCAGCTAAGAATTTATTCGGCCGTGAAATGAGCTTGAAGTTCGTTTTGCTTATATGTGAAGAAAGAAAAGAGCTTCACTCCGTTATTAAAGTGAAGGTGACCTTTCTGTCTCACACTATTCTGTAATTACCAATTAACAGTATCGCAAGAGTATATTAAAAAGTAATTACATATGGTATTACTCATATGTGACACAGATCACTCTTGTCAGTCATGCTCCTTTGGACAGGACACAACCTCTATTTTTGGCACCTGTGAGGAAGATTTAGAGAAAAGTGAGTAAACGTGTGAAGGTGCTAATACCAGGGTGTCAAACATGAGGCCTGCAGGCTAAAACCGGCCCGGCAGAGGGTCCAATCCGGCCCCCAGGATGAATTTGCCAAGTGTCAAAATTACATAGAAGACAAGAGGCATAATATTGTTGAAAATTGCACATATTTTTTAAACAAGAAATTTTAGCATTGTTCATAATATGTTTTGTAAAAGGATCGTTAATTAACTGTAAACATAAAAACAAAGGGGGAAAAACCAAAGTTATTTTTAGGTTATCATGCTATTATTCTACTGGTCTGGCCCACTTGAGATCAAATTACGTTGTATGTGGCCCCTGAACTATACAATGAGTTTGACACCCCTGCCCTGTGCCAATGAAATGGTTCCTTCTCTGTTACCTGCTGAGGAGTATAACCTACTTTAATAGTCCATGAGCCAAGACCCCAAAATTGGCCTCCCGCAATCGAACGGGTGGGCAATTTCTAGTTTGTTTTTTTGACTTGGTAGACATCTCTAGTGAACAGTTTGGCATGATAACCATTGCAAACAGGTAGCTTAGTGGTGGTTATCATGTGTTGAATAGGTGGACCGGTAGAGTGGAAACTTGAAAACTGTGTATAGCGCTTGTTCGGTATTATGCTGTTTGTTGACCACTCAGTGCCTAAATCACTTCAAGGATGTTTTTCCCTTTTATCAAGACCCTACTGTAATAATAATAGACTCACCTCAGGAATATGTGAATGAAAATGTGATAAAAATTAGAACATACACATGAAATAGCCAACGTTTTTAGAGTGTTTTACTTTTCATGCAATAACAAGAACAAACAAATATTTTTTTACACAATTAAAATCAACTAAAGAGCTTGCTCCTTCTGTCACAAATAATGTGGAGCATACTGCCAGTACAGTATTTCAAGTGTCCCTCTGTCAATGACCTACGCCTGGCCAACAGCCTGAACGAGTTCTACTGCTGCTTTGAAAGACAATGGGACAGACATGATATCCCCCACACCTCCGACCACCAGCCATCGATCAGCAACAGCTCCTCCACACCTGGATCACCTACACAGCCACACACCCAAGTGCCACCCTCCCCCACACCTCTCACACCTCTCTCCATCATAGAAATCAAATCAAATCAAAGAAGGAGAGGTGAAGAGACTGTTTAAACGGCTGAACCCGTGCAAAGCTGCAGGCCCAAACTCTAGCCGTTTTCCTACTAACATCAGCGGGTCGACGCAGGTTTTTTAAATGCGGGTCGACCCGCTAACAATCGGCATTTGGCTCCTTTCCCATTGACCAAAATGAGCCGGGTCTGTCTGTCTAACCCCCGCATAAACCAGTCGCCCCGCTTTCATTCGCAGTGTGAGAAACACCGTGTCATGCCCCAGCCGCCCGCCATGGAGGACAGCGAGTCTGCTGCGGCCGCCTTATGATGGACGTCCGCGGCACAACATGTCAGTTAAACAGACTGTCGCATCTTTTTTTTCAATCTTTTTTGGTCAATGTTCTTTGATCTTCAAATCCCAGTCTTGAATGCAAGCAGAGCTTTGTTTTGGTAGCCTACGTGAGACGTGACTGGTGCGATGATGTGGCATCACGTAACGCCCAATGTCATCACATAAATTAGCGGGTTGAGCCGGGTCTGGTGTTCTCACTGCAAGCCGATCAGAGCCAAGCTGATTGAAGGCGATTTTAACCTGCGTCGCTTGCCGAGTCATTTGACGCGGGTCGACGGGGGGGCATACATCGGCTCATTTCCCCGACTACCCATTCTACAGTGTTAAGGTTAGGTTTAGGGTAAGGTTGAGGGTTAGGGCTACTTAAGTCGGAGAAATGGGAGGTCGGACTAATGGACGCAAAAATAAAGAAATGTATGGTCGGAGAAATGGGTAGTCGGACAGACGTCCCGGGTTGACGCGGGTCGGTGCGTTTGTGGGTTTAAACTGGTTTTTTGGCCAGTGGGAAAGGGGTATAAGTCTCCCCCTCCACCCTGAAGCACTGAGCCAATCAGCTCACTCCGGTGTTCACACACATTTTTAACACCTCACTGGAGAACTGTCATGTGCCAGCTTGCTTCAAGGCCTCAGCCATTGTTCCAGTTCCCAAAAAGACAAGGATCACAGGCCTTAATGACTACAGACCCGTTGCTCTGACTTCTGTGGTCATGAAGACTTTTGAGTGCCTCGTCTTGACCCACCTTAAAGACATTACAGCTCACCTACAAGCTAACAGATCTGTAGATGACGCTGTAAACATGGCCCTCCACTAGCACCTGGACTTCCCAGGATCCTACGCCAGGATACAGTTTGTGGACTTCAGCTCTGCCTTCAATACGATCATCCCAGCTCTGCTCCGTGACAAGCTCTCCCAGCTTAATGTGCCTGACTCCATGTGCAGGTGGATTACGGATTTCCTGACTGACAGACGGTAGTTCGTGAGGCTGGGGAAGCATGTCTCTGACACCCGGACCATCAGCACTGGATCCCCCCAAGGCTGCGTCCTTTCTCCTCTGCTGTTCTCCCTGTACACCAACAGCTGCACATCTGGACACCAGTCTGTCAAGCTCCTGAAATTTGCTGACACCACCCTCATTGGCCTCATCTCTGATGGGGACGAGTCGGCCTACAGGAGCGAGACGGACCCTCTGGTGTCATGGTGCAGCATGAACAACCTAGAGCTGAACGCTCTGAAGACAGTGGAGATGATAGTGGACTTCAGAAAGGACCCACCTGCCCTCCCCCCTGTCATCCTCTGTGACTCTACAGCGACCCTGGTTGAGTCCTTCTTCTTCCTGGGCACCACCATCTCCCAGGAGCTCAGATGGGAGCAGAACATCAGCTCCCTCACCAAGAAGCCTCAGCAGAGGATAGGCTATACTTCCTGCTGCAGCTGAAGAAGTTTCACCTCCCTGTGAAGATGCTGGTGAACTTCTACACTGCCACCACTGAATCCATCCTCACATCCTCCATGTCAGTCTGGTGTGCTGCAGCTACAGCCAGAGACAAGGCCAAACTGCAGCGTGTCATTCACTCTGCCCAGAGGGTGATCGGCTGCAGCCTCCCATCTCTTCAAGAGCTGTACATCTTCAGGACCCGGAGACCAGAGCCAGAATGGCTGCTGACCCCTCTCACCCTGGACACAAACTCTTCCAGCCCCACCCCTCTGGCAAAAGGCTCTGGTCCATCCGGACCAGGACCTCACACCACAAGAACAGTTTCTTCCTCTCTGCAGTCAGCCTAATGAACAATGCCCCAGTTCCCCCTAAATAACCCTAAACCTATGGATGTAATATGCTATAATGTTAATGTCATCTTTACTCACTACATCTTAGCCTTCTTAACCTTGGATGTATATATAAACCATTAAAAATTTTCCCTGTATAATGTGATTTCACAAAAGTCCTCTGCTACTTCCTGCTAACAGCAGTATTACGTAAAGCCGATTTTCCCCCTCGCTCCCTCAGGCACCCAGTGGAATTAGCGCCAACTAGTGGTGCAAACAAATATTATCTGCAGGGCCTTTCTGCAACTGCAAAGGCGCTCTAAATCATCAGTAGTGGCACACAAATTATGAAATGTGCAACATCGGAGAATGGCCATAATTGGTGTATATGGCATTTTTATGGTCAAAATAGTGAATGCATGATAAATATTGTTAAGCTACTCTTGTGCGAAGGTTATCATACCAATTAATAATCTGGACATATATAGGAATAATGAAATAGCAACAAGAATTTGCCCACCCTTTCGATTGCGATTGGTGGTCTGGCTCATGGACTATAACTGTGTAAAAGAAATCCCAACTTTTCATGTCTGCATGATGAACATGAAGGAACTGACAACAGCTTGTTAAAATTAATCCCAACAAGCTGTTGGCAGACTGGAAACAAGGTGGGACAGCCACCAGCACCTCTGCAGCTCAGACAGGAACCTGTTACATCTTGTCTAATCTGTGCAAACAATGTGACGAGGCAGATTTTGTTACCTTTGGACAAAGACGGACTTAAGTGTTCGCTACATCGGCTGTGCAAATAATTTACACCCCAAAGCCGCAGCCATCAGTTTCCCCTTACTTAGGTGGCTGCTGGTTGGACCTTCAGATTTATACAGACATGGGAGTGGTAGGCTACATTCTTTCTTCAGCAAGAGGTAGAATAAATGCATTTGTCAAATCGTACATTTATAATTATAATAATTAATTTGCATTATTATAATTCTAGACCATTTACCAGACAAATCAAACATAAAAAGCCATATGACAGAATAATAATTATTTTCTTCTATCTGACGGCATGTGCATGGTTGTATCTCAATTGTGTATTCTGAGAGTTGCCGCGGTTTATAGAGTGTACTGTCAGGTGTCACAGGTCACATTTCCAAGATTTATTTGTCTGATCTATATACCCCATCTTGCAGATCTGATAGGTACTGTAAGGATGAGAAATACCACTAGGTGGCAACATTGTTTATCAGTGGGGTTTAAAGCTAAATCTTGCAAACACTACCCAACATTCCCTCTGCCTCTTTCCTGCAGACATTCTCTCCAATGGCAGGCAGTGGGAAACCCTCGATGCAGGGGTGTGTGGAGACGTGTTGGGAGGCTGGAGGCCTGTTCCTGCCCGACAGCCCACAGTTTCCTCTTCATCTGACCTCCTCCCTCCTCCTGTTAGCCCCCCTCCTGTTCATATTTGCCATCATTACAAACACTGGTAAGAAACTATATCGTCAGTGGTGGTCAGTTTTGCCCAGAGGTGATGACTCCAGGTACTTACAACTGCATGGACATGTAAAAATCGTATTTCTTAGTCAGAATATAATAAATATTCTACACCTTTCTCCACAAAACAAGCTTTAATAACACATGTTCCTGTCTACTTTGGTTTGCAGTTCCAAAACGTAAAAAAAAAAGAAAAAAGAAAAAAAAGAAAGCCATCAATTCCTAATCAAAATGTAAAGTTATCTGATTTATTTCATTTTGAGTCATCAAAGGGAAATGTTGCTTTTCTTAAGAAATAGAAATATCTTGGGACATTGAGACACTTTTTTTTTTTTTAACATGACAAGTACTGGCTCTGTGTGAATCACAACCAGTCACAACGCCAAAGTTACAACATGCACTGAACAATAAAACATTTATACAGAAACAACAGCATAGAAAGTCAACAGGTAAAAATGTTTTTTTGTTGGGTTTTTTTTTTACAAAACAGACAGCCTCGGGACCTACAAACAACATTGTATAAGAGCTGGCTAAGGTCGTTCAAATATCTTTTTTTTTTTCAATTCCCTGGAAACAGTGTACTTTACAAAGACTGATGGCTTAGGCAAGGTTGGGGTCAATTCCACTGAGAGCTTTAAATGTAGAAAAAATATAGTTTATGGGTTTTATATATATATATATATATAATTTGAACTAGGTTTAATTTGTCTCATGCTCTAATACTGGTTCCCTTCATAGTGTCACGTGTTATTTGAGTTTTACTTCATCAAGGCATCTTGAATCGACCCCAACCCTGTAATACAGTGTTCGATTCAGAGAGTGTGGAATTGGGCTACTTGCTAAAGCAGTGGTTCTCACTGGGTTTTTGAAAACTACCACATGTCCCTGAAAGGGTCCTGCGGGATACTGACAGAGATGACAAGGACCTCTTCACAGTTAAATTTAGCATCAGGTCCAACAACCAAATTCTACTTTAGATTTCTGCTGAATGCATTAACTGTACATTTGGGAGTCTTTTAATGGAAAACATTGAGGATCTGTGCTCTTCATCTTGTATTAATGAATGAGAAATAAAACAAGTCACTTGATTGTGTTTTCCCCATTAACAAAATGGTTTAGTCCTTTGATTCATATCAGAATTTCTCCACAGGGATCTCAGTGAAATTAAAAGCTCTTAGTTTGTAAATTTGAATGGCTCCCTTGGAAATCAAGGGGGAGTAAAGTGCCCAATAAAATAAAAACAAAGATGACTTGAAAAAATAGATGAGTTTTTTTTTCTTTCATTTTTGTATTATGGTGGTAACATGTCACAGTATCACAGTCTAGGTATCAAATCACAATGTCATGCTTGGTGTTTCTTTGCACTACCTTGTCTGAAAGACTAAGACTATAGTGTCAGGATTCCAATACTTGTGTGGTTGCACATTATTTTGTGTAGTATGTGCCCATAATAAATCTCACTTCTCCACAGTAGTGCTTGCTGCCTATTTGTGTACTATTGATTGTCATCATTGTTGTAAAATGGTCCCTGACTACCATAATATAGAAAACCTAAATGATGGGACGTGATGCTTCAGGAGGGGGTTGTGTGATCTGAACGCCCTTCATAAACAATGTTATGCACTCAGAGGGACAACTTTAGGAATTGACACAGATGTAAAGATGTAACTGGTGTTAAAATGCTTGACATACATTGGCCTTGACTTTTAAATATGGAATAAAAGAGTTAAACAGAAATGAACACATGGACCAAATGTTTCCATCTCAAGAAAACAAAGTATGAACAAATTTTGCAGATTTATCAAATTTTCTCTTTTACTTTTTTTAAATTGGGGAAAGTATAAAATTTAGTATTAATGTAAATTTGCAGTCATTCATAACAACTGCTCAGGGGGAGGCTTTTAAAAATCACTTGAGACCATCTGGAAAAGGTTTGACTATCCACAGTTGATTTTCTCATTTGAAAAAGGTCATTGTTTCATTTTAGAACACCTCTTTGCAGACAATACCTAAGTTTATGTTTCAGAAAGAAAATCCTTTTGAGGATGATTGTTTTTATTTTCTGTAAACTCTGCTTCCGATGTTAACTGATACTTTGGTTTATTTTTAAATCAGTAATTTCACTTGAATACAAAAAATTGCTACCACTGTGTGCTTCAAAAAATTAATTTATCGGCAATGCAAATTGTACAACCCTGCTTGATTATTTTGTTTTTTTGCTAAAAAAACAAAACAATGCTGCTCTCACCCATCCCTCCTCAGCTGTAAATGAATCATCACTTCAAAAATTAAATGCATAAAGAAATCTTCAATTTCTCATGATTGGAGTTCTCTTGGTATCGGTCTGTTGCTGATGCATGTTGCAGACAAAATATAGAGAAAACGAAAGGATTCCCCCCAGATGTGCATACATTCATATCGGAAACACTTCATTGTTTTTCATTATGTGGCAGCCACACTGCTCTAATGCCCTGGCTTTGTGGCAGTCATACACACACACACTGTTCCATCTGCCTCTCACAGTCATTGCTATTCCTTTCACACCTCAGCTCGTCTCACCATGGGAGAGCAATATGAAATGGTTCAACTCTGTGATTAAAACAGGAAATGAAATCAGGCTTTGTGATTAGACTCTTAACCACAACAGTAAAAGTTTTTTTTTACGTCAACCACCTTCTGCCGACTTTCTGAACAAATTTCATTCACAGACTGTGTATTAGTGCAACTACTTTGATAACATCCTTTACGGTTGTATCTGTGCCGAGATGTGCCCAGAAACTTTCAGTTCCTCTGTTTTGTTTGAGAATCCATTGAGTTGGCAGTGAAGGCATTACAAAATCTCACAAGGGTTTAGGAGGGGAACTGCATTTGTAACTCTAGGATCTCAATGGACAAATAATGTGTGTGATTTAAATCAAATTCATTATTCGTATCAATACTTTGAAAATAATCATGTTTATAATTCTGTCATTGTTCTGCATTGATGTAAAAATGCATTTCATCCCTTTACACTCAATGCAAAGAACATGGTCATCCCTCTAATACAAGTATAAAGAATCTGTCCGTGTTTCTGTGCTACGTGACACTTATATGTTAGACTATATGAGACTCTTTCTCTCTGCTTTGTGGCAATATAAGAGAATGCCTTGTGGGTTCCTAACAGTCAAAAAACCAAACCTCATTTACAGTATATAATTTATATTGTGTGGAATTATAATTATTTGTGGGATGTTACAAAGATTTAAGACAAACATAACATTGCACAAGGTCCTCAGATAACAATTGTGCATTCACACAGCACTCATGAATGTGCACAGTGAGTAGTGGCTCTGCTAACATGGAACTACTGTGCGTACCTGTCACATTATGGACGCATGCCTCTATGTGTGTGTGTGTGTGTGTGTGTGTGTTGCAATACATGTGACCATATGTTACATATGCGATCAGGTTATCTCACCCCAATTAGCAAACCATTGGTGAGCTATACTGTCAGCCGTTGAGGACAACCACTGTCACCATGGAAACTGAGTGTATCTATGTATCTTAAACATTGTCTTCCATAACTGTATGCAATCTTTAGTGGGTGTGGGTGTGCGCTCATGCATGAGTTTTTATCAGTTCTGGTATGACAACTGATTTACAGTAAAGTTAACCTGCTTGTGTATATTCAGTGCAATAGGGTTTATTTTGACAAATGTTAAAAAAAAGTCAGAGGATTTCTCATGTTTCACTATTTCTTTAGATATGAAGAACAAGCAACTCATGTTGGCCGGTTGGGCACATGCATGCTTCATAAATGTGCGCTTTTTATGCAGCAAACAAGATTATTATGTGTGGCTCTTATGTAAGCCAATATCAAAAAATTCTTGGTCCACCGCTATCATCCTTGAAAATGACATTGAGGTGCTAAGACAATATTCACTGGTGAGGATTTGAGAGACATGATAACATAGGGAATAGCAAAATACTGTTCAAGGAGGAGCGCTCATTATAGTGGATGATGGGCTGAAGCCTGTGATAGCTGCAGCCTCTGTGCCGAGACAATGAACCTTATACAAGATTACTCTTCACATATGATTATGACATAGGAGACTAGCAAATCACATATTTCTATAAGGAACTTTCTCTTAGCTATATAAAAATAAATCAGGTAAGACAATCTCAAGAGTGTGTATACATGAATTATAATTACATCACCCATCAGCATTCACACTCAACGCTCATGCACAGACAGACAGACAGACAGACAGACAGACAGACAGACAGACAGACAGACAGACAGACAGACAGACAGACAGACAGACCCTAACAAATGCAAATGACTAAGGCCAGGTTTAGGAATGGAGGGCACAAGTAAGTATCTTATAGGCTTCTAGGTCCTCTCCTGTATCTCAAAGACTACAAAATGAACTGGAACTCTGTAATGGGACAGTGGGCAGCTGGGATTTGTTTTTTTTCCTATAGAATATAGAGATAACCCCCTGCTGCTAAAACCACATCATTCAATTGGGATACAACAGTTCCAACCACAAAACTGGATTCCTCTGATGGACCTGCTTACATAAGGATCTCTGAATAGACCTGTTGGCTACCAGGGAGTGCTCCTTTGTTTTGTGGGCGTGGAATACCGCTAATAGGAATGAGCTGAAGGAGGGGCAGTGACATTCTCCAATTTAGAAATGTTTTTTTTTTCTCCCAGAGTATTTACCACACATGTTAACCTTATTATGCCACTGGGCTTCTTGCACAATGGCATGCTCAGGTAATTTGTGAAATGTCTTGGTGAGACCCTTGTCTCTCCCTCTTCTTTTGTCTCTGGGTTTATGGAGTGTCTGTAGTCTGGTGTCTCTATCACAAACACTCGGTCCCAGTTTCTTGTTTGTTTTTCTGCTCCACTTGAACCTCAGAGGTTTTTATCCAAAGTGTTTTGACGTCCCCTCTCAACCTTTGGTCTACGTGCCATCTCATGTCCTACGTGATTCTCATGAGCGACCCCACGAATACCTTCAAGCGGGAACAGACAATTCTGGCCCAGCATTTTCTGGGCTGCTTCTAAATGGTTGGTGCCCCTCTGGTAATTGATGTTGATGCTGCGTTTCGGGCTCGACCCCGCCAACAGACGCTCTGAGGGACTCGTGTCGGAGACGTCGCGAAGGTGCTCGTCATCATCTGTATCGGCGTCAATATATTTGCTGATGGAGGAGTCGTGGAAGGTGAAGACAGTTGGGGCCAGGGCAGTGCTATCTGGAGACTTGGGTGGTGTCCTGCTGCTGGCAGTGGTATAGACCGACACTTCAGGACTCAACAGGGAGTGGTCCGACAGGACTGAGTTGTCTGAGAGTGGGGACGGGCCTGACTCTCCATCACTGCGGCAGCCTCCTTTAGGGATAAGGCTTTTCGAGGAGTTGCCAGAAAAGAAGAACCTCCTTGCGTTCTCTGAGCATGAGGGCTTTGTGACAGACATGAGCGTCAACATCGGCTCGCGCTCACCGATGGATTGCTGGCCGGCACTTGTACTGGCATTCTGGGACAAAGCTGTGGCCGGACCGTGAGAGAACCTGTTGCCTTCCTGAAGACCGAGGTCCATCGCTGGACTGTGGGGGAAACGTGGATTCTCCTGGAAGTCTGTGGCACAACTGATGTAGCTGTCGATGCTGGACAAGCTTTTCATGTCTCCCACTCCCTCTCTGGCTCCCAGGACTGGCGGCCTGTGGTCTTGGATGGCCCCCAGCTCTATCTCATCTCTCTGTTTGTTCACTCTGGAACCTCTGTCTTTAGCATTCAGGTTGGGTTGGGACTGTGTCTTTGCCATCTGGTTGTACATCTCCTCTAACTTCTGGACATTCAGCCTCTGGGGGCTGGTAGCCTGGGCCTTGCTAGGTGACCCTAACTCCTGGGCGTTGAAGGAACGATTTGAGCTGGTCTCAGACGCAGCCCTCTTGGGGGTCCATTTCCAGCGATTTGGAGAGAGGTGGTTGTCATGAGGCCTCTCACTCTTCTCTACCACCACATCCATCAGTTCTGCACTGCGAGCAAAGGCCTCTTTCAAGTTCATTGAGACAATGCTACCATTTCGCTTGGCCCTCTCCAGGGCCTCTCTTCGTTTAAGTGCTTTTTCCTGCCTCTTCTGCTCTTTGTAGAATTCTGAGAAGTTATTTACAATAATGGGAATGGGCAGGGCAATCACCAGTACTCCAGCTATGCAACATAACCCACCCACAATCTTTCCCAGTAAAGTCTTTGGGTAGATATCTCCATAACCCACTGTGGTCATAGTAATGGTAGCCCACCAGAAAGAAGCTGGAATGCTTTTAAACTTTGTATCCTCCTCATCTTTCTCAGCGAAAAACACCAGACTGGAGAAGATCATGATGCCCATGGCTAGGAAAAGGATGAGCAGGCCGAGCTCGTTGTAACTCCTCCTCAAGGTAAAGCCCAGAGACTGAAGACCCGTGGAGTGACGCGCCAGCTTCAGGATACGCAGGATACGCATGATCCGGAAAATCTGAACCACGCGGCGGACGTTCTGAAATTGCAACACGCTCTTGTTGGATTCAGTCAGAAAGATGGTGACGTAGTATGGCAGGATGGCCAACAGGTCGATTACGTTCAGAGGACCTTTGAAGAACTTCCACTTGTTGGGCGAAGAGAGGAAGCGAAGCAGATACTCCATGGTGAACCAGGCAATACACACGGCTTCCACGTGGGCAAGTTGCGGGTTGTCTGTGGACTGGCCAAACTCATCCGTGTCCTGCAGCTCTGGAAGGGTGTTCAGAGACAAGGCAATAGTGGAGAGCACGATGAACAGGATGGAGATGATGGCCAGGATCTGAAAGACACATTTAGGTAATATGAATAAAGAGTACTGTACAGGATCAGATAATGACATACAGTACATCGGTTTAGCATCAGATATCAGACATGCACTTAAGCATCCATTTCTTATTCTGATGAGTCAATTACAATATACGTAAATAAATACAAATCCACTGTATTTATAAAGGATTTTGATTACAGTATGGGAGCGCAGACAGTAAGTGAATTCCAATAACCGTGTAGTCTACACAAACCTTCGATAAATGCCAGACTAAGTGTGTGATTGGCTCAGAGCTAATGGATTGGACTGAGTTGGGCCACTTATTTATTAATGACTCATTCATTGGGCTTATCCACATGAATTAGTGCATTTGAGTTGAAAATAATGTTAAGCAGTCAATAAACACAAGCAAAAGTACACAGAATACAGTGTATATAGCTTGAGGAAAAGTTGGGAAGTCATTGGACGTTATCTTTTGGGCACCACACGTATATCTGTAAAAAAAAATTCATGGCAGTCTAACCAATGGTTCTTGAGGTATTCGACTAAACACCCAAAATATCTCGTCCATTGTGGCACTGCAAAGGGTTAGCGTGATCCATCCTCAGAGATGGATCACACTAATAAATCAATCTAATGGATTGCCACAAAAAAGTTTGTACATATATTCAGATCTGAATTACAATACATACACATACCTCATATATGTGTACAATATTTTATGGCAATCAATAAGACAGTTATTGAGCTATTTAAAGCAGAAGTAAGCGATCCGGTGGTTTTGGCTAACTTCCTGTCAGCAGATGGAGTTAGCAGTCCCCCCCCCCTTTATGCCGTTCTCTCTCCTCATTGGATAAAGGTTGTAGGATACAAGGAAAGTTTTCTCCTCGGCTTACAAACACTCTATATAAGTGATTGCCGTCATAATATTTAAGACTTATATTAACACAAACATTCCACTTTTGCCTTAAGTCTGGACCAAAGTGTAAAATACACCAAAGACTTATCAGATTCAGCATAAACAAACTAACTCACTCACATGAAAAACCTCAAGGACAAGTATAGTCAAGTGGAAGCTAGATAAATGAGAAGTTCTGTGATCACGGACAGAGCTCTTGAATGCACTCTTCATCACCTTCCTCTATGCTGAAATTATCTTGTCTCATTATCTCAGATAATCACACAAGCCCTTCTGTTTTCACACAGCGCTGACCCTGTTCAGTATCATCCAATTAGTAACCCAGCAGGTACCAGACATCAATGTAATATCAGAAAGACACGACTGTAATGATTTAAATGTTGGACAAACATTACATTTTTGGTTTGGCATGAAAATTGATGTCAAGGTCTGGAAGGCTAATTGAAATGTTTGTGTTTTAGGAGCAGCTGAATTTTGCTCATGATGACTAGAGTGTTAGTATTTCAGATTACAATGGTGAATCACATGTGGAAGATGTCAGACTTTAGTTTTAACCTTAGCTGTCATCACCATTCTTAATGGATGTTGGTGTCAGACACTGCCCTTGAATTTTGGCCACTGCATGTCTCAGCCTATATTCAACTAAACAGTAAAGTCAAATGTGGATGGTGCCTTCAGGGGATGTGGTGAATGTTAGATTAACCATCAGGGAGGGATGTCATATAGCTCACTTGGCAGGTGCCCTATATACAGAGGCTATAGTCCTTGCTGCAGTGGGCCGGGTTTGATTCCCCCGCTGGCCCTTTGCTGCATGTCATTCCCTCCTTTGTCTCCCCATTTCCTGTCTTTAGGCAAAAAGCCCAAGAAAAAAAAAAGCTTTAAACATCAGGGTGAAAGGCTGGCCGTACAGCTGTGGTTGTAACCAGGGTTTCAAAACTTGATATTCACACAGGTTCCACTCTATTATGGGCTGTCACTGCATGTCACTTGAACCCCCCCCCTCCTCCTGTTGTGACAGCATACAACATTCAGACGAACACTCTTGTCACATGTAGGAGAGGAACTTCCCCAGAATCCACTGCACTGACTGATGTCTGATTCACATTATGCAGAGAACAGAGAACTGGGATGTGTGTCACAAAGCAGCACACACACTTCCCCACCTAGTCACCTACACTCCACCAATCATGCTAACAGGCAAGTACGTGGTGGTAGACTGCACCTCTTTTAGCATTTGTGACAGCTTCCATCTCAACCAGTACACATGGTGTAAACAAAAAAAAAAATCACCACAGTTGCTTTGAAGTATATTATTTTGAGTTTGTTTGATCTGAATAAGTGACTACTCCTTCACACCACAACAAGAGATGGCAGAAGAAAGTGCAGTACAACACACTGCTCTCCAGTGTGTATTATCCCATCAGCCGTGTACGACTCAGATGACAGATACTTGTAACAATAACCTGAACGATTTCATGTTTACTGGCGGTGGGGGGGTATTTTGTGATGAAGAACTGATAGTACTCCTCCTGCTGTGCTGTTCAAGCTGAGACTCTGTTTACATCTACAAACTCACTGATGTCACATTGCAGACCAAAATGACATCCAAACATATTTTGTCCTCACTTAGAGTTACATCATCATGCAATCATTTTGGTTTTATTTCAGAGTTTTGACACGTACCCAAAGGAAGGTGAACATCATGTTGATTTAGCTATTGAAAACACAACAATATAGTGTGCATCTGTTTACAGACTTCCTGAGTGGAACAATTTCAAACCACAGAAGAAGCTAGAGGATTACTGAATGAGGGGAAGTCAATTTCTCTTTCATATAATTCAGGTTTGGTTGGCCCTTTCCTGTTTTCAATTAACTAATTACAATTCAAACACAGGGATGAGGGGTACAAATGCAGCAGCTCTGGCCTGATCTTAGTAGTGAAATACAACAGAAAAGCTGCTGCCTGATCTGAGTGATGATGAGTCATAGATGCTGCATAATCCAGCCGTGTGTATAGTGTATATTTGGCAAAACATTCATATGTCTCTGATATTCTGTTTTACAAACATTTTAAACCAGTGTTTCTCAACCAGGGGTACCAACCATAAAGTATCATTTTATTGAGGGGCAATTACAGAAATGTATCATTTTACTGAAACAGTGACAGGAGCCATCATCATGGCCTAAACTGCAGAAGATAAGATAATTGGCACTTTTTTCCTAATCTCACCACTTTGATTCAGTCTTGTTTGTCTTTTTAAAGTTACTGCATTAGTCTGTTATTACAAACTCAACACTTCCTGTGTACTTTTCAAATTATTAGTCCCCCCTCCACCCCAACCCCCTCCCCAAGAGTTTCAGTGGATAGTCTCCATTAATTTCTTAAAGCAGAAGTAAGCGATCCGGTGGTTTTGGCTAACTTCTTGTCAGCCGATGTAGTTAGCAGTCCCCGCCCTCGTCCCTACGTCACCACATTCACGTGCATCCCTTGGCTGCACACACAGAGAGGACCGCCCCTTCATGCCGTTCTCTCTCCTCATTGGATAAAGGTTGTAGGATACAAGGAAAGTTTTCTCCTCGGCTTACGGCAGAGCAGAGTGACTGACAGACCCGTGTTTCAGACCAAACACTCTATATAAGTGATAGCCGTCTGAAGATATAACTATTTAAGACTTATATTAACGCAAATATTCCGCTTACTTCTGCTTTAATTAGGCTTTTATTGTGAAATATCACACAGGAAGATGCTGTAAAATTCATCACTAACATGCAATGTTCAATGTACAGCGACTTCTGAGATTGCATATTTGCCTTCAGAACCGTTGATTAATATGCAATGATACAATTAAAAAGGCTATTTTCTATTCCAGGTTTTACACAATAAACCAATTCTTATATTCTGATTAACTAAAAAAAAAAAAACTCCTAGCTGAATGTATCTTAGTGAATCCATTTAAGGTAATGTAATAGAGGACCATCTACTCCTTCAGTGCAGTAGGGACATAAGTACTTGATGAACTAGTCTGCACTTGTTATATTCACCCTAAATGACTCAAAAAAAGGGGGAAAAAAAGAAAAAATCTTGATACAGGACCAAACAGCACAACTTAGAGGATGAGTAGGAGGCTGTAGCTGGAACACAGAGCCTGTTTTGGCAAAGCCCACACAAATGAGGTTAGGATGTGTTATGATGAACAGTTAAAATACTTTCCTTTAATAACACAGGCAGCAAAACCTTAGACCACTGCACTGAGGCATTTATAAAACCATCTGTGGAAGATAAATTAAATTATCTTATTGTAATAATGTCATACTCCCTACTCTTGGTAAATCTCATCCATGAACTGATCTGCTGGTTAAACACACAGTCATTTGTGCAAACAGAGCAGAGCACACGATGCAGCGGTTCCTTATAAATAGTCCAGATGGCAGAAATAAGGCAAATGCAACAGGAGGTGATTGACACCGCGGGTCCTGACAAAGGCCTGATACGTTTTTAGAGCCTACTCCCCGGAGTAAAAGTGATGGCTAAAGAGGCAACGTTATCTACGACCAATCAGAGCAGGAGGACACTGTTGCCATAGCGTCACGGCAGACATGAATAATGAGGCCTATCTGTTTATTTTCTTCCCTCTGTGCTCCTCTCCTGCTGCCCTGGAGGAAATCTATTTGAATCAAACACTTGAAGAGCAGAGAGGTGCTGGGACCGGAGAGACATGGTGGACAAGACTGCAGAGACAGAGAGAGAGAGAGACAGTGCAGCTTTGTAAAGGATGGAAAAATGATGGCCATAAAAAAGAAAAGCATGTTTGAACAAAGTAAATGATTTGGGTTAACAGGTTTGTAATGAGTCAAAGAAAAAGAAAACAAGGTGCGTGCTAACACATCCCAAACTTAAAACCAAGGGAGTTGGTATCTATGGAAGAGGAGGACGTAAAAAGGGCAGAGGTAATAGGATTGAGATGCTATAAAAAGGTCGCTAATGAAGGCGCACCAGTGCTGCTGTGTAACATCATGATTATGAGGTCAAGTTCCACGAGGAATCCCTGCGCAATTTCCCACTGGCCTCTGTCCCTGGTGGCCCTGTGCGCTCTCTCTCTCTCACTTTGCCTTGCTTGTCTGCACTGCTTTTTTTTTCTGGATTGTTTAATGTCACGGGGCGCTAATTTCATGAAACCACTGCACTGTAAATCTGAGATAAAGCTTTCAGCGCACATAAAGGAGGAGGCGAAACAAAAACACGTCTAGGAAAAAGGTTGAATGGAGCGCCCCACATATGACCGTAACGGCATCAGCATCATCAATTACTGACTATTTTTAGATCCACAGCAGAACCCAAACAGATGTTAATAGTGGCCACGCACACAAGATTATGTCCTTGTATGTTCAGCACATTGTGTGTAATGAATACTCTATTATTGTTAAGTGGAATATATGGACACCAAACAGGAGAGTGACTCCCGGTCGCCTACTGAAGGAAAGAAAAAAAATAAAGGGATGGAGATATTTATATCTAGAGGAAAAGAAAAGGCACTACTGTATGTGCAAGAGATGGAAAGAGGGAGGGAGGGAGGGAGGGAGGGAGGGAGCACAGACTGACAGGAAATCACACTTGCACTCTCAACAAAGCCAGACCACACTGGATCGTGTCTCTCGTGGCTCGTCACCATGCGGCTCAGCAGACACAATAGTCCACACCCCCCCATCTTATACAGGACAAGGTGACACCAGCCCTCATTAGGCTGTTTGAGAAGATATCTAGGACAAAAATTGGTGTGAAGAACACCCAGATGTACACAGTCAAGACTGTGACATTCACCTCTGAGTTACATCTGGAGGACAATGTATTTCCTTTATGGAGAATAAGAGAATAAACCTTCAGACATGGGTGCTCATTATACACAGAGACATTTAACTCAAACAAATACTGCTCTCCAGAGCCACACACACTTGGACTTAGAGAAGAGGGCGCTGATTTATGATTATCGCTGGCATCTGACTGTAGTTGTAGCTTACTTGCTGTTTGCTCTGTCACCTGCTCTTGCTCAGTTACGATGGCCTGGTTTTATGTTGGCTGCGTCCCAGCAGCAGTGATTAATATTCTTTGTGCCACACTGGTTTTGTCAGGGTCGGCTCCATTCATCAGTCCGCCCAGCGCTTGTCCAACAAGGAGGGAACCTTGAACTTTTGCTCTTTTGATATATAAAATGGGCAATATTTAGGCTATAAACCAGATGTTAAGCTCTGTTCAAAGGGAAATTTGAGGTCAGTTAAGCCCTAGCCTATAATAGAAATACAAGTAGAATTTCTAAAACCTTAGTACCCAAGAGGCTCATTTGTTCAATTATCTTCTATGCTTCATTATGCTGCTATTAAGTTAAATGTACAATGCTTGGACCATCAGGTCTAAAATGTTATGCTGCATTTTGATCTAGAAAGTGAAAATACAGTTGTAAATTGATACTGTAACGTGATTGGGTGATTTCCAGTGGGATTCATGCAAATCTGGCAACCCGCTGGAATGTGATGACCAGCAGGCTAACACACAAGCTAACTCTCAATGAGCCAACTTTAATTGTTCTTTCCATTTACAGTAACATGCTGTGTATATGTATGCATTGTTATTATCCAGTGCAACTCTGCTGACCAACATGTTTCACCTTTGTTTCAACTGCAAAACCCTGCACTATACCATCATTAAATTTTAGTTGAATAATAAATAGGTGTGATTAACATAAATTGTCTTTTGTCTTGTCTTGTCTTTTTGTCTTTTAGGTTCATTTTATGCCACTATTATAGTATAAGTATACATAGTTTAATTATACACACACAACTTATGAAGAAGAAGAGATATTTATTGGCATTAAACATTGGACCATAGAAATAAAAACTGCATTTGTGTTTGCCTTTAGGCTTTGCAACTAAATCCATGATGATAACGTCAATAGATACTCATCGAAATGCAGCCGTTGAATATTAGAAATGAAGATCCTCGAGATAAACAGTTTGTGGTGCTTTACGCAAGTTAATGCAGAAGAAGAGAGCACAACGGGATGTCATTAAAACAGGTGCGGTGGAAAAAGACAAGGAAATATGGAAATATGACATTTCTGTCAGCTTCATCCAGCTGCTTTTATGAATGGAATTGCAATCAGCTCAAATGATTGTGATCAGACAATTATGTAATAATTGTGAAAGGCCTAGCAACAGGTTATGATAATAATTATTTTTTTTAATCTATACTACGATATCTATAAAGTTTGCAGTAGCTAGCATTAGCTACAAGCTAATGGCCATTCCAGACCAAGTAAGGCTGTGATTCCAGTTTTTTTAAATTATGACTTTTCTCTTTCCACATGTTTTGGGTTTCTCAAAGGGCTGTCTCTTGATGGTGATGGATAAGTCAGGACAGAGGTTGCACTTAATTTAGTTGTTTTCAGATTCAGGTGTTTGGTTCAGCCACACTTGGTTAGGCACAGTTAAGGTTAGTGTTCTCACACTGTCTGGTAGCATCCCAAGTGACATTCAGGAACTCCCAGAGTCCCAGTGCACTGGCCGGCACCTTTCTCATTAGCAGCAACAGGAGGAGCAGATACTGCTGTGCAGTGGAAGCTCCTGTTCCTGTGAGTCCTAACACCACTGTCTGCTAACTCTCCCGGCTCTCGCCCATTAGACCTACCTGATAATGGTGCGTAACACACATAGACTTCTACTTAACGCTTTAAACGCACACCGTTTTTGGCAAAGATGTGTTGGCTTTCAGGTGAGTAAGTCCGGGTTTTGGCTTGATCACTTCCACTAAGACCCCTGACTAGCCGACTTGCCTTCCCATCATCCCCTGAGCCACATATCCGAGACCACAGGGAAACCATGCAACACTCTCCCAGCCTCGACTGCCAGCCACTGTCACCATGACAACCCCCTTGAAGCTCGACAGGAGGTGGCTACGTGGACCTGCTTGTGAAAAGCAAGTCTGACAGAGTCTCCTTCTCTCCCTCCCTCCTTCCATCCCTGATTTGTACCTTATGTGAAGCTCACCCAGCTTTGAACCATCTGTACTGTTCTAGTCTCTCTTCTGTCTTCTCCTGTTGGTGTCAGACTGTTTGCATTTCAGCTGCTGTGATACCTTCTTTAAGCAGTTAATGGGTTGAGTTCAGATAATATTAGTCCATATGGCACGTTCCACTACTGAAATCAAAGCAATATCCAACATTACTATTTAAAAAGGTAAAGAACATTTCAGAAATAAGTCCCCAAAACTATCAGACGGTGTCTCCAGCTGCAGACGTTTGCACTGCATGCCACACTTCTGCTGTCACACCTGGTAAATAGGCCGCACATTAACCACACTATTGATCCTCATATAAAGATGTTAATTTCAGTGGTTGACTGTATGTGAGTAATACTGCGAGCGTTAAATAATGTGGAATAATTCACACCCCTGATTCTGAATGTGGAAGGGCTCTGCCTCTCTGCCTGTGAAAGAGATGGGGTTTCCATGGAGACGGGAGGAGACTGTGTCTTCCACATTTCCCCCAGCATGATAGCTTGAAACACACACACGCACATTTGCGGTGGCTCAGCTGTAGTCTCCCCACCCTACATCACTTCTGCCTCTCAACTTTGAACAGCAGAGCCTCGTTTATCTAAACCTCCCACATCTTGCCAAAATGAACAAGTTAGCTTGTGACTCTTCAGGGGAGCTACAGCCAGTTCTGGCACGGTGCTTCAAGCCGCTGACCTATGATCATGATCTTGCTTTTCTAACATTAAGGCAGCTGCACTTCAAACCTTGTGAGTCTTTTTCAGGCTCCCCCTGAAAGAGGCTCAGGCGCTATAAATATTATATGATGGTTAAGAGTCATTTTCTCAAATAATCTGCACATGAACTGCAAAAGAAAATCTGAAGATCACAGCAGCATGACAGATTTATGTCTTTAAGACCACTAAATTATATTACTTTTAATTAAGCGATATTACGGACCCTTTGATCTTCACTCCAGCTCTGAGTGTATTACACACATTTGCAGTATGCTGTGCTGACCTCAGTTTCCATTGGTCTGAACTTGGAGTATTCAAATGATCACCAAGGTTGACAATGTGCACCACATCTCACCTCTATGTAAATAACTGATATGTATTACTTAATTTAGCCATTTTAAAACAATATGTGTTTTTTGCTCATAGAAAAGTCTGTAACAAGCTGTTCTTGGGGGCTTTTATTAAACTTTTTGCTACCTTTGCGAGTGCTTGCATGCACAAAGTGCACCACAATCCCATTCAGCCCAAACCACTAATGTAGGTAGGAAATCTATGCCTGGACCATCCATCTCTTGAATGAATCCCACCTCATCTCCTCTCCCTCTCAATTATTCATGCATTTCAGAGAATCCAGACTCAGCATCTATATTTAAACTGGCTGGTCTATGGTGGCTTTATAAATAGAAACAGTATAGGTTCTGGTCTGGCACACCAAAGGAGCCTGTTTTCATCAGGAATTTTTACTTGACTTGAATACACAGCATTTACAAGAATTGGAGAGAGATGAAAGGCGCTTTAGTCAATGTTTCTAAATTGAAGACATTATATAGCACTGAAAGATAAAAGGCAGTGTGGAGAAAAGCTTTATGTTATCATTTAATGCCTGAAAAATCTCAATTTGTTCCCATGGCCAGCTCCCCCTCCCTCCCCCCTACAAAAAATAACTTACCTATACCTATACTATCAATGGTGTGCAGACACATGTTGGCAAAAATATAGTTTCTTTATATTTATCATAATAAATATGATGCAGTTTACACTGTTGTCCTCAATGGCAGTTCATTAAAGGTGTTCATAAAGGGCCATTTGTCCTGTTTGTCACGCCTCCTTCTACGAGTTTCCACGAGGTACCACACGAGTTTACACGAGTAAGGAAAACAAATTTGATTGGTCGTTATCGAGCGGGCGGGATATCATGTTTGGGATGAGACCAGGCTTGGTGTGTGTGTGTGTGTGTGTGTGTGTGTGTGTGTGTGTGTGTGTGTGTGTGTGTGTGTGTGTGTGTGTCTCAGACGTTTGATTGACCGATGACGGATCCAATATCAGTGGCTGATGAATCGCGAGCAGCATGGCGCATAATTTGTGTGCCTGCATTATATAATGCGAACAAAAAACTACCCCACTTTCATCCTGGATTTACACGAAAATATAATTTTGCACAAAGTTTGGGCTACATCGTCTGATAGATGAGTTATTACACTAATGCTAAGACCTACAGGGGAATCAAATTATTTTTTCTTTTCTCTACACCTTTAACTGCAGAGATCAGAGACTGTCATGGTAAACTCTGTAGACGGCAGCACTGAAGGAAAATGTAAACATGAGAGATAAGAAGCATTGATTTGAATTATGGCGACATAACGCCTCTACACATGCACACACATACAAACATACACAACCTTTTATGTGTACTGTATCTTGTATCTCACACCCCTTTTCACTTACCAAAATGTGGCAAATAGAAATCATATCTGAGCAAGGACTGAATATACAAAACATAACTTAATTATATCATTACATCAGTATTATAGATGATCAGATGCATAAGCCTTGTCCATAATGTAAATTATAAAGACTAACTCAATTTGGGCGGTCCGCATCAGAAGCAGGTCTCAGGCCTGTCTGCTCTGCACAGGCCACTGAGAGGCAAGAATATATACAGCTGACAAATCTGTAGACATGATGTGATGCAATCATTAATGAACCAAGAAAGAATCTCAGAATAACTACTCTGAATTTTCATGGTGTTTCTAATAAATGTGGTAGGAGTTTGCCCAGTGACTGCCCCAGTGCAAAAGTGCCTGCAAACATGTGGAGATTAACTGAGACACAGTTCAAGGATATCCTGTCTCTCCCACAAATACAAATGAGTTCATATGAACAAATAGGTCCAAGCAAACATTTAGCATATATAAGCTGAGGGGCAGAATACAATTAATAAGCATTTTTAAAACTGTGATAAAAGGGTATATCTAGCATTTATTTGAATTGATTCATTTTATGAATTATATGTGTCATTAAATAACAGTTTGGCATGTCAAGTCATGTAAAAGTTTTGTTTATACAGTGCTAAATCATCTTAAGACACTTTATAGACTGTGCTCTACTTAGATATTTACATGTGTGAGTTTGGTTATAACTATGTTGTGTTTGGACATGAATAAAAAATAATCATGCTGAATCCAAATTAAACTAATTTGTCAGTACAAAAATACTTCTAGACCTCTTTGACCATCGACAGGTGCAGAAAACCATTGTGAATTGTGCGGTACACACAGCTCTGAATACCACTGTGCATCATGTGAAGGTTAAATGTGTTTTGTGTTTGTATGTGTTTGGGACACACTTGCCTGCTACTTGGCCGTGCATGAACGCACTATGGATACGAGTACAGTACTGACTCATCCAGTAGGAAGGTGCTCAGTGGTGGGTTCCATTGCCGACTGGCCAGTGCACTCATATTATGAAAACATGGCTCGAAATACAGTTGGCACGTAGACACACACACATACACACACACAGAATCAGTCAGCAGTCATGCCTGAATAGAAGGCAGCTGCAAGTCTTGGCATCGCAGAAATTACAGTTGCCATGGTGATAGGGACAGTGAACTTTTAAACATTTTAGTGACGGCAGTGAAAGGGGAATAAGGAGAGGAATGGCAAGAGCACAAAAACATTCACAAACACAAAACAAAGACACAACAACCTCGACTGAAAGAAGCAAATGTCACGTATTGTATTGACAAGAGCAAGACAAAGCCAAGGTTCTTCTTAATCCTGCACTCAGACACAGGCTTACAGCAGATACTCCACTTACTAACGGCGTCACATTGCACTGGGTTCATTTTTCAGTTTGTGGGAGCTCAGATCAGTGGCCGTTCAGTGTCAGCGCTGTTAATCCCTTTGGGAGTTACATTGAGATTAACATGCAAATCCGTTAAGTTTGATAACTGGCCAGCTTTACACAACATTTTTGTAGGCTGCTTGACACAGCCTCTTTTTGTGTCAGTCCTACATCTATACACTTGAATAACCATCATGACTGATTAGGGTTGCAAAGGGGCGGAAAATTTCCGGTAAATCTCCGGAAACTTTTCGGAAACTTTCCATGGGAAGTTAAGCTGGGGAATTTTGGAAATATTCCAAATTGGAAACTTTCCACAGGAATTATGGGAATTAATGGGAATTATGGGAATTTATGGGAATTTATGGGAATTTATGGGAATTAACTAGAAATTGGGGGTAATTTAAACAAACTATATCATGTCCAAACATACATGTAAATATTTTGTTTTGTCATAAGCAGACATCCATGCAAAATAATACAATTAAAAAACATGACATTTCAACAGATATTTGTGAGTACTTTATCAAGTTTTAATTCTTGTTTGAACAATCAATTATTTTTATTTTACTGAACAACAAAAACATAAATGTTGAGTAAAATAACCCCCCACCCCCCCCAAAAAAAGAGGAAAAAAATCCCATTCAAAATGTTAAAGGGACAAGGAGGAGTTTCTATTTGGTTATAAAAAAAAGCCTCATATTAATGTGGATGAACTACATTACCCACTTGTTAATGGGTCCACTTTCGATAAATATATCGTTTTGTCTTTATCGTTATTTTGTTGTTTTTATTATATATATTATATCCTAGTTTTGGTTTCGCGGATGCTGCCCTGTGGGTCATGGGAATAACGTCACCGAATCGCCGTTTATGGTTGGAACTATGACGGTATCTGATCGTCTTCCAACCTCCAACTTCATTCTTGATCAATGAAAATATTCTTGGCAAATGTTTTGCTTTCGTCCGTCTTGCGCCGGTCCAAGAATGTCACCGTGCGCGGAGGCTCATGGGAAATGTAGTGTGAAAACACTTCACTTTCAAAAACTCCTCATTGTCCCTTTAAATGAAAGGAGTCCAGGGTTCAAGAAATCATCTGTGCATGTGATGGAGGAATGCACAGTGCATGTAGGGGGCATGGCCTATAGCCCTGCAGTAAGCAGTGTGCTGTGTGCATGGAATAGCATAGATATTCAAGTGCACTTGCATTAAATCTGGTTGTTTGAGCCAAGATTAGGCTACAATATATTTTCTCCAACTATATTTAAGTTCCCTGTTAAGGGCCAACCTTCAATTTTGTAAATTTCTGATTTATTCCCGTTAATTCCCATATATTCCCGTTAATTCCCATATATTCATGTTAATTCCCATGGAAAGTTTCCAACTTTGAAAATTCCCGGAATTTTGCAACCCTATGACTGATATGTAACCACAAAAGACTTTAGCATGGCTACTAAGCAAAATATCCACCATGTAGGCTAATTTAAAGCAGAAGTAAGCGGAATGTTTGTGTTAATATAAGTCTTAAATAGTTATATCTTCTGACAGCAATCACTTATATAGAGTGTTTGGTCTGAAACACGGGTCTGTCAGTCACTCTGCTCTGCTGTAAGCCGAGGAGAAAACTTTCCTTGTATCCTCCAACCTTTATCCAATGAGGAGAGAGAACGGCATAAAGGGGCAGTCCTCTCTTTGTGTGCAGCCAAGGGATGCGTGTGAATGTGGTGATGTATGGACGAGGGCGGGGACTGCTAACTCCATCGGCTGACAGAAAGTTAGCCAAAACAACCGGATCGCTTACTTCTGCTTTAAGCTTCCATTCCACTGTGCAAACTTCATTAGGCATGTTTACATGGATACAAATAATCTGAATGAAATAGGAATAAAAACAGTTAATCTGAAGTTGTCCAACTGCACAAAATGAACCATTGCTGTTATGTGAGGGTCCTGCAACCCCCTTGCATAGATTGCAGGAGAAGTATAAACTCTTGTGCTTGCAGCTTAATTAAAGAGAAAAACCAGAAACGTTTGCAGCACACAAATTAGTAGGTCCATTTGGATCAGAAGAGGCAACGAGCACGTACGAGAGAAATGTTTGTTTATGGAAGGAAACGCATCATCTACTGTTTTTAGCAAATTTGACCGGCAAAACTTCACTGCGCATGTCACAGTGAATGTATTCGGAATACGTAATTGCTTATGTACATGCATGTTTTAATTGGCTCACTTTATTTCGTGGATTACTTTATTTTTGCGTCCATGTAAACGGTGAAGTTGGAATTTCTGGTTTTCTGAATGATTATAATCAGATTGTAGGAAAAAAATGCACATGTAAACGTGGCTATTGATGGCAACCTGCATGATATTGTCTTTAAAGCCTGTGTCCCACCCTTACCTCACCACTTTGCATCCTCACCAGGTTATGATTATGGTAGAAATTTAAGAAACACCTTTTTTGTTGCATGGCAGCTTGGAGCTAGCTAGTTAGGAGCTAGCCTGCTAAGTGTTATTTTATCCCTATTTGGCTTTTAGCTCACCTTTCTCAGAGAAGCAGGACAATGGTTCATGTTATCACTCTAAAAAAAAAAAAAAAAATCATTCAGTGGCTGCATAGGCTACTTCATGAAATGAAATGAGACAGTCTGGCCTACAGGTTTTAGCCTGCTCTTCCAGTTGTACCAACTGACCTGAAGCCCTGTACTTAATTTGAAAAGGTGTTGGTTTTGTTTGCTGCCATATTATTAGCACTACCAGTGCAAAATCACTTTCTGGACATTCTGGGTCGTGAAGCGCTTAGGAAAAGAAAGGACTGCATTTTTCCGGGCACATTTGAAAGAACCTTTCAAATGGGACGGCCTAGTTGTGCTGCTGCTGTGACGCAACCAGGTCCTCAAACACAGAGTCTGAAAGGTGCCCGCTAAACTGAGACCCAGCTAAGGTAACATGAAAAAAATACTGTAAGTGTGATGATTTTGGTGTGTGTTAGTGTATGTGTGTGTGTCTGCATTTGGGCGTACAGAAACTTGAAAGTATAGTCCCAGAAAGTGCTCATCAAGGTGAAAGGCTTCTCGCTCCAGCAGTCAAGTGCTGTCTACCTACTCTCACAATCAGCCATTGGCTTGATGGATGCTTCTCCTTCACCTTAGTGGATTCTATTTCTGCCTCTGGCCTTCACACTTCCCACAATGTCATTCATTCACCTTTCCACACAACCTCTACAGTGGACTGAAATCCATGAGGGGAAAAAATAGTTACAACAAGTGGAGCAGCTAGCGTCCAGACCTGTGAATTCTAATTTATAAACTCTATTATTCTGTGCGCACATATACATGTTGGGGATTGATTGTGGCGTGTAAGGGGGTCGCATATCACATTAATGGTGACATGGTCTCTGTGCAGGGCCACGGCCAATCTGCTGGCGCCCCCAGGCTATTCTGTTTTGTGTGTGTAAGAGAAATGGTATGGGTGAAGTAAAAGTAATCACATAGACCTGTTATACCCAATGAATCACTGGGTGTCATATGTGAAATCTCATAATATGCAATATAACAGTATGCTGCAGGAATATTTTTAATGAAGCCAATTGTGTGCTTACATGATACAATATACAGTGTACATCTAATGCACACTAGTCTCTACACTATACCTCAGCTAACAAAATGTCTTGTCCACAGTGATGAAAACAGATGTTACATGCTATCACATTTCGTTTGACCCACCTCCACCTACAGAATCTGACTCTATGTTTCTCTGGAGGGGAGTTGATTACTGACACTCTATTATAGCACCTGTATTAAATGGAAGTAACAGAACACACTGTATTCGCACCCAAATCCATCCCAATGAGATTAACTGTTTATACAGGGATGTCAAACTCATTTTAGTTCGGGCCAAATAACAGCACAATTTGATCACAAGTGGGCCGGACCAGTAAAATAATGGTATAATGACCTATAAATAAAAGTATTTTTTATCTGAGTGCAAATAAGTACAAATACATTAGGATGTATTAAGATGTTAACATTAAAGGAATATTTCAACATTTTGACAAACACCTATTGCCATAATCCTTATAGTCATAGCAGCAGGTTCGTTACCTTTAATTGTCAGTGCAAGCTGATTTTCGATCAGCGGGGCAGAGATACGAGCTGCGCAGCTAACACTATGGAGGCATATGGTGTTTCCCCCATCAAACTCATCAAATACACAATCCAACAACTCCAAAACGCTCTTGTGGACAAATTGTGACCTGACCTCTATGAAATAATAGCATGGCACATTCACCACACTATGAAATAATAATTATGTAGCACTACGACACATGAAGCAAATGCTCAGAACTACTTACTTTTGAAATCACTCCGCCCAGCAGCCGTGTCTGAAATGTAGTTCCGGCTACGCATTGGCCTCCAAAACAACTCAGTCTCATAATGTTCCATTATTATTTCATAGCATGGTGAATGTGCAGGTCACAACTTGTCCACCAGAGTGTTTTGGAGTTGTTGGATTGTGTATTTAGTCTGATGAGGGAAATGTGGAAATACCATGCACCTTGTATCTCTCCCCTGCCGATCTAAGGCCCCATTCACATGGAGCGCCTGAAAACGCGTGCAAAACGCCAGCTGGAGCGTTTTGCATGCGTTTTTCAAAGCGCTTCTGAGCTCGCGTCTATGGTCGCGTCTGCCGTTACTAAGCAACCAAAAGCGCCTGTCACATTCTTACATTTAGTGGTGTGCTTCTGTCATTTAACCAGGAATTGAGTAAACACAGAGCTGATCAGATTTCAAGCACCGTGAATCCCTCTCAGCAGCTTCACTGCTCGATCTGCCTGTCTGTCTGTCAGTTTGAACGGAGGACTCACCGCCGTGTGGAGAGGAGGGAGGCAGGCGAGACGTGAACTCCCTACCTTGTGTCTAATAAAAGTTAAAAATGTGGTTAAAAATGTACTGCTATCACACTGCTACTACGGCAGCTATGGAGTAGAGATCCGGGCTGGACCGGGGAAGAACTGAGCTGCCGCTCGCCGAGAGGGAGCTGCTGAAAGCGGGCAAGCACTGAGAGCCGGGCTGCTTGTTGCTGCTGGTGAAGCAGGTCCGTGCAGCTGATTCTGATCACATGACACGTGGTGCGCGTGCGGCATTCGAAAAAGTTGAGATATTTTCATCTCGGTGCACCTCGGACGCGCACGGAAAAAAGGCGCGTCGCACCGCATGCGCGGCGCGTCGGCGTCGCTTCGGATTTTGCGCGCGGTTACATTGAAAACAATGGAAACGCTCGCGCAAAAGACGCTCCATGTGAATGGGCCCTAAAACTATAGAGATTATGGCAATAGACGAATTTGCCAAAATGTTGAAATATCCCTTTTGCATAATATGAATGAAATGTCTTGAGAAAAATGTGTGCAATTTCATCAATTTTATGCCTCTTCTGTTTTTTATGTAATTTTCACACTTGGCCTCTCTGGCGGGCCGGTTTTGGCCTGCGGGCCACATGTTTGGCACCTCTGTTCTATAATACAATGAACCTTGTGCTTTGGAGAAAGTAAGAAAACCCGTGGCACTGGTTCACGTGGATCCATCATAATTTCCACCTTCATCAAATGAACCATCAATGACCCATACTCACATCCTTTCACAGGCCTTGTCAACAGTTGATAAATGAAGGGGAAATGTGGTGTTAGATTTTACTTTGGGAAAATGCTCACACTTGTGATAACACTGACAATACAAGCAGCCTCTCATTCACTGAAATGAGATCATTCTTCTGGAATGCAGCTCGAAAAACAAACACAGCAAATGTATGTGTATTCACAGTCATTGAGACAAGAGGAAAAATGATTGCCGTTGTGCCAACTTTCCATTGTTGTGCAATCATCTTACTGTAAGTCACTAACTATTTCAGCCGGGATCTTTCCCCTCTGACCGTTAGAGTGGGGGAGGGAAGAACGCTGCTATATCGCCAAAATCTCCAGCGTTGCCACGACTGCGTCATTGTTTTTACGGCGTGTGTTCCTGTGTGATTCAGCAGTTGTGACAGTGGTTGATGAGCACTCTCCTTGAGGCTTGGGAAAAGTGACACAGAGTTTCAATATTAATCACTCACTCACAGACTTAGACAGCAAAGTTGTGGGTCCTACAAGTGGGACTGTATTTCACTGGAAGGCACGACCTCTGTGTCACTTCAACTGTAAGACTAAAACTATCACGTCTTCAATAAAATATAAAGCAACCACCACCACACAGTCAAAAGTTCTCTCTTCTCTATGGAGGAGAGGACACAGGTTGGTCACTGTTGTTTTTTTCCCCTCTATGATGCATTTTGCACTGCAGTAAATTGAGCTCAGACATTAAAAGGCATTATATAAACCTGCCTGTCCATGCTCAGGTTGCTTTAGTCATCTTTTCTGTTTTCAAAATGCTGAATATTTTACAATTACTTTAACTATACATGTGTTTTCTCTACAGGGCATTTGTGTACCAGAATGTCTCTTGCTGCAAAACACGCGTCTATAGAGATATCTCGTAATGAGAATTAATATTTGTGTTTTCAATGCTGCACTTTTGTGTTTTACTCTCAAAGCATAAACAAAAGTACAAACCAGATGCTTTTGTTCTCTGAGCCTGTGGGAATGGCGATAGTCCTGCGTATAAGCCTTGTTCTTTAGAAGTTAATATGGTCTAAAGGCAACCAAAAAAAAAAAAAATCATAATAATAAATGGCTGGTACTCCCCATGGAAGTGATTAAAAGGTTTTCCCCCCAGAACTCTTCGGGTTATTCTGGGTCAACTGATTGAACTTGTTAGGAGTTTGCGCAAGTTATCACTGCAGTCAGGTCCATTACTGTACCATTACACATCAAATTAGTATTCTGGACAGATGAGTGTTCCATTACTATAATATTATAGCATTTACTGTAAACATCCTGTTATGATAATGATAAACTTTTCTCTCATGTATGAAATCTGGCTCAATGCAATGACGCATATAGATTCCCATGCCTATTACAAATGGAAATTTAAGCAAAACCATGACGTCATGTGCTGGCAACATGGAATTCTAAGTTTCCTCCCACAGGCTATGATAAGAGCTAATGTTCAACTATATATCGCCATGTACCAGTTTTTACTTTTCCCTGAGTCACAAACCTGCTTCTTCGTTTCTCTGTTTCTCCGGCTCAGATTCAGCCTCCACGTCTCGTAATTTTCTCTTTCATGTTTACATTCTCCAACTCAACAGATCTCTTGATCTATCTCTGTTTTTTGTTCCCTCCCTTACAGTCTTTGCTCTTCAGGCTTCCCTCCTCTTGGGGACAGTGATGTCTTGGTGTCTTTCACTCGGTGCTCACGTAACAGCTCAACAAAGGAGCTGTCTAGCTTTGCAGAGGCAACGCACGATTCTTGACCATCTCCTGTGTCTCAGCGCCCACTTCACAGGCTCTTTCCTGCACAACGACAGCGTGTTCTGTTCATCGGTGACAATTTTCTTTTTGTGATTTCAGTGACAAAAAAGATTTCAGATCCTGTTTTTATTTCTGTTAAAACTCTCTGATCTGTGCAATCGCTTCACTGCAGGTTTCTCCGGTGACCAAAGTTATGTAATTTCTAACACACTAAAAACTGGATTTTAGTCACCAAAAAGTCAGAACATGTCCACTGATGTAAATTCTTCAATAATACATAGAACAAAAACGAACAAACTGTCCTGACCAAACCTGTTCTGCAGCAGTGAAACAAACTGCCATGACTGTGCCTCACTGCCAGCCGGAAAAGCTAAGATGTCTCTACAAAGCCTGAACTATCCACTACAAAATGCATGACATAACTTGTAAAAAGGCTCACAAGCACAACCACTAGAATCAGGCTTCTCCTCATTAACGGTGAACGAGCACTGGAATATGCAGCGGCGTTCAAACAGCTGATGAATAGTCATGACCTATTTTCCAAAACCAACTTCAACTAATTATACAAATACATATCAATTAAAGCAAAAACTGGAAACATCTATTATTGTCTCTGCCTGGTCTGATCCACATCATCATGTTCCATCACATAAACACCACTGCCAAGGTGTTACGTTATCAGGTCCGTTCCATCATTTGTTTCTATTTACATGTGGCTGAATCAGCATTTAATTTGCATTGAGTGTTTACTGTATTTTGGAAATCCCCACAAACTTCCCTCCATTGCTGCCATCAGCCAATGTATGCAACCTTTGTAATGGGTGTGCTTCTTGACTGAAGCTAAATACATGTGATGCACATCCATGCACCCACCAGAAAGAAACCCAACTGAGGATCTCATCACCTTCCCCACGCTGTTACCATCAGGCCAAGTTTCTGCTAATATTATCTAATCTAGCTAGCAGACTGTTGACTGAGACAGTAACAGCTAAATCAGGGGATTATCAGGCCTTAGCGGACATCTGCACGCTTCTGAGTGTGAATATTTGTCCAAAGAGGCATTAACATAAAAGTGTGGAGTCATGGTTTCATCTGCAATTCTTCTTATCATCCCCAAAACCATGCAGATACCACAGTTAACCAACGCACATGGGCTTGGTCCCGCAGCGTCTGGGTTAATGCAGTAACATCATCATCAAACTGTAGAGTACAGAAAACTTCAAAGCTACAATAATCAATACTCATATCACATGGATATTTGCAATGTAAATGGAATTACTTGTGGGATAAATTAATGCTCAACTCGCAACTTGGTTTCATGCAGCACTTTATTGATGTGGTTCACTCCCATCGCTCTCATCAGCCCTGTCTCTGGGGACGTTCTCCACTGTAGTCCAAGTTGAGGGGTAGCTTGCGATAATAGTGGATAATAAATCAAGCTATCTTTTTCAGTAGGGACGGTGAAGACCAGTGGTGGTCGCTGGTCTTTCAAAGAGCTCCTTTCCAGCCTACATCATAAAATGTGTCCATTTTTGAACGCACGAACAAAACTATATTAAACTCAAACAAGGAAATGTGAGAGTTATGTTAAACTGAAACAAGGAAATGCTTGTGTTTTATTTACAGTGTATGATGTACTACAATGGAAATGTGCTGTATCGGCAAGCAAATACCAAGAAATGAGCAGCAGTTGGTCTCTCCACTCGCAAAATTCGCAATGGGACTGAACATGACAATCCTCCTGTGCCGGTATCATGTTTCAAAATCGCCTTTAGACAGAACCTCCAATCACCATGCAGAAGCCCAGTGTCCTGGCCCCGCCCCCTGCTCCATTCACTCCCAGAGATGCTGACAAATCGGCGGACAAATTCACAAGTGTCTGCACAGCACTGAACTTCAACAGGTTTAATACACTGAGAATGGGAATGAATGAGAAGAAAATCACGTCCGTGGATCTGCGAGAAGAAGCTGATTGTCAACAAACTTGTTTAGTTGAACGTGTTCTAACACAGTTTATATTTGACTATTTATTTTATTGTATTATTTTCCTTTGCAGTCTTAGAGCAATCGCCTCAGGTGGAGACCCAAACAGAGTTAACAGTGGAGTGACTGCTTGGACTTCAATTTTGTCAGAAACCCATTAATTATGGGCTACTAGATGTTTAAAGGGATAGTTCACCCAAAATTCAAATGTCACTCACTATCTACTCACCCTCATGTCGACTAAGAGCTGTGAGAATTTTCAGAGTCCTCCGTCCCTTCTCTGAGTTACGGGGGGGCTCTGCGCAGCAGTATTTGTCCATATAATGGTTGTCAATGGATACCAACTTTCTTCGTCCAAAAAGACACACCAAAAAACACCCAAATACCTCCATACTGCTCGTCTGTAATGTCCCTCTTGTATTGAAGCCCCGACATGAGAAATTGTTCCGAAAAAAATTAAAGCAGATATCAGTGGAATGTTTTTGTTAATATAAGTCCTAAATAGTCCTATTTTCCGTCAGCAATCACTTACATGAAGTATTTCAGCCTAAACACGAGTCTCTCCGTCACTCTGCTCTGCTGTAACCCGAGGAGAAAATTTTCCTTGTGGGATACAAGTGTTATCCAATGAGGGGAGAGAACGGCATGAAGGGCTGTGTGTGCAGCCAAGGGATGCGCGTGAATGTGGTGACGTAGCACGAGGACCAATTGATGCCTGACAAGGGCGGGGGCTGCTAACTCATGGTGCGTTCAAGGAAACTCGTACTTTGTGTTTTTCCTTCCTGTGAAGTCATACCAGTTCGATCTGGTACGAGTTCACGGGTCGGAAGTTACGAGTGGCCGTTATAGGGAACTTTCACAGACAACAGGACGGTAAAAACACGAGCTACGGGTTACCTGGAACGCTACCAAGTCGTAGTTGTGACTTGAAGCTGTAACTTACGGTTTCAAAAGCCTGCCTTGAACACAGCATTAGCCGAAACGGCCGTGCCGCTGTTATCTGCTTTAAATAAGTCTATATCTTGTTTGTAGCGGAAGCTCCCAGTGTCTCAGTTCACTGCTCTTCCTGTGTCAGTGCAAATCCCTCGTGATTTGAACTGACCCGCGGAACAATTTCTCATGTCGGGGCTTCAATACAAGAGGGACATTACAGACGAGCAGTATGGAGGTATTTGGATGTTTTTTGGTGTGTCTTTTTGGACGAAGAAAGTTGGTATCCATTGACAACCATTATATGGACAAATACTGCTACGTGGACCCCCCCGTAACTCAGAGAAGGAACGGAGGACTCTGAAAATTCTCACAGCTCTTAGTCGACATGAGGGTGAGTAGATAATGAGTGAAATTTGAATTTTGGGTGAACTATCCCTTTAAAGACTACAACTGTTTGCAAACATGTTCACCGTATGGATTCATGGTAACAGTTTGATCTTGTGTTTGTTGCTCCCAGGTATAGCTGATAAAAATAGATTAAACTTCACTAGATGAAGATCCAACAGAATCTAACAAATATATTCTACTTCTTCTCCCACCATGTTGATTCAGTCCACACCATATGTGAGGAGGGACATCCTCTGGAGGCCTGATCAGGTCTTTATTTTTTTATTTTGGTACTCCAAACTGTTTGGCTGTGATATCTAAATGCGGATGCAGGATAAGGAAGGGAGCCATCTCTCAGCATTATAAGATCATGATCATAATTGCTCAGCAGCTACACAAATCCTGATCCTCAGTGTGCTACCAGCCATCTGGTCAAAAGTTAGCTCCCTTTTTGGCTCAAAACTTTATTGGACACATACATCAGACCTAAGTCCAAAAAATGTGGTCTTGTCAGTCTGCCCTCAGTTATTTTGCTGTCACAGTTCTTTATTAATCCATTTAGACAAAAGTAGCATTCAGCCTAATGGACAGTATGTTACACCTTTAATAAAAAACATGATTCACTTTTCAAGTCTGTATCTCCTGAGGGTATTAGTCTGTTTGATAAAGGCTATGCCCTTAGCTCCTAATCTAAGGCTTAGGAACTACATGATGCAAATATAGTGTGTGTGTGTGTGTGTGTGTGTGTGTGTGTGTGTGTGTGTGTGTGTGTGTGTGTGTGTGTGTGTGTGTGTTTGCTTGTGCTCTCTTGCTAGTGAATACAGGTCATAGGTCATACCTGTTAATCAATTCTCTCAGCCCTTCCTTGTCCATAAATCTATTCATCAAGCACACTATAGCTGAGATAGAAGTATGGGCTGAATAAGGTTTGAGTTATTGAATTTACTTCAACTTTAACCTTTAGAGGTTGCACTGGAGTTTTTATAGCTGCATTTGAATCTGACTTGAGGGCACGTTAGCAGAGACACGGTCACTCAGAGGCACTGCAGTTGACGAGCAGACAGTGTGACAAGCAGAGAGAGCAACCAGCATGAAAGCGACCGCCGAGGCACTCAGTCGCCGAGCAGCACTCATATCTCTGCACCACACAGAACGCAGACGACACGGACAAACAACCTGAGAAAGCCTGATACGTTATTTCCACCCCTTAATCCTCTATCAAGCAAGGAATTCTGTGACTTATCACACGGTCACTCTGCGGCTTCCTGTCAGAGTTCCTACAATAAGGGATACTTGATACTCTCTGGGCTGTGTTCGAAATCACCCCCTATCACGGATGTAGTGCACTATATAGTGTGTTCGCCATTTTGTAGTGTTGTTCGAATTCTCCGCGATTAATTTCATCCACTATGTAGTGGATGACAAAACACCCACAATGCACCGCGAAATTGAGTGAACAAGCGATGTACACTACTTTCTACTCCCGTATCCCACAATGCAATGCGGTCGTGTTTTGCCAGAGAAGAAGAGGAAGCTAATTAGCATGTTAGCTACGATTTATTTAGGCAATTTACCAAAACAACTCCTCAGACATATTTGTCTTCGCTCCATTTGCCTCGCCCGAGGAGCAGGAGTTGGGCAGCAGCATCCGAACATTAACAGGCAGCATTAAATCAATCTAATTAAGAAACTGTAGTAGAATATGTAGTAAATACGATCTGACGAGCTAAGCTAATAGCCACAGAGCCGCTAACGGCTCACGGTCGGGACACACAACAGTAGTTTACCAAACCAAACTTCCGATATTTCAACAGTTTATTGTCCGAGTAACACAACCACACAGAATCACATCCTAAAATGTTCCCGCAAGTGTCTGGTTTTTATTATTTTATGTTTTATGTGTCCGGTTTGTTTCATACATCCATGGCTTGTTTACATGATTCTCGGCGCGTCTGCTTCCGTCACAGCAACACCTGGCGCATCAGCTGACGCAACCACGTCCAGAAAATTACCGTCTAGTGTCCGAATTCTCCTCCCGTCATTCCCTACATCGTGTACATGATGTAGTCCACTATATGATATACATGATGTAGTGGATAGGGAGTGAGTGAGTGAGTGGATGATTTCGAACACAGCCCTGGTGTGTTACAGCTCTCTTTCTCTGTAACACGTTAAGACTGAACAACATATACGACCAAGTAGCAGCAGCCAACCTCAGCCGGCGTTTCCCAAGCACCATCTCCACCAACGTAAATGTTAGATGATAACAACAAATTTGACAAAGGTGTTCAATTATTCAGCAGTGTGCTCTGCAACTGTTCTCAGGCCTTTGTTTAGAGACGAGAAATATACTTTACTCTCAGGATATGAGTGTGCAGCAGTGTTTGTGTTTTTGTCTTGCATAATCATGACCTTGTTTACACACATGATATATTTTTTGTGGTAGATTGTGTATATGTCATACACTATCATTCCATTTACAAAATATATTAGCATTTAGATTTTGCTTTTGGTTTCCACTTGGGTTCTGTAACAGAAACATCAAGGGGCTCAATGGAAACACTGTATATCGTGCAAATGAGTGTGTACTACTATTTAGTATTGTGACAACAAATGCACCGCAACCGCAATCAAGCATCACTCGGTCTTGGAACATAACCAAGCTGTGACCATTCCACAACCTTAACCACACGTTTGTTCTTGTTACCATGACGACAAAGATCCAGCCAGCTCCTATGTGTTGCATCTGGGGGGTGTGGGCATGTGTGATCTACAGTATGAGTTGGACTTGAAAATACCATTCATTGCATTCTCAGTAATGTTTTGACTGACGGCACATGATTTATCATCAGCAAGTTTTAAAAGGTTTTAGTAATGTCATTAAGACACATAATACATAGCCTAACTGCATCACCTCTGTCAACAACAATATGAAGACAAACCCTTTTTTTTGGGGGGGGGGGCACAAACTTACTTACAGCAAAAGGAACTTATTCTGACAACAGAGAAGGCTGTAAACCAAATCTGGTTTGAAACAGAACAAGGTACCCGTCTATTATAAAACCTGTCTCAAAGCTATTTCAAACAACTCAGGCCTGGACTTTATAATGATACCAAGGCCAGACACTCTAATTTTCTAACCTTCCAGAGATTAAAAGAAAGTTGATGAAGACAGCCTTTCCTTGAAGCCCCCGCTGCTTTTGCCCCCCCCGAAGCCTAGATGCACAAATGCATCAAAAGAATAATGTGATACAAACTTTTATTTACAAAAATAAACAGTTGATACAAGGTGGAGCCCTGCCATGGGTGTGTTATTACAGTGAGGAGCTCCATATACATTCTGAATTAATCATCTGTTTCTTTTTATTCGATTTTGTTCTGTCTTACGTTGTTTTATTTCTCCTTCTGTCCATTTTCCTTTTTTGTGTCATAATTGTCATCATGTCCCTATAAGCAGGTAGGTTGAAGGTTTTTGTTCCCATTGTCTTTGTTTATACATGATTCTGATTGTCCAATTGGGTGTGTTATTGGGATTTTAAAATTCAATATGCAGAAATATAATTTCGATAAGCTCATAAAGCTCTGTGGACCCCCTGAAATCTCTGACGCCCCCGGACCCCAGGTTGGGAACCAATGCTCTATAGGATGTGGACAAATTTGTGATCTACAGACATAGGGGCCATTTCAAGATACTGGTCTTTCAGGGAAGATTCAGTCTGGAAAAACAAACTCTGAAACATTGAGCCCCATCTGAGAAACAGCGTTCAAGTCCTGTTCTCATATTACTTCCTATCACCGTCCATTTGGCTGGCTGTGACTTCCCAGCTGTCAGAAAGTGATGGATCCCAGTCTGGGAGTTTCACGCCTTGGATCCTGCTGCAGACTGATATATGAGTGGGACTATAGCCAAACCGTGTTTATATGTCATCTTAAGTGTGACATGAGAGGAGCATTATTGGAATTTGTTGCCTGCCATGTGAAGCACAATACCCACTGACAGAGAATGAAGTGGTCATAATCCATTTTTGATGCATGGAGGACAAAAATGACAACAACACTCATGTTTGGCTTTAGTTTCCAAGCCAAACCAATGTTGATAGTAATTTTCCATTTATCCATTGAGCATCAAGCAGAATCTTAAAAATGGTTATGAAAACTATCTACAGTAAGGTCAGGTCAGGTACTGGTGCATTTGAGTCCTTCAGTGATGGAGTGGCAAAGGTTTTGACCAGTGCCATGGAGATTATGTAACATGACTCTTTTAATTCCAAATGAATTGTAAATATTACATGAGTAGCCTCATAATTACTACAATTTTATTCTAATAGTGGTTTTGATTAATGACAGAAACCAGTCAAATCTAACACGATGAGGCACCAAAGCTACTGCAGGTGAAAATCCTTTATTGTCGGCAATCTGACAGTTCGGAGCTGCTTTGCCAGCGGTCAGACACAATCCTATTTTATGGTGACTAAAATCTGATTTGAGACTGTGAGACAGACAATGCTGTGGCTTACAAAGAATGTAAACAGAGAGAGAGAGAGAGAGGGGGGGGGGGGATACAGAGAGAGAGAGGGAAGCTTCAAATTGGGCCTGAAGTCTCCTGGAGAATAATTAATGTGACATTTCCCTGACATTTAGTCGGAGGTATAGCAGAGGAGCCCGAAGAAGAGAAGGAAGGAAGCTGAGATATGAGCCAGTGAGGGGACAGAGAGACAGGAAGAACGACAGGGCAGAGAGAACACAGGCAGCAACGACGACTCCCTCCCTGAGCATCTTGACAAATATCGCAGCTTCTACTCGCTTGCTTTGCACGGACTTTAAAAAAGCAGGAACAAAGAGAGAGAGAGGGAGGGAAAAGGGAGCAACACAAACAAACCTACTAATGCTCAGTACCCGCTCCTTAAATGATGATGAAATTGTACTTTTGTTGCTTGGTTACCATTTGTTTAGTGCCTCTCTCCGCCATTCACCATCTGTTTATGGGCCGTTTCACATACATTTCCATCTCTGACCCCAGGATGGGAGAGCACAGCTGATTAGCTAACACGAGGACGCTCTGTGGTCAGAGATGGACCACTTGACAAGCCCACAGTTTGTTCCAGTCTATTAAAAAATGACTGAGACAACACACCCTGCTTTTAGTAGTTTGGTCTGTGGTTTCACATTGCCCTTTTAAGCTAATTAGGAGCTGATCAACTCTGCTGCGTGCTAACTGTGTTGAGGTTGCTCTTTTTCCCAGCTCACTATTTTTTCCTATGGACCCATACTGATGCTAAAGGAAGATATGATGCACACAGACAGGGGCACAGCCAGAAATTTTGGGGCTCATGAAAAAATGAAAAATAAATTGCCCCCCCCCCCCCTGCGAAGCTGTTGTCACACCACCTCTAGGGCTAACTTACCCATTAAAAGCTTTACATTTAATACATAAAAGTTTTTCACATGTAAATTTGGTGAAGAACATAAAAGGAAAAGACAACATGTGCTTCACATAGAAAAAGCACACATACGCACACATACATTAGTATTGACTGAGGTTATATCATTGTAATGGCAAGAATGGCTGGAGTGTATGAAACTTATCTGAACTCAACTTGAGTAAAAACAAAGAGATCAGTAATTGTATTACTATATTTGAATAATATTCTAATAATTTTATGTTCATTTTGACCTTTATTGGAGCCCCCTGTCAGTCAGGGGCCCTTGGAATACGGCGCCGCTGGATGGACGCTGTTTTTGATGGTAATCATTGCGCACACTCATCGATGAGTGGCTATTGAGAGCTATAGATTTGAAAGGGAACAATATGTATAAGCACTCTGCTGTGTAATTATTCAAAGTGAGGAGCCCCCATCTTGGTTAAGCACTTTGAAACTGTCCTCCAGTGGTATTTTGATAAATTGCCGATATCAGGGCGCGATAATGGATACAGCAACGTACGGTCGACTCGGAGTGGTCATCTCCTTTTTGTAGGCTACAGCACTTTCATTGCTCTAACACAATAAACATTGATTTTAAATCCCTTTGATTCCTATGAAGAAGACATTTCACTGACAGACTCGCAGCACTCAGTCTGTTTGTGGAGCAGCGCTGACAGTTCTCACAAATCTCCACCATAACAGCATCAGTCAGCACAAACAGCTAATAGTTTCATTTCTATTTCCCAGCCCCCCCACCCCACCTGATTTGCTGCAGGCCAAAAAAAAATTTTTTTTTAAAAGGCATGGTGCTGCTTTTTAAAAGGAAGCGTTGCAAAAAAGACAGCTTCCTCTTTGATCCCTCCGATTCAAACCAAGACGAGAGTGATCAAAGGGCCGCTTGTGTTTAACACAGCTGTGGTCTCCCAGGTTGCAGTTGCAGGTGTGGCTCTCTGAAAGGCCTGCTGAGGGCCAACGCCAGCTTTGTGCGCTGTTAAAAGGTGAGCACGGCCGACAGAAGTCAACAAATGGGGACCTCAGATAAGGAAATAACAGTGCAGCGGAGTGAGGACCTCAACGTCTAATTATGACCAGGGGCATTCCACACTGGCTGTTCCAAACAAAAAGCTCATTCAGCCAAACGGTGCATAACATTAACACACAACCAACCCTTCTTTTTACTGAATCCTTCTCTAATAGCTTGAACAGTATGATCGATTTATATCTCTCTCTCTCTCCTCCTACTTGTTCATTAACGTATGTACACTAATGACATGTCACAGCCTTCCTCTATTGATCAAAACCCTCTCAATTTATCCAAATGATTCAAACAGTCCTAAATAAGTTCTGACTTTTTCTCCATATGCATTCAAATGTAAGTCAATATCTCAACCTCCTGCAGAATATGCAATTCAATTGCCGCTGCGTGGTGCAGGGCGAGGTTGTCACAAAGCATCAACTGACAGAATTCAGGAAATATTTCACAGAGATCACTTCAAGAATCAAAAACGTATTTCATGTTGCAGCCAAGAGGTATTGCAGTGATACAATGGTGCGTGAGCTGTCTGAGAACGTGTAGGCTGCACATAACTTCAAAAGGAAGCTAATGATAATAATCTGATAGAAGGCTGATAATAATGGAGCAACAATGAACCTGAGTTATGTTTCTGAGATGGGGGATTGCGACGTATGCACATAGCTGTTTTCATTTTCACTCTACCACACTGTTTAGGCCTATCTGTTCAGATTTGTTCTGCTTCTTGAGCAACCATGAGCAGACAGGAGCTCTTACATTCCTCACTAGTAAATCACGTTCGTTTCATTTCCATCTCTTACAGACATTACATTGTTTTCCAAACCGCGGAACAATCAAAACATAGGTTGTAAAAGAAAACCACAAGCTGTCTTGTTTGACACTTTTTGTGTGGTGGTGAAAGTCTTTAAAAAGTGTGACTAATTATCACTGGTGCAAAACATGTTTTCCTCTTTGACTAACCATCTACATTCAACTGCAGATTCTAAACCAGACAATTTTACACAGTCATCTTTGAGCCTTTAGGCTAAATAACCTGATAAATAAAAGGACAACATCTCGTTCTATAATTTGAAGAAACGGTGCTGTATCTCAATTGGAATACTTCCATAGCCTACTACTTACACTAATTGTTTTGAGTACTTCTACTAATGCAGTGTACCGTAAGTGGATGATGCACGCATAACAGTCAAAAAGTTGAGTGTGGAATGATGGACACTTCCCACCCTCAGTGATCGCCGTCTTGGCTACGTAGCGGAATATAATATATTTAAATCAACATACCAGTAGGCCAATGTTTTTTCCGCCACGAAGAGGAGTCTGCTGACGTGGCGGCAGCGGCGTAATATCCACCTTGAAACGGGTGGTCCACACAAGCAAATAAAAAGTGCGAGCAAGGCAGTCATGTTGCTAATTGAAATTACAAACAAAACAAGGCAGTAGCTAGGTGTGTTGACGGGCGACGTTAGCAGTCCAAAAAAGAAGAAGACGTTGGCAAACGTTGCAACCGCTCGTCCCAGTAAGGGCACAACGACAGTAGCCTATTCGATTTGAGACAACACTAACCGTCGAAATTCGCACTCTACAGAAGTAAGTACAGGGCGTACATATAGTAGTATAGTAGTATACATGACAGTGTATGGAAGTATTCGAATTGAGATCAAGGGGGCAGTTATCGGTCTGAGAAGTGAAGCTCACTTCCGCGTTCAAAAAACTGCAATCCCCTCTGCTTCCTCTGGGGGCTGTTGTCAGAAAGCAGCATTCTCCATAGACCCCCATGTTAAAGCAGAAGTAAGCGATCCGGTCGTTTTGGCTAATGCTGCGGTCCAGGTAGGCTTTTGAAACCGTAAATTACAGCTTCAAGTCACAACTTACGACTTTGTAGCGTTTCAGGCAACCCACTTGTGTTTTTCCGACCTGTTTTACCTGTGAAAGTCACTATAACGGCCACTCGTAACTTCCGACCCGTGAACTCGTACCAGATTGAACTGGTATGACTTCACAGGTCGGAAAAACACGAGTTACGAGTTTCCTTGAACGCACCATAACAGTCCTCGTCCCTACGTCACCACATTCACGGCGTCCCTTGGCTGCACACACAGCCCTGCATGCCGTTCTCTCTCCTCATTGGATAAAAACTGTAGGATACGATAAATGTTTTCTCCTCGGCTCAGAGCAGAGCAGAGTGACTGACAGACCCATGTTTCGGTCCAAACACTCTATGTAAGTGATTGCTGTCGGAAGATATAACTATTTAAACACAAATATATCACTTACTTCTGCTTTAAAATCGCCGACTTTACATCCTCAATAAACATGATCAAAGCCTGGTGTCAGAACGTTTTTTGGTCTCAATCGATAGTTTCTACCCCCGCACACACTCTGAGGGGGGTGAATTTTTTTTTAACTCTACCGTTTTACTGTTATTAGGTTAAAACTCTGGCCAATTAGGGCGCGGAAACGTTGAGTGACAGGTTCGGAGCGGTCCGGAGACAGGCTGCTTCGAGGCCAGTGGGCTGGTTCTCGGCCGGCCAATCTAACATGGCGCTGTTCAGGCCACCATATTTGAGTCAGAAAAATGACTCCCCAAAACCAATGGGTGACGTCACGGACGCTACATCCATTCTTTTTACAGTCTATGATTGAGACACAACTCCGGTCTTTGGGCTAAATGCTAAAGTCCACATGCTACCATGCTGACTGTACGTTGCACTTCCTCACACTCACTCAAGTGAGGGTGTTAACATGCTAATGAGGAAGTTTAATGTTTACCATACAAACCATCTTAGCTCAGCGTGTTAGCATAGCATCGTTTGGTCGTTAGCAAGTAAGTAGCCTATAGCTGATACAATTTTGGCCTGAGGGTGGGAAATGCTGAGACATACAGTTTTTCCTAAGTGGGCCAATAAGCTTTAGCTACTGTACCATGTCCATGTTTGTGTACAGGCTGTTTGGTTGTTGCCACACCCAACCAACCAACCAACCAACCTACACTAATCTCTTTCACCGAGCTTCCAATGACATTTACCTTTGCCGCAACAGACGAGCTGGGCTTTTCCAAGAGGTCCCAAAGTTTCTTCCGTTTTTCGGCGCAGCACGTGTTGTCAAATTCTTCTCCCTCTCTGTCTTTTAAATTATCTGCCTCTCTTTTGAGCTCCTCGTTCATTTGCTCCTTTTTCTGGTGGTACCTGGCCTGGCAACACGACTCCAGGTAGATCTCGTCGATGCCCCAGTAGTCGAGTTCTTGGCTGAACGACAGGGCGCACATTTCTTCCATCATGTGCAGCTTGCCCGTGCGGTAGAAGTTCAGAATCGAGGTGAACGCCCCCGGATGTCGGTCAAAAAAGTACTCATTCTCCTCAAGGTTGTAGTCGTCACACACTTCCATCAGAGTTTCGTGGGTGTTGCAATCTCTTAACTTTCCTAAACGTGTTCGTGGTAGCCTATCTAACGTTCGCCATAGGACTTCATGCGGGAGGCCCCCAACATTCAGCCTGACCCTGCGGAAACATGACTTGCTGCGGATGATGTCCACTGGCTCAGGTGGCAGTGAGGACGTCGAGCGGGAGCCAGCTTTATTTAACTCTGCCAAGGATTTCTCCATGATGACTTGTGTTGAAGGAGCAGGCAAACATCCAGGGCTATGGGCTACAGGTGGCCCTCTTTTCTGTCATTATTGTGCCTAAAAGAATCAACAACAAACAGAAAATGACATAATTAGGCCAAAATCTCAGGGGTCATGCAGCAGTCATCAGATCCTGAGCTGATATGGTGATAATACTACAGCTTATGACCCCACTAAAGCCCCAAGATACATCTGTTGAGTCACAACATGGTTTAAGAAAGAAAAAATGTCAGGTTTTTTTGTCTTTTTTTGTTTTTATCAATCCAAACCAATCCAGAAAGCCCAAATCCTTCAAGAACTGCATGTTGTGTGAACAATCATTGCTACAACCCCCAATCGACTGATATCCACAGGTATGTTCTGATCCTGGTCCTTCCTGGTTTCTCATGTTATTGATTGACTAGATGATAGAATTCTAAATAAAAGATCCTGATGACCAGGTATGAAAATCAATGGTTAAAATGAGGCCATTGCAATAAAATGGTGCAACAAGCCTCACAGCAATATTGCAATAGTACTGTATAAGCATAGGCTACTCTCATTTATTAGGGCCGCGGGCAATCGCACCGGGCACTGGTCCCAACAGCTATGAAATAGCTGCAGGGACCAGTGCCCGGGCACTACTGTTATTGTGTGGATTTTTTCTTATTAGGGCCACGGGCAATCGCACCGGGCACTGGTCCCAACAGCTATGAAATAAGCCGGGCACTACTGTTATTGTGTGGATTTTTTCTTCCATAATATTATTATTATTTTTCATCTTCCGGACGATTTTTGATTCGCTACTAGTCCTGCAACTCGCTACTAGTCCTGCAACTCGAAGAGTTGCAGGACTAGATCTGTGTTTTGATCAGATCTGTGTTGATCTGTGTTTTGATCAGATCTGTGTTTTGATCTGTGTTTTGATCAGTCACTAGATCTGTGTTTTGTTCTGATAGGAGTTACCGTTTTGTCATGCGAAGCCTAAATGTGAGACCGGTGCAGAGGCAGAAAATGGCTCTTTTTCTCCACGTTTCTGTCTGTCTCAGCCTGCGGGGGGCCCCTATCGCCGTGGTAACCTCTTTGATCCTCAGGCCAGAGCTCGTTAACTTCATAAACAATCCACCTGGCGCTCGTTTAAATGTTTATAAACACAGACACAGCTAAATCAAACTGACACAGGATGCAGCTCATAGTCACACACACACACAGACTCTAGAGCCAGCTTCATGTGATTACAGTTACACACACACACACACACACACACACACACACACACCTACACACCTACACACACACACACACACACACAGTTAACCTAATGTGGTTACAGCTCCTCCATATCAGTGCTTATAGAAAGATGATCATGTGTCTGTCTGATCAGCTCTGTCTTGACCTTAAGATCGTGGGTTTGATTCCCATGTTGACAGAGATGGCACAACCCGCAGTAGCCCCGTGGCCCATTCAAAATTTCCCGAGAGGAAATTTTCTAGTTATTAGTGTGAATGCTGGAAGCATTCACACTATTGTTATTCGGTTCGGCCATTTTCTGCCTTTCTTCGGCATTTAACTAGTCCTTCATACTTTGTGCTATTTCAACAATTCTCACATCAAAATGTTCAGCCTTTTCGGGACAGGTGTGCTATTACTTTTCTCTTTTCAACTATTCATACTTTTTGCAATATTCAACTATTTCTGATTTTTTTTTCCCCATAGAGAATGCATTGGAACAGTCTTGAAACTCTTCAAATCTTCTTACTTCTTTCAGCCTTTAAAGCGTCCACATACTTTCAGCTAGAGACTTCATTCAAATTCTGAGCTGTAGACAAACTTCTAATGTATTCATCCTGTATTTACAAATTTTTCATAGCTTGTACCGTTTTTGAGATAAATCCTTTAAAAGCACATGAGGATTTCTGACAAATTTCACACTTTTCAATGAGTGTGTATGGGGTTGGGTCAGAGTGAGTGACATCATCGTTAGAGTGAGAGGGATCGAAAAAACATTCAGGATTTTTTCTGGATAAACTGTCAGCACGGCCACAAATTAAACTCTAGACAAATTATTTTCTCCAGTTTTGTAGCCACACTTGTCTTCTGGCTAAAATTCTGGTCAAAAATGCAAAGAGACTTAGATAATAATTTAAAATATTTTTTAAATGCAGCCAGGGAGCTCTCTGCACATCATCACATTACAATGGCAACATGCTTATGTCTGTGCTCTCTGTGGTGAAGTGGCAGAGTAAAGGTTTAGTGATCATGAGGTTGTGGGTTCGATTACTGTTTCAAATCTTGCCTCATCAACAATTATAGTGAATTATTTTCCCAGTCGTCCTCTGTTGACTTCTGATAACTTGCTTCATGTTGAAACTGCTGCTCTCAGCCTGAAATTCACAGAAATTTTCATTCTAAGTCTTACTTGGTGTGGCTAATTTCTGCACTTTCCTTACCTTTTTTTAAGCAGGAGCCAGTGATCCTCTTATTAAAGGTTTTCTTTGCCACTCACATACTGTCTCTGCCTGTAGCCTAGTGGTTAGCTTGCTGATCTGGAGACCTGAAGGTTACTGGTTCAAATCTTGCCTCAATAACAATTATTCACAGAAATTTTCATTCTAAGTCATTCAAGCTTGACTCTCAAGCTTTCTTGATGTCAGAGTGAGACAGAGTGCAGCTCATCAACAGACAACAGTCTCTGCAACTGTGTGTGCACTGTGGCCTAGAGGCAGAGTGGAAGTCTATTGACCATGAGGTTGTGGGTTCGAGTCTGACCTTGGTCAAACATTTGTATGGTGATCACTGCTTGCACTATTTGCTAATTCTGCAACAGCGTTCAGCTGCTGTCAGCAGTCACACCATTTCCATTCTTGGAAATGCCTTTTCTAGTTAGTGTGAATGCTGGAAGCATTCACACTATTGTTATTCGGTTCGGCCATTTTCTGCCTTTCTTTGTCATGTAACTAGTCCTTCATACTTTGTGCTATTTCAACAATTCAAATATCAAAATGTTCAGCCTTTTCGGGACAGGTGTGCTATGTCTTTTCTCTTTTCAACTATTCATACTTTTTGCAATATTCAACTATTTCTGATTTTTTTTTCCCCATAGAGAATGCATTGGAACAGTCTTGAAACTCTTAAAATCTTCTTACTTCTTTCAGCCTTTAAAGCGTCCACATACTTTCAGCTAGAGACTTCATTCAAATTCTGAGCTGTAGACAAACTTCTAATGTATTCATCCTGTATGTACAACTTTCTCATAGCTTGTACCGTTTTTGAGATAAATCCTTTAAAAGCACATGAGGATTTCTGACAAATTTCACACTTTTCAATGAGTGTGTATGGGGTTGGGTCAGAGTGAGTGACATCATCGTTAGAGTGAGAGGGATCGAAAAAACATTCAGGATTTTTTCTGGATAAATTGCCAGCACGGCCACAAATTAAACTCTAGACACATGATTTCCTCACTGGTTTGTAGCCACACTTGTCGTGTCTCATTTAATGTGCTCAAAACAGCAGACAGACTTACAGAATTGTCTCAGTGAGCCTAATTGTGCAGCTAGACCCGCTCCAGTGGCTCATCCACTTCAATATAAAAGTAGGAGCTGATTTTTTTAGAAAAGCAGAAATGCCCCCCTTTTCTACCTTGCGACCCTGAGAAAAGTTTTTGCCCTACAAACATTTAATGCACATCAATGTGCTCAGGAAGGTCTCCTTGCCCCGATGGTCAGGACAGCACATTCTGATAAGAGTTACGGTTCTCTTTTTCTGGGCTGTTTTCGGAAGCTGCTCAGAGCTCAAATCTCTCTGCTCTGCTCTGCTCTGTGTGCAGCTGGTCCAGCTGTAGTGGCCAGCTCGTTATCATGTCTATAAATAGAACAAGTACAGGTGCAGCCTGGCCGCTCGTTAAGATGTTTTTAAACACAGCCCCACACACACACATGATAAACCAGACTGACAGAGGATGTCCACGCACAAACACAGGTATCACACTCACACACAGACACACACAGACACTCACACACAGTCACACATGCACGCATACACAAACAAACAATTCCATTCCATTCTTCATTCTTCCATTCTTAGATAATAATTTAAAATATTTTTTAAATGCAGCCAGGGAGCTCTCTGCTCTGCAGCAGGAGAAGGAGCTCAACTTTGTAACTTGCTGTTAAGTGCTTTTTAATTCATTTTAATTCACCAAAAAATAGTCACAGGTCACAAAAAAGTCCTCTTCTTGCTTGGTGTGGCTAATTTCTGCACTTTCCTTACTTTTTTTTTAAGCATCATTGAAAAATCTCACATTCATCAAAGTCTCAACCTCTTTTGCACAACTCCACTGTAGTGTAGGGGGTAGGGTGGCCGTTAGCCAACCCCAAGATCACTGGTTCGAATCCAAGGGAAGAACTCTTGTTATGTTATGTTGAATTCTGCTCTCCTCCACCGCCTTCAATTGGTTACAGGTGTTTGTTATCTGCTTGATTACTCATACCAGTTTGCAGCACATCATCACATTACAATGAATGACAACAGTCTTGAAAGCAGTGTGCTCTCTGTAGCCGAGTGGCAGAGTGAAGGCTTTATGATCATAAGGTCATAGGTTCGATTCCTGCCTCAGGCATTTCACATCATTGCTTGACTTTTGATTCCAATTATTCAGCTGTCATTGGACAGTCTTTGATTCCTCATAGTATAAAGCTCATTGTAACTCAGGTTCTCTGTGGCCGTATGGTTAGTGTGTTAGGTTACCACTCATGGAGTTGTGGGTTCAATTCCTTCCATGGACATGTTTCTTGTATGCCATTCCGCATGTCTTTGTCAATTTATTCTGCTAATTCAGCATGGTTCAGCATTGGGTTTCAGCATTCACACGCATGTTCCGTTAGGAAATGCTGTTTCTAGTTATTTTTCCACTTCCGGCCAACTTTTGATTCGCTACTAGTCCTGCAACTCGAATTATATATCAAAACGTGCGGCTTGATCGGGATCGGTGTGCTATTACTTTCCTCAACAGTGTACGAATTTTTCGCGACATAAGTCGCGAAAAACTGCGCAAAATTTTTGCATGTAAGTCAATGGGACGGGCGGAAAAAAAAGAGCGAAAAAGACCAATCATTGGAGTTTAACAAACGTCTACTGCTCAGGCATACTTTCACCTAGAGACTCCATTTAAACTTTAAACAGTAGACACAAGTCTTGTGTATTGTCGTATTACTCCACGTTTTGATAGGTCATATAGTTTTTGATCAATCCATGATCAATGACCATGATCATTTTTGGAGAAATTATGAGATTATAATGGGTGTGTATTGCACGGAATGTTCGTGTCAGAGTGGGTGACATCATCGGTTAGAGTGGGAGAGATGCCAGAAAAACTCCAGATTTTTTCTCTATCCAAACTCCAAACGGCCACAATTTACACTCTACACACATAATTTCGGCCACGGTTGTAGACGAGCTCATCCTTGATCTCTTAATCTGCTCAAAATATCAGAGAGACTTACAGAATTTAAACTCTGAGCCTCTAAGTGCGGCCACGTCTGTCTCTGCTCCTCATTGAGTCCAATACAAATATTTTCTGAGAGAAGCAGAACAGCCTGATGTTTTAAAACTGCCAGCGTCGCCAAAATATTTACTGTAGAAACACCAAATCGTACCGAAATTTTCAGTAAGTCCTTAGAGCAATGTGATCTGTGTTTTGTTCTGATAGGAGTTACCGTTTTGTCATGCTAAGCCTAAATGTGAGACCGATGCAGAGGCAGAAAATGGCTCTTTTTCTCCACGTTTCTGTCTGTCTCAGCCTGCGGGGGCCCCTATCGCCGTGGTAACCTCTTTGATCCTCAGGCCAGAGCTCGTTAACTTCATAAACAATCCACCTGGCGCTCGTTTAAATGTTTATAAACAGAGACACAGCTAAATCAGACTGACACAGGATGCAGCTACTAACTAACTATGTGTCAAGTCAGTCACACACACACACACAGACTCTAGAGCCAGCTTCATGTGATTACAGTCACACACACACACACACACACACACACACACACACACACACACACACACAGACTCTAGAGCCAGCTTCATGTGATTACAGTCACACACACACACACACACACACACACACCATGTGATTACAGTCTCACACACACACACACACACACACACACACACCATGTGACAGTCTCACACACACACACACACACACACACACACACACACACACACCATGTGATTACAGACACACACACACTCACACACACACACACACACACACCATGTGATTACAGTCACACACACACACACACACACACACACCATGTGATTACAGTCACACACACACACACACACACCATGTGATTACAGTCACACACACACACACACACACCATGTGATTACAGTCACACACACACACACACACACCATGTGATTACAGTCACACACACACACACACACACACACACCATGTGATTACAGTCACACACACACACACACACACACACACACACACACACTTAACCTAATGTGGTTACAGCTCCTCCATATCAGTGCTTATAGAAAGATGATCATGTGTCTGTCTGATCAGCTCTGTCTTGACCTTAAGATCGTGGGTTTGATTCCCATGTTGACAGAGATGGCACAACCCGCAGCGACGTAAGTCGCGAAAAACTGCGCAAAATTTTTGCATGTAAGTCAATGGGACGGGCGGAAAAAAAAGAGCGAAAAAGACCAATCATTGGAGTTTAACAAACGTCTACTGCTCAGGCATACTTTCGCCTAGAGACTCTATTTAAACTTTAAACAGTAGACACAAGTCTTGTGTATTGTCGTATTACTCCACGTTTTGATAGGTCATATAGTTTTTGATCAATCCATGATCAATGACCATGATCATTTTTGGAGAAATTATGAGATTATAATGGGTGTGTATTGCACGGAATGTTCGTGTCAGAGTGGGTGACATCATCGGTTAGAGTGGGAGAGATGCCAGAAAAACTCCAGATTTTTTCTCTATCCAAACTCCATACGGCCACAATTTACACTCTAGACACATAATTTCGGCCACGGTTGTAGACGAGCTCATCCTTGATCTCTTAATCTGCTCAAAATATCAGAGAGACTTACAGAATTTAAACTCTGAGCCTCTAAGTGCGGCCACGTCTGTCTCTGCTCCTCATTGAGTCCAATACAAATATTTTCTGAGAGAAGCAGAACGGCCTGATGTTTTAAAACTGCCAGCGTCGCCAAAATATTTACTGTAGAAACACCAAATCGTACCGAAATTTTCAGTAAGTCCTTAGAGCAATGTGATCTGTGTTTTGTTCTGATAGGAGTTACCGTTTTCTCACCCTAAGCCTAAATGTGAGACCGGTGCAGAGGCAGAAAATGGCTCTTTTTCTCCACGTTTCTGTCTGTCTCAGCCTGCGGGGGCCCCTATCGCCGTGGTAACCTCTTTGATCCTCAGGCCAGAGCTCGTTAACTTCATAAACAATCCACCTGGCGCTCGTTTAAATGTTTATAAACACAGACACAGCTAAATCAGACTGACACAGGATGCAGCTACTAACTAACTATGTGTCAAGTCAGTCACACACACACACACAGACTCTAGAGCCAGCTTCATGTGATTACAGTCACACACACACACACACAAACACACACACACCTTCATGTGATTAAAACACAGTTAACAGTTAACGTGCAACAGAATTTAAACTTAAACCATGATTTAATCTGGTTTTAAAGTTAAACCTTGTTGGTGTCACACACACACACACACACACACACACACACACACACACACACACACACACACACACACACACATACACACACACACACACACAGGTAACCTAATGTGGTTACAGCTCCTCCATATCAGTGCTTATAGAAAGATGATCATGTGTCTGTCTGATCAGCTCTGTCTTGCGCTTAAGATCGTGGGTTTGATTCCCATGTTGACAGAGATGGCAAAATCGGCAGTAGCCCCGCGGCCCATTCAAAATTTCCTGAGAGGAAATTTTCTAGTTATTTATATGACTCTGAATGAGGTGCAAATATGCTGTATCATAACTATGAAGATGAGATGTTACACTATTCATTACCATTATCACATCTTTTTATTGTATTATAGTGTGTTTTTATTCTTCCCAGAATCAACAGTAAACCAGCAGGTTGGGGCTCTTGGAATGACTCACTCATGACAGGAGTCAACAAGGGAAATGTTGCTTCGTCTTCAGCTGAATCAGGAACTGGGAGAAATCATTTCCCATGACTTTTCCCAAAAACAGCTTAAAACACAATCCGTTTTTTTAAAGGTGTGAAGAAAAATAAATGTGATTCCACTATGGATAATGAGATTAGTGTAATAACTCAGCTATTAGACGATGGAGCCCAAACTTTGTGCAAAATTCTATTTTCATGTAAATCTGGGAGGAAAGTGGGGTAGTTTTTTTTCGCATTGGGTAATGCAGGCACACAAATTATGCGTCACGCTGCTCACGATTCATCAGCCAATGATATTGGATCCGTCATCCGTCAATCAAACTTTTGAGACACATACACACACCAAGCTCGGTCTCACCCCAAATTGAATATCCTGCCCACTCGATAACGACCAATCAAATTCGTTTTCCTTACTCGGTTAAACTTCTGCGGCAACTCCTGGAAACGCATAGAAGGAGGCGCAACAAACAGGACAAACGGCCATTTCTGAACACCTTTAAACTCGGGAGGTCCAAAGGACTAAAGGTGAAAATACCATGGGGGGGGCAAACTGCTTATGACAGTTAGGGCAGATACATTTAATTATTATCCCTGTTGTTATGTCATCCTCTCTGAATTCCTTTTAAATCATGTGCTGAACCAACATTACACTCTCAGATGGAGGTTTGCTGAGATGACTCACAGCTGATAGTGGGCTGCAGAATCCGAATCTTATAGGCTATTTCTATTTCTGGGGTTAACAAGAAAAAATATTTGGGAACAATGACTAACACTATAGATTTCTGCCCAACAGCTCCACTGCAAGATTCTTAAATGTGAATAATTGGTTGTTTTTGATATGACTGTAGCCTATACGTAACATCTTTTTTCTTTTTCCTTTTTTCCCCTGTTGCTCAGACAACAAAAAGAACAAATGATGGCTATGTTGCACTATTTTTGACATTTTGTACATTGAGCAACAGACCTGTTGATAATGAAAATAATCACTGGCTGCAGCCTCAGTTCTCCCATGATGGAATTGTACGGTTTTACCTCGGGTAGTAGTTGACACAGTAAAATTTAGGCAGTTTCATGAATCCACTAAGCAACAAATATTAACCTAAGAGCATAAAATTAATTCTGGGTCCCTCTACATAAGCAGGGCAACAAGATGGAGGGCCCATTGTAGTTTCTGCTGTACTTTGATGCATCTTTTTGACAAATTTGTAATTAATCAAATGATGTAGACAGAAAATAGTAAATTTGGGGCTTTTTGAGTCCCTATAGACCAGGGGTCCCTGAAGAGTTGGTTTTGAATCTGGTTGTTTTTCTATGACTGTAACCTCTATATCTTTTTTTTTTTTTGTACTGTTGCTCAGGCAAACAACGGCATGAAATGATGGCTATGTTGCAATATTTCTTTTGATATTTTGTACATTAAGCAACAAATTTATTATCCTGTTGCTAATGAAAATAATCACTGACTGCAGCCTCTCCCCAGTTCTCCCATGATGGAATTGTACGGTTTTACTTCGACACAGAAAAATGTAAGCAGTTTCATGAATCCACTTAGCAACAAATATTAACCTAAGAGAATAAACCTAAATTCTGAGTCTCTCTAAGCAACAAGATGGAGGGCCCATTTGCAAATTCCCAAACTATTCCCAACATATTTGTAATTAATCAAATGATGCAGACAGAAAATATAGAGTAGCCTAAATCTGGGGCTTCTGGAGCCCTGGAGACCAGGGGTCCCTGAACAGTTGTCTGGTTCTGAATTCAGCCTTGGTTGCTGGTGATGTTATTATCATTATTAGCATTACAAATAGTCTTATTATACAAATTCACAAATCACTATTTGCACAAGAAAGTGCTTTGATCCCCTGATACCACGATGTTTGTGTGTGTGTGTGTGTGTGTGTGTGTGTGTGTGTGTGTGTGTGTGTGTGCACTGTTGTTCCTATCTAAGAGGGGACATCGGCGTCGTTACACATTCACCAACAGGGGACCAAGCAGCCAACAGGGGACTTTTTTTAGGTCCCCTGTTGGACATGCTTTAAATCAACTTAAAATCATGTGAAAAACCTTCTGGTTAATTTTTTTAACTTTAGCCAAGAGGGGACCTGAGTGTGTGTGTGTGTAAAATACCATATTCAGCAGTGCCCCTGCAAGCTGGAGCAGGGATTTTAACGACTCATTCACACACGTCGTTTCTTACACTCCTCCATAGTGTGAACGACTTGCAGCCCCGGCAGCCTTTCAGACTGTAGAGAGGCTATCAAACAGGCTCCTTAGTGAACAAACCAGTACCTTGAAACATAATTTGTTATTCTTTGTAACAAAATATAAAGGTTCCGTTTTCATGGATGTCTTAAGTTTAAACTCAACACTGTATTAGGTATAATATAATTAGGTATAAATTTTAAAATATTGAAAAAATTGATCACACATAACAAAATTTTAAATAAAATGGTCATTTAGATCATTTCTGTTGAATTCTGATTAAACATTAAAAATAATTGACCTTGCTATTGTTGCTTGTCCAGTTTTTTTAAGCACAGGGTTTCAATTTTACAATATACATGTGTTCTCAATCTGTATTTATAGTAATTATTAGTTGACTTACATTGCAGAAAAAGGTCCACACTTGGTGTATATGGAATGACAGAGGTCCACTGTTGGTTGATGCATAATGACACACGATCCCACTTAGTTAGCATGGAGTGACATACACACTCCATCATGTATGAATAAGAAAGAAATAAGCAAAAGTGATAGTTTTTAAGAGAAAACTTTCATCAAAACTTAAAACAAACATTTCTAATAAAGTAGCACCAATAATGTTGTAATTATTTTCTAAATGTAGGGTGTACTACTGCAACACACATTTCTACATTTTTTAATAGAGGGTTTTAGGATTTAGGGTAATCTTAATGTACTTGCATCATAAATCTGTATTCATAAGGATGTATTTTATTTACTGTTTTATATTACAGAAAACTCAATGGCAACCTATGATGATATATTATGTAGAAGTAAACCATCAAAGAGTAACTGATATTAAAGTATTGGCACGGCAATTTGTTATCTTTGGGGAAAATACAGAGGGTTTGGGAGATCATCAGTTTGTCAGAGATACAAGGGATAATTCATTGAGAGGATTAATCTGACAAAGTCCCTATATTAAACTATTGCCAGACACATTTCTACAGTCTATTAATTTTTCACTGTACTGGTGTTTTATACTACTTAACTGCATTGTTGTCATGGGAAAATACTTAAACTACTCACAGTTTGACATGGCCTGATGGCTCAGAGCCACAAAAAGTTACTTTTTGGCCACGTACATCTCATATAGATGAAGCCCTGTTGGGGCCACCTATGATCAGACTTTTACTTTTTAAATGCATGTGATTTCAATTAATTTTAATGTATTTGCGTCATAAATCTGTATAGGAATTATTTGTTGATTTACGTTTTAGAAAAAGGTCCACACTTGGTTTATATGGAATGACAGGGGTCCACTGTTGGTTGGTGCATAATGATACAAGTGCCCACTTAGTTAGCATGAAGTGAAATACACACTCCATCATGTATGAATAAGAAAGAAATAAGCAAAAGTGATCATCCGTAAGAGAAATTATTCATCAAAACTTAACACAAACATTTCTAATAAAGTAGCACCAATAATGTTGTAATTATTTTTAAATGTAGGGTGTACTACTGCAACACACATATCTACAGTCTATTAATTTTTCCCCTACAAGAGTTTTATACTCCTTGACTGCATTGTTGTTATAGGAAAAATATTTGAATTAAAACTTAGGGTTTTAGGTCATTTTAATGTACTTGCATCATGAATCTGTATTTATGAGGATGTATTTTATTTACTGTTTTACATTACAGAAAAAGGTCCACACTTGGTTTATATGGAATGACAGGGGTCCACTGTTGGTTGGTGCGGAGTGACATACACACTCCAGCATGGGTGGATAAGCAGAAATGAGAGAAATTGCTAAGTTTTAAGATACATTTTAAATCTAAATTTAAAGATTGACTATGTAGAATTACAAGAACAACAACAGAAAAAGAATTCCAGCAGTCGATTGCCAGACCGTTGCTAGGTAAAACGGGCCGTTGCTAGGGACTCCGCTCTGATCAGAGGACAGACAGGAGGAGAACTATGCAGGATATTTACCTTATGTTTCATTTTTACCGTCATTAACAGCATAATAAATGACTTGTAGCTTGTTACAGGGAGAGTGGAGGCTCTCTGCTTCCACACCGCTGCTGCTCAGAGCCTCCGCTGTCACTGCTCTCGTCAAGTTGGAAAAAAAAAAAAAAAAGGAGCTCGGTGGCACCGAAAGCCCGCGACGATAAACGTGTTTATGACAGATAAGAATACACAAATACACCCATCCTAACAAGTATATGATAATCCATTGATCCACCGATTGATTATTAAAAAGGTTTGGTTGGAAACAAACGCATACGACCGGGAGGAAGCAGGAAAACAGCGGAGAACTGAGCCACGTGTCGGCTACAGGCAGGTACGAATGTAAACAGAACGTTGACAGAAAGTCAGTTGTCGACCCCGTCAAAAAAATTAAAAATAATAATTCAGACTAAAAAAATTTTTTTTTATGAATAAGCAATACTTTCATTCTGTACCCCTCTAAAGGCCCCATGGATGTATTATTTTTGAAAAAATATAGCTTTTAATAAATATTCTACATATTCAACCTTTAATACAAACATTTGTAACTATTAATACACATTACACACACAAACACATGCAAACACACATATTTCAACTTCAGTAGCACTGGTAAAGTTGTAATTGTAGTTTTGTTTTTAAACATGGGGTTAGGGTTAGTTACTGTGAAAACTCAATGGCAACCTATCATGATACTTAAGGGAATATTTCAGTTATTGACATTTATGGCTCAACAATAAAACATGTATGGGAAAATAAAAGAGGAGCTGGGGGGTCATCAGTTTGTCTGAGATATACGGGATAATTCTTCTAGAGGATGGATTAACCTCAAAAGCTCAAAACTTTCATCAAAACTTAATACAAACATTTATAATCAGTCAGACTCCATCACAACATTCAAATCCCAACTTAAAACCCACCTGTTCAAACTGGCACATTCCCTATAATCCAGACACTCTGCACTGCACTCACTTTTATCTTGATGTTTTGTTTGTCTTGTTTTTATTGCTACTATGATGCTTCCACTCCTTTTTTGTAAGGTGACCTTGGGTGACTTGAAAGGCGCCTCCAAATAAAATGTATTATTATTATTATTATTATTATTATTATTATTATTATTATTATTATTATTATAATGAAGTAGCAACGGTAATGTTGTGGTTTTTTATGTGGGGTGTACTGTGAAAACTCAATGGCAACATACGATGATATATTATGTACAAGTAAACCATCAAAGAGGTACTGATATACGACAATTTGATATGGGAAAATACAGAGGGAATGGGGGATCATCAGTTTGTCAGAGATACAAGGGATAATTCATTGAGAGGATCCCTATGTTGAACTATTGCCACACACATTCACACAGTCAAAATGTTTTTAAACTGCCACGACCTCGAGAAAGCCATCCATGCGTTGCAGTAATCAGTTCTAGATTGGACTATTGCAATGCACTTTATGTTGGCGTCTCCCAGTCTTCGCTCAGTCGCCTCCAACTTGTCCAAAACGCTGCTGCCCGTCTTTTAACTAACACTAATAGACGTGAGCACATTACTCCTGTTCTTAACTCCCCTCACTGGCTCCCTGTCCCTTACAGAATTGATTTTAAACTTTTAATGTTTGTTTTTAAAGCACTTAATGGCCTGGCCCCACTGTATTTATCTGAGCTACTTTATTAGAAATGTGTGTGTTAAGTTTTGATGAAAAATTTCTCTTGAGGATGATCACTTTTGCTTATTTCTTTCTTATTCATACATGATGGAGTGTGCATTTCACTCCACTTACTTACATTCAAAACAGACTGACTGAAACATGGGTACATGCAATATAGAGTCACAGAGCATTTTTATGAGCTACCATTCTCTGCCAGAAATGTTGTCTGGGAACAACATCTTACTTAACATGGCACAAGAAATTAGGATTCATCAGATTGTCAGAGATACAAGGGATAAGGCATTGTGTGGATGGAATAACCCCAAATAGCTCAATGTTGAACTGCTGCAACACAACTAAAAAAAGTTAACAGTGGTGTGGACCGTGTCTGAGGAATATAGTTCTTGCTGTGTCCTAATTGTCCTTTACAAGGCTTTGTAAGGCTTTGCATGTGTTTTTATATACCTTTTAATGAGTAGTTTAACAGGGGGGGTTTTGGGGTTATTCCGTCCACACACTGACATATTCCCTGTATCCATGACAATCTGATGAATCCTAATTTCTTATTCCATGTTAATTGTTGTTCTCAGACAGCATTACTACTAGCAGACAATGGTGGCTCATATAAAGGCCCTGTCACAGAATATTATAACAGGTAATTACACACCTTCACAAAACTCATCAAAGAACTGACAATTCTTTAGACAAAATGGAATATTGCAGGTACACCCACTCTTTACAGTTGCCACAGAAGTTGAGTCACCAAAGGCCATAGGTGCGTAGGTAGCACATGGCCAACCTAAGACCTGGGAATACCTGTGTCTCAGTCGGTCTGATTTGGATAAAGATATTGGCTGAAAGAAGGTAGAAACTCTGAAGCCCAACCTGAAAATGCTTAACGACCATCGTCAGCGACGACAAACCATCCCCCACACTGCCCACACTCAAGGACTGACACAGGTCATCTGGCTCTCACTCCATTCACTCACTTCTCAGATCCCAGTTCAACAACTCTACCTTAAAGTTAGGATCTGTGAAATACATGAGTGCTGGTGACTTAACTACCTCAATGTAGAGGAATGTTTTGTGCCCACATCATAGACTGAAACCCCATTCAAAATGTTCAACTCTACTTAGAAAACTGTATGTAAATGTAATGAAGTCACATTGCTTACTACAACATGCACAAGGTTATACCTAGATAATAAGGAATATACACACTTGTGTTTAGCTGGGTACTGAAACGAAAGAAAATCATTAGGAAACAACCAAAATAGATAACAAATGAATTACTTAAAAATATAAATAAATTAGATAACGTTTTACCATCTTCTGAACACAATTCATTGAATTTGTTTATAATCCACTTCAGATGCTATGAATACGGTAATATGGGATTGTTGAATGTACAATCCACACATCCTGAAAGCAACCAGACCCATTTCTGCTATGCACCAGTGTGAACTGAATACAGCTTTTATTGTGTACTTCCTACTTACTGTAAACTCTCTGATCCTGTGCCAATCCTGTACCTTTTGACAACTTTAAATTAGGTTTCAATTCATACACCAATTTCATCTACAGATGTGTATGACTATGTGATACAGTGTGTAATATACAGAAGGAAAAAAAACACAAATTTAGTTTTAGTTTTCATTTTTGTTGTGGACCAAAAATATTCAGACAGGTATACATGAACTCCAGTAGAGCTAATAGTTTGGTAAGTAAAAATGTGTGTTGCAGTAGTTCAACAGTGGGTATTTTGGAGTTATTCCATCCACTATAGCTGATTTATCCCCTGTATCTCTGGAAATCTGATTATTTCAGACAACATTTCTACTGGCACACAATGGTAGATCATATAAAGGCTGACAAAATATTATACTGATCACAAGGCATCACACACCTTTACAAAACTCATCAAAGACTTGACAGGGTGGATTATTGCTGGGACACCCACTCTTTACAGTTGCCACAGAAGTCCATAGGTGTGTAGCACATGGCCAACCTAGGACTGGGGAATTCCATTGTCTGTTAGTCTGATTTGGATATAAGATCTTGGCTGAAGGATGTTAGTCTTTTCCAGGTTGCCCTTCAGAGTTGCTAACGACCATCGTCAGCTACAAGAAACCATCCCCCACACTGCCGACAGTCAAGGACTGACACAAGTCGCCTGGCACAGATTTAAAGCCCTCACTCACTTCACTCACTTCTCAGAAGCCAGTTCCACATTTAGAGTGGAGAGTGGAGGTAGAGTTAAGCCTACCACACACATAAAGATAATCGGGCTGATTTTGCCCCGATTTTGCCCCTTCCGACCAAAGACAAAAATCGGCCGATTATCCTAAGGTTTTAAGATTATTTTATGAGATTCTCTTGTAGTGTGTGGTGTGTTAAGAGTCAAAATTCTCACAACAATCGCCTCGGAAAACGTTCGGCGCCGATAATCGTAAATATTAAACATGTTCAATATTTATAAATCAAAAGTCATCTTGCGTGTGGAAAGCTGGTGTTGTGCTGAGAAGTGCCTGCTTGCCAAGCTCTGCATGCTGCTCGCGGCAAGCCACTTCTCGACACAACACCGGCAATCCCACAGAGAGCCACGGTGCAGCCCCGGCATTACATGAGGTTCACACAGACATTCACGCATACACGGGAGATTTCCTGATAGCCGATAGCAAAGACGGTAGCGATCATAGCCGGCAACAGCCGGCAATAGAGCAGCCATGTTTAAACGATCATGTGACCGCCGCTCACAGCCGCTTTACTGCTCGGCGTCCGAAGCCACAGACACACAGACACACACAGATGGTATCGTTGTAAAGGCTGAAGTGTCCCGCTTTCATTTAAAAAAAATGACATCGCTCTCATTGTCCATTCCGGAAATAGACCCGAAAGAGTAGCTACAACAATACTGATCTCTTTCTGAGTTTTCTGACCGGAGGGTCAAGATTCTGAAAAATCTTAATGTGTGTGGTGCGCTGTGTTTGGAATATCACAGCACATCACACACAATACGATCAAAACTGTTCAATCACAGATTTTTTATCTTCATGTGTGGGGTCTTTCACAGATAAAAAAAATTGGTTGAAATTTAGGGAATCTCTATGTGTGTACCAGGATTTAGGATCTGTGAAATACATGAGTGTTGATGACTTCACTACTTCAATGTAGAGGAATGCTTTTGTGTCCACATCATAGACTGAAGTCTATGGGTGGGAATTGAGAACCGGTTCCTCTTCAGAACTGGTTCCCACGTGATCATTTCCTTGGGATTGTGTGCGTGCCTGCTTAATGATTCCGCTAATCGATTTTGCTTTTTTTCCTTTGCAAATGTGCATGTTTCTAACCCAAACAACACATGCCGTGTTCAGGTCAGAACGAAGGCAAACACGGCGTCGAGACAGAAGCGCTCTAAAGTGTCGGGGTAGATGTGATGTGACAAAAAATATTCAGATTTATAAAACACTGCATACACACACTTGCAAGTAAAGTGCCTACAAGGCACATACATACTGTAGATAGTAAGGAATATACACACTTGTGTTTAGCTGGGTACTAAAACATCAAAAAATCATTAGGAAGCAACCCAAATGTGTAACAAATTAATCACTGAATCAGATTGCCATTCTACTATTTGTTTTCAATAGATGAATTAGAATTAGATTAGAATTAGATTTATTGTGTACCTCCCACTTAACTCATTGAGTGCCATTATTATTATTTTTTTTATTATTAGTTTATTTGGGAGGGACAGTGCATGCTAATGAACATTTCTTCACTAGGAATAAAATGTAAGCAAGCCGGAGTGTAGCCAAAGGCTAATTTCCATCCGTTGTCCCCAGAACATTGAGAAGCAAACAAAAAACAATAACAGCAGACAAAAAAAAACCAAACAAATAACAACAACAAACAAACAAACAAACAAACAAAAAAAAAAAAACAGCATCGCCACACCAGAGACACACAAACAACAATAAATACAATAAAAAACAGATAAACAAACAAACAACAACAGCAAAAAAGTGGACAACAATTGGGCAGAGAACCAACATCGCCAATACCAGTATACTACAGCTGGACAGCTCAGTACAAGATGTGGGACGGTGGGTGATGTGAAGGTGGACTAGAGGGATGCAGCAATGCAAAAACCAGGTCATAACTCTTGTTGGGGTATATAAGAGAGTGAGGATATGTATAAGCAAGATGGGGTAGAGTGCTGCAATACTTATTACAACTGCAACTAGTGCTATGTAATATGATGAGGTACCAGCAACAAGACAAATATGTAGCACACATTACTGATGGTCACAAGTCTGGTTTTCCCTTAACCATGATTTCAACGAGGATTTAAAGGTTACCAGGCTTGGGCATTCCCTCATGGAAGGTGGGATACTATTCCATATCGCACAACCTTTAACAGACAAGACATTTTGAGCGAAAGATGTCCGTCTAAAAGCGAGTTCACAGTCGCCTCTATCAGTGGCTCTAGTCATATGAGAGGTAGAGCCACGGATAGACTTTTGTGTGATAAAGGTGTTTAGTGGAGGGGGTGCCAGGCCATGTAGAACTTTGTAGATGAGACAGGCAGATTTAAAATTCCTGTGATTAATAAAACTTAAGAAATTATATTTGTCTAGGATATTGCAATGATGATAGGAGAGGGGTTTTTTGTCCAAGACCTTCAGAGCTTTTTTAAAGCAAGATTCAATAAGTCTGATGGTGGAAGCACTAGTATAGGACCAGGTGGTGATACAGTAATCAATATGAGAGAAAATCATGGAGTATAGGAATGTGAGTGCGGCACTATCTGTCAAGGAGGATCTGATTTGTTTAAAGTTATGTAGATTAAAGTTAACAGTTTTCACAATATTTTTAACATGATTTTTGAATGATAGTGAGGAGTCCAGGGTGACACCAAGGTATTTAAATTCCTTCACCATCAGGAGCTCCTCATCTTTCAAGTATATTTTAGAGGGTGACAAGTGAGTTGTGGGCTTGGCAAACATCATACAGACAGTTTTTTTTGTGTTCAAAGATAGGCATGAATTGGTTAACCAATCCTGTATATTGTTTATGGCAGTTGATAGCTTTTGGGCAGCTTCTTGAGAGGTTTTAGCATAGGTTAAGATTACTGTATCATCAGCATACATCAGGGTGTCGACGTTATTACAGACATTGGGTAGGTCATTAACATAAAGAGAAAAAAGTAACGGACCAAGGATTGACCCTTGGGGGACCCCTACTGGACAGAGCAGATATGGGGATTTTTCACCTGCCACTTGGACACACTGTGTCCTGCTTGAGAGGTAGGATTTAACCCAAGCAGTTGCTTGACCAGAAAAGTTAAAAGCAGAAAGTCTGGACAGCAGAACATTATGGTCGACAGTATCGAATGCCCTTTTAAAATCAATAAAAATAGCACCTACACACGCATACTTGTCTAGATAGAATTTTACCTTTTCAGTAAAAACACAGACAGCTGTTTCAGTGGAATGGTGGGGGCGGAAACCAAACTGCATGGGGTGTAAAGGAGGGCCAGTCTTAGTTAGATGTTTGGTGATAGATTTAGCAACCCATTTTTCTATTATTTTGGAGGTTATAGGGAGGATGCTAATCGGCCTATAATTGGCAGGGTCAGATTTATCCCCAGATTTAAACACAGGGATTACCGTTGCCACCTTCCAAGCTGTGGGGACAGCTGTCTGGTTAATGGATAGATTAATAAGATGAGTGATAGGCTGAGCTAAGGAGGTTTTATTGAGTTTCACAATGCTAGTGTCAAGACCGAAGTCATTTCTGGTTTTGGATGATTTTAGATGTGAGATGATATTTAGGACGTCATACACTGTTATTTCCTTTATCTCAAATATTGAATCAGCAGGCAGAGGGGACAATTCACCTGCCGTGCCAGGGGCCATGGGCACGGCCCTGGTGTGGCCACTGCTCAGATGCTTAGTGATGACAACTGTAGATCCAGTGATCACAGGCGCCACAGTGTTGAGGCTGTCACTAGTAGGCTGAGCGGTGTTAGAGTTTAGAAAATGCTGAGAAATTTCAAATATAGAGTTTAGGAAATATTCATTTAGTTTGGTGGTAAGGGTGGTAGGTTCAGAGATCATTATATCGCCAAATTTAAGTTCCAGGCCTTTGTTAGAGTTTTGTTTCTGCAGACCGAGTAATTTGTTGATGTTTTCCCAGAGCAGTTTACTATTACCTTTTGCATTTTCTATAACGGTCATAAAGAATTTGGCCTTGGCTATGCGTAGGGTCTGAATGGTCTTATTTCTCATGGAGGTAAAGTTCTGTCTATCTGTAATTAGTCCAGACTTCAAAGATCTTTTAAGAAGCTGGTCCCTGTGTGCCATGAGATGTTTACAGTTGTCATTTATCCATGGGAGGTAGTGCCTTCTTTTCTTATGGCCTCCCTTCCTCAGGAATGGAGACATGGTAGCTTTAACAGAAGAATGGAACAGATCACAGCTTGTATTGAGGTCTTGACAGGATAAAATAGTGTCCCAGTCCTGATTGTTTAGGGCTATAGTTAGGTTGGGCTCTTGATTTTTCGGGATGTAACTGTGACCGGCGAGTACTTTGTCATCAGAATATGCACAACTAGACCTATTTTTACTGAGTTTTCTAGAAAAAAAGATCGCGTTATGGTCGGATAGACCAGTCAGCAAATTATGAGTTTTTGATATTCTTTCAGGTCTATTAGAGAATACCAGATCTATTTTCGTTTTAGAGCGTTGCGTTATCCTAGTAGGGCCATTTATCAGTTGAGTGAGGTTATAGTAATTAGTGATTTGTTTAAGATTTTTTCTATCCTTTTTATTATCCCAGTTTACATTAAAATCACCTAGGATGAGTACCTCTTTGTTACAGTTACAGTGGTTGAGGAGGGTTTTAAACTGGTCATAAAAATCCACTTTGGCTGAGGGTTGACGGTACAGGCAGATTACAGTAAAAGACATTTCAACAGAGAGTATGATGTTTACACCAATGCATTCTATTGTAGTCACACAGGGCCAAGATATTTGTTTACAATTAATTGAGTCCTTGACATACAAAAGTACACCGCCACCCTTCCCTGAGAGCCTATCTCTCCTGAAGATATTATAACCAGGCAGAGATATAGCTGCATCTGGAGAAGAGGAGCTGAGCCATGTCTCTGATAACCCCAGAAAGTCAATGTTGGAGTTAATAAGAAGATGTTCCAGCTGTTCCCTTTTTGGGATCATGCTTCTTATATTCAGGTGACCACCTAACAGACCTTTGTTTTTACAAGTTGGATCCCAGATTATTTTTGCTTGATTTAAAGTTTGAAATATCTTGGTAACTCTATGTTTTTTCATAACAGGGTTCCTTATTTTAGGTACTGAGATGAGAGTGATGTGATTCTTGGGTGACAGGGAGCTGGAGATGGGAGCCCCAGCTGCTGTGGGAGATAATAACAGGTTGGGCCAGCAGGGGGAGCTGGCAGGGGGGACCGTAGACAGTGGGTCCACCGTAGGGGGAAAGGGGGGGATGTGAGAGGGGAAGGTGGGCAGTCAATCACGAGGGGTTGTTTGTATAGTGTGTCGTAGATTAGCCGCTAGCATGTGGCTACCTAAGTTGTTGGGGTGTGTTCCGTCCGGTTTAAAGAGGGGGAAACGGTTCCAGAATAGATTGAAGTTGTCTATAAAGGCAACGCTGTGAGCTCGGCACGCGGATTGGAGCCAGGTGTTCAGGCTGAGGATTCGGCTGAAGCGCCCACATCCACGGCCAGCGGTGGGAATGGGACCGCTGATGAAAGCGGACAGTCCACAGTTTGCCAAGAAGTTTATAAGTTTGTTAAAGTGGCTCTTCGTGAGCTCAGACTGTTGGAGGGATGTGTCATTAGTACCGACGTGGATTATGACTCTCTGGATGGAGGTTGGCTGATTTTTTAGTAGAGCGGGGAGACGAGCTAGGATGTCCAGGACCTTCGCGCCGGGGAAACACCGAGTGACAGCATTGTAAAAGCGGATGTTTTTTATTATGGAGTCGCCCACAATTAAAGTCGTGGGGGGGAAGAGTGGGCGTGGGATCTGCGTGGACGAAGGTGGGGAAGTTAATGGAGGAGACCTCTCCAGAGGTGACCGGGGTTGTATGACGGGAGGGGTACGGGCCCGCCGGCGGGGTGCAGGTGTAAAGCACGGAATAGACCGGCGGCGGAGCCCGATGCGGTGGTGCTGCGGGTCATCAGGTAGACTGGATAGGAGAGCTGCCGGAGAGCTATGGGATCCGTGGGACAGCCGGGAGGGTGGAGATGTAGGTTGGGATCCCGCGAGTAGAGGAGGGAAGTCGTGCAGGTCGAGGATGCTATACTTGTTCTCCAGGTGGAGGTTGAAGTGGGGAGCCTGTGGTGGAATCCTCTTTATCCTGTTTTTCCTGGAGGCGCTGATCTGAGACCAGTGCTCCTCCAGAGATGGAGTGGAGTTAACCGGAACCTTTGGCTTAGCTCCAAGTCGAGACCAGTGGGCCTCAGGGGCGGTAGGTGAAGGAGCAGCCGTCGGGGGACAGGGAGCGGGGACAGGCGAAGCAGGTCCCCCGGCGGGGCAGAGAGTGGTGACAGCGCGCACTGGAAGGGAGTTGATCACGGCGGCAGAGTTGGGAGCGACAGGATCAAGCTCCGTTGCGCTGCTGGTGTCGAGATGTGGTAGTGCAAAGATGATGGTGTCCTGCAGCTTCTCGGCTTCCTGGATCTGGTATAAAGAGGAGATTCTGCCCTCCAACTCCTGGATCTTTATGGCCAGGGAAGCGCAGCTCACACAGCCGGATGGGGAGGAGAGTGGAACCATGGCTGGAACAGAAAGGACAACAGCCAGCAGGCAGCCAACAACACCAGGCAGGGACGAGCACTGGGCAATGTGCCGCAAGGACTGAACTTTGCCCGTAGCAGTGAGGTGGCAGATCAAACACACGGAGAGGAGACCTACCGGGAGGGCCCAGAAGGGCCCGCTGTTGATGGAAATCTCAGGCAAGTCTCCACTTGTAGTCTATTTGCGTTATCCGATGTAGGATTTGGTGCTGGTGTCTGCGTAGCCGAGATTGCCACAATGTACTAGAAGAGGCTACTTAAAAAGCAAACTCGCCAAGGCAGACTAGGTCTGTGCTTAGCTGCTACAATGACAGCGTGGGGAAAAAAAAAAAAAAAAAAAAAAAAAAAAACGCCGACGCTGAGGACACAGATCAAATCTGAGAATATACACGTCCGATGACTAAAAACAATCATCAGGATAAAAGATGTGGTTAAAACAATTCTCAGTCAACAAGAATTATAAAAGCTATGGTTCTGAAAACAGCTAAAAATTAGGTTTTTCGGACGGTTTTCGGACGCGTCTCTGCGGGGTGTCTCTCCCAGCACTTCCTGCGGGGTGTCTCTCCCAGCACTTCCCCTATGAAAGAGTGAAAGAGTTAAGCAGATTTCTTAACTGCGTTTGACGTACATATACGTCAAACGCAGTTTTCTGCGGCTGGTAAATGGGGACGCTGTCGCCCACACTGTGAGTAATTTTGGGGCTTCTGGGATGTGTAGAACGAATGAGACTGTAGATCAGAGCAAGAAGTGAAGAAGAAGGAGAAGACGAGTGCGATCACTACGGAGATAAAAAAAAGTTGGAAAAAGTTTCTATTTCTAGAGAAAAACGACGGGCAGAGCCTGGAACAAGTGTAACGTGGAGCTGTGATGAAAAATTTCTCTTACGGATGATCACTTTTGCTTATTTCTTTCTTATTCATACATGATGGAGTGTGTATTTCACTTCATGCTAACTAAGTGGGCACTTGTATCATTATGCACCAACCAACAGTGGACCCCTGTCATTCCATATAAACCAAGTGTGGACCTTTTTTTTCTGCAATGCAAAACAATAAGTAAAATGCATCCCATTAATATAGATTTAGAATGCAAGTACATTAAAATTGATTGAAACCATGTGCTGTTAAAAAGTAGAAGAGTGACAATAGGTGGCCACCACAGAGCTTCATCTATATGGGACATTAGGTGACTACAGAATAACACTTTGTGGCTCTGGGCCATCAGACCATGTTGAATCCTGAGTTTAGGTATTTAAAGTAGTTTTCCCATGACAACAATGCAGTCAAGGAGTATGAAACTTCATTAAAGCAGAAGTAAGTGATATATTTGTGTTAATATAAGTCTTAAATAGTTATATCTTCCGACAGCAATCACTTACATAGAGTGTTTGGTCTGAAACACGGGTCTGTCAGTCACTCTGCTCTGCTCTGAGCCGAGGAGAAAACATTTATCGTATCCTACAGTTTTTATCCAATGAGGAGAGAGAACGGCATGCAGGGCTGTGTGTGCAGCCAAGGAATGCCGTGAATGTGGCGACGTAGGGACGAGGACTGTTATGGTGCGTTCAAGGAAACTCGTATTTTTCCGACCTGTGAAGTGGTACCAGTTCGATCTGGTACGAGTTCACGGGTCAGAAGTTACGAGTGGCCGTTATAGTGACTTTCACCGGTAAAACAGGTCGGAAAAACACGAGTGGGTTGCCTGGAACGCTACAAAGTCGTAAGTTGTGACTTGAAGCTGTAATTTACGATTTCAAAAGCCTGCCTGGAACGCAGCATTAGCGAAAACGACCGGACCACTTACTTCTGCTTTAAGTCAAAAACTTGACAGACTGTAGAAAGGTGTGTTGCAGTGGTATATCATATTACTTAGTGAGGTTAATCCATCCTCTAGAAGAATTATCCCTTGTATCTCAGACAAACTGATGACCCCCCAGCGCCTCCTTTATTTTCCCATACAGGTTTTATTGTTGAGCCATAAATGTCAATAACTGAAATATTCCCTTAAGTATCTTGATAGGTTGCCATTGAGTTTTCACAGTACATCCCATGTTTTAAAAAAACTACAATGACAACTTCACCAGTGCTACTTTAGTTTAAATATGTGTGTTTGCATGTGTTTGTGCGTGTGTGTATTAATAGTTACAAATGTTTGTATTAAATTTAGATTAAAAATGTATCTTAAAACTTCGCAATTTCTCTCATTTCTGCTTATCCACCCATGCTGGAGTGTGTATGTCGCTCCATGCTATCTCAGTGGGAGCTTGTGTCATTATGCCCCAACCAACTGTGGACCCCTGTCATTCCATATAAACCAAGTGTGGACCTTTTTCTGTAATGTAAAACAGTAAATAAAATACATCCTCATAAATACAGATTCATGATGCAAGTACATTAAATGTGACCTAAAACCCTTGGTTTAATTCAAATATTTTTCCTATAACAACAATGCAGTCAAGGAGTATAAAACTCTTGTAGGGGAAAAATTAATAGACTGTAGATATGTGTGTTGCAGTAGTACACCCTACATTTAAAAATAATGACAACATTATTGGTGCTACTTTATTAGAAATGTTTGTGTTAAGTTTTGATGAGAAATTTCTCTTACGGATGATCACTTTTGCTTATTTCTTTCTTATTCATACATGATGGAGTGTGTATTTCACTTCATGCTAACTAAGTGGGCACTTGTATCATTATGCACCAACCAACAGTGGACCCCTGTCATTCCATATAAACCAAGTGTGGACCTTTTTCTGTAATGTAAAACAGTACATAAAATACATCCTCATAAATACAGATTCATGATGCAAGTACATTAAATGTGACCTAAAACCCTGAGGTTTAATTCAAATATTTTTCCTATAACAACAATGCAGTCAAGGAGTATAAAACTCTTGTAGGGGAAAAATTAATAGACTGTAGAAATGTGTGTTGCAGTAGTGCACCCTACATTTAAAAATAATGACAACATTATTGGTGCTACTTTATTAGAAATGTTTGTGTTAAGTTTTGATGAAAAACATTATCTTAAGAATGATCACTTTTGCTTATTTCTTTCTTATTCATACATATTACATACTAATGTATTTCCTATTACTGTAATTGGTTGAAACCAGATGTATGGAGCATTTTGACTATTTAAAATTGAGATGATAGTAGGTCCCCTCTTGGACTGCTAAGAATGACAGAGGCAACACATTTATGGATGAGTAAAGACAGACAAGCAAATTATCTTTGTTAAGAAAAAAGGAATTCATTAATTAAAGCTGGTTTTAAGTAAATGTTGTTGCTTATACTGCAGAACTTGATATTAGTGCATGCAGCCATGTTACTTCTGAATTGCATGCAATTCAATAAAAAATATTTACTCTCAAATGTGGCCATGATTATTTATATATATATATAATTTGTATTACAGAGACTTTAAAATAAGTAATGATAACTCTCAAGTTATATTATCCATTCTTGAAAGAAACTGAGAAAGTCATTGTTGTAAACAAAGACTCATTAGGTGAATGGGTCGTTAGGTGAATGAATGGTGCAGACAGCTCCACTGCAGTATGTGGAGGTCCACTCTTTGATAGGTAAATGTCGCTCAGAGATCCAAGTCCCCTCTTGGCAATTTCTTTAAAAATAATTAAAAGTCACATTTTCAGTAATATTGTGGTAAAACACCTTAAAAGTCAATTTTATATTCCATTTTTGGTTTTTCAAAATAAGCAGAAACATAAGACCCCTCTTGGCAGCTTGGCCTGACAGGTCCCCTCTTACCCCTATTGGTGTGTATGTGTGTGTGTGTGTGTGTGTGTGTGTGTGTGTGTGTGTGTGTGTGTGTGTGTGTGCAGTCTCCCCCAGCCTTTTGGGTGCTCTTTGCTCATTTGATGGCCGTGCAGTTCTGTGGGTGGGGATGCAGGACACCACAGTGATGACTGTGAAGCGCTGTCCAGTCTAATGGTGCTGAAACACCAGGAAGCACTGTTCACTGTTCACTCCCTGAATCACGACGAGCACCCATGGGGGTTGGATTTTAGCCTACATCTCTCCCTTCTCACCCCACGACCGAGGATCTAAACATCTTTTTAAGGATAAACGACCGCAGACGTGGCACAAGCTGCACATCTCACTGGTTTTTTTTTCTAGTAGGCTACAGTGTTATTTTTGTTCAGTGTGTCTGATTAGAGCGCATGAGCCCAGCAACACCTCAGGCCTGCAGATGTGATCGTTGATCACTGTCACACAAAGTTTCTAATACTTCACAAACACAATAAACCCCAATAAGCACATTTCTCACAGCACAGCAACCTAAAGGAAACAGAGACATTAACAGACAATGTATAGACCTGATGATGCTGTTATGTCGGGTTGTGGATGTGGCGCTAAAAAAAAGGAAATTGTAGAGAAAAAAAAGCATGAAACGAAGCACAAAAACAAACCTCCTTCCCTCCCGTGCAGCCTACACACTGCAGCCTACTCCTCTGCGCAGCCAAACTGAGAATCCTTATAAGCTCAGTCAGATCATGTTTTCATCATGTAAAACAGCAATATTGTCAATGCAAATCCTCCCATCGCCAAGCGCTCCTTATGCTGCTCGCAGGCTCCATATTGGTGCAGGTTTAACGCAGCGGAGTAGCCCTACATGCCATTGATCATCTATTACAGGTTACATATCAACATATGTCCACAGATGCAAACAAGCTTTAAAAAGAAAAAAAAATACCGTGGTGAGTTGTGATGCTGCGCTGAATCAAACCGGCACATACCGCTCTGTGGACAATCAATCCGCTGGCACAAACACAGATGAAGCAGGAGCATAAAAAAAAAAGGGAAAAAAGGAGGCGCCGTTATTGGTTTACAATTGCCAGGATTTTAAGCCAATCCATTTCCCCCTCCTCTGCCTCCGACATGGCAGAGGGATGCCCCCCATCCCCTAGCACGATCTACTGCCTTCTACTGCCTACCCTCCGCTCCGCCGCTCCGCATTATCGCCCAGTTGTTTCGCCCCCGAAGATCAACAAGTATGACGGGGAGCCGGTCGGTCGGTCGGTCGGACAGGACTACCTGTGTTCCCAGTCAGCTGTGTGAGGAGGCGCCGCATCTCTCCGAAGGTGGATCCATGGCAGCTCAGCGCCCTCTTCCACATCTCGTTAACTCTTTCAGCACCAGGCATCGACGCCTGGCTGGATCATTAAAAAAGGGGGGAAAAAAAGACTCTGTATGAGCACGATGGAGGGAGGGGGTTATAGTATGGGCTGCATTGTGTGATAAAAGCAACATGTAATGATGTACACGAAAACAGCTGCATGTGTGTGTAGCTCTTTAGTTTTTTGTAAGTGGTCATAAACCGAAAGCCTATTTTTAACAATACATTGTAATTTCTAAGCCTCCATTTAAAATCTTAATCTAAAACAAATAAACTGGGAGGGAAACTACAATATTTCAGTCTAAAAACACAAGATATAAAGTGGAATGAAATGGAAACAACCAAGAACCTCAGGTAGTACTGGAGTAGGCCTAAATGTACGCATGTATGTGGACAATTAAATGACTCCTCTTCCATTTTCCTGTCTCCTCTAATTAAGATAAACTTGGCAAGAGCATATAGCTCTACACTGCAGCTGATAATGTCATTTTGTATTCCACATTTTGCTCAGGCCAAGAAATATTAAGCTGTGTAGTCCAAAAGCTCTGAGGTCATTTATAGCTTATCAAGAATGAGAAATGTCAAGTTAAAAGACTTTTTCTTTTTTTTTTTTATTAAAAATATTATTTACACATAATATTATTTACACAACACAGTTAAATATCATATTTATAGGTGCACTCAGTAAATAAAACATTGAATAAATAGTGACAGACCTACAGTACATTTGACAAAAAAGTGTTATCAATCAACAATTTGTAATCAAATTGTTGAATCACATATGATGTGGGGTCCTCTTCAGTCGGTATCGAACCTGCAGATCTCCATCTGGCTGGAGTATCCCAAAGCCATAGCGGCTGGGATCAACCGGTGGCAGTTTGGCCTCAGGGTCACACATCTCCATGTCGAGATGGGTCAACAGCAAGAACACAAATCTAGGGACACAAAGGGTAATGCAGTTTAGAAGACGTGTGTTTGTGTGTGTGTTAGAGAGAGGGAGAGAGAGACTCATATCTGTATCACTGAGCCTGCAAAGGTTTCACATCAGATCCAGTTAAATCCATAAATTGTTGTGTGACAGATAATCACATCCAGTAAATAAATATATCAGATAAAAAGAGCAGCGTGTCTAAAAATAACAACAGTATTAAATAACCACCCCCTTCTTTTTTGTGTGTTGCGGAGTACAAGGATTGACCTTTAACCTCTGTAACTGGATATGATGTCTGACAAATATATTCTCCCAGCTGACAGTCCTCTTTCATTCACATCACCACAGAGCAGAGGCCATTACTATATTACAGCCTGTTGCTAATGATGATAGAGGACATGAAAGCAAACACTGAAATGATAATGTAGGGATATTATGTGGAGATGGATTTTGCTGGTCTGGTTTGGTAATTGGGATGAAATTGCAGGAAATACTTTGATCATGAATGCATCATTTTAAAACTTAATGTACATCATGGAAAAGGATTATTTTATTTTATTTTATTTTTTTGCTTTTGCAATTTTTGCACTCACTGTTTAACGGCTTTGACAGCAAACTCTTTCCCGACGCACATGCTTCTCCCTGCACCCCAGGGCATGGTGTAGTACTTCAGTCTTTTTTCCTTCTTGTAGAATTTATCCTTCACTGTAGTATCTTCATTTAAGAATCGATCGTATTTGAAGATCTGTGGAGAAGAGGCCAGAGAAAAATGAGGAAAACATATAGAAGAAATCAACTTTGGGAATCGATCTTTCTTTCTCGTAGCTGTTTAATTGGCATGTATGCATAATGTATTCTGTCGGTTGTGGTGTACACTTGGGACGAGTACCTGAGGGTCTTGGTGTATCTCTGGGTCCATCTGAGGACTGAGGAAGGGGAACAGACACACCCTGTCCCCCTTTCTCAGATGGTACTCCTGTCCGTCGGCCATGCGTAGGACCTTGTCCTGCACCGCCTCCCTGTTGATCATGACGGCGGCAGTGAGCCGGAGGGTCTCGCTCAGGACGCTATCTGCACAACGGAAAGGACAGCAGAGAGGATGATGTCACGGGGGTGTCAGAGCGAGTTAAATCAGCAGCGCCCTCGGGCGTAATTTGGGGATGTGCAAACATTTGTTCATGATATGAGGAAGGCGATCATTATTTCATTGAATCAAAGGTCAAACTTTTATTGTCCCTGTCACTGTTTGGGCCCCCAACCCCGTGCTTATCTCATTATTTCAGACAAGTCAAATGAGCCTTTGTTTTTCCATCTCGTTGAAGTGGCTGAACCTGGAGGTGCAGGAGCTCAGGTGACTGGTTGACAAGGCAGCTACCAGCTGTTACCTACCAAACACAGGTGTGCTGTGCGCTCCCAGTGTGCTGATGGGGGGATGCTGGAGGGAAGCGTCCCGGTGAGTAAGGCATCTGATCTCTGACTTAACGGCCTCCATGGCCTCGGGGTGAGTGAGCAGGAAGCCCAGGAGCCAGAAGGCAGCAGGTCCGGCGTTGCACTGGAAAGAAAAACACACCCGACTAAGCACACACTTGCATACAGTATATGTTTTGTTTAGATAATGCCGACGGTTCCTCTGTGATCCTGCCGTCTGAACATGACTGATAAAAGCAGGAGACGGTGAATCAATCCAGGTTTTGTAAGACACTGCTGTCAGCCTCTTAGGGAGAGACACCTGAGCCTGTCAGGAGGTAATTGCTGTGGGTTAAGGGAGTTGTTCTTCTTACCTCTGCACATCTCAGGTTAGCTCTCCATTGACAGCCGGGGCAAATACCCAAAAGCGATTAGAGGCGCGTCACATTGTCTTTCTGCTCTCTTTAGATGTTTAGATCACATCCAATGCCTCAAGTTATATTATTCTGGGTACGCTATCAGCTGCAGTATGGGGAGTTTTACAGCATGATTCGATATTAGCTTGGAGAGATAATGAGAAGGCTGATAGAATTTGAATGTCAAGGCTAAATGTGTAGTTACTGTGGTTTGGTTTTTCACTTGGCCTTGGTTGCTGGTGAAGTTATTATAATTATTAGCATGAGAAATAGTCTTTATGACACAAATTCACATATTTGCACAAGAAAGTGCTCGGATCCCCTGATGTCATGATGTTTATGTGTGTTTGCTCATCTGATGTTCTTATGTTCGGGTCACCATTTTATTTTTTTTTTACAAAATTCAAAAATGCTTTGGTTAAAAGTATGATATTTGTGGTGTTAGGCTAAATTTTGACCCAGTTATAACGATACAGTAAGAACAAGTTAAAAGTGAAATTAGAAGTGCAAAACCAAGCTTTTCATGGATAAGGAAGCCTAACAACGTAACCAAGAGATGAGAAACAAATGGGATGAAAAAAAAAATGTTTTTAGTGTGTTTTACAGCTGATTTAAGACACAGGTCAAAACCGACCCGATATCACAAGAGATGATATCAGAAAGATAACAAGAGGAAGGTTAATTAGGTAAACAGGTGCAGATTTTGTTAGCTGCTATCTGTTTCCCTGTGATTCCAGTCTTCATGCTGAGCCAGCTACAGCATGCAGTCCGGAAGGGGATGTTAGTCTTCTTATCTAACCCTCTGCAACTTTTTTAATTAGCATCCAAAATGTCAAACTCATTCTTCTGGTTATATTAGTTGATTTACTGGCAGCTGTTTATTACACTGACTGCAAGACTTACTAAACACCAACGTGGCAGCAAGTCTGTCTTATTTTCTACAAAGTTAATTTCCTCATGTGATCGGCGATGCTTTTTATATGCAAATAAGTGTGTGGGGGCGGTGAGAGCGTACCAACACTACAACATACTGAATCACCTTTCCTCCTGCAAGGAAAATGTCTAATAAATCAATAACAGTCTACATATGGTTCAGTCAATAGCATTGATTGTTTATACAGAGGAAGATGACAGCAGCTGTGAGCTGTACAGTAGCTCCTGTAGAGGTGGCTTTAGAGAAATCCTTCAATTGTACTTTACTCTGCAATACCTCAGTGCAGCTTTAACACACATATAAGCCATAATCACTGTGGTACCTCTCACTAGTCTCATGTCTAATCCCTCTATTCTCTGCAGTGGTGCTCTAGTTTCCGTCCCAGGCTGAGACCGTGTGCTCCGGTGTCCCAGCAGACATGATAACACACAGCACAAACAAACACGCTGGAGGACCAGCGGCCTTTCAGAAAAGCAGCAGAGCAGCAGAGAGAGCCTACGGATGGGCCAGGACGGACGGGGGTGTTTCTTTTTTTTTTCTCTTTAAATACTGCACGTTTACTGCACGGGTGAACAGTCATTGTTCAAACGAGAGCAGCTGGTTAACTGAGGGGTAAAACTGCTACATCTAAAATGTAGCATAGAATGAACAGCAGACATGAAGATACAAAAAAAACAAAAGCCAGCTTGCTATCTCCCCCACCTGGCAGCACTGAGCAATGACACCATGTTGCTCCACACTTATCTGCACTGTGTTCACAACTGTGTCAATATTACTCACACTGGAAACTTTGTCCACTGCAGCCACTTCCAACTAAATGAAGAAAGATTATGTAAACAAGAGGCTTTGTTCACGGGTGAGATTAGAGTTAGTGATCTACCCAAGGTGGAGTCGTAGAGAAAAGTATTGACTTTTAAAGGGATAGTTCAACATTTTGGCAAATTAGCCCATTGCCATAATCCTTATAGTTTTAACAGTAAGTTTGTTACCTTTAATTCTCGGTGCAAGCTGTTTTTAGAACGGCAGAGCAGAGCCGTGAGCTGCCCAGAGCTATGCTATGGAGGCATATGGGATTTCTTGGTTTCCCTCATCAAATTCATCAAATACACAATCCAACAACTCCAAAACACTCTGGTGCACAAGTTGTGACCTGCACATTCACCACGCTATGAGATAATAACAGAACGATATATGAGACAGAGTTGTTTTAGGCAAATTCATGCAAAACCGCTGATGCGCATTCCCGTCGGCGACAGTTTTTTACCAAGCAGTCTCTGCATTTGCCTCGAAAACAACAACAATTATTTCATAGCGTGGTGAATGTGCAGGTCACAACTTGTCCACGACAACTTGGAGTTGTTGGATTGTGTAAATAGCTTGCACTGAAAATTAAAGGTAACAGACCTACTCGGATTATGGCAATGGGCCAATTTACCAAAATGTTGAACAATCCCTTTAAGAACAGTAAGAATAAGATTAAGAAGGAGAATTACTTTATTTATCCCCAAAGGGAAATTAATTTGTCTGGCAGTTCATCTACCATTTGCAGAAAAATTAAAGAGCTAATGGCTGTAGGTAGGCTACATAGGAATATATATTCTAAATATATTGTGCGAAACTAAATTTTATCCAGATAATATCTTCAGGGGAGGTGTGTCTGACTCAGACGACCGTTTTGTCAAGGTTGAGTACCCAAAAACTGTGACGCAAGGAATAGAGGAAGTAGCTTCAGCTGACTAAGACAGTAAACCTGTACTGTGAACATGGACTGAGGTGTCATGGAAACCCGATACATGTGATTCCATCCGGCAAAACTGCGCTGCGTGCTGCAGGTTGAGGCAGGTAACTCACTTATCCATTGTTTGCAGGCTGAGCACCATGGAGTGGAATTCAGGCATGCAGTCTGGGTGTGGAGTGTGTGTGTGTGTGTGTGTGTGTGTGTGTGTGTGTGTGTATATGTTTTGGAACCATTCAGTGTGCTTGTGGTTTGTATGTAGCCTACATGAGAAAGAGTCAGTGACTCAGACAATGAACCAGATCTCACCTGTGTGGTCCACAGCTGCAACAGCAACGCTCTGTTCTGCATTTCTGCATCTACCCCTTCGCCCTGCAGGAAGTGATGGTAGCTGTGCTGCCAGGAGCCCGACTCGGACCCCGACTCGGACCCCCCGCCCAGCCGGCTGGGGGACAGCAGCTCCAACAGTTGCTGTCGTGATGAGTTGGCTGTTTCGCTCTCCTCTCCTATTTGAAACCCAACACAACTTCATTAATATCTTACTGCACCATAAAGACATAAAGAAATCAAAGAAATACATTACATTACACATACAATACAGTGTGTGACACAATTTCACTTTTACTATTGTGCAACGCACCTCGCTTGAGTGAGCAGCGAGCCAGTTTGGTGAGGAGGCTGTCAAACTTGCGGAACTCTTTGTAGACTGCGGCAACATTGTCTCTCCTCTCAAACAGTGTCAGGTATCCAGCCCTGGGAAAAAATAATAGGGTTAAGAAAATATTTCTAGTGATATGAATACTGATGTCATGTACTTACAGTAATTGTATCATGCCGTGTGTTACCTGAAGAGCCAGCTGTAACACAGACTAAAAAGTCCGTCCTCTCTCCACTGCGAAGAGCCAGAGCCGGTCTGGTCCTCCAGGAGAATGCTCTGAAGGTTAATGTTCATGGAGCTGCTGAGACTGGACAGCTGAAGTCCTTGGAAGTGACTGAGGAAATGCAAAGCAAGCCGTATATTAAAATTTACAATGTTAACTTGACATAAGAACAGTATTTTGCTGTTTAAGTTTAAAAAGATGCTTTAATTACTGTTCCATCCATCTCCTGGCTGCAGTAGGCTCGATGCTTGGCATCTGCAGACCGAAGATCCTTTTCAGGAGCTGGTTTCTGGTGCGGGTGAAGTCCAAGGACACTGTGTCATTCGTCACGGCATCAAAAGAGTTTGGGTCCAACAGAACTGTCACGTAAAGACCGGCAACACGGACCTGCAGCGACATCATTTTCAAATATTCTGTTATCAATCTTATTAGAGTTCCTGTATCTTTAAAAATGTCTTTTAACTTGAAGCACAATGTAATAGTTGGGTTAATGCTAGAGATTCTATCCTGCATTGGACAAATAAGAGGTTTGCTTCTCTGCAGAATTCAGATTACATTTTTCATGACTATTGATGTCCTTTTAAAATAACTATATTGTTGCAGTTACATGAAAACGTCAGCTGATAAGACACATCATATCAACATCAGGTGACACTTTAATTTAACTATTAGAACACGGACATAATGAACCTCTTTGGACATGAAAACCCTGGTTTAGTGTATGCAAGAAAACAAAGACTCCTGTCCTGTCCTTAAAAAAAATTCCATGTTTACTGTATTTGATAGTCAAATTATTTTCCTCATACTCAAAACAGCTTCTCACATTGCCTTTTTTTTTGTAGATCACAGCCAGACAATCTTTATCAAAACTTACCGTGAAGATATCCCCGTGTTTTTCTTTCATTCTGGCCAAAAACTTTGCAGCATCTTTTCCAAACTCAAGAGCATGCCCCAACCATGGAATGACGCCTTTGTCCAGAGGTGGCTCATTTTCCTGTCTGATGGATATAAAGAAATCCCTTAACATTCAACAACACTGTGACAGAGTTGCTTTATCTGTGTCTCATTTATTCACAGATCTCAAACAACAAGTTTAGCGTTTACTTTTTTTTCAGAAGCTGAAAACACATGCACCACAGACCCACAGTAACAACAGTAATACTCCCTTTTGTTGTATATAGTTGTTTAAAAAACCATGCTGGATAATTATACCCCATACCATTCATCAATATATTTAATTAATATCAATTAAATTATTTCAATTAATCTTAGCTGCAAAAATCAACATACTGATAAATGTCTTTACCTTCTACGAGTGGAGTAAAGGATAATTAGTATAAGCAGTCCACTAGCAAGTAAGAGTGTTGTCCATAACATGTTTCCGTGCTGTCTGACACCTGTGCTGTCCCACAGATAATGCGCTCCATGGCGGCAGGAAACTCCCTTATATCTGTCTCAGCTGTAATTGTCGCTTGTTTAGGGGGCGTGGAAAGGTGTGTCCGCTGAAACAAAAAAAGTGTTGCACCACAGTGAAGCAGCAGACTCAGCCACGACAGAAACCACCGCGTCCACAACAAACCACACGAGATTACACAAGATGAAACTCGACTTCTGCTTCCTTTGGATCTTGGCTGATTGGAGCTGGAGCTTTCACAATACTGTCAAACAGCTGGTGCGAAAATATTCCACTAAAGAGCCACCTGTCGGTACATTTCACAGCAGTGACATCATCAAAGTAGAGGGACTCATGTTTCATTTAGTAAGAGGTGATGTCATGACTCGCATATCAGAAGCCCCACCCAACACAAGTTCTCCGAGTTTGATGATGTGACAACATCCAATTTCCTATGTGTTTATTTTTTTCAACTCCACGATGACTGTCTGCGCAGTCATTGGCTTAGTATCTGCTGATAACAATCGTTTAGGACTACCTGTCACGTTGAAATCAGTGATTAATGGTCTATTCTGAAGAATGCTGCTTTGATATTGTTTATGTCAGTGTGTGACACTCGAACAGCCATAGCCTATTCTTGGGAATGAATGACGAACTGGTCAAACTTTATATGGCTAAAAAAACAATCAATGCGTGTAAATTACAATAGATAATTTTTGAGCAGACAGGATTGATGCGGGTACTCAGCACTTTACAGTAAATGTGGCTCTTTGGTTTGGACACCAGCAGAGGGCAGTCGTGTACTTACAGCAGCATCGCCTGTCAGCAGCAGCAGGAGAAGGGTTCAGTTCAGCAAGAGATTTGTACGGTGGCCTAGGGGGCTCAATACTGTGGTGGCCCTGAAGTGCAAAACACAACGGCAAATCAGACAACAACGGCAAAAGAGAAAACACAACACAAAAAGAGAAAACACAACGGCAAAAGAGAAAACACAACACAAACAGAGAAAACACAACACAAAAAGAGAAAACACAACACAAAAAGAGAAAACACAACACAAAAAGAGAAAACACAACGGCAAAAGAGAAAACACAACACAAAAAGAAAACACAACACAAACACAACACAAAAAGAGAAAACACAACACAAAAAGAGAAAACACAACGGCAAATCAGAAAACACAAAAGCAAAAGAGAAAACACAACACAGAAAGAGAAAACACAACGACATTAACCAAACCGGAAAAGGTAGGTACCCTCGGGCTGGTTTAGGCAAAGACGGTTGGTTTAGGCGTGTGAAGGGAGTGGTTAAGGTTAGGGTAAGATGCAGGTATAGGCTTAGCCTTGCAGAGGCAGCCAATCAGAGGGCGGGTCTTGGCGTGGCCATAGTAGGAAAAAAAGTATCGCAAGCGGGACTAGCACAGAGGCCGCTATGTATTGCCCAAAATGTTTTGCTTTTGTGTTTTCTGATTTGCCGTTGTGTTTTCTGTTTTGTTGTTGTGTTTTCTGATTTGCCGTTGTGTTTTCTCTTTTTGTGTTGTGTTTTCTCTTTTGCCATTGTGTTTTCTCTTTTTGTGTAGTGTTTTCTCTTTTTGTGTTGTGTTTTCTCTTTTGCCGTTGTGTTTTCTCTTTTTGTGTAGTGTTTTCTCTTTTTGTGTTGTGTTTTCTCTTTTTGCGTTGTGTTTTCTCTTTTTGTGTTGTGTTTTCTCTTTTGCCGTTGTTGTCTGATTTGCCGTTGTGTTTTGCACTTCAGGGCAAGCGCGAGATGTGCGACCAGGCAGACCGGTTAACATGTGCGCCGATCTGAAACTGCCTCCGCTCCAGGGCGCTGCGCTTCGGTTCCGCGTCCAGAGTTCTGTTGTGACAACTCTCTTTCCAGTGCGCTCATTTGCATGGGGGTTCCTCGTTTGCAGCACGTTAAGCCTAGCCTGATGCATCAGCCGCTTATTTCATTACATTTCATGTAGCGTCTGAACACGAGCCATAGGGATTCGTTTGCTTCCGGGAGGCGGTTGCTTACATTTGCTTCAACTAATCGCTGCTGCTTGGTGGTCACGTGTGCTATACACCGGTTAAGCTATAGGTTAATCTTGAGCGCTTGAGTTCAACGTCATCGCCTTCACTTACCCGTCTGTTCGCTGATTGGAGCGGACGGAGCTAGTTTCCTGACTACATGGTTGAGGCAAATGAAATTTGCCGGAACCAGTAGGCGGCGCTAGCCTGGCTACGTTAAGCCCTCATGACGACTTATAAAAGTGACACATAGGCCTACTTTTTAAAAAAAATTTCTTATTAAACATTTATATATACAAACATACAAATGTTCAGACATTAAACATACAATGAATAGACAAACAAAAAATATATACATATATACACTGAAAGGGGTACCAACACTATATCATTAGGCTATATATTTAAAAAAAAAAAATATATATATATATATATATATATATATACATATACATATATATATATACATATATATATACATATACTATATCATACATATATACTATATATATATATCATATATCACACATACTACATTACTACATAACGTAATAATACAATACATATATTGTAGGTATTATTAAATAGTTGTTTGCAATAATTTATAATATTCTAAGGTTTTTATAGCTTTTCTGTCTTTCATATTTTGTAATAACTGCATGTAATATCTTGTTTCTATTTTAAACTCATAAAAATATGGTTTTTTGGATGACCATTTACTTTTATGGATATAATATTTTCCTTGTAAAATAAAAAGATTCAACAAAAACAATTCCTTTCCCTTAAGTTTTTTTTTCATCATAAATAAGAATTATATCTTTTTTTTTTTAGTTTAATCTTGATGCCTGTCAAACATTCAAACATGTTTTCTAGTTCTATCCAAAACAAATGAGTATAGCGACATTCAAAAAAAAGATGACAAATATTTTCCTCCTCCTGTTCACAAAAAGTACAGTGGATATTAATATTTTTAAATTTAGAGATGGCCTGATTAACAGGGTAAATTGAGTGTATAATTTTAAAAGAAACTTCCTTAATTTTGTTTGTGACACAGTATTTGTTACTTGAAGTCCATACTGAGTTCCAATTTATATCTATGTCTGCAAATTTTGAGTTCCACAACAATTTAGCTGCTGGAATATTAATTTCTTGGAAAAGTTTCCTCAAATGTCTATTGGTGCATTTTTTATCTGTTAAAGCAGAAGTAAGTGGTCCGGTCGTTTTCGCTAATGCTGCGTTCCAGGCAGGCTTTTGAAATAGTAAATTACAGCTTCAAGTCACAACTTACGACTTTGTAGCGTTTCAGGCAACCCACTCGTGTTTTTCCGACCTGTTTTACCGGTGAAAGTCACTATAACGGCCACTCGTAACTTCCGACCGGTGAACTCGTACCAGATCGAACTGGTACCACTTCACGGTCAGAAAAATACGAGTTTCCTTGAACGCACCATAACAGTCCTCGTCCCTACGTCACCACATTCACGGCGTTCCTTGGCTGCACACACAGCCCTGCATGCCGTTCTCTCTCCTCATTGGATAAAAACTGTAGGATACGATAAATGTTTTCTCTTCGGCTCAGAGCAGAGCAGAGGGACTGAGAGACCCGTGATTCGGACCAAACACTCTATGTAAGTGATTGCTGTCGGAAGATATAACTATTTAAGACTTATATTAACACAAATATATCACTTACTTCTGCTTTAAATCAACACCATCTAACATAAATTTTTCTTCAAAATGAACATTTTGCTGTGGTCTATTATCACCTCTTAATAACATCAACAGTCCTGCAGGTATAGCGTCAAATATTATGGCAAATTCTTTCGGTGTAATTGGGAATACATACTTAAGAACTCAGAATAACTATACAAGTGTCCATTTTCATTCAACAACTGTGTCAAAAACATTATATTTTGGTCAAACCATCTCTTAACAAACAAAGATTTATTCTTATATCGAATATTTTGATTATTCCAAATCAGACATTTGTGTGGCGAGAAGTTATGTTTATAAACTGATATCCAAGAAAGTAAAACTTGTTTGTGGAAATTGGCCAGATTGACAGGAAGTTTGTCAACACTATAGTTACAATTTAAAATAAATTTAATTTCCCCGACCTTCTTGAAAATAAGCTCTGGTATAATGTACCATAATTTACTTACTCCTTGCAAATATCTCTTTAGCCAATTTATTTTAAAAATTGTGTTAGAAGTGTTGAAATCCAATGCATTTAAGCCCCCTTGACAGTATGGGTTACACAGTACTGTTCGTTTCAATTGGTGGGGTTTATTTTTCCAAATAAAGTTGAAAATTTTCGTGTCAATCTGTTTAATTTTTTTGGGTGGAACATCCAATACCATAGCTGTATAGACCAGCCGGGATAACCCTTCACTTTTAGATAACAGAATACGTCCACTGATTGATAAATCTCTTAATAGCCACATATCAAACTTTTTTTTAACTTTTTCAATCAGTGGATTAAAATTCAAGTCAACCCTTTTATCTTGATCTTTACATATTTTAATGCCCAGATATGATACAACATCTTTAATACAGATACCTTCTATTTCTGTCAGGTTATTCGGTTTGTCTTTTAAAGCAAAAAGATCACATTTATTAATATTAACCTTCAAGCCTGACACCAAAGAAAATGCATTGAGACAGTCAATTGCTTTTTTAACCTCATTTTCATTCTTTAGAAAAATAGTAGTGTCGTCGGCTAGTTGACAGCATTTCAATTGATTTTCTGCAAGTTGAATGCCTCTAAAATAATCTTTATTAATATGAAGTGCCATTGTTTGCATGATTAGTAGAAATAAAAAAGGTGCAATCGGGTCTCCTTGTTTAACCCCTCTGTCTATATTAAAGCTACGGGTGGTTCCATTTAACAGCTTCACTGAACTGGTACACCTTCTATATAATGTCTGAATTGCAGATTTAAAATAAGAGCCAAAACCAAAAAAGTCCAAAGTGTTAAACAAAAAAGAATGTTCTATGGTATCAAAAGCTTTATAGTAATCTATGAATAGTATAAAGCTGTTGTCATCAATAAATTCATGGTAGTCAATTAAATCAAGAATTAAACGAACATTATTACTTATATGTCTACCACTCATAAAACCAGACTGGCAATCATCAATAATTGTTTGAAGACAAGGTTTAAGTCTTTGAGCAAAAATAAGTGATAATAACTTAAAGCAGAAGTAAGTGATATATTTGTGTTAATATAAGTCTTAAATAGTTATATCTTCCGACAGCAATCACTTACATAGAGTGTTTGGACCGAAACACGGGTCTGTCAGTCACTCTGCTCTGCTCTGAGCCGAGGAGAAAACATTTATCGTATCCTACAGTTTTTATCCAATGAGGAGAGAGAACGGCATGCATGGCTGTGTGTGCAGCCAAGGGACGCCGTGAATGTGGTGACGTAGGGACGAGGACTGTTATGGTGCGTTCAAGGAAACTCGTAACTCGTGTTTTTCCGACCTGTGAAGTCATACCAGTTCAATCTGGTACGAGTTCACGGGTCAGAAGTTACGAGTGGCCGTTATAGTGCACTTTCACAGGTAAAACAGGTCGGGAAAACACAAGTGGGTTGCCTGAAACGCTACAAAGTTGTAAGTTGTGACTTGAAGCTGTAATTTACGGTTTCAAAAGCCTACCTAAGTGATTGGCCTCCAATTGTCAATACTCATTGGGTATTTCCCAGGTTTGGGAATTAATGTAATGAGGCCTTGAGACATGGATGAGGGTAGTTTCCCCATAGACAGAGCTTCCTTATAAACATTAAACAAAAATTCTGAAACCTCTTCCTTGAAAGTTTTATAAAACTCACTCGTTAAGCCATCATTCCCAGGGGACTTATTATCTTTTAACATAGAAATACATGCATTGATCTCTTCTTGGGTAATGTCCTGATCACATATATTTTTCTGTTCTTCATCCATTCGTTTTACATCCCCATCTATAGAACTAAAAAAAGAAAACGAATCACATAAATCAACTTTTTTCTTGTACAAGTTTTCATAAAAATTCTTAACAAAATTAGATATTTCAATGGCATTGTCTGTAATCTGGCCATTGATATTTAATTTAATTATTGAGGAGGTTTCTGCATTTCTTTTTTCCAAATTGAAAAAATATTTTGTGTTCTTTTCACCTTCCTCCGCTCCATCCATTTTCTTCTAGATCTTACAAAGGCCCCTCTTGCTTTATCTTCATAGATCCGATCTAGTTGTAATTGTAATGTAATCAGATTTTCTTTATCCTGTTCGTTTGGGTTTGGATTTTCATATATCATAATTATCTTTTTTATTATATTATCCTCCATTATGCGTTTGTTTTTTGTAATTTCTTTACCTCTGTGGGATGCTAGTCTTCTAATTTGGTATTTTAAGAACTCCCATTGCTCTCCAAAAGAGTTCAGTGCTTTTGCCTTTCTCCAGCTTTCATTAATAGTTAACTTTGCCAAGTTTAGAAAGTGTTTATCTTCTAAGAGAGTATTATTTAATTTCCAATAACTTGTTCTAATCCTTTGATCATGATCTGTAGTGCTATTAAGATTAACTGAAATATATATCAATTTATGATCTGTAAGTACAGAAGGTTCAATATAAACATCCATGACTTCTTTCTCCATAACTGTCGATATCAACCAAAAATCTATTCTTGACTGTTTACTCAAGTCTTTTGTTTGCCATGTAAACTGACTCTTATCAGGATTTCTATACCTCCATATATCAAAACGATTTAAATTAAAACACAATTTATCAGTTTCTGCAGTTTTATCAACTCTCACTGGACGCGGTGGCAAACAATCCAAAAATGGATCTTTAATGGAGTTCCAATCTCCTCCAAGGATTAGTTTCGCACTGGGGAATAGCATTAAAAATGAACAAATTTCTTCTTCCATTTCTTCAAATAAGACTCGGTTTCTGAAGCTATTATTGAAACCATAAACATTACTCAGTATGAAAATGGTGTCACAACCAAAATAATCCATCTTCCAAATACATTAATTTTATTCTTCAAAATTTTACCTTTAAACTTCCCCTTTAAAATGGCTACACCTGCTGAATTATTACTGCCATAAGACATCCAAATGTCCTCTCCCCATTGCTGCTTCCAAAATTTATAATCATTCACTAAAGCATGGGTCTCTTGTAAAAGATAGAAATCAGCTTTAAATTTTTTGCAGAAAAGAAAGACAGCTTTCCTCTTTAAATTGTCTCGGATACCCCTAACATTCAATGAGCACAGTGACAGGGACAGTGTCGCTCGCCCACACACTCCGAGAGAGAAAAAAAGAAAAAGAAAAAAAGAAAAGAAAATGATTTTAACACCTAGTCTACTTTAACAGTCTACTTTAAAGTTATACCTGATCATTTATGACGAGTCTTACTTGCTGTCATCCATCATATCGCAGTTCCTTCCCGTCGATTATGGCTTTGGCCCCCCTGAAGAAAGCCCTTTTTCCTTCCTTGCGCGCTGCCTCGATGTGGGGCCACAGTTTGTTTCTAGTCTCTTTGTCCCTCGATGTCAAGTCCTCTCCGAATCTGATTTTCCTTGATGTGAGATAGTCTGCGTTCTTGGCGTTTTTCCAAACCATTTCTCTGGTTCATACCTGTCAAGTTTTGGATTTGAAAATAAGGGAAATTTTCTGGCACCCGCCGCGAACAGTGCTGCCACCCCAACCAAGCTCCAGTATCCCTTACATTTTAAGACAAGAAAGCTAAAATCACTGGCTTTATGCACAGTTGCACTACTTCCTGATCTTCAGCCAGCCCGTCTGCCATTATTGGACAAACTGATTAATCCAGGTGTGCCTGACCTCAATAGTCACAACAACAATAATGTTTTTTTTTTTTTTTTCTAACACATAAATGAGGCATTCTGGTGTACTCTGAGGAGAAACAGAGGGAAAAGACAACATTGCTTCATTTTTTTTTTCTTTTAAAGCAGATTCAGTACTGACTGAGGTTCCTATCATTGTAACTGCAAGAATGAAAGTGTATTAAAGTGAACTCAGAACTGGTTTAGTGTGGAGCTGTGGCTGGTGGGCAAAAACAAAACTAATTTTTTTTAAATCTTTTGGCCTGGACCAGCCTTTCAAGGCCCCCTTTCCTCTGCTTCACCATGAAGCTCTTTCAGGCCACACTGTCTTCTTCCACAACTTCTGCCCTATTCTCATCTGTATTTTGATAGCTGGAGCTACTGTCAGATATCTATATGACAGAAGGCCCACACATGCTTTAGCTTTATACTGCTGAATAACTGGAGCAGATATGTCCAGGGATTTTCAGCCTTCTATGTTTATAGAATGACCCTGTCTTTTACAGCAGGTAGGCTACAGACACAGACACACACACTTGTTACTCTGCTGTCTCTCTCTGTTGCTGTCTGGACTGGGCTGCCTAGCTGTTCTTTTGGGTTAAGTGAGCATGGACGACACAACTCGACTGGCGTGGACGCGCTGGTTCGAGCTGCGCGTGTTCGCGCGGAAAATACGAGTCTTTTTTTTTTTTTTTTGCAACAACCGCAGGTCGACCCCAGAGCGATAGATATAACATTGCTCTCGTCGACCCGTTACAAGCTTGATGAGCAGGACCTCAGTCAGTGCCGCGGTGATGTAGGCTTTGGGCTGTGTGCTCGCACATAGTGACGACGAGCACGCTCATCGTCGCTAACCAAGATAGGATTAATAGAGAGTAGGCCACTCCGAGGTAAAAACCAAAACCCAAATGAAATAGCAGCGTCCAGTCCGGGGTGCCGCCGGGACTGGCCCGGGTTATTATTATTTTTTAATAACGCGGGTTAAAATACGGGAGATTTACGGGAAAATACTAATACGGGAGGACGGCGGGAAAGAGGGGTAAAATACGGGACTTTCCCGGCCAAAACGGGATACTTGACAGGTATGCTCTGGTTGCTCTGGAAGTAAAACGCGTGATGATTGGTCGTGTCCTATCTTCGGTTCTTCTTCCTACCCGGTGGCTGACGTCGATGTGGAGATGGAGAAGATTCCCGAGCTCTGGAACAATTGCCCGGCAGATGTCCTCCACTCGCTGCTTTACGTCTTCTCCTTCTTGCTCTGGAAGTCCGTGGAGTCTCAGGTTCCAACGTCTCTGGTAACGTTCAGCATCGTTCACCTTGTCCTCTAACTCAGATATCCTCTTTTCATGGTCAGCAGTTGCCTTCTTCACAATGGTTACATCTTTTTTCATATCTTGAATTTCTTTGAAGAGGAATTCTGCATTTTCCTTCAAAGCGTTGATACTTGTTGCATTATGTTGAATCAGTTTCTCCAGGCCATCTGCTTTCTTTTCCAGACCATCAGCTCTTTGGTCTATTTTTCTTTCCAGCAACTTTATGATATTGTCCTGTACCTCCGCCAGCGTTGGCTCGGGTCTCACTTTCTTCGATGCGGGAGTACTCGGCATGGAGCACCCGAATGATCCTGGGAGCTATGTTGTCCGGGGCTTAATGCCCCTGGTAGGGTCTCCCAAGGCAAACAGGTCCTAGGTGACGGGTCAGACTAAGAGCGGTTCCAAAACCCCTCATGAGTGAAAAAATATCAAGGACGTGCACGTCGCCCGGATCGGCGTCACCGGGGCCCCACCCTGGAGCCGGGCCTGGGGTTGGGGCTCGCAGGCGAGCGCCTGGTGGCCGGGTCTCCGCCCATGGGACCCGGCCGGGCCCAGCCCGAAGGAGCGACGTGGGCCCGCCTTCCAGTAGGCCCACCACCCGCAGGAAGGACCATGAGGGGTCGGTGCCGTGTGTTTTGGGTGGCAGCCGTGGGCGGGGGCCCCGGCGACCCAATCCCCGGACAACGACTCTGGCTTTAGGGACATGGAATGTCACCTCGCTGGGGGGGAAAGAGCCTGAGCTCGTGCGGGAGGCTGAGAGGTACCGGCTAGAGATAGTCGGGCTCACCTCCACGCACAGCCTGGGCTCCTTGAGAGAGGCTGGACTCTCTTCCACTCTGGAGTTGCTCACGGTGAGAGGCGGCGAGCTGGTGTGGGCTTGCTCATAGCCCCCCAGCTCAGCCGCCATGTGTTGGAGTTCTCCCCACTGAACGAGAGGGTCGTTTCCCTGCGCCTTCAGGTCGGGGATAGGTCTCTCACTGTCGTCTCGGCCTACGGGCCGAACGGCAGTGCAGAGTACCCGGCCTTCCTGGAGGCCCTGGGAGGGGTGCTGGAAAGTGCTCCAACCGGGGACTCCATCGTTCTGCTGGGGGACTTCAATGCCCACGTGGGCAGCGACAGTGTTACCTGGAGAGGTGTGATTGGGAGGAACGGCCTCCCCGATCTGAACCCGAGCGGTGTTTTGTTATTGGACTTCTGTGCTAGCCACAGTTTGTCCATAACGAACACCATGTTCAGGCATAAGGGTGTCCATCAGTGCACGTGGCACCAGGACACCCTAGGCCGGAGGTCAATGATTGACTTTGTAGTCGTGTCATCTGATCTCCGGCCGTATGTCTTGGACACTCGGGTGAAGAGAGGGGCTGAGCTGTCAACTGATCACCACCTGGTGGTGAGTTGGATCCGCTGGCAGGGGAGGAAGCTGGTCAGACTTGGCAGACCCAAGCGTATCGTGAGGGTCTGCTGGGAACGTCTGGCAGAATCCCCTGTCAGGGAGGTCTTCAACTCCCACCTCCGGGAGAGCTTTGATCAGATTCCGAGGGAAGCCGGAGACATTGAGTCTGAATGGACCATGTTCTCCACTTCCATTGTTGACGCGGCCGTCCGGAGCTGTGGCCGTAAGGTCTCCGGCGCTTGTCGCGGCGGTAATCCCCGAACCCGGTGGTGGACACCAGAAGTAAGGGATGCTGTCAAGCTGAAGAAGGAGTCCTACCGAGCCTGGCTAGCTCGGGGGACTCCCGAGGCAGCTGACGGCCCGGGCGGTCACGGAAGCAAAAACTCGGGTCTGGGAAAAGTTCGGGGAGGCCATGGAGGAGGACGAGGAAATTCTGGCAAACCATCCGACGCCTCAGGAGGGGGAAGCAGTGCTCCGCCAACACTGTTTACAGTGGAGGAGGGGAGCTGTTGACCTCGACTGGGGATATCGTCGGACGGTGGAAGGAATACTTCGAGGATCTCCTCAATCCCACTGACACGCCTTCCGTCGAGGAAGCAGAGGCTGAGGACCCAGAGGTTGATTCATTCATCACCCAAGCTGAAGTCACTGAGGTAGTCCGGAAGCTCCTCAGTGGCAAGGCACCGGGGGTGGATGAGATCCGCCCTGAGTACCTCAAGTCTCTGGATGTTGCGGGGCTGTCGTGGCTGACACGCCTCTGCAGCATCGCGTGGCAGTCGGGGACAGTGCCTCTGGACTGGCAGACCGGGGTGGTGGTCCCTCTCTTCAAAAAGGGGGACCGGAGGGTGTGTTCCAACTACCGGGGGATCACACTCCTCAGCCTCCCGGGGAAAGTCTATTCCAGGGTGCTGGAGAGGAGAATTCGGCCGATAGTCGAACCTCGGATTCAGGAGGAACAATGCGGTTTTCGTCCTGGCCGTGGAACACTGGACCAGCTCTACACCCTCCGCAGGGTGCTCGAGGGTGCATGGGAGTTTGCCCAACCAGTCCACATGTGTTTTGTGGACTTGGAGAAGGCTTTTGACCGTGTCCCACGTGGCATCCTGTGGGAGGTGCTCCGAGAGTATGGGGTCGGAGGCCCTCTGCTGAGGGCTGTACGGTCCCTGTATGACCGGAGCAGGAGCTTGGTTCGCATTGCCGGCAGTAAGTCAGACCTGTTCCCGGTGCGTGTTGGACTCCGGCAGGGCTGCCCTTTGTCACCGGTTCTGTTCATTATTTTTATGGACAGAATTTCTAGGCGCAGCCAAGTGCCGGAGGGGGTACGGTTCGGGAGCCACTTGATTTCATCTCTGCTTTTTGCGGATGATGTGGTCTTGTTGGCTCCCTCGAGCCAGGACCTTCAGCATGCACTGGGGCGGTTTGCAGCCGAGTGTGAAGCAGCTGGGATGAGAATCAGCACCTCTAAGTCCGAGGCCATGGTTCTCGACCGGAAAAAGGTGGCTTGCACCCTCCAAGTCGGGGGAGAGTTCCTGCCTCAGGTGGAGGAGTTTAAGTATCTCGGGGTCTTGTTCACGAGTGAGGGGAGAACGGAGCGCGAGATCGACAGGCGGATCGGTGCGGCGGCCGCAGTAATGCGATCATTGTATCGGTCCGTCGTGGTGAAGAAGGAGCTGAGCCGAAAGGCAAAGCTCTCGATTTACCGGTCGATCTACGTTCCCACCCTCACCTATGGTCATGAACTCTGGGTCATGACCGAAAGAACGGGATCCCGGATACAAGCGGCCGAAATGAGTTTCCTCTGCAGGGTGGCGGGGCGCTCCCTTAGAGATAGGGTGAGGAGCTCTGTCACCCGGGAGGAGCTCGGAGTAGAGCCGCTGCTCCTCCACATCGAGGGGAGCCAGCTGAGGTGGCTCAGGCACCTGTATAGGATGCCCCCTGGACGCCTCCCTCGTGAGGTGTTCCGGGCATGTCCCACCGGGAAGAGGCCCCGAGGAAGACCCAGGACACGCTGGAGTGACTACGTCACTCGGCTGGCCTGGGAACGCCTTGGGGTCCCCCCGGAAGAGCTGGAGGAAGTGTCCGGGGAGAGGGAAGTCTGGGGATCCCTGCTCCGACTGCTGCCCCCGCGACCCGACTCCGGATAAGCGGATGAAAATGGATGGATGGATGGATGGATGGATGGAGGAATTCTGCATTTTCCTTCAAAGCGTTGATACTTGTTGCATTATGTTGAATCAGCTTCTCCAGGCCATCTGCTTTCTTTTCCAGACCATCAGCTCTTTGGTCTATTTTTCTTTCCAGCAACTTTATGATATTGTCCTGTACCTCCGCCAGCGTTGGCTCGGGTCTCACTTTCTTCGATGCGGGAGTACTCGGCATGGAGTCAGGTAGCGGCACGCATTCAGGGCTTTGAGGGCGTGCATAGGAATGTAAATCCGTATGACTGACTTCCATCTCTGCCCCAACCGTGGGAATGGTATTACTTAGGATAGTGAAGAGGTTTCTATCCACCTTGACTGTGCGAAATCTTCCTCCTCTGTCTTTTCCTCTTCTCCCAGCCATGGTGGCTATCGGCGTCCCAGGTGTTGTCACTCACCAGGTTGATTAGCGCTGGCAGAGATTTTCTTTTTTTCTTTCTTTTCCACAGGTTTGCCTTCGCTAGAAGTTGAGATATCTGTCTCAAACTTTTAGATAAGGTCTTGATATTGTTTAGAGATACCTTCTATAGTTGGTATAACCTATAAATCGAACTTTAGGTGTTCAAAATCAGAGCTCTCTCAGTCGCGTGCCATCCGCACTCCCCCGACACATAGGCCTACTACATAGCCAAGTCAAACTCACTTGACGTCAATATGGCGGAGCTCGGCGGGAAAGGTTAGGCTACATTAGTGATACAAATAGCCTAATGTTGTCATGTAGCCTACAATGTAGCCTATTCAAGGATTAAAGCAGAACTATGCAAGTCAGCCGGAAATAGCTCGCTCCTTCGTTGGTTTCTCTTTTTTTCCCTCTCCGGAGCTCCCCCACAGTTCTGGGAGGCACATGTCACTGTCGTAAAAAAAAAAACTCGCCGCCGCCACCTCCTCCACCCCCCCTACACGTGCTTGTGTTTACTGCTGTTTGCTAAGCCCTGCTAACACGGAGCTAATGCTAACACGGAGCTAACGCTAACACCGAGCTAACGCTATGCCAACACGGAGCTAACACTAACACCGAGCTAACGCTATGCTAACACGGAGCTAACGCTAATACAGCCACACACAGGCACAAAGACACAGACATACACACACAGGAATAAAGGTTCCAAAACGCGAAGGTGTGTGTGTGTGTCATAATGTATTACATTATCTTATAAAAGACCCATGGTGTGTGTATCTGTGTTAGCATTAGCTCCCCGTTAGCCACAAGCTGAACTTCATCAGTAAACATTTCATGTTTCCATGGTTTCCTCCGACTTTCCGAACTCAAACCAATCACGATTCGTGACATGCATGACGTCATATGCGTTCTTATCTCGTACTGCCGTAAGGCAGTTTCTCGCGATACTTCTATCCATTGACGAGATTTGTAACACCGAGACGGACGACTGCCGCGTTTCCCAGATTTGTTAAGAAGCTCTTAGCGCTAAGATCTTCTTTGGAGCGCTCTGAGCGCTGTGAAAGAAGAACGTGTTTCCCAGAGTCGCTCTTAGCTTAAGAAGATCTTTCACTAAGAAGGAAATGTAAGATCGAGCTGACCCACTCTTTCGAGTCTTCTTAGCGACTTTTTAGCACTTTTTCAAGGCAAATCAATATCACACTAAGCAAGATATTTAAACAGTGCACATCGTATGTTTAAAACATATTAAATATGTGCCGAAATACAAAATAAAAATAAAAAATAAAATAAGAACAATAAATAACCTAAATATGAGGAATAACATGTGCTCTGCACATCAGGCACACAAATAAAATGAATAATCATGACTATCATTTATCATGTTTTTTACGCACACATCCACGTCCCATATCTGCATGAACATCAAAAACACAACCGTTCTTAAATCAACCCCTAGTGTCGCTGTTGCATCGTGTTTTTATGCAGTGGGCAGCTTCTTGGTGTGGTGGGGGCATCGCAAGCAAGGGTCAGTGTCACGGAGTGTGGCAGCCGTGACACTGATCCTCCCGTGCCATTTTATACTGGCACTAAAAAGACTGTCACGCATTAACACTCCACTGCCTAAATATATATGTAGCCTATATACATATGCATAGCATTGATCATTCAGTGATGATGAGAAAAGAAAAACGTGTTGACCACCAAAATAATTTTCTATTGGGTGGATTTGAACCCAGACCACAGCAATGGTTCAGCTTGCAGTGGGGATACTCTATCAAGTGAGCTATTTGCTACCATGTGTTTTCATCCTTTCTAGAGTTGTCTGGCTGTAAACCAGCCAGCCCCTGCGCACATTTTTATTTTATTTTCACACACATCAATCACATGGTCACGCAGCCGTCTGGCCGCATCTTTACGCGGCTGTACCGTGTCACCTACGGCCAGTCCGTCACTGCCCGTGACCAACGCGGCAACAACAGCGGAGAAGTTTCTAATCAGGCCCGCGGACCTGTGTTAACACCATGTTTGACAAGTGAAAATCCCGTTTTCGGTTTATTCATCGCCCGTCGGTGCAGCTGCGCTTGTCACTGTGTGATTTATGCGCGTAATAGGTGGCGTGTGATATAATAATCGATTTGCCTGGCATCGATTGATTCAGTTTCAGTACTGTGGTGGTGGACAGCTCCCGTTAGGAGCTTCTTAAGAAGCTTCTTTGGCGTGATCTTAAGAAGGCAGTTAAGAACGCATCTGGGAAACACCCGTATCTTAGCGCTCCTTCTTAGCCGAACCCTTCTTAAGAGCCTTCTTAAGTCCTTAAGAAAGATCGAATCTGGGAAACGCGGCCCTTGCAAGTGCGGTTTTCAGCCAGTGGGGGGGGGTGAGCGCATTGACTTAGACCCCATTCACTTCATAACAGGTCACTTAACCATCACAGTGACTCTGAGCCACAATAATTACAGCCCAAATCCTGCATAGTTCTGCTTTAAGGATGGCACAGTGTTTTGTTGAACTGGAAAAACCATATTATCAGGGGGAAAGCTGCCTTTCTTTCTTTCTTTCTTTCTTTCTTTCTTTCTTTCTAGGTAGCTTGGGGGCTTTTTGCCTTTATTGACAGGTTAGCCTAGTAAGGCAAGGCAAGGCAAGGCAATTTTATTTGTATAGCCCGTTTTTACAAACAGTTTGTCTCAAAGGGCTTTACATGGCATCGTAACAACATCCTCTGTCCTTAGACCCTCACATCGACTGAGGAAAAACTCCATGGAAAACCCTTTTAACAGGGAAAAGTCGGAGAAACCTCAGGGTGAGCAACAGAGGAGGGATCCCTCACCCAGGACGGACAGACGTGCAATAGATGTTGTTAGTAGAGAGAGACAGGAACTGGGGAGGCGGAGGGAGGGGGAATGACGCACAGCAAAGGGCCACCCGATGCGGGATTCGAACTGGGCCATCTGCAGAGAAGACTATTAGCCTCCACAGATGGGGCACCTGCGTCTGAAAAGTTAACCACACACCCACAGAGACTATTTTAAATTCTATACAACAATAATGTGTTTTTCTGGTCAATGAGACAGACTAATTAGACGGTGTTTCGTACCCGTGCAGGGAAGTTACATAGTGCAGTTTCAGCCGACGCGACCCCGCTCAGGCTGCGGCGGCAGCACCATTCATCCTGTTAACCAATTTTCTACCATTGCAATGAGTCTGGAAACATTATTTTAAGGCCCTAAAACTCCGCAATGTTACTTTAAATGAGTAATATGAGAGTTACTGAAGTCAGGTGAAGCTGTTAGCTTGCTATAGCAAGCACCAACACTGCTAATCAACACTACGTAGGCCTATAGCAAGGCTCCAGCAACATGAAACTTTAGCTTCTACACGATAAATCTTAGGAATGGATGAAAGAAAGAACATATTATAGCTGTTCAGAGCCAATGCATAGAAAACAAACATGGCTGTCATGACACACGTGGCACATGAAGACATACTTAGCTTAATATTCTTCATCCCTTAAATGAAGAGATTAATATTTAACGAAATATGGAGTATAAAAGTTTATATAAGACAATAAAATATGTCAAATGTGATAAAGACAAAATGTCCATATATTTTTATTTCCAGGTCTGATGGTAACATAAAAGTATCAGGTTAAAATTATCATCATAACCACTGAAGTTTTAAATGAACATTTCTATCATAAGTCAACCTCCTCATTTAAATTGAAACTGAGTCAACGCATTGCAATACGACCATCTAAAGGCAACCATAATGTGGGCACTTGATCAAACCTTTGACACTGTATTAGCATTAGACTTGCACCTACTGTAGCCTACCTTGTGCTCATTCTCTGTTTCATAATGCCATAATATTTTCTTGACTGAAATGATCAGTATTAAAATCACAATGTTATCACATATCCACACACGACACTGACCTAGTATAACTTTTTCAGGGGGCCCAATCAGACCACGGCTGTGCACTTTCTTCATTTGTGAACTGGTGTGATCTAAATGTGATACAAACTAAGGGGTTAGTGATTGATTTCAGCAGGAATTGCCCTAAGCCAACACCATCCATGGAGATGATGTTGAGATTGTTGAGACATAGAAGTACTTGGGAATGGGAACCATGTTTGACTCCAAACTTAAGTTTGATATAAACACATACTTTATATGTCTGTTATTTGTGTTTTCTTTTATTAGTTGGTTTTATGGATTGTCAGTAAAGGAGAAAAATAGTCTCAGCAGCATTGTCAAAGTTTGCTCCAAGATCATCGGAGTTCAACTCAGACTTGAACTCCCTCTGGAAAAAGCGAGTAGTCCAGAAAGCCAGACAGGTCATGGGCCATCCCTATTGTGTCTTGATAGGTATTACTCCAACTTATACTATAAGACCAATATAACCACGGACCACTTCTTGTTGCACTAGGCAGATCTTCCTTTTTATTTAACTCGATCTCAACTCTGGTACAGGAGTGCCCTCTAGTGACAGTTCTATGTAACATGTCATTGAAGATCAACGGTGTCCGTAAGAGGACATTAATCAACCCAATATATAACAATCCCGACCATATCTTTAGCCAGAAGTTTAATTTAATGCCTTTGGAACGCCTATCTTGCCCCACCAAGGAAAACAAATAGATATGCTAGTTCTTTTATTCCTTCAGCTATCAAGCTGCTAAATGCTGCTGATAGCAGCAATTAGACTCAGATCAGACATTTTAATGCAGCCGTAATGTGAAAATGTATTTATTATTATTCCCTGTGATCCATTGCACTATGGTCCATAGGGGACAGGATATTTGCTACCCTCACACTAATTTGTAGCCACTGACAGAGGGAATTGTTTGGTTGATATGTGTTGTCCTGTTTTTATGTGCTATCTGACTGGATACTGCAAACTGAATTGCCCTATTTGGGATAAATAAAGATTGATTGATTGATTGATTGGTTGATTGGTTGGTTGGTTGGTTGGTTGGTTGGTTGGTTGGTTGGTTGGTTGATTGACATTTGATAGCCCTGTACAAATCTCTACAGATGCTTTTAACTTACTGTAAAGCCCAGGAACAGAAACACACTTTTGCATATCTTTGTGAGCCAGATTAAATCCCATGAGTTTATTAAAGCATTTTGCCAAGGATTTCTCATCTGGCAATGTGGTCACTGACAACTGTAGCCAGTAAAAGTAAAATACTGTGCTGCCTTGCTAACAAATTCAAAAGTGCTTATCCGAATCACCGAGGTGTTTCAGACCAATAATAGTAGATGTAATAATATATTGCCATTTAACATTTTCCTACGGCAGAGCGAATTTGGAAATCATGTGCTCTGATCTATACCAATTTAATCTCTTGGGTCATACTCAAATATCACTGAGTTCTTGGTGTTCTGCTGATATTAAAATTCGATTAATTTATCCCTTAGTCTGGAATTAAAAAAGAAGGTATTAAATGTCCTGTGCTTGCAGCCTGCAGGTACCATCCAAGGGACCATCAGCATAGTCAGCCAACAGCAGCAGCGTATGGGCTAATGCTGTTATTATGTTAATGACCCTAAAGAGCTTCATAAAAACTGGGTGTGGTCCAGTGGAAAACAAATTACTTTAAACAAACACACTGTGGTAAACTAACACCACACAACACACACATGTAAATAAAAAAAGATATGTAAATGTTATATTGTAAATTGTTCATTGTGGACGGTGATTTTTATTTACAAATACAAATCAGGTAAAGTGCTCAGCAATAATACTCTCCACCTCCCACAACTCATTTTCAACACAGTATAAATAGGAAAACGGTTAATACACATCATTTGTATTCTAGACACAAGTAATCTGATGCAACCCACTACAAAAACCCTGCAATGACAATAGGTAAAACATGAGCCTTAATTGTAAAGGTAACAGTATAAAGTGATCTATGGTTAAATTATACAATGGCCCGGTGAATAGTTTGCATAATCCTGAATAACTAGACTACTGTAATTATTACATTAGCGCAGCAAGAGGTCTTTGTTAGCCTCCTGAAGGAAGCTAATCTTTTCTTGGTGGACCATGCAGTGATCATTCCTCCAGTAAAGGCTCATAAGTGGATGGTGTTAAAGTTTCCGTGGCCTACTTAGTCACAGCTTTTTCACATTATTTTCACACCCTCCCCAACTTTTATCAGACCCACTCTGTGGCCAAGGAGTTGGTGAGTAACATTTGCTCAGGAAATTAGAAGATGGGGTGAAGATTGTATGGTGAGAACCAAGCACTCCTGCAGATTTCTCCTGTGCAGTTTTAACAGTTGTCACATGCTGACACAAACCCACAGATTTCCTGAGAATGGGGTGCAAAGGCAGAGGTGGGATCTTTGGACACAGAGTGAAATGCAATCTTTTCAGGGATAGGCCCGAGAAGAAAGCGCTCGATTATCCCTGTCCAGTGCACCGGTTTACATTCCTTTGAAAACACAAAAACACATAAGGTCAAAGATGTAACACGCTGTTGCAGTTGAGAAGTCAAAGGAAGTTGTTTGGTTGGACTTTGTCAGCAAAATGAGGTGTACTGAGAGGGCGATTGCAGGGCAGAGTGACTCATTGTTGTTGCAGCTGCATCAATGTAGAATGGGTTACACGCAATACACACACACACAGGTTATTCTGTAAAACCTCATTCTCAATCAGTTGGAAACAAGGTTTGACTGATGTCAACATGTTGTCATGTTCACACTCTGAAAACAATAGTTTTTCTGATTTCAAAGACCTCACCACTGACAGTGGTTACATAATGTCAGAAACATGGTGGTGGTGGTGATTTATCATGGCTGACATTGTCAGTCAGTTGTCAGTGTTACGCATTAAAATGAAACACCATGTCCAAGTTACTTATTAAATAGTGATTTTACATATGGAAATCAGTTGACTCATCATGGTTGGTACCACCAGCTTGTAAAAATAGTAGTGGAAGCTCTTATATGTGGCTTTGGATGGAGCTGTTTTAAGTTTATGATGTCATTAGGGCTGTCTTGGTTTGCGATTGACACTACAAATCTTGTACAGAGAGCTTACACTATATGACATCTAAAAATACAGAGGCATTTGAGAGACAGCGAGAGGTTATGTAGTGTAGTGTTGAATATGTTTGGTGAATGATCACTGACACTGATTCTAAACATTTTAAAAGACTGTCTATTGTGATTCCCTAATCATTATTCAAATATAATATTAAGCTTGATTATTTAAGATATTACTCTAAGGCAAATATCACACAGTTTTCTGATGATTATTACTAGTATTAGCCTACTATTATTACAAATCTGATGATTGATAGATTTGCAAGAGGCTCCCACCCTGCCATCCTATCCCTGTGTTATGCAGTCCGCTACAGTCTCATGTTGCTGATGCTCCTGAAACTGCAGCTATCAAATACGGAACGCAGGCTGCAAAATCTCCACGTAGCTAGCTCTGCGTGGACTGAGATGAGTTAACAACACGTGTGTTTTGTGAGGCAAAGCTTTTGCATTATCAGTGCACTCACTTCAAACCATCCATGTGAAGAAAAGTGGCGAAGAAGAAGGGAGGAGGACGGGGGTTTGAGGGGAGGAGTCTCACACTGACTTTCGCATCCATTCAGTCTTTTTTTCTGCAGCAGCATTGAACTCAGAGAGAGAGAGAGAGAGATAGAGAGAGGGGGAGAAAAAAAAGGCAGAAGCAACCCTTTGCTATTATCGCTTAGGCTGCGATCGCTCACCACAGGCTTTGTGAAATGCACATCAAACGTGAATTGTTTCGCGATTCATCGAGGAGCACTAGTGGTGGAGAGGAGTGGTCGGAGACGGGGAGCATTATGCACTTCTAGATCGACGGCGTCGTGAACGCAGCAGCAGCAGCAGCAACATCGCAGAGCCTCAAGTGCGTTTAATCTCTGAAGTTGTGTCAAAGCGGGCGATGATTCGCGTCTGATTGTTGCTCAACTATCTGGAGAGAGAGGACTGCAGACGGGCCAACGCTGCTGCATTGTGGCAACACTGAGACGCTGATTCCCTCTTTCCCTCCCTCCACCACCATCGAGGACTGCACAATCCGCTCTGGCCCAAAATGTCATCTCAGGCGAAAGTCAAGAAGGACAAAGAGATTATTGCTGAATATGAGACCCAAGTGAAAGGTTGGTAACGTATAGAGGCCCCTGATCGTTGTTGTTATTCAGCATGTCAAGGCACTATTGCGTAACTTTACCACAAGCTTTATGTGGCTTTTCTGTGTGCAGAGCTGTGTGGGGTGGGACTGATTGTATACTAAAATGTAGATGACAGGCGTTTCTTTTTAATCATTTTATTCCCCTAAAGGTCTCGTAAATGCATAACTCAGTCATATTAACCACCATCCGAGGTTATCATCTGAATCCAGCTGTACAATAATGAATGTGTAACTTGGCAGGGCTGTGTTTTATTTTTTTTTTTTCACTGTGTGTTCCCATCAGAGCCAATAACATGCCTAGCCCTGTATGTGTGGCCATGCAAACCAGTGGAGCTTCATAATCTGTTTCAAAGTGCAGCTGGTCTTTCTGTGAGTCTGTGCTAATACCCCACCAAGGGGAATGGACCAATTCATTTTTTTCCCTCCCAGTAGACTGGAGGTCATGCACCCCAGGTACTCCTACAGTAGGCTACATGGCTCCTGTTGACAGCTGTGTTGTTGCTTTACAAACTGATCTTTGGGGGGGAAAAAACCCAAAACAGAATGCTACAAATCACATTAATTGATACAGTGGTGATATATGTGTTACACTTAGAAGATAACATGTTCTTCAGTGAGTGTTTTCCCAGCACTCCTGGACAAAGTGTGAGATCAGGAGGATGTGGGAATGCTAGAGAAGGTCACACAGCAAACAGTTCAAAAAGTCCATAAATAATGTATGCTGTCTGCATGAATTATGAACCATGAAAGGGTTTTACTGTCTGCTGCTAAATATGTGACTGGATAAACCACCCAGAGAGAGAAGAGAGTCAGGAGGAACACTGATAGTGGATCAGAGCAGATACAAGGCAGGTCGTATGGAGGTGGGTTGTCTTCTCAGCCTTTTTGAGAGACAACTTCAGAGGGTGTCAGCTGTTCACACTGTGTGCATCACCTTCTTACAGCTGTGGGTTTGCTCTCTATACACTGTCCCTATAGTACATTATCATTTTAAACTCAATTAACCCATTGACTTGTAGTCCAAACAACACAAGATGAATATCATTTTGGACATGAGGGTTTTTTCTCCTCAGTATTTTCTGAGATTTTATTGATCAGACCATTTAGCATATAATCGAGAAAACAATTGGTATATTGATCAATACTATAGATTGCTAGCCACAGTCCTTAAAGCAGGATAACTCATGGCTATGGATAGAATACTGAAGACATGGGCCTGAAAATCGCCATCGTCATTTAACGTCCTTAACTAACTTGTGCTGTTTTTGCCGGTCAGCCATAAAACAAACATGAGGGAGAGTGTGGTTTTGGGCCTTGGTATGTTCCTGGCGAACTAGTTTGTTAGCATTATTCACATTATAGTTCACAGACTCATTGCAAAGTAAACTATTCAGATACTTTAAGATTACCTTAGTCAAAGAACAAGCCCATTTTATTGAATTCCTATCTGTTGGATTGGAAGATCATCTTCACTCTTGTGTTAACCCAACAAATATGAAAGTAGATACCAGTTAGCAGCCATTTAGCTTAAAGACTGGAAATAGGGGAACACAGCCAGACTATTTCTTGGCCAGGGCCAGGGACCAGCTATGCTAATTGGCTACATATTTAGAGTACAGATGTGAAAGTGGTATAAATCCTCTCATTTCATTCAACAAATAAGCATATTTCCCCATATTACTGCTTTAAACAAAAATAGTTCATGTGTAGCTACGTCCTTTAATGTGTCAGACCACCAGAGTGATGTCACTGACGCCATCATAGATGTGGATGAAGTCATTACTGTACCTTTGCAGACGTGCTTTAAATTTCCTTTTTTACGAACTTAATTAAGATTTCATGGTTGTCATACACATTAAGCAGAAATGGCCCAAGCTTGACAGCATGTGTCTGGAATGAAGGGTACGATTAGCATCTTGCAGAGGTGCCGTTTACTTTCTCTCTACAGTATCTCTGTTTATTTGTTTTTGACTTCGTCACACTCTCTCTTCTGCTCTCTTTCTCTCTCTTCCCCCTCTCTCATTCTCTCTTTCACTCTCTTCTGGTCTTCACTGCAGCTTTGCGGCGGCGAGAGAGCCATCACATAGCTCCGTCTCTCGTCTCAGTTTCAGGAAAAGCTTTTAAGCTGACATCTTAAGCTCATTTGCAAACTGGGCTTAGATGAGTTTGGAGCTGCGGGGGCTTTACTCTGACACTGACACTGGCCTCCAATAATGCTGAGTTGCTGACTGCACACAAGTTCAGTCGCAAACCTAATGCACTTTGCAGTATTTTTTCTGAGCATGCTTCATTTCAGCAACAGTGGGGTATTGGCTGTTGTTGTTGTTGTTGTGCTTGTGTGTTCTGGGTTGATGGCTTCACAGGTCTGGGCCTGCATCAGTTAGAGTTATTATCACAACACGTCTGATTCATTGATGACTAAGTAGTCACTCACTTGTATCACAACATGAATTCACCATTTAGTCATTATTTAGTTTGTTTTGATTGAAATATGATTATGTTGTAGGACAATTGTTTTTCCATCCAAGGTGTGTGTAAAAGTAAATAAATAGTTAAATAAAAGTAAACGGTCAAATTCCTCCGACTATATTACAAAACATTAAATGGATGATTTCTTGTTGCTAAGGAAACCTACGGCACTACAGGAGTTGAGCAATTTAACCATGTCTTTAAAGGGATTTCTGTCCTCAAACATCAGAAAAGAACTGAAATAAAATGTCAAATTTGATCTTTAAAAAAATAAATATTCTGTTTTTAGAAATGAAGGTAGGTTATACTGTCATACTGACAATGTAACTGTAACATAATAGCATCTTCCTATAGGCACGGCCCCTGCCACTGTGTTTGATGCAGCCAATTAGGAGCATGTAGACACACCCCTCCGTGTGTATTCATCATGATGAAAGAATGCTCAGACCGATACTGTCTTGCAATGTCAGGGTTGCGTTACAACAGTGAAACAGTACCTTTGTTGCCCCTTGTCTTGGCAACATGTATGAGATGCTGTGTCGCTGTGCTGACGGAGGGATCTGTTTGGAATTCTGCCCATTGCATCCTGGATTGTTCCTGTCCTGTGGCCGCACAAACACTGATGCCTCTCCCTGTGAGAAATATTTCCTGTGTAGAGAGAGGAATAAATGTGAATTCAAGCAAATAGACTGTAGATGCATACCATAGTCATTAATGCATTCAGAAGACAAGTGTTCACCGAGCACAGCCTTGATTTGTACCAAATTATGTCAACGTGTCAGTCTGGCTCAGGCCGCATGTGACTAGCCACGCATGGCAAACTGCAGACACAGCCCCGGAGATTGTTACTGGCCATTGCTGTGTTATAGGCTACCGTGGTGACAATGACTCCTCACTACGTGATTGTTGCTGCACTCTGCTGCAGTGATGCAGGAGCATCCCTGCAAAGCAAACCAATAGGTTCTCCCCATTTTAATTACATCATTGGAAGTCAGAGATCCAGGGATGTAACCTCTGCTGACGTGCTGCCTTTGAACTTGGTGGGCGGACATGTTTGTCTTTTTCAATCTGCTGGGCAAAAGTGGAGGTCAAGGCCTCACAACAGCTGAGTACAAACACGTACTTTACTTTTCTAAGGAGTAAACCTTCAGACTGTATCTGCAGCTGATGAATAGATTTGGATGAAGTGAGTATTATTTCAGTGCAGTCTGTATTTGCGTGGCTCGATTTGAATTTTTATACATCTAAAATCATTAAACATCTGGATTGTGCAACACTATCTTAAGATTCAGTCACAGAATGAGAAGAGAAGAGAAGGTCTTTTCTTCTTTTTACAATGTTTCCATGTTGCCTTCAAGTCTCTGGAAACAATTAATTTATGCTCAAACCCCTTGTTAAAGTCACCAGAACATACCAGATTGTTAATGGTATAGGGTTAGGAGAAAAATAAACATTACAAATGGATTAAGGGTCTATTAGTAACATTTCCACAAGCCTCTGGGTGTGGATCATCTTTCAATCGGGCTAAACCCTGTTTTCAAAGGCAGAGATCCTGATGTGGCATGTGACTCACTCTATTCATTGACAAACACCTTTTCACTTGTGAAATCATTAAAAAAAAGATAGAAAAGCAGACAGACATTTAGCATTTGAGGCTTCTTGTTCTGCTATGCACTCGAACGCCTCGCCGGCTTCTTCGTAATTATGCATTACTCTGCAAAGGCCTGAATCATTCATTGAATGTAGCGCAGGATTGCACAGTCCCTAGTAACAGTTTAAGCTCTAAAAATAACCCACTCACAGGAGAGTGAGTGCAAATATCACAAGTCTATTTGATGTATCTCAGATAAAATTCTGCACTTAAATCAAGTTGGATTTTGCTCATTATATCGTCACTCTGCGGTTAGGAATGATTAAAGTCACACAGGACGACAAAATTGTGTTGATCAGTGGGCTATTTTAGCACAGTGGCACAATCGCAGTGACATTTCTTTCTGTTTTCAACTTGATTGCTGCCTCGTTCATCAGCACAGGCTGTTTATTGAGTATACTTTAGAGCAGAGAAAGTTGCCCTTGTCCTTGGCCATTATGCTAAACAGACTGACTGCTGTGACTGTCAGAAAAGGGAGCTGGCCCGCTCCCATTGAGATGCCTCCAGAGGCATGTAACCAGGCAACTGGGCAACTATGGAGGACCATGAGGGGTACATCTCCAAACAGCAAGGGACTACATATTTACTCTGTCGTCTTCGTTCTCGCTCATTCATTCATATTTTCGCTCACACAGCCGCAGACGATGGGGGGGAGGCATTTTTGTTGAAATCCTTTATTCTAGATACAGAAACAGCATTTAGAAGGGAACAAAAGGGCTTTTCTTCCAGCGGGCCATTTTTATTCATTGATAAAATTTCTACAGAGTTCCTCTCAGTGCACAGCAATCATATGCATGGTTGAAACAGTCTGTCATAATGGAATCTTCAGCCATCTCAATGTTGCTCAACTGCTTTGCATTGTCCCGCAGTGAGAGAGGCTTTGTTTAACCCCGTGTGCATATTAGAGAGTGTGTACAACCACACATTTTGCCATATTTTTTTACACACAGTGTGTAAGGGAGACTATCAGTATTAATATTGTGATAGTTCATTCACTGAACCTGGGGCGCGAGTATCACTCAGACCAAGGTTGTGATTTATGGCTGGTCTGCAGCCACACATTCAGGAGCCACTTAGCCTCTGGATTTATGATTGCCTTGCCATAAACAGTATATGGATGACATAAAATAGGACCTGTATATCTTTTTGGTGTTAATGTAAAACCATAAATGTGTTGTTATTGCTTCAGTGGACATGTTTATCACCTGAAATCCCAAAGGTATTTAGCCACAGCCGACTACAGTACTTATACCGGCTGCACAATACAAGAGGGAGTCTGGAGTTATTTAATAGAAGTCATTTTGAAAAATGTAGATAATTACATTTCAACACACAAACTACTAAGATTTAAGACATAATTAAAATGACTGACTTATTTTGAACTAACTATAGGAAATCAATGACAGAAAACATCCTGGACATTGATTGTTCATATGTAACACTGTGTAGACCCAGGGTGTCAAACATGCGGCCCGCAGGCCAAAACCAGCCTGGCAGAGGGTCCAATCCGGCCCTCAGGATGAATTTGCCAAGTGTCAAAATTACATAGAAGACAAAAGAGTCATAATATTGTTGAAATTGCACGGATTTTTTTAACAAGAAATTTTAAGGTTGTTCATAATATGTTTTGTAAAAGGATAGTTCATTAACTCTAAACATAAAGCAAAGGTTAAACAAAGTTATTTTTATTTATAGGTTATCATGCTATTATTCTACTGGTCCGGCCCACTTGAGATCAAATTGCGCTGTATGTGTTAATACCCACTTGCAATAAAAAAATTAAAGCAATAAAAAACGTGGGATATGACATCTATAAAACGTCTGCTCATAAATACCATATCAACTGAATTTTCAAAAGTCGACCAAAAACATAATTTTTACTCATTCTCAGACTATGAACAGCGACAGCGAGTTTCCAAGCCTCATGAGCACAAAACCACAGCAATCTTTTAATCGAAAGAATGCCTACAATTTTTTTTTTTTTTTCAAGACAAACTTCTCTGAAGGCTCGCTCAGCACAATGCATTTTGAGAAGCTGACCTATTTTATATTTTCCGTGCTGTCTGCTGCAATCATCAGACATGCATCTCATATGCACGTGTGCTACCCCAGCGTTTAGACACCCCCTTACTCCCTCCCTCCCATTCTACACACACACACACACAGACAAATGCACAAACATACAGACACCAGACAAATGCACTTCGACATCCAGGTTTATCCAATTATGATGACTTTGTTCTTTTATTAGTGCTTGTGCTGGCTTGAGTGTGTCCTCACATATTTGTGTTTACTTTATTATGTGTGTTGCTCAATTTGCTGTGGGACTGTGGGTTTAAAAGCTGACCTGCAGCAGAGAGGCCCAGCATGTACATTTATTCTAAAGGTGCTCTCCCTTCGTTTTTTTTTTTTTTTTTATATGCAGAGATCCGTAACCAGCTGGTGGAGCAGTTCCGTTGTCTGGAGCAGCAGTCCGAGTCCCGGCTCCAGCTGCTGCAGGATCTGCAGGAGTTTTTCCGTAGGAAAGCCGAGCTCCAGCTCGAGTACTCCAGGGGCCTGGACAAACTGGCCGAGCGCTACTCTGCCAAGATCCGCACCTCCAGAGAGCACCAGCACTTCAAGTGAGTCTCGCCACTGTCTGTTTAGCTAAGCACTGGAACATCTGTATCAAATGGGTTCGGCTGATAAACAACTGCTTCATATTTCATACCGATCACGCTCGGCACGGCACGGAGATGGAAAAAGAGGACGAGGGGTGGACATGAGGGATAAGCAACAAAAAAAAAAAAAAGGAGAGGAGGGATAAGGCAGAAGAATTGACCTGAAATGAAGCCAGGGCTAAGGAAGCCTGTGGCCTCAGGCTGCTGTGTTCCTCCCAACTAGGTCAGAGTCTTTATCCAGCCCCCCCCCCTCCCCTCTTTCTCTGTGTCTGTTATTTCATGTCCATTCTCAAACAACTTCATACTACAGTAGACTACCACCCAAATACTCATATTTTGTCAATGGCCACTGACAGAGGCGTCTGGGGGAGGAAACAATAGGCGCTGTTATTTTACTAGCGACTTATTTAAAGGGATAGTTCACCCAAAATTCAAATTTCACTCATTATCTACTCACCCTCATGTCGACTAAGAGCTGTGAGAATTTTCAGAGTCCTCCGTGCCTTCTCTGAGTTACGGGGGGGTCAGCGCAGCAGTATTTGTCCATATAATGGTTGTCAATGGATACCAACTTTCTTCGTCCAAAAAGACACACCAAAAAACATCCAAATACCTCCATAGTGCTCGTCTGTAATTTCCCTCTTGTATTGAAGCCCCGACATCATGAGAAATTGTTCCGAAAAAAATTAAATAAGTCTATATATCTATATCTATATGTCTCGGTTCACTGCTCTTCCTGCCGGCGGAACAGTTTCTCATTTCGGGGCTTCAATACAAGAGGGACATTACAGACGAGCAGTATGGAGGTATTTGGATGTTTTTGGTGTGTCTTTTTGGACGAAGAAAATTGGTATCCATTGACAACCATTATATGGACAAATACTGCTGCATGGACCCCCCCGTAAGTCAGAGAAGGCACGGAGGACTCTGAAAATTCTCACAGCTCTTAGTCGACATGAGGGTGAGTAGATAATGAGTGAAATTTGAATTTTGGGTGAACTATCCCTTTAAATCATTCTACCGTTTGGTGTCGGGGAGATCTGTGGTCGTGAAACAAACATACCCTGCAGCATGTTATGGAATTTCCTCTCCGACACTGTGACCAGCCTGCAGCTCGCTGTGACTTTTAGATCATGTTCTGATTGTAAATACCGCCCATGTGCATGCAGTGGATTTGAAGCAGCGATCATAAATAATCCAGATGAGTTACAGTATGTTCACGCAGCATCAGGCACCGAGGCTTGTTCTATAGACGCTACAACTGACGTGTGAGCAGTTGCACACACTTTCATATGACCTGGCTGTGTCAGTCATGCTTAACATACCCCCCCACCAACCCCCTTTGATTTTTTTTTTTTAGATGTCTCTCCGTCTCTCTTTCAGCCTCTCCAGCCAATTGGACATAAAGCGTTATCATGGCAGAGAGCTCCCCGACCCCGTCACTGATAAATAGAGCGTTCCCTCAAAGGGAGACCCCCTGTCAGAGACTCGCATGGCATGATGACTCTGCTCAGCCCACTGTCCCAGATTCTCCCCCATCACATTAAATGGTCATCATTATATCTGTCTATCAAAGACTAGATTCATACACGCAGACTACAATGGACTGACTAAGTCTGTATCATTAATAATAATCCCACACAGTCGTCTCCTCTCCTGAGTTTCAGAGTGGCTCTGCTCCCTCCCTCTTTCTTTAACCCTCTGAGGTCAGTGGGTATTGTTTTACTCTTTCGTGTCTATCTCCAGAATGCCGGAGAATGGCAACGTAACTCTTTTTTTATTACTGTAAAAGCGGGACACTTAGGTCTTCATAAAGAGTCCACTGGTGTGTCTGAAGCTCACCCAGAAGTGGAGTAGTCCTGCCTCAAACATCCGTGTCCAATAGGAAACTCCTGCCCCATCACAGGATGGGCCAAAGTCCCGACTGCCGTCACACGATGTACCAAAGAGTGTTAATTTACATCAAGACGGTTGCTCTGTTGCCTTGTATGAATAGATAGATAGATAGATAGATAGATAGATAGATAGATAGATAGATAGATAGATAGATAGATAGATAGATAGATAGATAGAGATAGATCGATCGATCATTGGAAAGAATCAGCCATAAATGCAATAAATAATGGATAGATTACCATTTACGCATTTTACGCAAGCTAAGGCCAAGACATAGCCCTCATGTGGAAGGAGGAAGTTTGTTCACTGCAGGAAGCAAGACAAAAAAGCCTGTGCACCCAATGGAAATGTCAGGCATTTTTGTAAATACTGTAAATAATATGTTTTCAGGGTGTCCTCAGGGTCTTAAAAAGTATGAAAAGTTTATAAATCAGTTTAGCGGAAATTGAGGCCCTTAAAAAGTATTTAAAAGTCTTCAATAGAATTTTACAACGTATTAAATTTGATAGCTTGTTTCCAATACCGGTATGTATAGTTAGTCACTCGGTTCATTCTCTTTGCATTAAAGGGATAATTCACCCAAAATTGAAATTTCACTCATTATCTACTCACCCTCATGTCGACTAAGGGCTGGGAGAAGTTTCAGAGTCCTCCGTGGCTTCTCTGAGTTACAGGGGGTCTCGGCTTGGCAGTGCATGTCCATATAACGGTTGCAAATGGATACCAACTGTCTTCGTAACAAAAAGACACACCAAAAAACATCCAAACACCTCCATACTGCTCGTATGTCATGTCCGTCTTGTATTGAACCCCCGAAATGCAAAATTGTCCTGAAAAAAATTAAATAAGTCTATATTTCAAGCTTATTTCAAGAAAAGTGGTATCCATTTGCAACCGTCACATGGACATGCAGTGCTGCACGGAGCCCCGCTGTAACTCAGAGAAGCCACGGATAACTCTGAAACTTCTCCCAGCCCTTAGTCAACATGAGGGTGAGTAGATAATGATAATAAATAATATATATATAATATAATAATTTCAATTTTGGGTGAACTATCCCTTTAAATGCATTTGCCGGTCATTTGCACCTGAATGTGGGCAAAATGCCTGTAATACATAATTGCATACTCTATGTCATCATGGTGTATGGACATGTCAGCCGGGACAGACCTTCTCTTTCATTTTCTCCATCTTCTTGACGGTGAACTATCCCTTTAATAAGAAGTTATCCCAAACTAAGACTGTTTCGTTGTGCTATCTCAAGATCAATATATAGTAAATGTAAGTTGAAGTGTGTCGCTGATATAACTAGAGCTGCAACTACTGATTATTTTCATTATTGATTTCTAGATTTTATCTTTTCTCGATTGATCGATTAGTTGTTTAGTCCATAAAGTCAGAAAATGGTGGAAAATGTTGATCACACATTCCCACAATTTCCTCAAAAGTCTTGTTCTGTCCACCATCCAAAGATATTTAGTTTGCTGTCACTGGTACTAAAGAAACCAGTAAATATTCACATTTGAGAAGCTGGAATCAGAATTTGGGAACTTTATTCTCAATGACTCAATATTATTATCAAAAAATAGTTGGCAACTAATCAATTACTCAACTAATCATTGCCACTCTAGACGCAACTCTAAGTGGCGATGAAGGGGCTTAAAAAAGGTCTTAAAAAGTATTAAATTTAACTTCAGGATTCCTGCATAAACCCTGATTTTGTATCATAGTTAGAGCCCTTATTCTTCCCCTTCTAATCCCCAAGACCTCAAAGAACAGTTATATAGTGTCTAAAAAGACGTTTTAAATAGTTTTCTGTGTGTTTCCAACAAATATATATATGTGAAATTTATTTTCCGTTTTTTATTTTCCTTTTTTTTCTGATCATATAGCATCTACACTCATATGAAAGCCCAGGTTGTCCTGAAAAAAAAAGATGTCAGTTACTTGATTGTGCATCACAGAGCTGAGGTTTTACAAGCTTGACTACACAAGGTGACCAGGAGAGAAAAAGCAGTAGACTCTGAAGGGTTAATTCCCTTCTCCTTTTTAACAGTGAAACCTCTGCCCTTCTTTCGTATCCATCAGCCTTTTACATTTCCATTTCTGGTGTCAGATCTAATCAGGGGGTTGGCAGGAGATGGTCAAAGAACATTTTCAAACCCTCATGGCTCTGTCAGCCTTTTGGAAGGACAGTTAATATCCAGCATTGTGGTGCGATGGTTAATAGATGCAGAGAGGTTTTTTTTGTATTGTCAGTTCACTGTAGTTGCACTGGACTCATTAATGCAGTGATGTTGCTGAAAACCCTCTCTGTGATCTTCACAACTCCTCTGTGGCCTGGATACTACAGTCTCATCCTTATTCAAGAGCAGCCAAACGTTTACAGTCAGGTTTCCTGGCATTCAGTGTCCAGGATCAAACACCTGCTCCGCTTGAAAGGAAGCCCTATAGGGACGGCTCGTCCATGTTTTCTTTTGTCTATCAAAGTGTTAAAGGATGAAAAGAGAAGCGGAGAGAAGATGCTGATGTCCAGGACTGTGGATTTCCTGTAGCACGACACGAGCGCAACTCTTTTTAACTCATCGCTGACACAGAACTTTTCAGATACTAGACGTGCATTTTTTCCTCCCCAACGTCATCCATTCAGACAGAAAGATAGAGTCATAAACTTGTTATTCAAAGCATGGAGAAGAAGCCAAGAGTAATTTCCAAGAATTGAAAGCTCTGAATGTGACATTCATGGAACTTGTTTCCACAGTCAAACAAAACAAGTCTGTATCATCATATCACGTTTTCTGAGACACTGTTTTACAGATAGATTATAGAATTTAGACAGTGTTCAAGAGGAGTCATAATGTTAATTCTTACTTTATGGCTGCACAGAGTAAAAATGTTGGCATATGAATTGAAAAGAAATACCATGACTATGCATAGTTTACTTTACGCAGGAGGAAACCCCCTGTAATACTTACTGTAACTTAAAGGTACTCTCCATGCATATACACTTAACATGTTAAATTTGCCAAATGTTCTTTAAAGTGATAGTTCACCCTAGAATGATATTTCGCTCATTATCTACTCACCCTCATGTTGACTAAGGGCTGGAAGAATTTTCAGAGTCCACCGTCCCTTCTCTGAGTTACAGGGGGTCTTGGCGTAGCAGTGCATTTCAATGCAACGGTTGCAAAGGGACACCAGAGCTCTTCGTAAAAAAACACACACAAAAAAACATCCAAATACCTCCATGATGCTCGTATGTAATGTCCGTCTTGTGCTGAAGCCCCAAATTGCGTAATTGTCCCGAAAAAAATTAAATAAGTCCACATTCCAAGCATGTTTGTAGCATTAGCTCCTAGTGTCTGTTGTCCGGCTCTTCCGCTGCCAGCGCGCATGCGCAAGGTTCGCACTGAGACCGACTCGCTTCCTTGTTTACCCCGGCGAAGGACTAGAAGCAGTCCGTAATAGCCTGCCTTGCACCGGGACAACACTTTTTCTTGTCTCATTTCACGGCGGTTCTGGTCCTTCGCCGGCAGCAGGGGCTGGCTCAATTTGCCGGGGTAAACAAGGAAGCGAGTCTCAGTCGGTCTCAGTATCAGTGCGAACCTTGCGCATGCGCGCTGGCAGCGGAAGAGCCGGACAACAGACACTAGGAGCTAAAGCTACAAACATGCTTGGAATGTGGACTTATTTAATTTTTTTCGGGACAATTACGCAATTTGGGGCTTCAGCACAAGACGGACATTACATACGAGCATCATGGAGGTATTTGGATGTTTTTTTGTGTGTGTTTTTTTACGAAGAGCTCTGGTGTCCCTTTGCAACCGTTGCATTGAAATGCACTGCTACGCCAAGACCCCCTGTAACTCAGAGAAGGGACGGTGGACTCTGAAAATTCTTCCAGCCCTTAGTCAACATGAGGGTGAGTAGATAATGAGCGAAATATCATTCTAGGGTGAACTATCCCTTTAAATTGAATTGTGGACTCTTAGAAAAAGAAATCAGTAGCTCCGCTCGTAATGTGACCTTGTGTTATGTTACTCGATCCAGGATCCATTAGTCATTTGAGTTAGCAGCTGTGGCTAAAAGTATTTCAACTTCTGTTGTCATATTGTGTCTGATTGATGATGTTGTAGACCTGGGGTGTGTAAACCTGTTGATCCTGCGAGTGAGTGTGTGTGAGGATTAGATGTAGGCAGTAGCCAGAGCCATTTATGAAAATCAATAGGCCACATCATACAGAAGTCAGAATGCTATACCATCTGAGGTTTAGGTTGGTGAGTTTGCACAGTTTGCACATTTTATGGATGTTTTTATATATATATATATATACTATATAAGCACACAAACAGCGAAATGCAACTACGATACATATTTTCCCCTTTGTTTGTTTGTTTGAGTTCTTAGTTAAAGACATACTCTTGGCAGCTCTGCTCAACAAACCAAAACAACTCTGTACTTCCCCTGTAACCACTCAGTGCCTGTGTAAGAGAATAAAAGCTTCTGCGGCTGCAGTAGATGGTTATCTAGATGTCTTAAATGTCCTCTTCCCTATCAACAAAGACATGCAAGTGTTAAAATCTTTCATCTTAACTCCATCTCCTTTCACCAGTCATTCAAATTAAAGCTGGATATGGACTGGATGGCAGCACGGGTTGGTTTTTAAACAGCTCTGTAGCAGATTTTGTATAGAAAGTAATGTGATGCAACATTTTTATTTTGCAGTCAGAGTTGTTGGAGGTTAGTAAAACATTAAAATGTTCTCTGAAGATAAAAGAAGACACGAAGACGGAGACAAACAAACTCTTTGGTGTGAGCATAATTGAACTCATATGCTCCCTTGAGCAAGGAGGCAAGTGCAGTCAACGTGTGTGTGTGTGTGTGTGTGTGTGTGTGTGTGTGTACAGCTGGCTCATTTTTTTCCCAGATTCCTCACCACATGTTGCAGTGTCTATTTGATCTCTAGTATGTGAAGTTGGTAGAGCCGATAGAATTGATCCTGTTGTACGTGGAGCAGCAAGTATCTTCATGACTCAGTCATGCAACAGTTGCTATTTTTAGAACTCCAGTGTCTTTTTTTCTGATTTGGTTTTGGAGACAGTGATGAAATTGTTCCTGCTCAGGCCTGAAAAAGTTGCCTCCCCTCTCTCCCTGCTTTCTGTGGGAAATGTACTGCACAGTTTCAACTTTGCAGATGTGCTGTTTTATTGATTGTTTTATTTATTTCATCTTTGTGAGTCCAGTGAAGTGGCAGTGGTTGGATAGTTTCAAATAGCCACAGTAAACTCACGCTAACAAAGTCTTCCCTTGGCTGTTTCAGAAAGGACCACAATCTCCTGTCCACTGTGAACTGCTGGTATTTGGTCTTGGACCAGACCAGGCGGGAGAGCAGAGACCACGCCACTCTGAGCGACATCTACAACAACAACGTCATTGTCCGTCTGGCTCATGTGGGCGAGGATGTCATCAGACTTTTCAAAAAGGTCAGAATTGGAATTAAATGGATGAGGGCATGTAACCCTGACCGTCACAAACGCACACAGTCACAGAAATCGTCCACTCAAAATCGCATTACTCATGCCCACTGTTGGGAATTTGACGCCAGCACCAACGAAAATATGTAAAAATGATGTCTTGTATGTTTGTAATGGACCAGGACGTACGCTGCTTTTCATGCAGTGTGGTTCTTATTCATTCCATTGGGCTGATCTGACTCCTATGACTGGGTGTATTGTGTCATTGTCCCTTGATATGACGAATAATATTTAATGAGTTCTGTGATTATCATGAACATGAGTGCTTGTGGTTTTCCCCTCAGCTACTTCATAGCTTCACTTTGAAGCTGGACATCAGGTTTATCCACCTCTGACATTTTACCTGTCAGAGCACTTTATTCTCGCGCTGTTCTGAGAGCAGCAAATATCTACGGCAAAGCTTAACGCGGCTGTTGAGAGACTTCATTTCTATTTTTAACCTCCTTCACAATAAGTAAAGTCACTCCCAGTATCATGCTCAATTTGCTCCCTGTTCAGATCACCAACCTTTTTCTGATTCTGTTCACACCTCATCAGTCCTGGCATGTTGCTCCCACTCACTCTCCCAACAAATACACATTAACTTGAGATGTAACTTGTTTCTTTTATTTAAAACTGTGTGTTATTTAAAGACTGTGTTTGTGTCTCAGTTACACTCTCATATCTCCTTAGACATATGCTTAAAGGGATAGTTCAACATTTTGGCAAATTCACCAATTGCCATAATCCCTATAGTCATAGTAGTAGGTCTGTTACCTTTAATTGTCGGTGCAAGCTGTTTTTCGATCGGCGGGGCAGAGAAACAAGCTGCTCAACTAACGCTGCAGAGGCATATGGTATTTAGAGTTTAGAGTTTAGAGTTTATAAATTTCAATGGTGCAAGGAGCCGGTTGGCTTGTACAAAAGTTCCACCCCTATAACAAATTACAGCAAGACAAATTTCAATGGCTAACAAATAAACATAGAAAAAAAAGAGATAAAGTGCATACATAATCAATGTTATATGAGCAAAATGAGCAGAAATGAGAAAAAAATAAAGAGAAAAAAATAAATTTCCACGTTTACCTCATTTAAAGCAGAAGTAAGCAATCCGGTCGTTTTGGCTAACTTCTTGTCAGCCGATGGAGTTAGCAGTCCCCGACCTCGTCCCTACGTCACCACATTCACGCGCATCCCTTGGCTGCACACACAGAGAGGACCGCCCCTTTATGCTGTTCTCTCTCCTCATTGGATAAAGGTTGTAGGATACAAGGAAAGTTTTCTCCTCAGCTTACAGCAGAGCAGAGTGACTAACAGACTTGTGTTTCAGACCAAACACTCTATACTACTACTCCGATTGCTGTCAGAAGATATAACTATTTAAGACTTATATTAACACAAACATTCCGCTTACTTCTGCTTTAACTAAATACACAATCCAACAACTCAAAAACGCAAAATTGTGACCTGCACATTCACCACGCTATGAAATAATAATGGAACGAGTTGTTTTCGCGGCAAATGCGTAGCCGGAACTACATTCCAGACACGGCTGCTCAACAGAGTGACTTCAAAAGCAAAAGTAGTTCCGGGTATTTCCCTCGTGTGTCGAAATGTTACATAATTATACATTATAATTTCATAGCGTGGTGAATGTGCAGGTCACGAGAGTGTTTTGTAGTTGTTGGATTGTGTATTTGATGAGTTTCTGCCCCGCCGATCGAAAAACAAATAAAGGTAACAAACCTACTGCTTACTATAGGGATTATGGCAATGTTGAAATATCCCTTTAATGTATAGTTAGTGTGAGAGTAGCCTCTGGGTCAGGGGGAGGCTGTGATGAAGAATCTGCCTTGGCGGACCTTGGATCTATATGGTTTGACAGCAGCAGGGGTCTGAGGTAATTTAAGACCTCTAGGGGGCTCTGCACTGTCATGATGAGAGCCCCTTGATGAGAATGGGATGGCTCGCAGCCAGCACTAATAACTGCCTGCAGAAAAACCATCTCCCTCTGCAAGACGTTGCAGCCCGGATGGTGACAAAGTTCTCCAAAACAATAATCCTGTTATGCCGTAGCATCCTGGTTCAGCTGCAGTGCAGTCTCCTTGTTAATGAGTTACACATGTCGCGGAAGGGAACGATTCAAGTCTGCCGTTTGTTAAGTTAAAGTTTAAATGTACTGAATGTTCTCGAGTGTGACTGCGAAAACGTGGAGGCTGATGTTTTGACGGGCGGCCCCCCGAGGTGGTGGCAGAGAACAGGATTGATTGCCCTAAGCGTTGCTCCATATCCCCTCAACAGGATTTCCAGGGTCACTCTCCACTGGTTCAGATCCCACTCTCGGGGCCGTAAGCTCCGTCATGGGACGTGTTCAATTCATCATCGGCTCTTTAGCTCCTGTAACTGAGCAAAAACTGTGACTCCACTCTTTGGGAAACGTTCTGCAGTTGCTGCGCCGTTCTATTTTCGTCTGCCTCTGCACTTTAGGCATTGTATTAGATCTTTTCTGGTGCAGGGTAATGACAGCATTTCAAAGGCTGCTGACATCCCTCACACACAAAATATAACTGGCATATAGCCTGCAAGCTATTCATTTGTGGGGAGGTAATTCTATTAAATAGCCCAGCTCCTAGGCTTAGATGTTTGAATACATGCCTTCATTTGTCTGACGTGCCATTGTTCTCTCTGAAACTCACCGGTCTTCTCCTCTGCAGAGCAAGGACATCGGGGTCCAGATGCACGAAGAGTTAGTGAAGGTCACCAACGAGCTCTACACTGTAAGTTCAACACATGTTGTTCCTTCTCGCCCTCCCTCTGTCTATAGCAGGCCGCCTCAAGCTGAGCTTCTTTTTTTTCCCCCAACAATTGAACCTGTAACCTGTGAAGCAGCTGGCCTGACACTGCACGCAGCAGATATGCCTTATCAGCAGTGCGGCCTCTAACAGGTCGTTCCTTCCTTCTCCTGAGGTCGTGATAGGAGAAAATTTGCATTCTAACTTCTGCTATGAGTTTCGACATTAGCCGAAGGGGGAAGGGGGGAAAGGAGGGGGGGGGGGGGGGGGCAGTCGGGCCCCTGGCTGTGCTTCAAGCAGACTCAGCAGTCTGTGCTGCAGAGCTGGACTGTACTTACAGCAAACTCGAGCTGCCGTAACGGTATTGAGCTTATTGCTGTTTGTTGTTGTGTCATTGTTTAATGACATTAAACTTACAGAGATGGTCAGTGTGGTGGTGGTGATAGAGAACAGCTGTTCCCTGTGGATCAGATGACTATTAGTTTGTCTGAAGGAACTGAAACTGGACAGATGCAGTGATGCACCACAAACACACAGCAGTCTGATTCATTCTGGGTCTCACTGCGGTCTGCTTTGATTTCTAATTTATTTTCATTTTATGTATTATATGATGTTTCACATCATGAGTCAGACTGACAAATTCTGATAGTATTGTAATTATATATTATATAATTGCCAAAATGGTCTCAACCATACTACTACTACTACTTTTATCACTACTATCAATCAAACTAACTATTTGTAGAGCACTTTTCCTACAGGAAGCATCTCAAAGAGCTTTACAATAGGAAATAATAAAAACAGACACAGACATAGACACATGCATTCACACACTCAAAAATTAAAACACTGAGGAGTTAAAAATACTAAGGAAAAGCTATCTTACACTCAACAATTTGTACTTTGCAGTGGGAGAGTGGATAAAAACAGGTGAATAGAATAGAATAAAATAAAATAAATGAATAGATAAAATAAAATGTATAAATTGATGCTTAATACTGTATAGAAATAATTCAAAGAAATGAAAACGGAGATAAAATATCATAAGTATCATTTAAAGTAACTTTTCAGACAGGCTGTTCCATAGACGTGGGCCGTAATGATAAAACCATATGTTTTAGTTCAAACTACTGAAATGATTAAAAGGCTGCTGTCTGAAGACCTGATTCTAGAGGGTTCATATACAAAGCAATCAGTTAAATAATTAGGACCAAGACCGTTTAGAGCTTTAAAAAACATACTACTACTACTACTACTATGATTTCATTTTATATTTTATTTTGCCACTTAATCATTCATGAAGTGTCTTTAACGTGTGGGAGAAAACTAATTGTACTGTAGATGATCAATCAAAGATAATTAGAAAACTTTGGGTCAGTTAAGGTGTTAGTAAGAACTAGCGGCATGTCAAAACACATTTGTCATGTTGCGGTAAAATTGATTGTGACTCTAGACTATAATTACTTCAAAACTTGACAGTTTCCATATTGTTTTTAAGTAAAATAATAAGGTCCTGATTTGAATCCTTCTGAGAAACAGGACTAGGATTGTTGTACATGGGATTCAGATTCTGGTTTTGTGTTTGTTCACATAAGAAAGCTTCTGAAAGGGAGAAGATAGCGAGTACTTAAGCCTAACATCAGAGCAGAGCTGTTGTATAATGGCCATGATTATTGACCCAATGGCACTCATTTAAAGAAGAAGCTTCAGGGGTGAAAGGCCAGCAAATCACACATAAAGAATGAGAAATACTCCCATGAAATAAACCTCGTGAGAAATACACTCACATGTAACACTATACAGCACTTTACTGCAATACTGATATTGATTTTTCTTCTTCTCTGTTTCATCCATTATTAAATGCCTGTCTGCAGCTCCCACACACAGCATAAGGAAAGAAAATCAAGAGTGTTCAGGTTTGGTCTAAATGAAGTTAGATACTCTAAATCAAACTTGTCTAATTTGTTTATCACTTGCTGATTTAATGTCAAATTAGGTGCAGTCACCCAGAGAGGGTTTCTCAGTGTCACCTTGTAACCTCCTTCCTCCCCCTGCTGATCTGTCTCTCTGTCCTCTGCATGTTTCAGTCAGGGTTGCTAGGAAACCAGAAGTTGAGAGCGAGTGATGGAGGGGCTGTTTAATTCTCCTGCTGATTCAGGGTTACTGATTAAAGGTTTACATGAGATTTCTTTAGCGAACTGAACAGGGAGAGCTATGTAGTCAGGTGAAAAGACACAAACAGGACTTTGCTCTGCATCGTCCTCAGGGCTGTGGTGGTAGTGGACCAACTGGAATACTGTGGTGAAGACAAACAAATAGAACAGTGAGGGCACATTACAGGAAACGTCAATCAAAGTGTGACTCTCCCATGAGCAGGATGACCGAACTACACTTCTAATGCTGACACATCCTAAAAAACACTCTGGTGTTACTAAAGTCAGAGTGAACACAGCCTTGTCTTTTAGTTAATCATATCATTGTATAAATAATCTGCATATTTCATTTAAGGCGAGGTGAATAGGCAAAAACAAAAACTACTTTGATATCGCTATGAAACTTTCCCTGTTTGTTATGTACATAAAAACTAAGAAATAATGTATTGCAAGTTTTCTGAATTTTATGTTTATATATGCAAATGAGGTGCTAACTCATTAAATATGCACTAATTTGCATATATTTCCAAGAACAGAATCACCACGATTGGATGATGCCAGATTCAAAAGCTTGGTTTCATTTAGTTGATACATTCCACAAGAAAGCTTTTACAGAAGGGACTGTGGCTATGTCCTTTTATCAGCCCATACATCAGGATATACGTCTGTAGTCATAAAAAAATCAATTTTCACCATGTTTTTGGTATAAAATGATATATCAACAAACCCTTTGGTCAAAAGAAGCAGGATATACTGTAGATAGGAAGAAATGTGGAAAGTTTGGTGAGTTTAGGTACTAGGGAAATTGGTATTTCATATCTTGGTTGTAAGAAAAACAGCCTGAAACTTTAAAATTCCATACATTTTTATTTGAAGCTGCTATTTACAAACACAACACCTAATCAAACCATTAGTAATATACATCCTAAACACATGACTGATAACTGAACAACACAGCATGAAGTTATAACATTTTCATTTTATTGAAAATATTCCCCAATTTTAAAGTAGACATTCCTTTTATCTAAAGGACAGGTCATTAAGCTCAGCTCTGACACATTGAAAAGTTGTTTAAGATCAGGAACATCCTCTTCAAGCTAATGCTAACAGGAATATATCTTCACCTACTGGTACATAAAACAAACAGAAAGAGGTTTGGATTTATTCCAGAAGTTGTAAGACAAGTTTGAGCATTAGAAGTCAGTTTATATTATATAACAGTGTAAATGCATTTGCACTTGGACACTTGAAATAATGTAATATTTCAACATATGATGCTGTACATTGTGGCAGATGTTGTTGTCAGAAATAATGAGATAATGTTGATAAGCCACAATATGGTCCACATTATGATGCACTTAGAGGACTGTTATATATGTTCTGATTATCCACTTAATCCACTTTGACTCGTTCACAGGAGAATATTGCTGTTTTTTTTTTTTACCCCTTTTTAACAAATCACATGCTAGTTTGAATGTAGAGCCCATAATACTGGATTTTGACATGTGATGTATGTCGTCACAGGTGATGAAGACGTACCACATGTACCACACTGAGAGTCTCAGTGCTGAGAGCAAGCTGAAGGAGGCGGAGAAACAGGAAGAGAAGCACATCGGAAAGGCCAACGACATCGGTGTGGGCCTGCTGCGCTACGGCCACGACGAGCGTCCGCAGCGCCGGAGCTCCGTCAAGAAGATGGAGAAAATGAAAGAGAAGGTCTGTCCCGGCTGACATGTCCATACACCATGATGACATAGAGTATGCAATTATGTATTACAGGTATTTTGCCCACATTCAAGTGCAAATGACCGGCAAATGCATTTAAAGGGATAGTTTACCCAAAATTCAAATTTCACTGAGCTCACTTTTCTTCATCCAAAAAGACACACTAAAAAAACATCCAAATACCTCCATAGTGCTCGTCTGTAATGTCCCTCTTGTATTGAAGCCCCAACATGAGAAATTGTTCCGAAAAAAATTAAATAAATCTATATTTTAAGCTTGTTTGTAGCGGAAGCTCCCAGCACTGCTCTTCCTGGTCCGTCCAAATCTTGCACGATTTGCATTGACACCCAGTTCACGGCTCCGCAAATCGCGCAAGATTCCAGCAGAGCAACACTGGGACACTATGGAGGTATTTGGATGCTTTTTGGACGAAGAAAAGTGAGCTCCGTTCTCAACCGTCATATGGACATGCAGTGCTGCGCCGAGCCCCTGCTGTAACTCAGAGAAGGCACGGAGAACTCTGAAACTTCTCCCAGCCCTTGGTCCACATGAGGGTGAGTAGATAATGAGTGAAATTTGAATTTTGGGTGAACTATCCCTTTAACAGTTGTATTTCAACACTTGCTGAAGGCCTTTGCACCAGTGATGGGGTTAAAGCCTCAAGAAACCCATTTCCACATTTTTGCAGAATATTACACATATTGACTGATTATATAAGATAAAATTTGTTTATTGTTGTAATGCTTCTTTGAGTGCATTAGAAATCCATTTTACATCCTGCAATGATGGGACACTCTCTTCCCTTCTCACCCCAGAGACAAGCCAAGTACTCTGAAAACAAGCTGAAATGCACAAAGGCCCGCAACGATTATCTTCTCAATCTGGCAGCCACCAATGCCCTGGTGGCAAAGTACTACATCCATGATGTATCAGATATGATAGATGTGAGTTAACACAGACAGAATCGCAAATGCAAATATTGTTAAATTAGTCCTTTGTGCTTTTTATTGGCTCATAACTATGATACATTCCACTTCCTGTCCTCAGTGTTGTGACTTGGGGTTCCACGCGAGCCTGGCACGCACCATGAGAACCTACCTGTCTGCAGAGTACAGCCTTGAGACGTCTCGCCACGAGGGCTTGGATTTGCTAGAGGGAGCGGTAGACGCTATGGACATCAGGGGGGACAAGCTGAAATTTATGGACACGCACAGCCAGATCTTCTGTCCTCCGGCGCGTTTCGACTATCAGCCGCACATGGGCGACGAGGTGAGTCGCCGCAGAAAGGGCGGCGCCGTGAGAATGGCTCGTTAGTGCATTGTCTCTGTGTTAAACCACCTGGGGTAAAGTTTCCTTTCCTTCTCCTGCCCCCCAGGTGTGCCAGGTGAGCGCGCAGCAACCCGTCCAGACAGAGTTGCTGATGCGCTACCACCAGCTGCAGTCTCGTCTGGCCACGCTGAAGATAGAAAATGAAGAGGTGAGAGGTTTTGTGAGCGCAGGTCTCAAAAGAGCTGCGAGTGTCAGCGTTTCATCTCAAAATGAAGGAGCCTTCGCTGCAAATGTGCTGTTCAGAGTTACAGCCTTTTCTGCTGAGAGAGGAGCAGATGGTTAAATATACAGAGTTATATATTTATATGCTAGTCCTTAATTTTAGTCTTAAGGTCCTTACATAATTTTTTAGACACTTGGTCTGCCAGGAAATTCAAGCTGTGTTTGTAAGTCACCCAGATCTTGACACATTCTGTCTCATGATAACTGTTAGTTATCAGATTATGGCCTAAACAATGGATACGCTCATTAGATGTAGCCATGTGGAATAAAGGTTTATTCAAATGTTTATAATGTTACGGATGGGGAAAAAAAGCATTTCAGATAACAAAGATGAAAAGACCTGTTGTGCCTCAGCGGTATCTACCAAAGTGCACAGAAACTGAAATGAGAAATTGAATCAGTTGAATGCTGAAATAAAAAGAAAAAGAAAAAGAAACCATGAACCTTGCTTGCTGTAGGGTGGGATGGTCTGCACATAAAAGCCTGAGTTGTTGGGTAAAACGTAGAACTGCAGAGGCCATTGCCTGCCAATAGATGACTGCAAGATACTCATCCAGTGTCTCATCAATCAAACCATCAATCTAGTGCGACGGTGCAGCAGAACAGGAAGGTGATTTAAAGATGGATATCTGCAGCTCTACACGCAGTCACATGACTCAGTGTTAGCAGGCACGGGTACTAGAAGAACCACAATAATGTCTGCCCATTGAATATGCACAAACAGCTGCTTTCTTTTACCAGAGGTTAACAGCCAGTGTCTTTTAAAAATCACTAAATGTGTGCAGATCAGATTTAAAGATTTTCATTGTCAATACTCTGTATCTCTGTATCTAGGACATACATAAGAATCAACAAGTCCTAAAAATAAATGTTATAAAATAATATAATAATAATCAATATTAATAATACTAATGATAAGAAGAAAAACTAAACGCACTAGAAAAATAATATAATATATAAAATCACCTATGTACAACAGTGCAAAATAGCAGTATGGTAGCAAATAACCCCCACTCATCCGGTCGTTTTGACTAACTTCCTGTCAGCCGATGGAGTTAGCAGTCCCCGCCCTCGTCCCTACGTCACCACATTCACGCGCATCCCTTGGCTGCACACACAGAGAGGACCGCTCCTTTATGCCGTTCTCTCTCCTCATTGGATAAAGCTTGTAGGATACAAGGAAAGTTTTCTCCTCGGCTTACAGCAGAGCAGAGTGACTGACAGACCCGTGTTTCAAACCAAACACTCTATACTACTACTCCGATTGCTGTCGGAAGATAGAACTATTTAAGACTTATATTAACACAAACATTCCGCTTACTTCTTCTTTAAGACTCGGGTCAAAACCGACCCTAACACAATAGATGGTAGCAGAAAGCTGACCAGAGGAAGGTTAACTGGTGTGAAGACTGTTGGTTCACCACAAAGCACCAAGGCTCTGAGACTCCAGAACGGAACCAGAGCCAGAGCCAGAGCCGTGTCCGTCTGAAAGCACCCACAGTGATAGACCCACTCTCAATGGTCCCCTGGTAGAAAGAACACAATCTGAAATGTTAAGTTACCTTTGGACAAAACCTGGTTGGCCGTTTTCCATATTTATACTACAGTAAGCTGAGTTCTGGCAGCAGGATGCTGGTGGTGGCTTCTTATTTACTGTGGAGACATGAGAAGGACATCAATCTTCTCTCTGAGCTCCCTCCGAGCAGCTGAGCAGTGGTATCGATCAGTCCTCCAGTGCACCACTCATCGGCCGGCTTGTATTTCTCTGGGTGATTCCAGCACCTGAGGGGCTGCCTCCCTGCCTCCCTGCCTCCCTGCCTCCCTGCCTCCTTGGGCTCTGCTATATTTTAAACCCAGATTGGCAGCCGACACCCTCACATCCGTCACGCGAACATGCAAGCGCTCTCTCGAGGACTGTCACCCTGCATTTATATTCATCTGCAGCCTGACACTGACCTGTGGGGGTCTCGCTCCCTCTGGAGGTCCCACAGTAGCAGCTCTGGCCCTGGTGGTCTGGTGACGGTCGACAGAGGCCCCCGTGACTCATACAGACCTGTTTAAAGGTCACCGGGGTGTGTATATGTGTCGGTGGCTGTCTGTCATGAATATGGAAAGGCACACTCCCATTTCCTGTCTGCTTCACATGGAAGGAGTGTAGTTAATCTTTCATGTCACGACGCATCATGCTAGGAAGCTAATTACTCTGTTATTTACGGTGTGTCTGTCAAACTGCTGTGCGAGGGCCCTGCAGTGTTATAATCTTAGACTGTGCTCATTTGTGACAGTGAGAAAAATGCATTTGGAAATGTATCTAGGTATATTATAATTATAATTTTATTTATAAATGATAAACTTTAATTATATAGCACCTGTCTTAACAAAGTGACAAGGTGCTGTACAGATACAAGTAATTTAAGATACAAAAAACAAGGAGAGTGACAGACAAACAACCCATCCAATGATAATAACATAAAAGTAAAAGTGAAATCCTCTGGCCCATTGTATTTTAAGCCTAAAGAAATGACAAAATAAAAGCCTGACTGAAATAAAAACACTATATAATAGGTGTGCCACAACAAAGATTTAAAATGTGTAAAAGAGACAGCTATAATATTCTCTGTTTTTCATGCACACAGTCACCAGTAATTGATGGATTCCATGATATTGTATTAGACAAAGATTTCATAAGGGTTGGGTTTCCTTCTTTGTTGTTTTTAGCCTCTGTGAGGCATTTTGTGTTACTTTGAGTATGAAAAGTGCCATATATAGTATTCTGTTATTGGCAGGCAAAAATGCCCTTACGAGAAAATGGCTTTCACGGGAGAGCGCAACATTGGATGGAGAAATTAACAGCAGATTTGAATTAAAAGAAGGACTTTTTGGTTTCACATTGGAAGAAATGGGAGGACTATATAACACAACGTAGGCCAGACTTTGACTTGTTTGACTCTAGATAATATGCTGTGTGTGTAGCAATAACCATACCTCACTCCCCACTTGTTCATGTTTTTGTTAAGTTATTTTATTATTCGAAAAATGGCATTCATGTTGATACTCTATGACTAATAATTGAAATGGATGTACATGTCATATTTGTTGCAGAATGTCAATAAAAGGGTAACTTAAAAAAAGAAAAGAAAAGTGCCATATAAATAAAGTTTGATTTGATTTGAACTATGGATACCGTATAACTAATTCAACTCAGTTATATGAATATATGATAGTTCGTTGAAAAGAACAAACAATCATGTAGAAAAATATTATAATTTAATGATTTCCTAAGTCATGTGATGCTAATTGCCTTGGCTAACATCAGTTATGTTGCTGCTTTGTGTCTCAGGTGAGGAAGACTCTTGACGCCACCCTGCAGACCCTGCAGGACATGCTGACCGTGGAAGACTTTGACGTTTCGGACGCCTTCCAGCACAGCCAATCCACGGAGTCGGTCAAATCGGCTTCCTCCGACTCCTACATGAGCAAGGCCAACATCACCAAGAGACGAGCCAATCAGCAAGAGACCGAGGGCTTCTACTTCACCGTGAGTCGACAGCAGTGGTGGACAGTAACGGAGTAAATTTACTTGAGTACTGTACTTAAGTACATATCTAGAGTATTTGTACTTTACTTGAGTATTAGATTTCTTTGGTACTTATTACTCTTACTTGAATAAATTCCCAAGGCAAATATTTTTACTTTTACTTGAGTTCATGTCTAGGAAGGCTCAAAAGTAAGAGTAAGAGTTAGTTGGACGGTGCAGGTTCATTCGGTTACAGTCTTCACGCAAGAGTTAAATGATTGTTAATAAACATCTGCATTACTTAATTAAAGAATTGTTATTTTTATCAGCGTTTGCCTGTAATCTCCTGTGGTACCACATAAATACAGCATTGAAATACAGCATTGAATTGTGGACAAAGTCATGTCCCCTCAGTGAGGAGGAGATAGAAAATGTCTTGCCTGATGTGTGTGGGGGGGCTAGGGGGTGTAAAACGTGAAAATGACAATTGCTTATGATCCCATTAATTTTGTTTGATTTATAGGTGTTTCTGCAGGCTTTATATAACATTGTGGTTCTAAAAGCAGCACATCAGTGCAGGTGGTTTCAAAGAGTTCATTCTCAGAAACAAGAGTTAAAAGGTCCTTAAATTCATTTAGAAAAATTATAGTATTTCATTGATTTGAAAAATAAGAAATGTACTCTTACTCTTACTCTTACTTTTACTTAAAGTAAATTTAAAAGCATGTACTTTTGGATACTTAAGTACCTTTAAAAGCAAGTACTTTTTTACTCTTACTCGAGTAACATGTCGACTGAGCTACTTTTTCTTGTAACAGAGTAAATTTTGACCAGTAGTATTTGTACTCTTACTCAAGTACTGGGGTCGAGTACTCTGTCCATCTCTGGTAGACAGACAAGCGAGATGGGGGGCGAAAAAGTCAACCGCGACGTGGAGAGCTACAGATAGCTACAAATAACCCTGTCACTGTCTCATCCGCAGAAATACAAGGAGTACTTGAACGGCAGCAATCTCATTGTGAAACTGCAGGCCAAGCACGACCTTCTGAAGCAGACGCTGGGAGAAGGTGAGATGTTTGTGTTGTACGATGCCTCTCCTATGATCACTTATGAAGTTAGTGGGTGAAGTGCCAGTGACAGAAAACCTGTCATCAGGACTATACTGAGAGTTTCTGGGTGTTTTCTTCTTTATTATGCAGATGCCAAAAGGATTTCAGATGGATGTTTTTAACAGCAATAAACCACAGATGTGATTCTACTCTGTATTCATTCCTGCATCATCTATGTAATGTTCTCTCTGTTTTCGGAGCTAGAAAACAATGTTATGTTGTGTTGAATATTTCACACATTCAAGGCTAGGTCATAGCTGTTTATACGCTCAGTTTGTCAGTAACCTGTGCCAAAACGGTGATTAAGTCCCCACTGTTTATCATCAAATGTTTCATGCCTCCACAAACAGGGATGATCATTTCAATGATAAAAGCATTGATTTCAGCCAACAAAGACAGAAATAACTGCTTTGTGTTCAAGCTGCCTACCAAAACACACAGAAGCTTTTACTTAGGAAAATGAGATATTTAGCTACAGCAGGGAGATTGGGGAATGTAAATGATCCAATTTTGCCTCTGTTCATCCTTTGAAAACGGAATACAAAATTGTGTTATACTGAAGTTGACGCTCAGTTGATAGCTTGACAGTTTTTTTAACGAGTAGGTCACATAATGTGAATAGACATGAAGTTGTAACACGGTATATGAAGGGTATTTATTGTTCCTTATATGTAGCCTTGTATCTAAAATTAACCTCAGCCCAAACACTGAATTCAAACATGCTCTATGTCATTGTGTTCCTATTTAACTCATGCCTGTGTCTGCTCTAGGACTGGAATTAATGTGTGTTTGACATAAAGTAGGATTGTGCTGGAAGCTGCTTTGCACATGACGTGATCCCTTAACTAACGTTTCTGACTGACTGATCAAAGTGAGGCCTTAATTTGTTTGCGTACAGTGAGACGTGCGAGTGAATGCGGCGCACATATCATGAAATCATCGCACTGTACAAATCAGCTCCCACAGCCTCGCACTCCGGTTGCCCCTGGATACGTTTTCACTTTGCAGAGCAGAGTAGACAGGCCATCCCCCTTCTGGGGCTCTTGTGCTGTTTCTAGGGCGACCGCTGAATGACCGCTGCCTGGCAGTGAGTCAAACGCAGCCATCGTGTTCAGCTCACCCCATTGAGGCTGTCTGAATGGATGCCGTTTTCTCATAACACCCCTTTCCGTCTCCATCTGCCAGCCTTGTATAGTCAGCCAGCAGCACTCAACCTTACCGCCAACTTCTGTGATTGTAGAACTAGCGTATACTAATTTAGCCTTTCTCCTCTTTTTTTTTTCCTTTTAGGGGAGAGGGCTGAATATGGAACAACAAGGTAAGATGTCCATTGACAAGAAGTTGAATAAAGTAGGCGATGATGTGTAAAATCCTTCCTGAGTCCCTGGATTTGGCAGAAATGAGACCACAGTGTGGGAATAGGAGTTTAGTCCCTCCGTCTCACTTACTTGTTGGATAATGGGTCGGAGCCTAATTAGAGAAAGTAGTGTTCAAGGTTGTTGTTCCTACTTTTAATCTATAGAAGTATGTTAACACTAAGAAATGAAATGCCACTGAGATGGATAATGTCCTGTTGTTTGTCCGTTGAAAAAAAAGGAATAAATAATTGAGCAGAAAACGAATATTGACAAGGCCGGCTCATGAGTAATTGAATACAAGAGTCTGCCTTTCTGATCTATGGAACATTTCATTTAAATCTGTATTGACTTCTATGTGTAATAAATCCTTGTAGTCTTTCATAAAGGGTGACATATTGGGAAGTAAGCTCATTTGGTTTCTTGCGGACAGTAAAGTTAGAGAACTGATACCACTGTGAAGAGACATGTGCTCTAAATGTGAAGATACCACAACGGCCTGTTAGCTTAGCTTAGTTTGGAAGGGTGATTCTCTTAATTCGGTGCACTTTGCGTCCCTCAGGTTTACCTCAAAGATTTTCTAATAAATTGAAATTTATTTTGCATTTTAAAGCCATAAATTGAGAGATCCATGTGTCTTTGGATTATAAAACACAAAAAACAGTAGAAATCTTTAAAAAATAAAATATGTAGGCTATGGTTGCTAAGGAGTCGAAGAAAGCCAAATTTGTATATCCCTGCAAACTAGAATAATCTTTTCATTGAATTTAAAACAAATTAAAATTGCAATTAACCTACATTTATTTGTAAATATAAAAAGATCCCTGACTTCTTCAACTAAAACATACAAAAATCTGGAAAAAAATAAATAAAATCAATTATAGCAATAGCAATATTTTATCATGTCCCCCAGTTTTGTTCAACCCTCTAACAACATACCAATTCTCTCGTTTTAAAAATAATGGTTCAGTTCAACATCCTCAGCACTGAAGAAGGGACATCACTCAAGTCTTTTGAAGAACATCCTGTAAAGAGAAGAAAGTGTTAGCATCTTTACTTACATTGTTTAATAGTGAGATTGGCATTGTCAAGCTCAATCTTTCAACTCAATTATATGAATATATGATAGTTAGTTGGAAAGAACAAACAATCATGTAGAAAAATATTATAATTTACTGATTTCCTAAGTCATGTGATGCTAATCGCCTTGGCTAATTAAGGATTTGTGGCTACTTTTACCCAAAATCGTCAACCCTGTAACAAAAAACACTGTTAGTCATTGTTACAGGGTTGAAAGTTTTCAAAAATCCAACAACCAAAATGCACTGAATTCAGAGAATCAACCAGAAGGCAAGGGGAAACAGCTAGCTTGAATCAACTAGTAAAACACATCATTTTACTTTGTTTTTTGTTGTGCTCAAGAATTAGCTTACACTATTGGCAGTGACTTCATATTTATTGTACATAGCCTACATGAGAGTGGTATCAGTCTCCTCAATTACTGTGGTAAAGATATGGCACTAAAAATGTTTCAGTAAATAAATGTCAGTATTTTCATATGTAGTCATACTAACTGCATTATTATTCATATTTACCATATACCAACCATACACCCCCCACCATCTCCCCAGGCCCCCCACTCTTCCCCCTAAACCCCAGAGAATGCGGAAGTCTAGACCTCGCTCCATTTTTAAGCGTAAGCTGTTTAACAGCAATATGGAGGCCTTCATTCAGGTATTAGCCCATCTGTGCTCTTTGTCTCTCCGTGAGCTCAGCTGTCTCTCTAGCAGTCCTTGGGGGTTCTCTTGCCTTTTATCACTCTTTTACCAAAACGTTGGCTCACTCATGCACTGACTTTCCTCTTGCTCATTGCCTTGTCGCCACAGTCCTCCAATTAAAGAAAGACAGCTAGGGTCAGATGAAAACCGACCAAACATGTTGCATTGATGATGACTGGAATAAAACATCACAGCACTCCACTGCTAGATACGCTTTACTCTATTGGGAACCCAGACGACTCAAGTCACTGAATGAATCTGGCTTTATGTTTGTCAGTTGGCCGCGCACCAGCCATGTTAGGCTTTGCAAATAAACACATGGCCGTTCTAATGCTCGATCAAACGGGGACAGGCAGTAGTGTGCATCATCAGCAGTGGAGATAAGTATCGCAATCCAGAAGAGCCTGCATGGCTTGTCAATAGAAATTAAATAATCTACTACTACTTAATATAATTGATTAACTATTAAAGGGATAGTTCACCCAAAATTCAAATTTCACTCATTATCTACTCACCCTCATGTCGACTAAGAGCTGTGAGAATTTTCAGAGTCCTCCGCGCCTTCTCTGAGTTACAGGGGGGTCCGTGCAGCAGTATTTGTCCATATAATGGTTGTGAATGGATACCAACTCTCTTCGTCCAAAAAGACACACCAAAAAACATCCAAATGCCTCCACGCTGCTCGTCTGTAATGTCCCTCTTGTATTGAAGCCCCGACATGAGAAATTGTTCCGCCGGTTTGCACTGACACAGGAAGAGCAGTGAACTGAGACTTCCGCTACAAACAAGCTTAAAATATAGACTTATTTAATTTTTTTCGGAACAATTTCTCATGAAATTTGAATTTTGGGTGAACTATCCCTTTATATAATTGCTTAACTATTAAATTGATAGGATTTTCTCCTTTTACTTGTTTTTTAATCAGAAATATGAATATCTTTTTTAGCTTGTAGGGACAAATTAATCACATTAGTCACTATTTCCTGATGTTTACATATCGAATGATCAATCTAATCTGGAAAATAACAAGTAGATTTATTGATATTGATAACAATTGTTAGTTGCAACCATATAATTCAGCTTTGAGTTGTAGAGTTTCAGTCTGGTCAAACAGTCCATTCTGGATGGAAAAAAACGCTTTATGCCCCCCCCCCCCACCCCCATGGTCTTGGTTAGCACCCTCCCTCCTACACAGTCTCCTCTGAGCCATGTCCTGGTGTCTCACACCCCACAAGGCACTGATGCTTCGGCTATTTTCTGAGGCCAGACCTCCTCTTTTTTTTCTCTTTCTGTACGATCTGTCTCTCTCACTAACCTGTTGTGGTTGTTGTTGCCTCTCTTCCTCTGTCTACGTGCCTTACTGCTCTCTGCCCAGGGGAAGACGGAATGTCCGTGCCAGGAGTCAGGTACTCTGTCTTATAGCAGGGCGGGATCATCGCACTGTTTTTCAGTATGCTAACCAACATTTCTGTGCCTCTGTGCTGTCGGGATTTCTGATGTGTGAAAATACTGTAGTGCTAGTGCTAGTGCTATACAACGTGATGCAACACTAACACCATTTGTTCTGCTTATTTTTGTTTTGTGCACTAAATATCAGTTATGTAATAAGCATTAAATGATAAACAAACTTCTCTCAACTCTGTGAAGTTAATTCTCCAGAGGCTTGTGATGATAACACCCTGCTCGCATGAATATTTTTTGTTTGCTAATGTATTCAGCATAATAATCAGTTGATTCTTTTTTGCTGCTGTAGGACTCGGGTCAGCCTATACCTGTGGTTGTCGAGAGCTGCATTCGATACATCAATCTGTACGGTAGGTCCCCATCATGCTGATATACTGTCCCTCCTACAACCGGCACACAGTTGTGTGTGAATCTGTACCTTTGCATAACTTGTCGATCACTCCATCTTCAAAAGTCTTAAATATTACACCAGACTGTAGTGTGCATCATAATATTTTTGTAGCACTACCATCTAGTGGTGGAGAGACGTGACCTGAGTTAGTGAGATAAAATGGTAACACTTTATTTGACGGCTATCTCTAAAATGCATTATAACCATATTTATAATGAGTTATAATGCAGTTATAGCACTGTATAACTATAGTTATAAACACTGATAAATTATCATAATGCTTTATAACAATAATCATAACACACTATAAAGCATTTTATCATGACTTATAAGGTCAGGTATTATAATACGTTAATTGTTAGTAACTCGCTGACAATGCCCACTTCGATAATACATTATAAATATAGTTATAATGTGTTATAATTGTCTTATAAACGTGTATAACTATCACTATAAACACTCATAAATTATCATAAGGCTTTATAAAAATAAGCATAACACATTATAGAGCATTATAACTCTATCATAATACTTGACCTTATAAGCCATTATAAAATTCTCTATAATGTGTTATGCTTATTGTTATAAATCCTTATGATAATTTATTAGTGTTGATAGTTATATACGTTATAAGACACGTAGATACGTTTATAAGACAATTATAAACACATTCTAACTATATTTATAATGCATTATCAATGTGGTCATTGTCAGCAAGTTACTAACAATTATAACATATGATAATACCTGACCTTATAAGTCATGATAAATGCTTTATAGTGTGTTATGATTATTGTTACAAGCATTATAATCATTTATGAGTGTTTATAACTATAGTTATACAGTGCTATAACTGCATTATAACTCAATATAAGTCGGGCTATAATGCGTTATAGAGATAGGCCTCAAATAAAGTGTTACCGATAAAATCTTTATTTTGTTCCTGTTTAACTATCCACTAATATATAGTCATACTGTATGTGCTTTTATGTTTTATTTTAGGCATATACCATGAATTATGTATACAGTATGTAATGTAATGTTGTTTTGTTACAGTTGGCTGTTAACATCTTGCCCAGGGACTATAGTTGAAAACTAGCTACTTAGCTAATACTGGCGCATTTAAAGAAAAGTCTATTAATGTGCCCTGTCCCTGTGAAAATAAACAAATAAAAGTAAAAAGTAAAAGTATAATATTGTATTAATATAGTATGACAATTATTAATAGTCATCATGATGCTTAGAACAAATTGTTCATGACAAAAAGGGTCTGTGGTACGTTGCTACATTATGAATATGCAGCACTGTCTCAAGAACAACCACATGAGAGTGTAGTCTTATTGTTTTCCTGTAACGACTCAGTGGAGCTGTGATATGTGGTCTCACAGAGGCTGTCAAACATGAATCTGTTTGTGTGTGTAATTGCTTTCCAAGCATGTCAGTCAGTATGTTATTAATCATCACTGCAGATATACAGCATTATGAGGGCATCTTTCAGTTTAGTTAGTATCCTTCTAAATACAAAGAAGAGAGATGATATGAAGTTAATGATGGTGCATTTTGTGTGTGGGTGTGCTCTCCTTTTCTACACTAACACCTCCGTCTGTCTGCAGGTCTTCAGCAGCAAGGTATATTTCGGGTTCCGGGCTCCCAGGTCGAAGTCAATGACATTAAAAATGCATTTGAAAGAGGTTAGTCTCAGCGCGCTCAGCCATCTTCTCTTGATTGATTTTTAATTGCGTTTTGCCCACCTCAAAGGCCACAGCCTCTCCCACGGGCCTCTAAAGTGCAAATAAAGAGCATGCATGTGACATGTAACCTTGTAATGCACATGTAAACCATTTAAGATGCATAATACATGAGATCGGTATCGTGGGCTAATAATAAATGAGCAAACATAACTGCACTTTTAATGTTTATATTACCCGTGCCACTTGGAATATACATAAAAGATGCATCAGTGCCATGTAACGTGAACATGGACAGCAGTGGATGATGAATGGGTTGGTTCAGTGTGCTGTGTGTTTTTCTATAGGAGAGGATCCTCTGGTGGACGATCAGAGCGATCATGACATCAACTCCGTAGCAGGTGTTCTCAAGCTCTACTTCAGGGGGCTGGAAAACCCACTGTTCCCTAAGGAGCGCTTCCTCGATCTCATATCTACTACCAGTGAGTCACGTGTCAGGAAAACATCTGGGAAATAAAGAATTATTCAGTGTAATTTCCACTTTCTTATTTAATTTTTTTTATTGTTGTTGTTTTTAGAGCTTGACCCGGGCGGAGAGAGAGCTCACCACATCCAGCAGATCATCGTGACTCTCCAGCGGCCGGTGATCATCGTCATGAGATACCTGTTTGCGTTTCTAAACCAGTAAGTCTCGTCACTGATTTCCAATTGTTCAGCGCAGTTGAATCATTTATACCAGTGGTTCTATGTCTTGCGTACCCCCATAGCCTTTTTGCCATACCACAAGTACCCCCTCCCTCATACATGTTGATGATTCTCCAAAAGTGGTCATATAGAACGTAACACAACTGATTATGAAACGAAAATCATTTCAATTTCTCTCTTCAATTTGTACAAAGACATTTTACACATATTCTCCTGCATTTTAGTTGTTTCTGGCTGTTTTGGTGTTTGTTGTGGTCAAATGTGTCTTCACAGAGTTGTAGGATTGTCACCAACTAAAATTTCAAACTCAATACCAATACCCAAGAAAATATTGAATATGACATCATATTCATTACAGCAGCAGTGCTTCCCACCTTATTATTGTTCCATTATTTTATTTTTATTATAATCAAAAGGACTTATAACAGATGTGTTTTGTTTTGTTTTGTTTTGTTTTGTTTTGTTTTGTTTTGTTTTGTTTTGTTTTGTTTTGTTTTGTTTTGTTTTGTTTTGTTTTGTTTTGTTTTGTTAATTAAATGAAAAGCTAACACAGAGTTGTGCAATTCCAGCGTGTTGCTATTGTTTCATTACATTCATTACTGCATCTCCTCTCCTCTGACGGGCGGGGCTCCCCCCTCCCCCCTCTCTCACAACACACACACGTGCACTCAGAGAGCAGAGAAATAGAGAGGAGACGAGAGAGGAGTGTTGTCGTTAATATTGCAGTTTCGGCTAAATTCACCCTACGTGCGTCTAGTTCTGTGTAACTCTGTTACTCAGGTCCAAACACTCTGGACGCTGCCTGCTCTGCTCTGCTCTGCTCTGCTCTGCCTGTCGAGTGTGCGCGTCAGGCGCTGTGGGGGCGCGCTGTTAATATCGATACTTTTAGAAATCAGTCATGTATCTAGATGCGCCGTTTTGCATCAATACTTTTGACAACTAAACAAAGCTGTGCTACAGGTTGTTGTCTTCTGGGGGGAACTAGTTGTGGCGCACGTACCATTTCAGTAATGGGCTTATGAAGTGACTCGGAATATCTACTTATAATTTTGGTAATAAATTAATTAATGTTTCTACGTACCCCCTGCAATGTGCTCACGTACCCCTAGGTACGCGTACCACACTTTGGGAACCACTGATTCATACTAACTGCTGCGGCCTCTCCAGTCTGTCCCAGTACAGTGACGAGAACATGATGGACCCTTACAACTTGGCGATCTGCTTCGGCCCCACGTTGATGCCCATCCCGGACGAGCAGGACCCCGTGGCCTGTCAGGCGCATGTGAACGAGGTCATTAAGACCATTATCATCCACCATGAGGTCATCTTCCCAAGCCAGCGAGAGCTGGACGGCCCCGTGTATGAGAAGTGCATGGCTGGAGGGGAGGAGTACTGGTGAGTACAGGGCCACATGCTGGTGAAACTATTTTTTATAAAGTGATTAATTGTGTGAAGCACATTAAGTGTTAAATTCATATTCCATGGAAAACCACAAATGTCACAGTAGTAAAGCCTGTCATTCATTCATGAATAACTGCACAATAAAAACAGGCATGAATACATTTATCAAGACATTATTTTATGAATCTATGAATGAATGGACTACATTACAACTACTGTACTTTATTGTACAGTCAGTTATTAATCAATAAAATGCTTTACTGCTATTTCTATGACACATAATATTTACATGACACCTATATGTGTTTATGATTTCCAGTGTTTAAGTTTGTTTCTTACATTTATATCTCATATTAAAAGGATGTTTCCAGTCCGTCTTACAACACCACTCATATTCCCATGTGTACATTGAAATAGTTATTATTGCTGTAATAATTCCTGGCAGTGAAGAGATCATTTCCTAATTCAGCTTGATGCAAGAGATGAAATTCACAGACAGATAATAATTCTTCAGTTTTGCTGCAGTCTGAGTGGCAGAGAAATCTCAGAGACTGAACTTCACTTGTACTGCTGGGAATAAGAGTTCATGTATCATTTATGTGTTGTGTAGTTTCTTTCTTATCTCTAACCTCTTGACTCAACATGTCTTCACACAGTGAGAGCCCCCACAGTGAGCCGGGAGCTCTTGATGAGGTAGACAATGGTACGGGGCCCAATACTAGTGATGAAGGTGAGTTGTACCTCTCTCTTCACTTGTGTGAGCGGGTGCAGAGACACTGAGCTCGGGGGTTCTGCCGTCTTCTTTGTGTCGCAGAGCTGGAGCAGATCGAGGCCATAGCCAAGTTCGACTACGTGGGCCGGAGTCCTCGAGAGCTTTCCTTCAAGAAGGGGGCCTCCCTGTTACTGTACCTGAGGGCCTCAGAGGACTGGTGGGAGGGCCGACATAACGGAGTGGACGGGCTGATCCCACATCAGTACATTGTGGTGCAAGACATGTAAGTGAGATCCATATGTGAGGCAGTCAGTGTCTTGGATCTGCTATAGGACAAACCAGAGCTTGTGTGCTTGGAATTTTTTATACTTGTCTGTTTTGCCATAATGTATCTATTTGTCCTTGCTCTAACCATCCTGTGCTTGGCCTTATGAACCATGTCCATCCCATTTTACAAAATGAGTTGTGAAAAAATAAAAAGAAGTAACTTTTTTTTTTTTTTACTACTAATACTTACATCACTCAAATGCCGCCTTTAATTTCTAACAGCCTGTTTCCTGATAACCCCTCAGAGGAGGTGACCAAATTACAGCGAAATTAAGAGTAAGAGTGATGTACGTATGTACCTCCAACTAGCTGTTAATTTTGGTGGTGGTGATTAATGATCAGTAATACATTAATTAATTTATTCATTCTTTATTTGTTCCTTTCATGAAAGTGTCACATACAATACAATATGGCGTTACAAAAAATCCATAATTACATTAGAATCAAGGCGATCATGATTGGAAAGGAGCAGTAAGAAGAATATAATTCTTATGTATGTCTGCCCCTGACTTAAACTCAAAGAATCTTAGATGGTCTGTCACTTCCAGTTACCTACACCCTCATCTACACCCTTGATTACCTCAACAAAAAAACTTTAAACATCCAGTCAAATTTCCAATACATATTTTCTAATTTGTTTCTCTTTATGCATTTAAAAAAAATGAAAAATATCCATACAACTTTTCAAATCGTTCCGTTAAAGTCCACCTCCAACAACCCTTTTTGGTTATTTTAAAACATTCATTCAAAACCTGTGCCATGTCCCAGGGCTCTCCTTCTGCACAGCACCAGCAGCTCATTAGCAATGCACCTCTGGAGGGTGGGCGGAGACTGCACTGCCCCGCCCAGCCACCCCCTCGCAACCCCTCGCTGACAGCTGGACACTGTACAATTACCGATTCAGCACGTTTAGCGTTTATTACCCCCAACGAGAGTCATTTCCACCGGGCACGCCGCAGCACGTCTCGGTTCCACCGAGCATTTCAGTCAGAGTCCAGCTGAACTAAACGTTTGTTTGTTTTTTCCCGGTGAGAAACTGTGGCGGACCCATACTGTACAGTACAGACTGTTGCAGGTCGCTACACCGAGCTGTCTGGCCTTTCACCTCTGAGCCAGATGCAGAGCTGGGCGGGAGCTTGTAGCACTATGCCCCGGCCCTGGGGTTGTGACACGTCAACCCCAGTCTGCCTGAAACTGCCAGTTTGCGTCTGCCGTTGGTTAGGGGAAAAACTCAGAAATGCAATTTTGCACTTCCTTTTCTGCTGATATGTCAACTCAACTCAACTCAACTCAACTCAAAGTTTATTTCTATAGCACATTTAAAAAGTAGTTGCCCAAAGTGCTGCACAACGTACAAGTGCTAGCAATATAAATAAAACAACAAAATCATCAAACATAGATTAACAGTAAAATAGGGCAGTAAAAACATTTACTAAGATAAGATAAAACAATTAAAAGCTATACTAAGAGATAAACATAAAAAGTCAGGGTGTCAGGGTGTCAAGGTGAGTTGAAGGCCAAGTTTTTCTCTGACAACAGAAGTACACATTTGTTTTAAGGTGGTCTGAGCAACTTGATGCTTGAAACCAAATCTCTTCCTACGATTTTCATCTTCTGATGTGAACACAAACAATTTTGTTTATATTACTTTGTTTTTGGCTTTAAACATAACTAACAGTGTTCTGCATTTCTATTATCTCTTAAAGCAGAAGTAAGCGATATTTTTGTGTTAATATAAGTCTTAAATAGTTATATCTTCCGACAGCAATCACTTACATAGAGTGTTTGGACCGAAACACGGGTCTGTCAGTCACTCTGCTCTGCTCTGAGCCGAGGAGAAAACTTTTCTCGTATCCTACAAGTTTTATCCAATGAGGAGAGAGAACGGCATGAAGGGCTTTGTGTGCAGTCAAGGGATGCGCGTGAATGTGGTGACGTAGGGACGAGGACCAATAGATCCATGACGAGGGCGGGGGCTGCGAACTCCATCAGCTGACAAGACATTATGGTGCGTTCAAGGCAACTCGTAACTCGTGTTTTTCCGACCGGTGATGTCGTACCAGTTCAATCTGGTACGAGTTCACGGGTCGGAAGTTACGAGTTGCCGTTATAGTGCACTTTCACAGGTAAAACAGGTCGGAAAAACACGAGTGGGTTGCCTGAAACGCTACAAAGTCGTAAGTTGTGACTTGAAGCTGTAATTTACGGTTTCAAAAGCCTGCCTGGAACGCAGCATTAGCCAAAACCACCGGATCGCTTACTTCTGCTTTAAGTTAAATAACCCTGACTTAAGAAATAAAATGTTGGTATGTTCTCTAAATTCAGCTCTATTAATGATTCTAACTGCTCTTTTCTCCACTAAAAATAACAGCATTATATTGCTCACATACGTGTTACCCTGCACGTACGTGGTTGTTAAGGATTCCTGCGTGTGCTTTAAGAGATTGAACGTTGAAGTGGAGTGTCTTTAAGTGAAAGCGACGACAGAGGCCATTGATCAACCCTCTGCTGTCTGCCTGTATCAGAGATGATGCCTTCTCCGATAGCCACCACAGGACTGATAGCGAGGCCGGCAGCGGAGTGCAACACGATGACAGAGCCCCGTCCCGCAACGAGCGCCAGTCGCCCTGTGAACACACACCTGAGCACCGCTTTGTAGCAGCACTGGGAAGGTAGGATGTAGTCCAACTAGTGAGAGAAAATACAACATTAAAACCATGGACAAAGTTTGTTTTTTTTAAGCACTTTATTTATAGACTTTTTTCAGAACATAAAACAACACATCAACCCCGCCCACCCACTCCCCACATGGCCAAAGAAGAAAATGTATATATAAATGAATAAATAAACATATAATATATAAAAAAAAGAATAAAAAAAGAAATGCAATGTATATATCTTCATATTGACATAAACTCGCATACAGCTCTGGAAAAAATTAAGAGACCACCAGAATGATCTGTTTCTCTGGTTTTACTATTTATAGGTATGTGTTTGAGTAAAATTAAATTTTTTGTTTTTGTTTTATTCTACTGTATCAACTACCGACAAGATTTCTCATCTAGAGCTTTATTGGATAATGACTAAACTAGTCTAAATAACAAAAATATCAAGTCTTTTCAGACCTTGAATAATAATAATAATAATAATGCAAAGAAAACATGTTCATATTTATTCCTAAAGAACACAGCAAGAATATTTTAACTCAGGAAAAGAAAATAATTACTGTCATACATGTAGAGATGCTTTTAAGAAACATTTTGTGAAAGTGATCTCTTATTTGTTTCGGAAAAAAATAAGAGACCACTTTAGACAATATTTTTTTTCAATTTTGGGAGAAATGTTGTTGGTAGTTGATAGAATTAAACAAAAAAAATAATAATTGAATTTTACTCAAACACATACCTATAAATAGTAAAACCAGAGAAACTGATCATTTTGGGAGTGGTCTCTTAATTTTTTCCAGAGCTGTATACGTATAGTATATGTACTAAAGAAAAAATAACATTCATATGTTCCTACGTGTGCACACATCATAAATACATGGACACATTCATATTCACGCAAATACACGCGCACACATACAGTATTCATACTTATGCATGTACAAACACATACAGTATATCACATACAATCCTGTATAAATGACATGGTGGGGACATTCTAATCCAACACGGATCCAGCTGGTCATTCTAAATGTACAATTTTTTTTAATCGCTTTGTCAGAGTGAGAGTGCGATCAGATGGAGCTGCAGTCCCACGCCACAGGAACAGCGGCGACAGTCACAGCCCCACCAGGGCAGCGGAGCAGCCCCCCAGGGTGCTGCCTCGGCCCTGCAGCCCACACAAGATCTCTGTCAGCAGGGGCCCCGCCGACAGTCCGGAGAAACGGCGTCTCACCACGTTCGGCAGCGCTGGCTGCATCAACCACCCTGACAGAAAGGCCTTTGTGGACAGCCACTCTCAGAGATCTTCACCCAGCACCACCCGGCATGCCAGTCTAGGAGACCACAAGACTCTTGAAGCTGAAGCTCTGGCTGAGGTGAGCAACACAAGAGACACAGTATGACGATATTATACTCTTCTTACTCAATTTCCCTCAGCTGTCAGACTAAACTGTATTTGAAATGTATTGCCCCAAACTGATCCGTGGTCCTGAATGTCGGCTGTCTAAAAGTCGCTCAAATGAGTTCTACTGAGAACAAGCTGTTTCTGTGCCTGCACCTTTAAGAAACATGGTTACTGTACACGGCAAAGAGTATTACCACTTTAAGACTTAAAGGTACAGTATGTAAGAAATCTAAAGCAACTGGCTGTAAAATTGTCCTAATATGTAACAGAGGAAGGGTACAGGAATAATGTTCATATAACATACTGAACTCACCAACAACAATCCTACAGCCAAGACATTCGCATTAAAAAATTTTTTTTGCAGACCGCAAATCATGTTTATGTTTTGAATTTCTATGGTTGGCATGTGTCGCCACCCAGCGCTTTCTCCCTGTCACAGCGTCAGTGGCATTTCAGCCTCCGGGTTGCCAGTTAGCTTCCACTGAGCTGCAAATACGGCTGGGAGATAAAATGAGATCGTGAAAAAAAAGATTGTGTTCTATTATCAGTTATTATGGTCATATTTGCTTGATATCACATGGTAGAAATAAGCGGCTTGTCGCTCTGCCGTTTAATAGGCTACACAGCTTGCTGTTGTGAGCATAGCCTAGTTAGTTTGAGCTGCTGCTAAAGCTAAAGCTAAAGGGAAGAATTACAAAGTGAAAGTTAGAAAAGAGGGAGGAAATGTGGCGAAACGGAGCCGATGGTAAATTAAGTGATTGTGAACGTGTGGAGCGGTTCATGAGAGGAGTCTGTCCCGGTCAGGTCGCCTGTCTCCGGTCGTCATGTCCGGCTGGCAACAGATTTTCATATAATGGCGGCGGATAGAGTTCACTTTTGAATCGTCCAAAACACACACAAGAAACATCCAAGTACTTTTTCATGTGGTGGCTTCAGGACAAAAGCGTTCTGATAACTCTGAAAGTTCTCCAAACCCTTCCTTGGCATGACGGTGAGTAGAAAATTGGTGAATTATCAATTTTGGGTGAAATATTCCTTTAATACACAAAGAAACCAGGCGAGCGAAATACAGAAGAAAATGCCATAGACCCTGAAGGGTTAATACACTAATTCTACTTTTATTGGGTTTTTAAAGGGACAACAAGGAGTTTCTCCATCGGCAGAACGAAAAATTCCGCGACAGTAAAAAAGTCTCACGTTAATGTGGATGAATCTACGCTACCCACACTTGTTAATGGGCCCATTTTCGATAAATATATCGCTTTGTCTCTATCGTTCTTTTGTTATTATTAGTGGTGGCGGAAATCCTTACTTTCGGTTTAGCAGCGAGTCATGAGAATAACGCAGCCGAATCGCTGTTTATGGTCAGGACTACGACAGTATGTGAACCTCTTTGAACCTCTGACTTTAATTATTGATGAATGAAAACATGAGTCTGTCTTGCGCCGGTCAAAGAATTTCACGGTGCGCGGAGGCTCATAAATGTAGTGTGAAAACGCTTCGCTTTTCCAAAACTCCTCGTTGTCCCTTTAATTTTTTTTTTTTTGTATTTAACATTTTATTAACACTCAGTCTGTCTTCTTCTTCCTTCTGCTCATGTTTGTCAGGACATAGAGAAAACAATGAACACAGCTCTTCATGAGCTGCGGGAGCTGGAGCGACAGAATGTAGCCAAACACGCGCCCGACGTGGTTCTGGACACCCTGGAGCCGCTCAAACACCCGGGAGGAGCCCTGGACCCCCCCGGCAGCCCCCTGCACACCATGGTGATCCGGGACCCGGACGCGGCCCAGCGGCGCAGCAGCAGCAGCTCCTCCTCCGAGACCATGACCACTTTCAAGCCCGCTCTGTCGGCGCGCAGGCCCAGCGCGCCCCTCCGGCCCCCGCCCGTCAGACCCGTCCGACCCGCCCCCGTGATGGGGCAGCAGGGGGGGCCGCACCGCTCCAGCAGCTCCAGCTCCTCCGGTCTGGGCAGCCCGGGCATCACCCCCACCGACAGGGTCTTCCCTAAGGCTCCGTCCCCGTCGCCGTCCACCTCCTCCTCCTCCTCGGACAAACAAGGTAACATGTAGCTGCAGCCACTCACAAGCCAAGTGGATGAAGAACACTGTGGATACTGAGCGACAGCGGTTCACACCCCAACACCTCCTTCTGACAGCAACGCAACACCAGACACCCGGTCCGGTCGGTACGATGAATATTACCACTACTCCTGTATATCCTGGGATGGCTCCTGCTGGCTCCTGCCCACTCATTGACCTTTTCCCTGGAGGAGTCCATGTACTGTATTACAATGACATAAATATTACACAGAAACGGGATTTAAATATATGAGAATTATTTTATAGGATGCTACCATGCTGCATAGCCATGCTGGATTTAAAAAGAAAAAAAAAAAAAGGGATGCACTGGAAAAACACTTCTGTTTATTGAACTCTGACAGTGGAACATCTCATTGAAATGTCATTAGGTTACAAAGTTGTTGTGAGCTTGGACTTTTTTGTCTGTTTTCCTGTGCCATCACGGCGGGGGATGGGGGATGGGGGAGGGTTGGGACTTCATCACATCACATCATGTAGTGTGCTGGTGGTCCATGCAGTCTATTATATCTGTGACTTATTAGGCACCACTTACAATGACAGAGAATAATGACAGCTTCGCCACTTAATTGTCATTCAGATCACGGGGCTGAGCGGTGACACCAGAGTGGAACGGCCTGAAGCTGCAGTTCTTCTAACGGCCACCAGATGCTGCTTACAGAGGACATTTCTAATGTGTTAAAGCCACTAAGAATAGAATAATAATAAAATAAAAAAAATCTAATCTTGGCACCCTTCAATATATATTAATATAAAAAGCAGAGGGAACTGAGATTTATGGTTTGACATTTTTTGTAGAAACAAAAACACACACCGATGGAATAATTAACACAACAATTCAACACATAAAAGGCTTTAAACAAACTGAGATATCCTCAGGACTCATACAAGCCCTTCATACTATTGTGTCAGTAAGGGTGAGCAATTCCAAAACATGCTGCTTGAGTGTGATAACAGGAGACAAGGAACTTATCTCAGCCAAAACATTTTTTTTCTCCATTCATTACAGTAATCTCATTTACGTCAGTGGACGGCAGAAGTAAACCAGAACACAGTTACTATTATTATGGAGATTTATGGACATGCCACTCCTATAACTAATACATGGACATAAAGGTGTAAAGCAGAAAAAAGTTCTTATAATATAGTCTCTTTATGATAATAAAAAAAAGAATTAGCTCTGTTACCTCAACAAATAAGCAAAATTTTCTCCTTCAAGTGACTAATGCACTTATACACACTACAGGGAACTGTGCTGCATCTGCAGTTTCTATGTTTTCATTTTGATGAAGTCCTACTAGAAACATGATATAGCACATCAGCATCATTGAAGCTTACATATTGTCTAGGTTGCACACGGTGAGTTCAGGCTCTGTGGGTGTTTAGATGAACTTGTTTACTGTCTGTGATGTTTGTTGTCTGTCTTATGAGGATGATCAATATATCTTTAAAGTGTAACAGGTACATCAGAATGAATATATACATACTGTTAAAGGTTACTTGTATAAATAACATTGTATGATAGGAACAGGATATATTATCATCTCTAGCGTGTAGATTTTTGTAATTCCTATCCTTGCACAAACATTAACAAAACAATAAAGAAATGAAACGTCACGGAAAGTTTTTGTTTTATGTCGGTGATTGGAAATGTTAGGTGCAGGATGAAGGTGAGTCACAGCCAGTGACAGTTATGACAATGGCACCACACTATTACATATGCACACAACCAGTAGTTTAGAAGTTTTATTCCATTATGAAGTTTTAGTGTCCTATAGGTTGCATAAATATACATTCTCTTCACTGCAGGATGTACTCAACTTGTGTGGTTTTGCAGTGCCACCCAGTGGATTTCACTGTATTCTGCTTGGAAAAACAATAATTGTGGCAATTAGGACAAGGCACACATAAAACACAACACAGGCTACCAGATCAGCCTCAATGCAGATTAGCCAGGATTTTGTTTTTAATAGCCGATGTCTGGACTGATGCAGCATCAGTGCTCTAACAAGAAGTCTCATCATTTTGTCTTTTGATTGAACAGACTGTCTCAACTCCAAATAAATGTTTTACCATATAAGAAAGTGCTCACTAAAAATGACACCACGAGAGCAAGTGAAAAGAAACGGCCTGGCAGGAGCTCATGGTAAAACCATAACGTTGGTGGGTGGCCCTGCAGATAAGAGTGATGGTCTACAGAGGATGTCTCCAAAGCTCTCTGTGCTGATTAGGGCTGAGACAGGGGGACTGCTGCACTGATGGTTAATGATTACTACTGTACGTTACCTAGTAATTATTATTATAGATTAGATCAGTGATTCTCAACTGGTGGGTCGGGACCCAAAAGTGGGTCGCGGACCCGTTCTGGATGGGTTGCGGACAGCTGGTCAAAAAAATAAATAATATTTAATGCACATCTGATGTTGGATATGTCTTTTATTTTGAAAAACAACTTATATTGAAAAGCACACGAGACACGTGAACACATGCAGTTGTAATGGTCCTCCTCAGTTTCTTATTATTTGCTCCATTTGCTCTGAATGCAAAGATATCAGTTTCTTATTAATGTGGCCTGAATGCAGTGAATCTTGTTTTGTGGGTCTTTATTTTGTGCAATTTGATATTTATTCACTTTTGTGAATATGCTCTGAATGCAGAGATGCATTAGAAGTCAAATATATCGTTTTGTTGGTATCCATTTTGTGCAGTTTGATATTTTTTTATTCACTTCTGTACATGCAGTTGTCATGGTCCTCCTCAGTTTCATTCATGTGCCCTGAAATGCACTTTGCTCAATAAAGAGCAAAATGAGTTTTTAAAGGGTTAAAAAAAAATCTTGGTTTGAATTCTATAAAAATGGGTTGCGACTTAATGACCATGGGAAAATTTGGGTCCCAGAGTGAGACTAGTTGAGAACCCCTGGATTAGATTATTATTGTTTCTGCTTCAAAAACCAAACTTTTTATTGATCAGTCCAGTGTCATATAAAACACCTGACAGAATAGATGTATTACTGTATTACTGAGTTACTAAATCTAAAACACAATTTGCATAGAATCAAATCTGAATATATAAAACAAATACAATTTAAGACAAAATGAAACCTGTCTTTTGTGTTTGTTTAATGTGTTGTTTTCCATATCCTGACCTAGGTGATTCTGGTTTACTTTTTTATTTGTTCCATGGCCAGCTGCAGTCAGGTTGAATTCATTTTGGTGTATTTATTGAGATTAAAGTGAGAATATAATCAGATTATGACCTTGCCCGGGGCCTGAATGGCTGCCAAGAGGGAGCGGACCACCCATGGACTAACACCCAGCTTTCCGGCTGTTGCTTCCTAGTTCAAAAGGCCTTTTCATTAAAGCTTTGATATGATTAACAAGGCCACCAGAGTTGTAGCTGACACGAGGTTGGGGATTGTGGTATTAATCCTCTCTCTATCCCAAACAATATTTCACTCAGAAAACAGGCTATTAGCTTCTAAATGTTGTAATGCACAAATGAGTAAATAAAGTATTTGGATGTGTTTATTGTGTGACCTCTTGGCCTGTTACAGAGCATGCTCTGTGGGGTCATTTGGTAAAAATGGCTGGCTAAAAGAAAAATGTTTCAGTAAACATTTTAATATTCATTACAAGATTTTAATTTCCTGCTTTATTTATGTATCTTGCATATGAACAATCCCTTTGGTGCAAGAAGAAATAACAACACTGTCACAGAATGTACTGCATGAGAGCTAGGGATGACAGCACCCGTCTCTCTGAGGTATACTTGATAGCAATGAAAAACATTTATTTTACATTTATGTAGTTGATAGTAATTAACTTGTAGTTACATAGTTTATTTTTTTTATTTTGTGTTTGATTTAGGCCACCTGGGGGCAGCACGAGGTGGAAACTTAAAAACATTAGCATCGTTTGGAGGCGTATTTGTGTCTCTGCTGTACCTGAGATGGACGAAGCCTCTGTATTGGTCTATCACTGCCAGCTTGCTCTTTCATAAACAAATAGTCATGTGACCTGCTGTGAACATGAACATACTGCACTGATAAAGCCCTCCTTCATATGAAGCATATATTTCCTTGTGAAGCATTTCCCTAAAACAGTTAAAACTAAAACTGATAATATGTTCCTCTTTGTGATAATAAATGAGTTTTAATGGAAGCACAGGCTGCGGCAAATCAATTCCCTGAGATATCCAGCCATCCATCTAGCCACATCATTTTTAAATTGTTACAAATTCCGATTGATTTTCTCTATTTTGTATCAGATCTGTTTGCAATCAGATCCAGTCTGATTATATGTTATGTTATGTTATGTTGGAAGGCTTGTGTTTGTTGTTGCACTTGTTTGACCCCGAGGCATGGGGGATCGCAGGTTTCCAATGGCCTCTATTCAAGCAGTCAGTTTTTGACTTTCAATAAAGCTCGCTGCGCTCATCTATAACACAACTGATTGATAAGACGCTTCTCAAAATCTAATTAACAGGTGAGACCGTGACATGTTCATAACTCATGTACAGTCCCACACATAGGCATCAGTTTCAGTTAAAGCTTCTGGTGCGAGGAGGGAAACTCGTTTATTAAATTAGTTATTGTTATTTGTAATATGTTCGCTCCAGTTTAATCAGTGATTTCATATAAAACACTAAATTCAATTGAGTGTTCCACATGAAAACAGATTGCTCATAACATTACTGTCATTTATGATATGACACATCTAGAAACACCGCAGTACAGGTCAAGCAGAGGGAAGTTTTTTTTGTCGAACATGTAAGTTACAGAATTAGAGTGCAATGCATTGTTCCTGAAAACACATGACTGAGATAAAAAGTGCTTCCCCACAGCTGTTCCCATTTCATGCCGTTGTGCAGTGTATAACGTGTCTATTCCATGTTAGTCTGTCCACTGTGAATTACAGTCCAGATTGTTTGACTCCGGTTCAAATACCCTAGAGTCATCTCAGTGTCGTAAATGTGATTAACTCCACGTGGATGTTTGATCAGTGCAATTTTAACAAAGTTCAACCTGACAGGATAAAAAAAGGGGTTTCTGATTCACATAACACTCAAACCTCGACGTAATTGAAATGATTAAAACAAGAAGACTCTTTCATTTTTCTTTTTTTTTTTCATTGCATTTTTTTTCTAATGTGTCCAACTTACTATGTTTCACTTACTTCCTCTCAACAATGTGAACCAATGAAACAATTTGTGCAGGTTGGGGATTTTGTTTTCCCACCTCCTGGCAGGTCCTGAGTCCTGACATCCCATCTTCCACACCATTAGGTTTCCTCGGAGCGTATAGCCTCAACTGACCTGAACTAATTGTTGATCACGGATCAACTTTGTGACTCATTCCGAACTTATTGCATCAATCATTTCCTGTGTGTGCTCACTGCTCACTGTTACACATCATCTGCCTCACCCTCACGGCCAAGCACGATAACTGACACAATGCACCATCAGCACTGTGTTACCAGAAAAACACTTGGTAACACTTTTGCAGGGTGCTATAAACATCCATTTTGTTTCTTGTTCTTATTTGTTCTGCACGCTGGCTGCTTTGACAGACTGGGGAGTTTGCTTTAGAACATGTGCTGTGATGATGTATGTACTGTAGTTCTTTAGACTCCTTATAATTTACCTCAATTATCTCTTTCATTATCTGTAAGCAGCATATGTAGTGCAGTCACCCCCCACTCCCTCCCTTCTCCCTCTGTGATTATTATATAACCCATGTTTTTCAGGAAGGTTGCAAAATGCTGAATATAGGCTGTAATGATCTGAAAATTGAATGCAGACTTATCCACAGTGTATCTAATTTCATATACATTCCCTTGTCAAGGCTATATTTTACACTATATGGGAGGTCAGGAGGATAACAGTATGATTTTCAGTCATGGTCAGAAACAGCTGCCAACACTGGTCTTGTTAGCAGGTCCGATCCCTGCAGTAACATGCCTGAATTGTGGATGTTCCCTTTCATCTCTGTCCTCCTTAACTGGCTGCCCGAGCCAGCCTTAACACGAAGCTGCTGTCAGCGCTGGAAGTCTTCATCTGCTGTCTATCTGTTTGTTTAACATTTATTCAACCAGGCAAGTCGGCAAAAATCACAACATTTTGGTAGAATGACGGTTTGAAAAAGTCAAGATAACTCTGGGAGGCTGTGGAAATCATCAAACAATATGGGACAGATGGAGACAATAGGCAGTTTAAAGAATATCCAGATGAGAGAGTTTAGCACAGGGATGAACAAAAGAAAAGAAGAAAGAAAGAAAAAGAAGAAAAATGAAGGTACATTTTGAATTATGCAGATGTTTACCCTTCAATTTTAGTATCAAAACAGAAAGCGATTCTGGGACTAGAACAAAATGTCCTTTTCAACATACCTTATCAATATACATGCTTAAATATAATCTATGGAAGCATATAGTGGCCATAGAGTCATATGTTTTATCTCCTTCATTTCTCAAGACCTTTGGGTAAATTAAACTTTGAAACCTGAGAAACCTGACAACATGAATGAAATTAAATTAATGATTAATGATTGGATATAATACTGTATCTTGTAAAATGCTTGTGACAATGTGGTTTATTCTTGATAAATAAAGTGCATATCTTCTATCAATCGCTTTCAAACATATCACTGTGGAAATTAAACCACAATCAACCTTTATAATATGAATTAAAAGAGGAATGTGACTGAAAACAAAATTATTCCAACAGCGCATTTATAATATTTGGTAACACTCTATAACGCATTATAACCATACTTATAATGAGTTATAATGCAGTTATAGCACTGTATAACTATCATTATAAACACTCAGAAATTATCCTAAGGGTTTATAACATAAGCACAACACATCATAGAGCATTTTAAAATGGCTTATAAGATCTTACTGTTTTTTGTTGCAAGGATCAAAGTGTATTATAATTATAATACATTAAAACTCTTTATAATGCATCGTAATCACTGGTATAATGCATTATTATGATGTTACCTACTACTCTTTAACATTAACAACCTAAACATGGCTTTATAGGTAACAAAAGAGGAAGCTGATGTGAAAAAGCAACTGTATCAGTTCACTATTGCAACACACAGACTTTGATAAATGCCAGTGTTTGACAGTTTAAAGGAATAGTTCAACAATTTAAGAGCTATACTTCACTTTCTTATGAGATTAAAAGATCAATAACGTTTTATCTTTGTTAAGTACAGAGCCAGGAACAGGAGGCTTTTAAGGCGATTAGCAACACTCAGGTCAAGCTGCTTGTTGTATGGTTGGATAGCTGTGAAAACCCTCACAGATCACACAATTATAAATCGTACATTATAAAAATTTGCTGGTGTGATATGTTAATCTTCAAACCAATTTGTCCAAACACTGTCATTTACAATCAAATGCTAAGCGTTTATGGGAATGTGCTCATATAAAACCTCTCTGTTGAGTTTTAAAGTGGTGCTGCATCATAATTGTTTTGAACAAAGTCTACTGTTCAAACTAATTAGAAGAGAAGCTACAATGAATAATGAGACTTGTCATACAACTAAGGGGACAAAATCACTTCGCATGTGATTGCCAAATTGGGAATGGGAGATGGTTACATAAGGTTAATTGCTAAAATTCTTTACTTTTTTTAACATCACTGAGGGAAAAAATCAACATTGTGAAGAAGCTCTGAAGAGCATTATTATTTTGTTCACTGCTATCGCTGAACCACAGGCAGCTGAGGAGAAGAGGCAATGAAATCTATGCAGGTCACACAACTGCATGAAGTCAAGTTGTAGATGAGGATAGTTGAAAATATTGACTCTTTTTTGTTAAAACACCTTAGAGATGAAATGTGAATGGAATGATTCCTGCCATGCAACCTCTGAGAGGCACCAATATCCAGGTGTCTGTTTCCAATCAGGGGGGCATGGTGGGGTGACTCACCCCCCCCCCCTGCTCCAATCTGCTCCCTGGCTCTGCTGGGTATTACAACAACTGGAAGGTGCTGCAGTAACTGACAGGAGACACGGGGCTCTGATCTTTCAGGAGATGGGAATTTTGGCCCAAGAGAAAGTTTGGAGAAAACAGTCAGATAATAAGTGATGACCGGAGGCGGACGCCAAAGTGCCAAAACAGGAAGGTCTGACTCCTGGAAGGTCACAGTGATTGATATCACATTCAGAGAAGCTGAATGTGGAAAAATGCAGGTTATCACTGTCATGGAGGATGAGAGGGATGGAGCTGCTGTAAAAACAAAATTCTTTGCTCAAAGTCAAAGTTCAAACTGACTTTTCTTGTGATTTTATTATTTTTATGATATTTGCCTGAGAAAACTGATTTCATGACACCTAGCAAACTGGTCAGAGAAGAACAGAATTTATACTGATCAATACTTCGCAAATGATGATATTTACAGTGGATTTATCCCCTGTCCGTCCAGCACCAGATGACAAATGGACACTTGTTGATTACCAAGTGAATTAAATCCAACCTCAGAACTTGGTGGAGATCAAAGCAGAGCCAAAAGAGGAGTAATATTGGATCTTATTTTACATCCATTCAATCAAATGAATGTAAAGGTTTGCTAATGCATTCTGTATCACCCTTACAAAGTATATATACATCTTTCTTATACTCATTGCATTACTTCCAAGTGATTAAAATTAATCCAGGATTTGGATTCTTTTCCCCTGATTCTTTTCCTTAGAATTCAATCTTTTCTGTTTTCTTCTTGCGGCTGATCCCTCATATTTCTCTATCTATCTCAAAACTAAAAACTAATAAAGAAATACTGTATGTTCACCCAGCTGTGAGACTAAACTCAACCGCTTTTTGCCTTTTTTTTGTCCTGTAGAACTGTTTGTTTTGCTTCAGTAATGGCCTTGGATTTTTCTTCCACCACCGTTAAAGTGTGAAGTAAAGGTCAAGTGTGTTTTAAGGGAGTTAGGGTGATACTTCCTCTCCGATCTGTTCAGAAACACACTGTTGTCTCACACACCAATATGTCGCCAAGAGTACAAATCATTTTCCATTTCACACTCGTGCAAACGTCTTCACTGTTAGCATGTTTTGACACTCTTCTAAAGTGGGATCATCGCTGCACAAGAGCTCCCTGACCTCCATCTGTTGAGCATTTAAAGCGGTATTTCTGTCTGTCAAGCCTTGGGACCGGTGGATCTATTATGTAAATGACCAGGAGCAACACAAGATCGAGATTTGATATGGGTAGAGTTTCGTAAATCTCATGAGTGGCTTGAAGCCTTGTTACTACATTACACTGCTGAGAGCTTCTCCAGTATTGATTTCATGGATATCATCTGTCTCTGTTTAATATGAAATACAGATGTTGGGTCTCGTTCCCACATTTGAGTTGCAGCGTGTTACGGCTATATACTGTAGCGAGGGACTGTTTATTTGCTTAGCCTTTGCTCTTCCTGTGGACAAGTAGGCAGCCACAGTGGACAGTGGCACCAGCCTGCAAAAGTCTCATGGATAACAGAGACACTAAGGGACGAGGGACTAAATCTGTTTGTACATCCAGACAAACAGTACCAGTGTAATGATACCCAAAGAAAATAAATCCATGAAACATGAAAAATCTCTTATATTCAGAACTGATTATATATTTTAAGATGTTTCTTTTAGTTTAGTTTAGTTTAGTTTATTACAATGTTTTAAAGTGTGTGTACAGGCCATAGACACATTTTCTTTTCTTTTTTGTCATGATAGTGTAGCGTGTTGGGGTGAGGGTTTCTTATGTCAAACTCATCTATTTCCATGTTATAAAGGCTTAAAGTTCTGTATAATTGAGGTTGTGCTGATTGACAGGTGCATTAGCAAATGTTTGCTAAACACTGCCATGAACTGAAGGCTCCACACGTTTAGTTTAGTTTAGTTTAGTTTAGTTTAGTTTAGTTTAGTTTAGTTTAGTTTAGTTTAGTTTAGTTTAGTAGACTTTATTATCCCCCTGAAAAAAACATCACAAAATAGAAGGATACAAACAGGGAAAAAACAAAAACAGCACACAGTCCAACATTAAAGCTCCAGGCACCAGTGCCTCAGGGCGGGGGACAGGCTCACAGTAACTTATTAATGAGGCCAATTGTGATTGGCACAAAAGAATTTTTGAGTCTGTTTGTTCTGAGCCTAGGTACCATGTACCAACGACCAGACAGCAGGAGCCTAGGGTGGAGGCTTTTTCCTAAAATCAGTGATGAGATCTTTGGTTTTAAGAACATTCATTTTTAAAAATGAGCTCTCACACCATATGCTAAAATCATTGACCACTGGGTCGTGAATGCAGTCTTGATTGTTTAAAAGAGACACAATTACCGAGTCGTCTGCAAATTTAAGAAGAGTGCCTGTCAGGATGCTGAGGACAGTCATTTGTGCATAAAATTTATAAAAGTGGTGAGAGGACACAGCCTTGATGGGAACCAGTATAAAGTACATCAGATAAAATGAAGAAGAATTGGTAACACTTTACTTGAATACGGGGTTCATAAAACTAACACTGTCATAACCATGACATAACAGCTGTCATAAACATCAATGAATACTTATGACAGCTGTTGTTAAGTGTCATTCGGTAAGTTATGTTACTTTTGATGCAAAGTTGACATTATTTGAGATGTCCTTGTTATGAGAACTTGACATAATTTTAAAATGTTGGCAATTAGGTCTGCTATTATAGGTTATGTTGTCTTTATGTCAAGTTCTCATAACAAGGACATCTCAAACAATGTCAACTTTGCATCAAAAGTGACATAACTTACCAAATGACACTTAACGACAGTTGTCATAAGTATTCAATGATGGTTATGACAGTATTATGTCCATCTTATGAACCCGTATTCAAGTAAAGTGTTACTGAAGAATTTTCTTTACTGAGGTCTGTCGGTTAAAAAGTCAGCTACTAAGCCGTGGTCCAGGTTGTGTGTGTTGGTCAGACGGTCAGCTAAAAGGTGCGGTTGGATTCAATGAAAAGCAGAAGAAAAATCAATAAAAAGGAAACGTGCAAGGAATGTGCCCCCTCAAGATGAAGTTGCCTCAAGTTGAGGATTGATGGCGTCCTCAACACTCCTGCCTGCTCTATAAGCAAACTGCAGAGGATCAATCCTGCTCTGCGTTCTGCCTAAAACCTCAGCCTTTATGATACGCTCAAACTAGGATTTCATAACAAGAGAGGTTAGAGCAACAGGCTTAAAGTCATTTTGAGTTTTGGTGCTCTTGTCTTGGGAACCGCGGGACAATGATTGGGTCTTTTCAGAGGAACAAGGAACCCTGCAGAGCTGGAGGGATTGCCTGAAGATAAGAGTGAAGATGCCAGCCAACTCCTCTGCACAGTTCTTCAAAAGCCTACCACCAATGTTGTCTGGCCCAGGGCTTTTCCTCTCTTTTACTCTTGCATACAGTGGCCTCACTTATTTCCATAGGAACATCTGGCTGAGCAGTGGGAGCACATCTGCATGCTGATATCTCATTACTAAAATCATCAATATTAAAACGATTATAAAAACAATTTAAATCCCTCGCGAGCTCATTGTCTGACAAGCCAGCGAGGGAAATAGGCTCCTATTGGACTGTATGCCCATAATTGATTTAACAGCCTCCCATTCAGGTCTGAAGTGAGGTGAAGTGAGCTGGGGTTGCAGCTTTTTTTTCATTTTGGAAAGTTCACACTTAACTTCCTTTTGTAACTCCCTGCTATGGGTGATGTCACTTTTATTATAACTGATGTTTCTCAGGTTTATGACATTTTTAACAGATTTTGACACGCAGGGTTTATTATAAGGGAAGATGGAGATTGATTCTTATCAAATCCTCACAGAAATGAATATATGAGGTTACAGTTTCGGTCAAGTCGTCCAAATCTGAACAAGTGTCGTCAAATAAGTCCCAGAGAAAACAGTCCTGGAGGCACTGACTAGACAGGAATCAACCTCCACTCAAGTCTTGTTGCCTTCAGGATGCTTTTATTCGTAGGACATAAATAAACCACACTGTAGTCACACACTAAGAAGAAACAACACAACAATAAGCAAACAGACAATGACATGGAACCCACAAGGCAAGCGAGGCAGAGGAAGACCAAAAAACACCTGGAGAAGGAGCACAGAACAAGAGCTTAAAGGAATAGTTCACTCAAAATCGAAATTTCTGTGCAGTACTGCATGTCAATATGACGGTTGCAAATGAATACCAACTGTCTTTGTAACAAAAAGACACACCAAAAAACATCCAAATACCTCCATAGTGCTCGTATGTAATGTCCCTCTTGTATTGAAGCCCCGAAATGCGAAATTGTCGCCAAGGCCCCCTGTAACTCAGAGAAGCCACGGATAACTCTGAAACTTCTCCCTGCCCTTAGTCGACATGAGGGTGAGTAGATAATGAGTGCAATTTGAATTTTGGGGGAACTATTCTTTTAAGATGCAGAGACTGATGTGGAAACGGCTGGAGATAGAGGCCCAAGACAGACGAGGGTGGAAACAATTCATCAATGGCCTATGTTCCGAAAGGAACGCAAAGGCCTAAGTAAAGTAAAGTAGTCACACTCTTCGACTTCTTCTTTTTATTGGGAATACAGACAGAGATATGGAAACAGTAGGATTTTTTGCTTTATCATAGAACAAACAAACAAATTGTCCCTACCCACCCACCCACAGAGTCCCTGATGGTGCATCTTGAAGCAATAGGTACACCGATATGCATAAAAGTAAAAGAGAGAAAAATAAATAAACAGATAAATAAAAATTAAGGTGCTGCTCTTCTTTAAAGCAGAAGTAAGTGGAATGTTTGTGTTAATATAAGTCTTATAAATAGTTATATCTTCCGACGGCAATCACTTACATAGAGTGTTTGGTCTGAAACACGGGTCTGTCAGTCACTCTGCTCTGCTGTAAGCCGAGGAGAAAACTTTCCTTGTATCCTACAACCTTTATCCAATGAGGAGAGAGAATGTGGTGACGTAGGGACGAGGGCGGGGACTGCTAACTCCATCGGCTGACAGGAAGTTAGCCAAAACGACCGGATCGCTTACTTCTGCTTTAACTATTTTGGGATCAGCCTGGCATTCAGCGCCTATTGTTCCCTGTAATGTTGCTGGCATGATCTGAATATGACATCAACAGAATTTTCTGTGTCAATTTTTAGCTGAGACATTTCTACAGCATGATTAGAAAACAGCAACACATTCCACAGCTGCCACACATCCAGTGTGTTCCTGGCCTCACACCCACCAACAGCATCAGCATCACACAACCTGTGTTTGCACATGCGAGGTCACCGTGCCGCCATCTTACCGAGGGTTGCATCACATGGGCGTCTTGCGTGTCATGCAGGCAGGCGGTGTGTCCGGTCCTGCCTCCTGTCAGAGCGGATGCTGAAATGAAAACTGAGACGTTCTGTTCTGCAGCCACACATCACGTTGTTTTCCTGGCCTGAGTGCTGCCGTGGCCTTGAGCTGCCTCATAAAGCTGTTCACATGGATATATTGGCATCACTCAAAAATATGTGTATCTATAACATTTGTGATTTCACTTTACTTATATAATCATACGGGTGAGATAGATAGATAGATAGATAGATAGATAGATAGATAGATAGATAGATAGATAGACAGACAGACAGACAGACAGACAGACAGACAGACAGACAGACAGACAGACAGACAGACAGACAGACAGACAGACAGACAGACAGACAGATAGATAGATAGATAGATAGATAGATAGATAGATAGATAGATAGATAGATAGATAGCCCCAGTGAAGTTGCATTACCAAGCAAACTTTACAGTATTGACTTTTGATGCCTAAAAAGCCATTAAGATGTTTTTGTGAAGGCTGTGGTGGCCACTTGACGGGAGATCAGAAATAATGAGCGTCAAATTACTGCTGAAAAACCATATGATGCTGATTCTAGCTGTAACAGTTTGCTCCGTGCAGCATCCAAATATTTAGAATCTGTTACCAGGAATCAAAGGCAAATTAGTTTTGTTTTTTTTATTATAATTTTATTCTTCTTGTCCTCTCGCAATGTAAACTTCTTCAACAGAAACCTGCAGCTCTAAACACTGTTCAGAATCAGGCCGGAAATGTTATGAAGACATAATTGAACTCATCTTATGTAACGAATAAAGCTGCTTTTTGTTGCTCTGAGCTGGTTTGGAGCGGTTCAGTGCAGAGCGGTGGATCAGCGTGATGCGACATCTGCACAGACAGGCGCACCACAAGGAAGATTTGTTTTTAATAGCACTTTTTATTGTCATTATGAGAATCTGATTCCAATTCAGCTTGATATTTAGGAAAAAAGCAGGAAACAATCTTTTTTTTCTCCTGTTTCTCAATTAAGTTGTTACATGTTTTACAATGTAATGATTATTTTTTTCCATTTTGCCATAGAAAATGACCTAATATGTTCCTAAGAATCACAATGTAAATGTTTACTCTGAATGTAGATAAAACACATGTCCTAAGTGGCTGTGCAGATGAAACGTGGCAGTTTTATCTCAACTATTTCAGTGCAGTGTGGTTATGATTAGCCTGAGAGCTTTGGGGGGCTGCTCAGTGTTCATATTTGTTTGCTTAGATCTAAAGAGGCAGAACTGGAAAAGCTGATTATATTTGTTTACTTATTGAAATGACCACCAGTCTGCAAGGATCTGCTGGGAAGAGGCCTCGGTGAAATACATGACACCAGGAACTAAAAATATGTTTTGATTTTTCTTTCCCGGGGAAGAGATTGCATGTCAGCTGAAGAGAGTTACGTAAATCAAAGAAGACTTTTGCTTTGATGTCATTAATGATGTTAGATCAGGGCAAGGTGTCCGATCAAATGGTTTTTTACATGGTAAAATGAGCACACACACACAAAAAAAAAAAAAAAACAATGAGGAAAAAGTTCAGGGAGCTTAAATGTCTGTCAGATGTGATGTCATCATCAGGAGGTCTGCTTTGGCTTTCTGCAGAAAATCTTCAGTACAAATGTTTTGGCCTCTTGGTGAGAAAGCCTCAGTCAGACAGCTCTTTACAATGTCCATGACTTTACTTCAACCTCTCATACATAAAGGGAGGGGGGTACACATCCCATCCAGATGCTTAGCTGGTATTGTTAACCTCAGGCAAAACAGGGGATCATTCTAATAAACATCTGTACCGTACATATTTATATCTGCTGCATCGATCAAGTGTCAAGTCTGCAGTTTTTAAATCTACGCTGTTGTGCACAAAAGTCAAAATGAAAAATGGCCGCTCCCTCACGTCCGGCAGACATCAATGGTAAATTCTCGGGAGACCTTGTTCTCTGCTCTCTGTCAGGCAGGACTGAATGACCTATGAGGTATATTTTGGTCGACTTTTCTAGGTCTCGAAAATGTTTTCTCCACTCTGGTAAATATTTTCTGAACTAACTTGTCTGGCTGTCATCAGGTGGAAAATGTCCATTAGTGCCCCGTCACCCTGTATCTTAGGAAAACATTCCATGTTGACGAATGCAAATATGGATCAGCTGTCAAGCACCTTTCATCGCGGCCAAGCTGATAAGTTGATGTGTTGCCTAGTTTCCTGTACGCGTTGACATAAGGAAGGCCTATAATAATAATAATAGTAATAATAATAATTGGTGATTGACTGTTGATTTAACATTAGCTGAACCTCAAAACTACACACTTCATTTTTTCAAATTAAAAATGAGAACATGTAGTGCACTGTTGCAGTCTGAAACACCACTTTTCCTTAAAGTGTATTAGTATACTTCGATTTCAGAAAGGTGATTCCTGGATGATTAAAAGTTCCAACATTGAAAAGGTAGAAAATCCACATGCATTTGCATATCTCTTATATTGCATATCTCTCTTCAATACAGCGGGTTGTGGTAACGTGCATATAAATGAATCAACACATGTGAGAGGACAGTAGCAGTTCAATAAATCATGACTTCCCAGTAAATACAGAGTCTGTAATCTCCTCTGTGTGCACCAGTGTATATCTTATTTCAATACACCCCATAAACAAACAACTGCTGGGACTAACCCTCATTTCCTCCAGCTTTGTGTGATGTGGTGATAAGTTAGAGGCAGAAAATTAAATCAAGAGAAAAAAAAAAACTTTAAACATACTCATCATGTTTGTAGTGAACTACTTGCACATTGCATTAAGGGAAAAGTAAGGCAAAAACATAATTTTGTGTCAGCAGACAATACAAAATGATGCCAGCTATTACCTGGTCTGTATTGAACTGCATGTTCCCATCTGGAATTGCTGTGTTTGGTGTGTTATTATCGCCATATAAGACAGTGTGTCATTTGTGGTCACTGACTTTAGGACAAATAGATGGCGCTTGATGAGCATCTGGTTTGAGGTTGTTGCAATGAAATCTTTATATTATTTTATTTGTGAGGAGTGGGGGTGAGGTGGATATCTCTATCTCTATCATCTCTGCACACTCAACCCAATCCATCTTGTTTGTTCCATCTGTACAAAGACAAAATGTGAACGCAAACATCATCCTTTTCAGCATTGCAATATATGTTTATAGTATTTTCTTGTGTGTCTGTCCACAGCATAAGCATATTTCTGAAAGTGTTAATGGAAATATTTGTTAGTTTTGCTATACATAACCGGTGGCATTAGCTGCTGTCTAGTCAAGAAGTCTCAAAGAAACATTTCAAGTTTAGTATTAATTCCTTTCCTTGCTGAGAGCTCTGCAACTCTCTTCTCTGCGCATGTCACTTCTCTTCTCCCAAAGCTAGCATGCTAAGCAGCTAGCCCTGGCCCAGATGACTCATCTAATCATTCCAATACTGAGTCACTGTATTGTCCAATTGGCTTCAAATAAGTGGAACTGCCATATTATAACCTCTTACTGTATCTTGTAAACACAGCAATGGCTGAAGCTCCCAACAACACTGGCAAGCTGTCAACAATGGTTTGAAATTGCAAATACCTAATTTAACTTTAACCTAACCTTTATTAGAACACATTGTATAACAGCCAAACTTCTCTACCCTGAACCAGGTTACCACATGCAGGATTTCTGTTTATCAGATTTTAGACCTTCCTTTTCCTTGTTGAGAAACATTCAAGAACAGAAGAGCATTTTTTTTTCTTCCACCAAAGTCCAAACCATGGGAGCTTTAGTTTTTGCTTGTTGTGCAAAATGTTATTTCTAGATAGGACCATTGACCATTGTCCCCTTGTGTAGAATTCCTTCTGTTCCCATGACTAACCTCCTCTATCATTTTCTGTTCTTGTCATGGGAACAGACAAGGACAGGGACACCAGTGCCCTTTCAGAAAATAATGAAATTATACCAAATCCTTTTAAATCCAACCCTTTTGTGGATTTCCTCTCTTCCATTACTTGCTGTGACCATGCTCATCACATAGGTTTCAAGGTTTGTTTTTATTTTACAAATCATTAAAAAAAAAATACAAAATACAAATTCAGTTCACAATATACAGTAGACATGATCTTGTAAAAAGGGTAACCCCAGAAGCTTCTGTAGCTTATGAACGGGGGCCCAGAGACATCAAAACAACAATATAGTATATTATGACAATAACAATTCCTATTGCTAACCTACAATCTAACCTAACCCTAACCATCTAAGGCAATTCCATCAGTACAAAGAGTTTATGGTTCAACACAATAGTGACACAATATCAACACATCAGGCACAGGTACATGAAACAAAAAACAGCAAGCTGAGCTTGATTTAGACATAATTTAGCAGCAGTTTTTGTTTTAATCTTTTTTTAAAAATAGACAGAGATGCAGACTCTTTAATCGTGCTCTCAACCTCATTCCAAGTCGTGGCCCTTTAACGGTCACACTAAGACTTGTGCATTTTAGTTTCCGTCTCTTTCCCTTTAGAAGTTGTTTTCTTCTCGTGTTGTATTCATGAGTGGGTAAAAAAATTGGGATGAGTTGGCAGAGTCTGTCATTGAGTCTAAATGCTACTTCATACATCACACAGGCATTATGGAAAGTGTTACATTCAGTGAGTTTCAGAAGTTTGTAACTGTAGAAAAGAGGATCAGAGGGGGCAGTCAGCTTGGTCCATGATATTACTCTAATTACTTTCTTTTGTAAGATCTTTAGTTTTTCAAGATAACTGGTAATATGTGTTACACCATATAACATTGCAATAGTTCAAGTGAGGCTCAAATAGAGGCCAATACAAAGTGAGAAGAGCTTCAAGAGGAAGAAAATGTCGGACTTTACAAAATAAGCCCACATATTTGGATAATTTATTTGTCAGCTCATTTATATGCTTTTTATAGTTTAAAAATTCATCTATGTATACATTTTGTGGAGTCTACCCTCTCAATAGCTCTACCATTTATTTCTATACACACATGTTCGACATCATTTCGGTTTCTGTTTGAGCGGAATACAATGAAATTGGTTTTATTAATATTTAAAGATAATTTCTTACACTTGAACCAGGTGTCCACCTTTATCAATTCTTGATTCATAAGATTCTGAAGATGTTCCAAGTTTTTGTGTGACAAGAATAAATTTGTGTCATCGGCAAAAATAACTTTGTGTAAAATAGGAGAGGAATTAACAATATCATTTACATATGTGATGGCCACAGCTGTGGCCACACAGCCATGACAAAGGTAGCCCACTGCACCTACATTCACATTATACACTATACTATTTTGTTTCTATATTTATGTTAACCATATTTTGTTTATACATTCTATAAGTTGGTTTAACACTTAAGTATTGAAATAACTCACACAGGTTTGGTTGCATACAACATACTTTATTATTTGGCAATACATTAGTTTTATTTGAGCACATATATTTAGTTAGCTTTTGTTGTTTCTAATCTCTCTCTGTTCTTTTGAGTTACCGGTGCTGTTGGTGCTGTTGGTGCTGCTGGTGCTGCTGGTGCTGTTGGTGTTGCTGGGATCCTCCAGATAAAAGGATCCGCCCCCACACGCTCGGCCATTTTATAAGAGGCAGCACTAATTGGGCCAACCCAAGGGCTGGTGCACCATGGGGGGAAGTTTAGTGTTTTAGTTATGTTTATTATTTTCCTTAGACCATTAGTAATTTCAGTTTGTTTGGTTATGCATAGATTGTGTTTATTCTAATACGTTACCTTTCCTAAGTTGTTTTGGTTGTGAATTAGCTGTGGTCTTTTGTGTTTAGGGTTTAAGTTAACCCCTCTTTTGTTAGTATGGTCTGACCACCCAGTATATAAGTTCTCCCTTGTGTTCATTAGTGAGGTCTGTTTAATTCTGTTCTGTTTTGCCTTCTGTTAGTTTATTCAGTTGACTTTTGCACAGGTTTGTTAATTTGACCTCTTTTATGGGCCCAGACCTTATGTTCATTTGAGTAATTTTGTTTCTGTATATTTTGGGTAAATAAAACCCTTTTGAAGTTACTATCTGTTGTCCTCATTGCAACCGACTCGGTCCCTCACAACATACAAAATAAAGAGAAGTGGTCCTAATATTGATCCTTGAGGGTCCCCATATTTAATAATACTACACTGTGATTCATTGTCATTTACATGAACATATATATAACTTTTGAACCAATTTAGCGCTGTGCCCCTGACACCATAATGTTGCAATTTACCAAGGAGGATTGAGAAGTCAATCGTATCAAACGCCTTTGATAGATCAAGGAAAACTCCAATCCCACACTCACCTCTATCAATACAATAGCATCGTTGATTTTTTCAGTGAGATCTATAATTGCCATACAGGTTGTGTATTTCTTTCTGAAGCCATATTGTGATGGAGTAATTATATTCAATCCATCTAAATAATTACTAAGTCTACAATAAACAATTTTCTCGAATACTTTGGAAAAAGTGGGTAGTATAGATATTGGTCGATAGTTTTGCATGTTATTTTTATCACCAGATTTAAATACTGGGATAATTTTTGCTATCTTTGTCATTTTAGGTACCACCCCATTAAACAAAGAGAGATTGATGGAGTAGACGAGTGGATCAACAATTTCATTCACAATGGCTCTAATGATTTTACTACATATACCATCCACGCCTGCAGTATTTGAGTCTTTCATACTCATAATAATATTAGTTACTTCTGTTTTATCAGTTGGTGCAAGAAAGAAAGAATTTATATAATTACCTTGAAGATATTGTTGATAATTTGCTCCCTCTGGTGGTCTAATAGTTTCAGAGAGAGTTTTCCCTATAGAGTTAAAATGATTATTAAAACTATTTGCAAGATCATCACCATTTAAATTTGTTCTGGCATTTTGCTTGATTTTGATGTCAGGAAGTACAGTAGTTTTATGTCCCCGACTGAGAACCTCATTTAGCACCTTTCAGCTTTGCTTCTGATCACCATGAGCAGCCTTGATAAGCTCTTTGTAGTGTCTTCGCTTACTTATTCGTATGACATGTATCAGCTTATTTCTGTATTTAGTATATTTATCTTTGTTTCCATCAGTTGGATTTTTAATATACCGTTTGTAAAGTGTGTTTTTCTTTTTAATTGACTTCAAAATGCCCCTCGTAAGCCATGCTTTCCGATCCCCAGCATCACATTTTCTGATCTTTACAGGTATGGTGGAGTTTACAGAGTCAGTTATTTCATCAATGAAAGCATTATATGCTGCATCTGGTGTTTTGCAGCCATAAACAGAATTCCATGATTTAGCTCTGAGATTTTCAGATAATTTCATTAAAGCAGAAGTAAGTGATATATTTGTGTTAATATAAGTCTTAAATAGTTATATCTTCCGACAGCAATCACTTACATAGAGTGTTTGGACTGAAACACGGGTCTCTCAGTCCCTCTGCTCTGCTCTGCTCTGAGCCGAAGAGAAAACATTTATCGTATCCTACAGTTTTTATCCAATGAGGAGAGAGAACGGCATGAAGGGCTGTGTGTGCAGCCAAGGAACGCCGTGAATGTGGCGACGTAGGGACGAGGACTGTTATGGTGCGTTCAAGGAAACTTGTATTTTTCCGACCGTGAAGTGGTACCAGTTCGATCTGGTACGAGTTCACCGGTCGGAAGTTACGAGTGGCCGTTATAGTGACTTTCACCGGTAAAACAGGTCGGAAAAACACGAGTGGGTTGCCTGAAACGCTACAAAGTCGTAAGTTGTGACTTGAAGCTGTAATTTACGATTTCAAAAGCCTGCCTGGAACGCAGCATTAGCGAAAACGACCGGACCACTTACTTCTGCTTTAAGTTACTTTCACTCAGTACTTTCACTTTTGTTTTCAAAGGTGACTCATTCATCTTTTTTGTAAGATCAATGAAGAGCACAACAGGAAAGTGATCAGTGATGTCTGACAAAATTACACCTGAGTCAAAACAAGCATTGTGAGTATTTGTGATGATATTATCGATGATTGACTTACTGGATTCTGTTTCTCTTGTATATGTATTTATAGTGGGGAAGAAAGATGAGGAGTACAGTGTATTCATGAAATCATTTTTAGCACTGTTCTCCTTGGCTAGATCGATATTAAAATCCCCCAGAATAAAACAGTTTTTATTTGTTTTATTTATACAGTTTAATAATTCATCAAATTTAAGCTTAAAACTATTCAAATCAGAGTCTGGTGGTCGGTAAATCACGCCTACAATTATATTCTTACCATTATTTATATTTATCTCAACGAATAGAGAATCTGAGTACCCATCATCAATATTTAGATCATCACAGACATTCACAGAATGTAGTGAATTTATATATAAACATACACCTCCTCCTGGTCTACCAGGTCTATTTCTGTTGTACAATACATATCCATTCAGGTTAAAGATGTTCAGATAAGATTTATCAGTAAACCAAGTTTCACTACATCCAATTACATCAAACCTGTGGCCTAGACTGGCTAAGAGGGATAGAAAATCATCATAATGCTTATTCAGGCTTCTAGTGTTTAAATGCATCAGAGAGTATGAGTGGTCATTTTTGCATTTTATAGATTTTAAATTATCAGGTGTATAGTGTTTACATTTTAACTTTTCAAAGCAATGCTGTTCGGGCACATCACAGTTTCCCTCACTGATTAGATCGTCAAGTCCCATTTAATGCACATGGTAAGGAAAAGCCTGATATCTGATGTGAAAGTCATATAGAACCACATTATAAAGTCTTGTGTCTAGGAATTCCTTCATCTTAATCTGGGTCTAAACTAAGCCTAAACTAAAATGTTAAAAAAAAAAAACTATGAAGAAAAGAGAAAAGGGGGGGGAGGGGGGACATTTAAGGGAAAAAAAGAGAGAGAAAAATAACGAAATAAATAAAATACAGAAGAGAAAAGGGTAAATAAATAAAACAAATACAAAGTCCGTTTAAGAGAAAACCTAGGACTTCAATGCAAGATCAACCAACAAGTGGCATGAGAAGTGAGGTCTCATGATCTCAAGATTTTAGAAGAGTGAAAAGCTTACTGCATACCAAGTCATTTCCATGAGATGGTTTTGGTGCTTCCCTCCTTCAGTCTGCAACCAGCGGAGTAGGTCTGTGCATTAATGAAGGCGCAGTTTCTTGGCGTCAGACAGTTTATTTATAACACATCGCTGGTTTGAGTTTGTGAGCAGGTGAAGACGACCATCCTGAGTCCAGCTCATACTGTACCAGAAAACCTAACTTAACTTGATATTTTTTGGTATTTGTGGTCTTTACCATTAATGCAACAAAAACGTGATCTAAATCATAGTTATATACAACCTATTTCATCTTTGTTCACTGATATTATGCGTTACCAATTGCTTGTAAACACTTTATACCCAAACTCTGCTTCTCTGTCAATGACATTACCATTTTTTTTTTTTTTTTCATCATTGTTATCCTGTAATTGTCACTTGTGGCAGCTGCTTTGTTCAACTTCATCCAACAGTAAATCAGTGTTTCATCAGCTGGTTCACAGGTATATTATTCACACCACCTCATCTTTCTCCATCTCTGGTTAGATTAAGCCTCTCGCCTGAAGGCACTTTGGTAGGTGTTAGGAAAGGAATAGTTTCTTTTTTTATGCAAAGTCTTAGATTTTCTTTTTTGATGAAAGCTTCCCATGCTAAGGCTATTTTTATGGATAAATAATATTCCATAGACCGTGGTCTGTGACTGAGTGCTGGTACTGCTCAGACAGAGCTCCAGTACAAATGGTAAATCCTCCTCTTTTTTCTTTTTTTTCAACACTCATCGCCTGTGGATTTCTTTAAGAATTCATATGTAGCCCCCATCTTGTTTTCATTTTACATGCTCTCCTTCATAATCTGTAAACACAATATCTTCTTTCGATGATACAATAACAGATAGGACTGAAACAGAGTCAGCAGCCAGGAAATGTTTCAGTGATACACACGGCTCGGTGTGACATGTCTGACAAAGTGTGTTGCAGCTAAACTAAATAAATCAGGTTTGAGTTATTTTAGAATTAAATGTGCCCAATGTGAATCCAGATGAGAGAGGCTGTGTTACACAACTAAATCTGTTCTTTTGATGCACAGTACAATGCTGTTCTCCTAGTTCTCCAACAACTACAAGTGAATGTAATGAGCCTAATCAATATAATCGAATCAACCTTAATCAACAAAATTTGGTTCATATCTGAAAGAATCTTAAGGAAAAAAATAAAACACAGTGATACAAACAACCTTTACAAAAGCAACTAACTGGTAATTTACTTAGACAAAATAGGACACAAAAAGAAAAATGTATAACCAATACAAATTCATTTTCTTATTTGACCCTGTACCAAAACAATAGGCAAGGCCTGACCGAGTACACTGCTGGGAGCAATACAAGTTTGATCCCTAACTGGCTTACAAAAATGCACTTTGATATAAATCCAATATTATTTCATTAAGGTTTTTTCACAAAAGAAAAAAATGAAAGAAAGAAAAAGCTGTCTCAACACAACTTCAGGGTTTTCATGTGTTTTCAGATATATATATATTTTTTTTTTCATAAAGATCATTCACATCATTAACGTTCTCCCAAAATTTGAAAACAATGCATACCATTTTCGGTTCAACTAGATTCATAAAATATTTGGAGATTTATCACACTATAAGTTTACAGTTTTAGGTATTTGCTCCCCAAGGCTGTTCTCCACACACTTTAAAACCTTCCCTCATATTGCTTGTGTAATAGGACATTCCCACATTTCACGGTGGAGGGTACAGCACGCTGAGCCTCCGCACCTCCAACACACCCGGGCTCAGCCCCATCTGGTACATTTTAATGGGTGTATGGTGGACTCTGACTTCAAACAGAGGATACCTCTCCCTTTCCCCATGTGGTCTTAATATTTTGTAGATACACAACCACATCTCAATGTAAGTCATGATGATATTATGTTGTCATAGAACCATTGGTAACACTTTATTTGATGCCTATCTCTATACTGTATTATAACCATACTTATAATGCAGTTATAGCACTGTATAACTATAGTTATAAACACTCAAATGATCATATAACAATAATCATAACACACTATAAAGCATTTTATCATGACTTATAAGGTCAGGTGTTATCATATGTTATAATTGTTAGTAACTCGCTGACAATGCCCACATCGATAATGCATTATAAATATAGTTATAATGTGTTATAATTGGCTTATAAATATGTATAACTATCATTATAAACACATAAATTATAATAACGATTTATGGCAATAAGCATACCACATCATAGAGCAGTTTATAATGGCTTATAAGGTCAAGTATTATAATAGTTATAATAGTGATCATTTATGAGTGTTTATAACTATAGTTATACAGTGCTATAACTGCATTATAACTTATTATAAGTATGGTTATAAAACGTCAAATAAAGTGTTACTGAACAATTAGATAATTTTGAACTCTTTCTATACCGTATGATGTGATCATTCTCAAAGAGAACAGAAGAGAGACTTTAGGAAACTATATTACATGACCAGGTGCACATTGTTTTGGTCCTGTTAAATAATGTATATTGCCAATAGGGAAACATTTTTTTGTCAGAAATCTAAACTTCTGTCTTTCTTTCTTTCTTTTTTGTTCTTCTTTTCATACAGGTACTGTACAGGACAGTCCCATGTTTGACCTCCTTCCATCTCACTTTGACAAGGCCCGGCCTTGAAATGAGTTCTCTCAGGCGTAGCCTATAGTCCTACATCAAGTCAGATTGACCTGGAATAAACAAAGAGACGTGATTTGGAGCTACATTTGGGTTGTGTGTGGTCTGAAGTGTAAATGCAATGAAACACTACTTTTTGGCTAATTGGTGTGACCACATAGTTAGCTGAGGGGGGTAACCATTGTGTAACAATGTGTGAAGGCTCCCATGCTGGAATTATGGAAGATTTCCCCCATTGTATCTAGTTCTCTCAGGCGTAGCCTATAGTCCTACATCAAGTCAGATTGACCTGGAATAAACAAAGAGACGTGATTTGGAGCTACATTTGTGGTTTTAGCGCAGACGGCACAGGAAACTATAATTTCCAGTAATTTGTAAACTATCCAAAGATTTGAGGAAAAATCTTGATCTGATGCTCTAGTCGCCATTTTTCCATCAAATTCTTACCTGGTAAAGGACTCAGTGTCGCACAGAATGATAAGTTCACATAAAGTTTTACCAAGGCACAACATTAAAAGGTAGCAGTGTGCATGCAAACCCCAGTTCCTGGATGCATGTCATTGATTTTTCCATTAATAGAGCTCAGCTGCAGATGTTACAGATGTTGCTAGTGGTGTGCTATCCTCTCAGAGTAATGCCAGGGGCTATAGTGCTATACAATACACCACTGTCTTATGGATTCTCTGTGGAGATGGCTGTCATCCAGCTTTCCTTAAATTGTGTCCACATGCTGATGTGGTCGTTGGAACTGCTGGCTCTGAAAGAGTGATTATTATTTTCTCACTTAGCCAAAGATAGTACACACTTTCAGAGATTCAACAAGGAAAGTTTTCCTCTCAGCCCCGGTCACAGATGCGCAGGCAGAGTTACTTTCTTTTATTCTTTGTTTGCAGCTCGGCCACACTGGGTCCCAACTTCTTTTTTTTTTCTTCTTTTTTTTGTGACTCTCATAAGTCACAGATCCATGGATTCCATATAAAACAAATGCTACAAAGGAAAATTATTCAAGATTATCGTAACAGATAAAGCTAACAAACCTTCCCCAAAAACCACAGTACTTCAAACAAGTTGAAACAGGGAGGAATTGTCATCATGGGCACATTATATTAAATCCATTCTGCTGAGTAAAGGAATCATTTTCAAACACAGTGAAAAATAGGCTGAAAATATGGAAACATTTTTATCACGGATATTCTCATATCAGGAAAGCCACAAGCCTAACTAATAACATTACATCTGGTGTTTCACTTACAGCATTCTGATTAAATGAGGGAGGATTGTGTGTGTACATACATTATATATACATGTACTACCTATGCTAACAAATACAAAACTAGTTGTACAAACTAGGGCTATCTATTGATCAAATAATGATTAATTACATGGTTGTCCACAGATAATCACAATTAATTTATTGATATCTTACTGTAACTTATACTCCTCAAAAATGTCATTATTTCAACCACTACTCAGTGTTTGACCATATTTGTAACAGACAGTTTTCAGCCATAGCCTTTAAATAAACCCACACTCAGTTATTGCCCCTCAGGGATTCACAGGAAGCGGTGCATGCGCGTATTGGATGAGATGTCGAAGACAAAATCTGGTGCTTGTTCAAATTTCATGCACAAACAACCATTAATGATACATAATATAACAACATTGTTGAGCGCCGTCTTTATTAAAACAACATGAATTTCCAGTTGCCGTTCATCTGTTGCATTTCTGAGAGACCAGCAGCTGTAGGCAAGTTTGCTGCCCCCACTGGGAAATGCAAAGGTCATTTTACATGAAAATGTAAGTCAGCATCATATTTACGTAATACAGAAAAGGCAACATTGCTAGCCACAGATTTAATCAAATGAAGAATTACAATATTAATTGTCGTTGTCCGTGCAGCTTTTCTTGTGGAAATGCAACCAGAGTGTTAAAGGGAGAAAAAGTGAGCACAATGCTTATGTCATGTACACAACATTCATATTTAAGAGAAAAGAGATAGCGATAGAGATGTGGTTTGTTTTGGTTGGCAGTGTTCACACAAGCTGCTTTTGTCACGCTAACATGATTTAGTTCTGCATGTGATTTCTGACCCCTCCACCACCACACACATGCTTCAGGTTAGGAACTAGAGAGTGACTGCTGGTTTATACCTGTGTGAGTGCACGGAAAGCACAGGGGCAGCTGTACCAACACACAGGTTTGTTATCCTTGTGTTGCAGTGACCCTCATGTGCTCCGACGTTCCCACATCGGGGCTGCCTCCACACTTCACATCAGCGCGCCAAACGACTGTCACAACACTCTGACCTGATTTGAAAACATACCGATGAACTGATGATGTACATCGACGCTAAGTGAGCTTGAATCCGTGTCACACTCAGTTTATGTGTGGTCTGACGGATTGTAACACTGGATCCTTTCTCTGTCTCTGTTTACATGCCAGTCTCCGCACTGAAGAGACTTTCATCTGTTTCCTGTCGAGATATCTGTGTGGAACTAAGTTTTTTGTTTTGTTTTTTTAAACAAAGAGAGAGAAGATACTCACACACTGATGTAACTGGGTGAAAAAGCCACAAAAATCACAAGCTGAGATAAATGCAAAACAGTCTCTTTATTTATAGTTTCTTCATCCTGGATGACTGAGTTGGGTCCCAAAGTTGGGTTTTTGGGTGGCACTATACCCACACGTTTACCTTCTTGTTATCTTTGTTGCTCATTCCACAGATGCACAGATGCACAATCCTTATTGTACCTCATTCTCGTTACAACACCAATTGGTATTACTGTATTACAGTAAAGGGGAGAAATTATTGACTGAATCGAATAATATTATATAGATACAGTAGATAGATAGATAGATAGATAGATAGATAGATAGATAGATAGATAGATAGATAGATAGATAGATAGATAGATAGATAGATAGAAAGAAAGAAAGAAAGAAAGAAAGAAAGAAAGAAAGAAAGAAAGAAAGAAAGAAAGAAAGAAAGAAAGAAGACAGAAATGGGGTAGAAGAAAGAAAGAAGAAAAAGAGAGAGGGGGATGATAGAAAGAGGTAGATGGATGGATGGATGGATGGATGGATGGATGGATGGATGGATAGAGAGGGAAAGATAGAAATAAGTTACGTAAAATACAAATGAAGGAGTAGAAGAAAGAAAGAAAGAAAGAAAGAAAGAAAGATAGAAAGAAAGAAAGAAAGAAAGAAAGAAAGAAAGAAAGAAAGAAAGAAAGAAAGAAAGAAAGAAAGAAAGAAAGAAAGAAAGAAAGAAAGAAAGAAAGAAAGAAAGAAAAGAGACAGAGGGTTTGAAAAAAGAAAGAAATAGTGAGGTAGATAGATAGATAGTATTGTTGGCCCAGTAGTATAGGGAGATGATTTCAGCTAATTAACAGCAACAAGCAGCTGTCTGTCCTCTGTGTCTATCACCTTTTTTCACTTGTTTCATCAGAATGTCTTCACAGAGACTGTGTTGCATTTATCTCAGCCTGTGATTTTTTTGATAAGTGGTTGTGGGGGTATCTTCTCTCTCTTTTTGCTCATTTTTGTCCAGTCCCAACACACCCAAGTGTGCCGCAACGTGTGCAGTAGGTAACTTCCAATAAAGGCTTTTTAACTTTTAGACCCAGAGTGCCTTAGTCATCTTCCTTTTTTGTTACACCCAAGAGTTATTCTTTAATGCCTTGAGCTGGCACAGTCTCACAGCATTGTGACAGTTTCTTTTTTAACCATCCAACTGTGCATCATATAGTATATAGTATTGTAATTTGTCTGTGCTGCTGCTGAATGGGTTCCGGTGTGATAACCATGAAACGGTTTATCTTCTAATGCAGCTGTGTCACATTTCTTGAGAACAGCCTGTCTTCAGTGCTCTGTCTGCAGCCTCACACCTACGGCTGCGTCACACACATGCTGATATTCAGAGCATCACTCCCTCTCGTGTGATGTTGCCTAAATAACTTGCACGAGTGGAATGTCCTCAAAAATCCCTGATGATTTGGTCAAAGGCATCTTCGTTGTGGGAACATCATGACCCTGTCTGACCCGTCATCATAGTACTGTTCCGGTTCATTAACAATTTTAAACTTATGGTCTGATGGGGAATGTGTTTACTGGCTTCATTCATCTGGCATATATTTTTGGTAGAAGCCACAGCTGAGCTTGATATTGACTGACAGGTGAGATCATACTGTAGGCAGATACTCAATTATCATGAGATTCGTGCATGTGAAGAAGAATCAAGTAGTTTAATGTGCAGTTGTACTGGACTTGGGTTTTCATGATTTTTGATTACAAGTCTTTTTGGTCTTTGTTATGGAAAATCTGGCTTTGGTTTAAAAAAAATCAGTGAGTCATCATTCTCACTTATCCACTTGGCCTCGTTACCATCATTTTTTTGTATTTTGCATAATCTTTAGATGTGGTAGAATTTATAGTCTCTGCAAAACACTGTAACACCTGTCCTTCTTATGTAATCGTCATTAGATATGAATTAACTTCACAACAGACCATGAAGGAATACATCATCCTGCAGATTGAAATAATGTCTGGCACATTATTATTATTATAGTCTTCATCTGTTGCTGCCAATACTTTAAGACGTGTTAGTTCCTATATAAAAAATAACTTTTTATTCTTACACACAGATAGGCCTACCTAATTTAACCCAGATCATTGCGTGGCACCTTTCCTTTTGTTACAGTAATGAGTACCAACCCCTGAGGTGAAAGGAAAGCAGCCAGGAGCTAAAAACAGAGAGAGTGAGCTGTTGTTGAGATTATCTGCCAGTTTTACCTCTTCATATCAAAAACATCCCGTTGAATTTAAACCTATGTGAGAATTCATAATTGTTGCATAAAAAGTGTTGGTTTTTTTTTGTTTCAGATGTGTAAGCTGCAGTTTTATAACCAAAACCTTATTTACAATGAACATACATACCAGGTTCTATGTGAAACTTACAGGCATCTTAAAAATTAGCTGTTGGGGAGAACCTCCTGCTTGCCTAGCTGCTAATGCTTATTATGACAGTGTTACAGTGCATGTTGTTTAAAAATTAGTGGGGCCATGGTGCTACAAAAAAGTAATTAAATGGTAAATGGACTTGCACTTATATAGCGCTTTTCTAGTCTCTTGGAGCACTCAAAGCGCTTTTACACTGTTGGTCACATTCACCCTTTCACACACATTCACACAGCGCTTGGCAGCGCAGAAATCTAACCATTCACACACATTTGTACACCCAATGGACACATCGGGGGGCAAGTGTGGGTTCAGTGTCTTGCCCAAGGACACTTCGACATGTTGCCAGGAGGAGCCTGGAATCGAACCACCGACCTTCCGGTTAGTGGACAACCCGCTCTACCTCCTGAGCCACAGCCGCCCACAAAATGCATGACATGATGTCTGACACTCAATACTGTATGTTAAAGCAGATTGATCAGTGATAGAGGTTTTTCTATAAATGATGAAAAAAAATAACGTGTACAGACTTTTGGCTGATCCACTCGGAGCGAGCCTGAGGCATAAACAAACTGAGTGACTGCATGGGGCCACGCAGCCATTACACTTTAATACAACCAGCTTCATTTATTCCTCGATGACACTCAATCTGGTTTTGTTTTTTGCTTTTCCTTGCCTGTCCATGCTTCTTACATTATGTGTGAGTTATTTTTAAAACAACAGTGTGGATTTACATGAGAGGTTTCTGTATTTATGTTTTTATCTGAGCTCAGTTTGGAAACAGTACTGTTGCATATACTGGGCTTCTGTGTACCAGTCAAGGCCTGACCACATGGGTTTGCTTATTCATACTGACAAAAAACAGTCCGTGATCAAATATACTCACACAGTAACACACTTTAAACTTCCAATTGCAAAAGCACCTAAGGGTGTTGTTGTCTAAAGTCTAGATTTTTGGTTGTTGCTTAAAAGGCTTAGAACAGAATATGCTAAACATGCTGTATTTTTCATAACATGCTTCTTCATAACATTTTTTCTACAATAAAATTAAAAGTTGTTTCACAGGGAAAATGAAAGAATCTTGAACTGCTGTATATTAAAGCAGAAGTAAGTGATATATTTGTGTTAATATAAGTCTTAAATAGTTATATCTTCCGACAGCAATCACTTACATAGAGTGTTTGGACTGAAACACGGGTCTGTCAGTCACTCTGCTCTGCTCTGAGCCGAGGAGAAAACATTTATCGTATCCTACAGTTTTTATCCAATGAGGAGAGAGAACGGCATGCAGGGCTGTGTGTGCAGCCAAGGGACGCCGTGAATGTGGCGACGTAGGGACGAGGACTGTTATGGTGCGTTCAAGGAAACTCGTAGACTCGTGTTTTTTCGTCCTGTGAAGTTGTATCAGTTCGATCTGGTACGAGTTCACCGGTCGGAAGTTACGAGTGGCCGTTATAGTGACTTTCACAGGTAAAACAGGTCGGAAAAACACTAGTGGGTTGCCTGAAACGCTACAAAGTCGTAAATTGTGACTTGAAGCTGTAATTTACGATTTCAAAAGCCTGCCTGGAACGCAGCATTAGCGAAAACGACCGGATCGCTTACTTCTGCTTTAATGAATATTCTGAACACTTACTTGTACGATTTCTACATATTTATAGGTGCATTTGTCAACTTTCTTGTGTTTGGGTTCCTTGCTGTTTTGAAATTGAAAAAATTATTTTTAAAAAAGAACCCCTGACATATCAGCTACCTGTGTTTGTGATGATGGTCCCAGAATATGCTTAACAAAAACAGATGAATGGAAAAAAAGAGAGAAGAAGATTGCCTTAGATTTCTTTAATGGCACCTTGTTTGACACATTTTGCATTCGACTGCTCCATCAACTACTTGCGTTTGCTGGGTCTAGCTGTTCACACCCTTTACAGTATATTGACTTGGGAGAAAAAAGGCATGTCAGCCGTCTGGCATGCACCCAATACACTCCCACATGTCAGAAATGCTGTTTCTGTTCTTTTTTACAGAAAGAAGAGGCTGGGGGTGGGTAGTGTGTGTGTGTGTGGGGGGGGGGGGCAAAGTCAAACAGTTATGAGATGCTGTCCCATTATGTGCACTTCATTCTGCTCTCTGCAATTTCACTTGTGACATTCTTTTCAGGGAGATGTGAGGACCAATGACAGAGTGCAGAACTCCCCTTCTTTTCTTTCTCTCGCTCTCTTTTTTTTTTACTTTTTCAATATATATCAATATATTTATACTGCAGTGCCAAAACTTGTTCCTTACCTACAGCAAACAGGTAAACAGCAGGTCACCATGGCGACACTGTTTCTTAACAAACAGATACAGTGATCTATAGGGAGCATGCAGTGATCAGGCTTACCACTTATTTGAACACTATGGCTGATCGGTGTATACACAGACTTAATCATCATGTCCCACCTAATTGAAAATTATAATAATTCCATAGATTTGCATACAGAACACTTTTTACAGTTCATGTTTGTGCAGCCAATCAAAACAAATGATTTCTCCTGGGGGCAGCTTTGCATGAGCAAGGTTAAACTAAATTGATTCAAATGATTAATGATCATAGTAGTTTATGTAAAACCAGGACTACAAAATATAGCCTATTACCTTCTTTTAGGGAGATCACATCACTGTTAGTTGCCAAGAACTGACTCATGTACATTAGCAGTTCTCAAGGGAAAGAAGTGACCCATTTGTATCAACATGTTGTATTTATTTAACCTTTATTTATCCAGGAAGGATCCATTGAGATTTTATAATCTCCTTTTCAAGGATGTCCTGGTCAGGAAAGCCGTAGTACAAACACAAGCAAACATACAGCAAGATCAAGATAACAAGACACATCAGAAGTTAATTGTCACAGGTGCAGCTGGTGACTAATAGTTCTGAGATTGTGTGTGAAGCCAGAAAGAGGGATCAGAGAGCCCAATCTCATCCTGACTGGTAGACCATTCCACGACCATGGCCCAAAGAAGGAGAGGGTCTTCATCCCTGACTCGGTCCTCATGAGGGGAACCGTAAATTGCAGCCAACTGTTGGCTCTACGATTGTGGGTCATCTGGACAGCAATAAAATTCGAGCAGATGTAGGACGGCAGCTTTCCTGTGTGGTCAAATTGACGGTAGCACATATTCAACAAGACATAAGGGCTATTCGGCTCAACAAAGGATGGACAATATACAGCGCCTGCAAATCCCCCATCTCTCAGAGATTCTACCCTCACACATTAACCTTTAGCACAATCGTATTTGTACATTTTGTCATTCACTTACTTTGTATATTAGTCTCTCTCTTTTCTTTTTCTTCTTTTTTTTTTTTTTACATCCCCTTCCACTGTGTGCTGTGCAGTTGTAACAAAACAATTTCCCCGTGGAGTGTCTTTTTGTGTGTGAGTAATTTTCAGTCTGAATGTGTTAAATTACTCAAAGGAACACATGTTTTTCACAGTGAACATGTGATGTTCGAGTACAAGTTCACAGTAAATCACTCTGCACAAAGTAGAGCAAAACTGAGTGCATTCTTTTCAAAACGGCTGAAGATAATAGATAATCACTAAAATGACTGATATCAGGTTAATGCTAAAAGATTATCCATCAAGTCTATTGAAAATGACAAAAAATGTATTAAGGCAAAGATGAAGTGGAAAGTTATGTTCAAAAATGAGATATCTGTGAGCAGCAATGATTCTAACTGCTGAATGGAAGTACAGCTGTCTTTGGATGCAGATTAATAATTGTGATTTATTATTAATATTATTAATTTTTATTTTATTTTTATTATTATTAATTTTTGAGAGAGAATATATATCACCCCTAGGGAATAAATTATTTTTACATCTGTTTGGTACGGTATGTTAAAGCAGAAGTAAGTGATATATTTGTGTTAATATAAGTCTTAAATAGTTATATCTTCCGACAGCAATCACTTACATAGAGTGTTTGGTCTGAAACACGGGTCTGTCAGTCACTCTGCTCTGCTCTGAGCCGAGGAGAAAACATTTATCGTATCCTACAGTTTTTATCCAATGAGGAGAGAGTACGGCATGCAGGGCTGTGTGTGCAGCCAAGGGACGCCGTGAATGTGGCGACGTAGGGACGAGGACTGTTATGGTGCGTTCAAGGAAACTCGTATTTTTCCGACCGAGTTCACCGGTCGGAAGTTACCAGTGGCCGTTATAGTGACTTTCACCGGTAAAACAGGTCGGAAAAACACGAGTGGGTTGCCTGGAACGCTACAAAGTCGTAAGTTGTGACTTGAAGCTGTAATTTACGATTTCAAAAGCCTGCCTAGAACGCAGCATTAGCGAAAACGACCGGACCACTTACTTCTGCTTTAAAATATAGCCACCATCAGCCCATTCTGGCTTGTTTGCTGTGAAACTGGATTGTCCTGTCACACTTCAATTATGTTTTTGTTGTTGTTGTTGTTTTATTTTACTTCACCTGCAGCCACCTCCTCTAGAGCCTGAACATTAAGTATCAGCCCACCGTCTCGGTCTCAGTGGTAATTATATAGAACCAGAGCTCTTCCAGCTCCACATCTTTTTCCCATATTTGGTGGCTTCAGCTGAGAAGTGAGGCTAGAACAGAGCAGAGTTTTCTCTTTATTGGTTCAAGCAAGTGGTTTTCAGATAATTGAACTGCTGAAAGCATTGACTCAGAACTGCTCAATACTAGATAACATCTTGCTATTAAAGAACATTTGATTTTTTTTTTTAAAGCCCAGTGCACCCCTCCAAGTCAAAAACCTCAAGTCAGTGTAGACCCACAGGGACAGGGAGAGAAAGAGAGAGAGAAAGAAAGAGTCTGCTCATACGCAACAATTTCCTTCAGAGGAAAATAAGATGAGGGGAGGGGGTTACTGACATTGGTAGGATACAGAGCTCCAGCAAAGCACACATCAAATTGAACGCAGTGATGAGGACTGCGGTGCCTTGAGGTCCCACAGTAACAACGCAAAGCAAAGGCTCGATTTAAAGGTAAGCTTCGTTTGGACAAGATCCCTTAGTTGATATGCTTATGCGGTTATGTTTGTTAAATAAAGTTTTAAGAAAAGCCAGTTCAAATGACACAGATGTGTTTCTAGACAATAAGATAAAGATAAAGTGAAGACATTTTGTTTTTCTGCAGAATCTGAACTGGAACTGGAGCAGAGCCACAGAGCGGTCCTCCTTCTGGGTCTGTGATGTGACCGCTGGCTGCGCCAAAAGTGGCGCTTTTACGCACGATGGAGGCGCTTTTACGCGAGCAGGACAGCTGTGCGCAAAACGTTTCATGGAGCAACTCGAGTCTTGGAAACCAAAGCCACGTCGGGAACACCACGTTGAATCCTCTGAAGCGTAATGAAGAAGTGGCCAAAGTGGAAGTCACCGTCCTGGTCCTGGTGCTGCTGCTCGCTCTGACCGGGAACCTGTGCGTCCTGTGGGCGATCCACACCACCAAGCACAGCCAGTCTCGGATGTATTACTTCATGAAGCACCTGAGCATCGCGGACCTGGTCGTCGCGGTTTTCCAGGTCTTGCCGCAACTCATCTGGGACATCACCTTCCGCTTCTACGGGTCGGATCTGCTGTGCAGGCTGGTCAAATACCTCCAGGTCGTGGGGATGTTCGCCTCCACCTACATGCTGGTCCTGATGTCCGTGGACAGGTGCTTAGCCATCTGCCGGCCTCTGCGCTCCGTGCACAAGAGGAAGGATCGTTTCTGCGTGATCGCCTCGTGGGTGCTCAGCCTGGTATTCAGCACTCCTCAAGCCTATATATTCTCTCTACGGGAGGTCGGGAACGGTGTTTATGACTGCTGGGGGGACTTTGTGCAGCCTTGGGGCGCCAAAGCATACATCACATGGATGAGTCTCAGCATTTACATTTTCCCAGTGACAATTCTAAGCATCTGCTACGGTTTGATATGTTTTAAAATATGGCAGAATTTCAACTTAAAAACCAGGAGGGACCACTTCCTGGCTCTCACTCCCAGGGCCTCCAAAGCTGCTCACCCGCTCTCTCGCGTGAGCAGCGTGCGGCTCATCTCTAAAGCAAAGATCCGCACAGTGAAAATGACATTTGTGGTGGTTCTTGCCTACATTGTGTGCTGGACTCCCTTCTTCTTTGTCCAGATGTGGTCTGCGTGGGATCCAGCTGCACCAAGGGAAGGTAAAGACACTCTCAAGAGTGCTTTTATTTCTTTACTGGTGCAATTTTGAAGCATAAACATTCAAAAAAAAAAAAAAAAAACCTCAGGGGTCCCTCTGTCCTTTTTTTTTCTTCTTTTTTTTTTTTACCTTTTTTGCATTTTTCTTTTTTGATTTGCTGATCATTTTGGCTACAGCTTAAGATATGGGTTTCTGCAAGAAAGTTTACGAGTGAATGAATTTTTAACACATTTTTGAAATCAAATGTTACTCTTACAGGTCATTTATACACTGGTAACACACACACACACACACACACACACACACACACACACACACAAAATATGAGATTTTTTACCTAAAATGAATAGTGGAATAGTAGTCTTGGATAGGTAAAAAATGAGCACCAACATTGATTTCATTGTGTTACTATTTTTTATGTGGTGTCAAGATTTTAATCATGCACCCATTGGCCAAAAATGGACACACAAAAGAACTGCTATAAAATCATCATATAATGGATTACATCTATATAGCGCTTTTCTATTGTTACCCGATAACCAAAGCGCGTACAGTAACCATCATTCATTCGTACACATGCACACGTAGGTAGCCTGGGGCAGACTGACGGAAGCGCGGCTGCCAATGTGCGCCAAACGGCCCCTCCGACCACCACTATGGTCATTCATGTGCATTCACACAAGGCAAGGTGGGTAATGTGTCTTAAGCCACTTCAGCTCTGCTAAAAACGACCAAACATTCAATAATGTCTGGAATTCTAACCCTTTAAGTGCAAAAAAAAAAGAGCAGAAAAAGAATATTGATATGTGATGATTTTATAGCAGTTCTTCTGATGGTCCATTTGTGGACATGAGGGTCCCAAGAGGATGAAAATTGAAGGACAAGGGTTAAAATAAAAGACTCTGCTCTGAGTCACAGTCAGCACAGCATCACATCAAGATTGACAGTGTTGTGTTCCCTGACATAACACAAAAACAGTTCTTCAGTAACACTAAGGGGTCTTATACACACAAAGGGCATTCTCCCACCATACAATATGTCTGGGAATGCATAAGCAATCCACTTTACTTCCAAGACAACACAATGGTGTTTAACTCCAGACTTCCCCCCAGAGTGAACACAGATGAATGGGAGTGTCATTTACAGTGGTTATCAGTTCAGAAAAAAAGGCCTCGGAGCCACTGGGAGAGCAATTGTACCGGGACATCAAAGAGCTTCTCTCTCTCTCTGCTCCCAGTGATGGTTTATGTAATTTCCATTTAACTGCATAGTTTGTTCAGATTTATCCCTCGTATCTCTAGACATTAAAGGGGACAAGAGCAGCATGGCAGATATGCTCCATAAGCTTTAAAAGTGGTGTTATCCGGGTTAACAGTGTATATAGACCTATCCTAAATAGTCTGGTCTGAGCCCAGTTAATCGTCTTCCTGTTTTAGGCCTCTTCTGAGCAGTTTTGCACAACATGAGGAAAATAAACACATTAAAGGCAAGAATGCCATGCACCAATCTGGGGGCAATCTGGTTTAGATGGATGGACTCCATCACTACTGTATTTTCAGTCTAAACTTTGCTGTCCTTTAAAAACAATGTGTCACTGCAACGTTAACATTTCATTATCTATTTTCAGATACCACAACAGGCTTTTATTTGTTTGGTCTGTTAAATGGTGGGAGGAGTTCTATCAACTGAGAACAGGGACATCAGATCTTTGTTTTATATGGTTTGCCTATGTGCAAGGGGGAAAGAAAGAAGAAAAGAGAGGGAAGAAGAACAGATACAATCAATTTGAAATATCTCTCTATATTTTTTGGTATTTGGAGCAGTTGCAGGGAGGATGAACTGGTACAATGAATATAAATGAGCTGTTATGGATGCAATCCGTGGTAACGACCCCTAGGTTTCAAAGCAAACTTTACATAGAAAAAAAGAACTCGGCGCAAAAGTAAAGATAATTCAGATTTTGCTGAATCTATGCTCTGGACTTATTGCACTGTCTTTGATTAATGCCACAGAGTTGGAACTTCATTAATATCATCACATTGTCCAACCTGTGGAGGATCCACTGACAGTGAAGCAGAATCTGAACCGTGCAGGAACCTTGTGCACTCACATCATGTTTGTTTAACCTTTTAGCTTCAGAATTATCTTCAACAGTGCGTGCTCTCTGCAAAATGATTGATGGCGCTATTATCAAAGCCCTCCTCCTGATTGTCAACATCGCCGTCTTTCCCTATTTTTCCAACTTCAACCTCCAAAGAACAGTGCTGTATATCATGATGTTATAGAGAAGGAGCCAAGCTTAATGTTTTTCTTTCATTTCTGGCAGCACAAAGGAAGTGGTGTGTGCACTGTGAGTCAAAGTCAAGTGTAGCGGGGTCAGAAAGAAGAGGCTTGAACGTTGTTACATTGTGGTATTTCACATTGCGAGTGCAGTGGACCAGACTCCCTGCACCAAGCGATCTAGACGGGCCGCTTGACTTATCTGTTCCACAACTCTCATAACTTTGACGGGCCGTTTGTCTGACACCTCAGAGAATAAAGCAAAGAACTATAGGGAGTCAGAGCACCATGAACAGAACAGCATTCTGACTGGAGGAGGGAAGAAGACAACATGCTTTAAATCTCTCTCACTCCATTAGGTTTAAGGAAAAAAAAAAAAAAAAACTTGGACGCCTTCCACTTTCCACTGTTGAAATGTCGTGCTTCTTCAGTGTGCTCTGAGGCTGCAACAATTGGAAATTTAATCAACAGAATTAATGAGAAAATAAGGTGCCCCCCCCCCAAGGCAGCATCTTCTAATGGAGGCCATTTATTATAGTTGTGTCAAGCAACTTAAAATCCTATTAGTTTGGTGTCAGTCAAACTTCCATATATTTTCTTTATAGAATTCTAAATGTTCCTAGGCTTGTCTGAAACACTTCAGCATGTCAGCTCATATAATTCTCTACAAATGGGGTGTAATGTAAGTGCAGCTGCCTCATACTGATGTAAAAGTAGAAAGCCAACCCCGCCCAGGGAGGAGTTTCATGCCACTTGGTGTGAACTTCTATGTGAGTGATCTTTCATTTAAAAAAAAAAAAAAAAAAGTCTTTGCACACTGGTAAATGCTCCCCAGGATTTAATGAGAGTGGGGGGTCAGTGTTTCAGTATTTACAGATCTTCTTCAGGACTAAACCAACAGGAAGTTAGTGGGAATGTCACACCATGCATCTGATTGGCTGGCACAGACTAAACTGAGTCTGAAGTCTCAGGGCCACCATACGGTTGGATCGCTCCATCCAACACACCAAGTGGGTGCCAGCCAATCAGACGCATTGTAAGACATGCACACTTCCTAACTTCCTGTTACTTTAGTCCTGCACTATTCTTCTCTGTATTAATCTTTAATTTAACACAGATAGATTTATTAACACAAGTGACCATGTGGGTGTTTTTTTTTTTTTTGTTAAATAGTTACAATGACCATAAATACCCATCTTATTGCTTCACCAATGTATAAACACAACACTGCTGAGTCTGGCTAATGCTGAAATTTTCACCCAATGATGGTGTTGATTAAGTGAAAAGTTGGAGGATCAGTGTTATTGTGCATTTATGAGGAATGACTCACAGCACAGAATTCACAGCAGCTCATCCAGTAGTTTTTGAGTCATTGTGATGGTGGTGTTAATGGGAAATGTCTGGATTCCACCAAAGTAAACAGAAGAAGTCATGTAATGTCTTAACAAAGGCTCACGGTAAACCATCCAATATTTATTCAGTCTGAACCAAAGCGTCACCAACATCCCCGTCCCTACAGAGCTGGGCTGCTCAACAGCACTTACAAGTGTTGTCTGAAAGAGACACACTCACACACTCACAAAAGCATGGAGTCTCCTCTTCTAGACTGCTTAGTCTATTCTGAGCAGCAGGGGGTTGGAGCGGCTCCCAGCATGCATTTTTAGAGATCCACAGACATGGTGCACCCTTTCTGCAGGTGACTGATTCTCTTCTTTAAAAGGATAAGACTATAAGACTGGCTGTATTCTATAAGGATAAATACAGTATATATTTAATCATTGTTTTGAATCCTTAAAAATGGTTCAAAATTGTTTTTTTTCTGTCAACAATACTCAAACAGGAGTCAACTGTGTATTGGGACTGTTTCCATCGGAGCCCAAATGAATCATAATGAAGGTCACTGTCAGTGTGATGGTGTGGTTCACTGAGGGGTTCTACTGAAAGTAACCAACACTTATGAGATGATGAAGATACAATGTAGAGGGAAAGCCTACAACATATACATACTGCTGCATCTCAATAAATGAGAATATCATGTAAAAGTCAATATGCTGCTGATTAACTCCAAACACCTCCAAAGGTTTCCTGAGCCTTTAAAGGGACAACGAGTAGTTTGTATTTAGTTATAAAAACGTCTCAGATTAATGTGGATGAATCTACGCTACCCACACTTGTTAATGGCTCCATTTTCAATAAATATATAGTTTTGTCTCTATCGTTATTTTGTTATTATAATTAGTGGTGGAAATGCTGGGCGAGCCGACCAGCGTTTCCTTACTTTAAGTTGTGCGGATGCTGCCTGGCGGGTCATGATAATAACGCCGCCGAATCACCGTTTATGGTCGGAACTACGACGGTATCTGATCGTCTTCGAACCTCTGACTTTCATACTTGATGAATGAAAACATTCTTGGCAAGATGTCCGTCTTGCGCCGGTCCAAGAATTTCACTGTGCGTGCGGAGGCTCATTGTGTGAAAACACTTCGCTTTCCAAAACTCCTCGTTGTCCCTTTAAACGGTCTTAGTCTGGTTCAGTAGCTCCACTATCATGACCTCCATCATATTCTACTTTATTCAGATTCACCTGCAAGGAAATTAAATATTTTCAGCATGGAACACTTCCAAAAAATGTTCCCAGCCAACACTGCTGTAGTTTTCTTTATTTAGCACTGGCCTTCTCTGTCTCTCTCCACAGACATGGCCTTCATCATTGCCATGTTGCTGGCCAGCCTCAACAGCTGCTGCAACCCCTGGATCTACATGTTCTTTGCCGGTCACCTGTTCCACGACCTGACGCAGTGCTTCTTCTGCTGCTGCAGACAGTACCTGACGGACCCGACCTGCGGCTGCGATCAACAGTGCAGGCACAAGAGCAGCTCCTCCACTTACGTCATCAAGGACACCAGCAGCCAGCGAAGCCTCACGCACACGTCCAGCACAGGAGGCCCTGGACCCTGAGAAGCCAGCTGAAAGACATCCAAAAGCTTCCTGCAGTCCAGTCATCTGGCAGTCACGCAAAGTTCCCACTCCCAGCCATTTGAATATCTGCAGCGCGGCTCCACGGAGGCCGTTTCAACATGTTTGTTTTCAAATGTTTCAAAGGGAACCAGACAATAAACAGTAAAACTGTTTTACAGACAACGCACACTGCAGCCAGTGATAACGAGAGCAGGACAAAATGTCATTGTGTCAGAGACGCGATGTGAAGTGAGACTTCTACACCAGTCACATTTGGCATCGGTTCCCAAAACATCACTTTCCTCCTGGACCACAGTCCTGCATATAAACTATTTTTTCTTCTGTTCTGCTTTTCTCTATAAACAACTGGGAGCATTTGGAAAGTTGTTTGCATACTCCTGTCCTTAAGTCCTGAATCTCAAAGTCTGTTTCCGACGGCTTGACCTTCAAAGGCAAATTATTATTATCACAGCAGCTACATCAGTGTTGTACAAGGACGTTCTAAAACTCTCAGCTGCATTTGAAGATGCTGTTATTCAGTAGCCGTAATGACTGTTTACCCTTAAAAGCGGGATCACTTTGTGTACAAGCATTTTGTGGTCCTGTTATTCCAACGTGTGAGTGGCTGAATCGGAAATGTTGATATGCATGAACAACATCAAGGTTCCAGGAGTTAATTCCCGCTCTTGAAGTTCGGCCTAATGTAAAATATCTCAAAAAAACAACTAATTCATCAACAAAGCAGAATCCACAAGGATGCATTTTACATCAAGGAGACTGGTTTCAGTGTTTCCAGCAGACTTTCTTGTATTATAGATCAAACAGTGTTTGTCCTTTTTGATGTAACATGAAATTCCCTTTGTAAATACTTTCCACTGCTCCTCATACTGTACGTGTCTGCACATCATCATTTTGTATCGACTCCATCTCTGTTTTGTTTTAGATTTTGGGTGACTGGTGCAAATGGACTTCAGATTTCAGGCACTTTAAACCTGGTTGGGCTGTAGAACTAAAATAATGGTTCCCTCTTGTGGCAACATGTGATTATTCACACTGATGATCAGTGTCCATGGTTTTAGGATCTGAGGCAATACTCAACATACTACTGTATATTACTTGACAAAACCTGGCAAGTTGTCAAAGATAGTGTTGTTAAGGTGGGAGACTCTCATTCACATGTCATACAGTTTCAGTCATACAGATGATTTAAGAGGTCTGTCATGCAGTACAGAATAAAAAAAACATTTCAGTTAAAACATTATTTATTTAAAGTTTGGCTGGCTTGTGCACAGAATTAGAAAAAGAGTAAAATTCATTGTTAGACGAGATTCAAACATCAGTGAAAACTTCAAGCTGGAATAAAGCGCTCATGTCTCTTTGCGTAGAACAACTTTGACCCCACTGTACATCTTCCCTATGGCCTCAAAGCACGGACTAATGAAGGTGTGTACGACGTTGAAGTACAGCTGACTCAGACAGTGGGTCTTGATCAGGCAGCTCTTAATGCACGGCACCACGGCCCAGATGTGGCAGAACGACAGACAGGCGAAATGGAAACCCCAGATCAGTGACAGAGGGATGGCAAAGATGGCCGTCAGGCAGCGATAACAACAGTACTTGGACCCGATGAAAGCCATGTTGCTGCCTTCCCACACGCACCTCAGGCTGTGACTGCCTGCAGGCTCCGCGATGACATCATCAAAGTTCACCTAAAGCAGACACACAGAATCTTTTGTTTAGTGATCAAAGCTCAAGGGGTCAGATTCTCTCCCCACAGCGCACATATAGCCTACTGTAAACACTGATGGTATTCATATCATGATGAAAACTGACTCCTGCAAGCTGGAAACAGACATTAATATTAGTGTTATTAATTAATTAATATGGTATGTGTATTTTTTCACTGTTATGGACAGAAGTAATAAGATAAGATAAGATGGTAACATTCGTAACACATGAATACTCATTAGTATGTAGTTAATAACCAGTTAAAAATGTTTACTCATCATTGATAAGCACTAACTGTATTATATACAATACTACATACTAATGGGTAGTCATGCATTATAAATGAAGAGTTGAGTATTTATTAATGCTTAAGTAATGCTTGATAGTGTGTACTTATGTTAAAGTGTTACCATCTTATCTTATGATACCGATAAGATAAGATAAGATAAGATAAGAAATAATTGATTGATCAATGAGTGTCCTCTACCATCTACAGTGTGTATCTCTCCTCCCCCAGTGTGTCCAACCTGGCTCCAATCACAGAGCCAGCTTTCCTAACTATCATATGACACATAACTTGTGTTATGTGTTATAGTCCATGAGCCAGACCACCAATCGCAATCGAAAGGGTGGGCAAATTCTTGTTGCTATTTTATTATTCCTATATATGTCCAGATTATTAATTGGTATGATAACCTTCGCACAAGAGTAGCTTAACAATATTTATCATGCATTCACTATTTTGACCATAAAAATGCCATATACACCAATTATGGCCATTCTCCGATGTTGCACATTTCATAATTTGTGTGCCACTACTGATGATTTAGAGCACCTTTGCAGTTGCAGAAAGGCCCTGCAGATAATATTTGTTTGCACCACTAGTTGGCGCTAATTCCACTGGGTGCATGAGGGAGCGAGGGGGAAAATCGGCTTTAATACTGCTGTTAGCAGGAAGTAGCAGAGGACTTTTGTGAAATCACATTATACAGGTAACATTTTTAATGGTTTATATATACATCCAAGGTTAAGAAGGCTAAGATGTAGTGAGTAAAGATGACATTAACATTATAGCATATTACATCCATAGGTTTAGGGTTATTTAGGGGGAACTGGGGCATTGTTCATTAGGCTGACTGCAGAGAGGAAGAAACTGTTCTTGTGGCGTGAGGTCCTGGTCCGGATGGACCGGAGCCTTTTGCCAGAGGGGAGGGGCTGGAAGAGTTTGTGTCCAGGGTGAGAGGGGTCAGCAGCTATATTCTGGCTCTGGTCTCCGGGTCCTGGAGATGTACAGCTCTTGAAGAGATGGGAGGCTGCAGCCGATCACCCTCTGGGCAGAGTGAATGACACGCTGCAGTTTGGCCTTGTTCTCTGGCTGTAGCTGCAGCACACCAGACTGACATGGAGGATGTGAGGATGGATTCAGTGGTGGCAGTGTAGAAGTTCACCAGCATCTTCACAGGGAGGTGAAACTTCTTCAGCTGCAGCAGGAAGTATAGCCTATCCTCTGCTGAGGCTTCTTGGTGAGGGAGCTGATGTTCTGCTCCCATTGGAGCTCCTGGGAGATGGTGGTGCCCAGGAAGCAGAAGGACTCAACCAGGGTCGCTGTAGAGTCACAAGAGGATGACAGGGGGGAGGGCAGGTGGGTCCTTTATGAAGTCCACTATCATCTCCACTGTCTTCAGAGCGTTCAGCTCCAGGTTGTTCATGCTGCACCATGACACCAGAGGGTCCGTCTCGCTCCTGTAGGCCGACTCGTCCCCATCAGAGATGAGGCCGATGAGGGTGGTGTCAGCAAATTTCAGGAGCTTGACAGACTGGTGTCCAGATGTGCAGCTGTTGGTGTACAGGGAGAACAGCAGAGGAGAAAGGACGCAACCTTGGGGGATCCAGTGCTGATGGTCCGGGTGTCAGAGTCATGCTTCCCAGCCTCACGAACTACCGTCTGTCAGTCAGGAAGTCCGTAATCCACCTGCACATGGAGTCAGGCACATTAAGCTGCAGAGCTTGTCACAGAGCAGAGCTGGGATGATCGTATTGAAGGCAGAGCTGAAGTCCACAAACTGTACCCTGGCGTAGGATCCTGGGGAGTCCAGGTGCTAGTGGAGGGCCATGTTTTTACAGCATCATCTACAGATCTGTTTGGCTCTGTAGGTGAACTGTAATGTCCTTACGGTGGGTCAAGACGAGGCACTCAAAAGTCTTCATGACCACAGAAGTCAGAGCAACGGGTCTGTAGTCATTAAGGGCCTGTGATCCTTGTCTTTTTTGGAACTGGAACAATGGCTGAGGCCTTGAAGCAAGCTGGCACATGACAGTTCTCCAGTGAGGGTGTTAAAAATGTGTGGTGAACACCGGAGACAGCTGATTGGCTCAGTGCTTCAGGGTGGAGGGGGAGACTTATACCCCTTTCCCACTGGCCAAAAACCCGTTTAAAACGCACCGACCCGCGTCAACCCGGGACGTCTGTCTGACTACCCATTTCTCCGACCATACATTTCTTTATTTTTGCGTCCATTAGTCCGACCTCCCATTTCTCCGACTTAAGTAGCCCTAACCCTGGGATTTGAAGATCAAAGAACACTGACCAAAAAAGATTGAAAAAAAAGAAGCGACAGTCTGTTTAACTGACATGTTGTGGCCACGGCATACTCGCTGTCCTCCATGGCGGGCGGCTGGGGCATGACACGTGTTGTTTCTCGCACTGCGAATGAAAGCGGGGCGACTAGTTTATGCGGGGGTTAGACGGACAGACCCGGCTCATTTTGGTCAATGGGAAAGGAGCCAAATGCCGATTGTTAGCGGGTCGACCCGCATTTAAAAAACCTGCGTCGACCCGCTGATGTTAGTAGGAAAACGGCTAGAGTTTGGGCCTGCAGCTTTGCACGGGTTCAGCCGTTTAAACAGTCTCTTCACCTCTCCTTCTTTGATTTGATTTGATTTCTATGATGGAGTGATGAAGTGGTGTGAGAGGTGTGGGGGAGGGTGGCTCTGGGGTGTGGAGCTGTGTAGGTGATCGAGGTGTGGAGGAGCTGTTGCTGATCGATAGCTGGTGGTTGGAGGTGTGGGGGATATCAGGTCTGTCCCATTGTCTTTCAAAGTGGTAGTAGAACTCGTTCAGGCTGTTGGCCAGGCGTAGGTCATTGACAGAGGGACACTTGAAATACTGTACTGGCAGTATGCTCCACATTATTTGTGACAGAAGGAGCAAGCTCTTTAGTTGATTTTAATTGTGTAAAAAAATATTTGTTTGTTCTTGTTATTGCATGAAAAGTAAAACACTCTAAAAACTTTGGCTATTTCATGTGTATGTTCTAATTTTTATCACATTTTCATTCACATATTCCTGAGGTGAGTCTGTTATTATTACAGTAGGGTCTTGATAAAAGGGAAAAACATCCTTGAAGTGATTTAGGCACTGAGTGGTCAACAAACAGCATAATACCGAACAAGCACTATACACAGTTTTCAAGTTTCCACTCTACCGGTCCACCTATTCAACACATGATAACCACCACTAAGCTACCTTTTTGCAATGGTTATCATGCCAAACTGCTCACTAGAGATGTCTACCAAGTCAAAAAAACAAACTAGAAATTGCCCACCCGTTCGATTGCGGGAGGCCAATTTTGGGGTCTTGGCTCATGGACTATTACATAAGTAACAGAAAACTAATTACATCCATAAACCAAAGTACCTAACCAAACCAAAAACATTGAATCATAGTAAAGGCATGATTGTTGCAGTATGTTGGAACCACTGCTTCAGCTATTTGCAGTAAAAGCTCCCACATCATGATACTGCTGTCTTTCATTATGTGTCCACATACTGACTTTCTGTGATAGACAAAAGAGGATGGTTTGCACCTTGACCGTGTCCACGTTGATTCCCTTGGGGTCCCTGTTGATGAAGTCGATCTCCCGGAACAGGCTGTCCCCGGTAATCAACTCCTGCTGGCTGACGCTAGTCATGATCCTGTCTCTAGACTTAGACTGATGGAGCAGCTGAGGCTGAAGCTTTGCAGAGGGCAAGGAGAGGCTGGAGGAGAGGCCGGCTGTGCTGTGCTGTGGCTGCAGTCAGAGGCTCACAGATCAGAGAGTGGCAGACAATAAACGGAAACCTCACCCACTCTTAGTCCAACTCTGAAATCCCAGCGGGCAGCCGTCACTGATGACTACCTCAAACTGTCAGAAATACAGACTGACATACCACCGCACACGCACTCACACACACACACAAACTCACACAGGCACATACACAAGACCACAAACACCAGTGTTGATCACTCTTTTCTGCAAATGTGACAACTCACACTGCCACTTAGCATTTCATAAAGAGGAAGCAGCCTCCTGTTGCATTTCACACTGCCCTAAGGAAAAGCCATACGGAACAATAAATAGTCAGTGTCCCATTTGAAAAGACATTTTAATCTTTCCCTTGCATATGAAGGAAGGCTATACTCATAAGCCAACATGATATTTCATTATGAGCAGTTCCATGCAAGATTGCAGAAAAAAACAGCACTCAAGTGTTGCCTGTATAAAACTATATAAAATACAAGTTATGAAATACACAGCTTGGCCACAATGTTTGTTTTAAATCTTGAAAATCAATGTATAGATTTGTGAAGAAAATTGTATTGTATACAAGTACAAATCAGCGTTGTGCTTACCTTCATGCATGCACTCACACATAATGTAATAGACAATGGTTTCAATATCTGTTTCATTCTCAGTAATGAGTTGAAAGAGACACTGAGGTGTTTCTTCATCATGTTGCGGGGTGCTCTATTATTAAACTCTCTGCCTCCCACTGGCCCTTCATTTCATTTAACAAAATAATGTTTTCTTGATCTAAAATCTCTATTCTCTGTCTTTTGTGCCATATCACCCCAGAAAACACATCCAATATAATTTTACTACAAAACTAAATATTTCATATATTTTATGTACTTTGAATCAGGAACTTCTACAGTTAAAATTCAATCATCTAGTTGGAGGTTTTTTGCTATCAAAATTTAGTCAAACTACAAATTTAAGAAAATGTAAAACATAAATATTATGAGATTGTACAACATTCAGTTTGCCTAAAAGCAATTAATATTTGGAATCCTAAAAATCACCCAGAGTCATAAACCCACTACAATATTAGTAAAAAAATTGGGAGGATGGGAGGACTGGGTGGCAGACTGGTCCATGGGAAGGGAGGGGTCCACGGGAAGGGAGGAGCTATTAAGATACTAATGCTTAGTCACTGGTTATGTGGTTACAAACTTGAATCCTCTTTTCAGTCTCACTTCCCACTCTGAGGTTGAATTTTTTGAAAAATAGGCAGCTTGTTGAATTGCTGTGTCAAATCCAAATGATTCTCTGTCACATGCCTTGAGTATTAAAAACAAACCCAGTTGATACTGTCGAAACTACACCGATCAGGCATAACATTGTGACCACTGAGAGGTGAAGTGAATAACACTTCATCATGACACCTAGTAGGTGGGATATATCAGGCAGCAGGTGAACATGTTCTCCTCAGTGTTGATGTGTTTGAAGCAGGAAAAATGTTCAGGTTAAGGATCTGATCCAGTTCTCCAAGGACGACTGGGTCTCTCTCTTGTGGGCTGTTCCCGGTCTGCAGTGGTCTGGATCTATCTGGTCCAAGGAAGGAAGAGTGGTGAAGCGGCCACAGGCTCATTGATACACGTGGGGAGAGAAGGCTGGCCCGTGTGCTCCCACCCAACAGACCAGCTACTGTTGCTCAGACTGCTGATACAACACACAGTGCAGCTTGTTAGGACCAACACAATATTAGACATGTGGTCACAATGCTAGGCCTGGTCGGCGTATATATTAACAGTGGTAAACTTTGTATGAAGTATTTAAGAATTAAACACCAATGCCCACTTGGGCTCAATCCACCAGTGCATTTCAGCACTTAATAAACAATCTCAGTCTGGATGTACAATGCATGTGTGAGCCTCATTCTTTGGCCAGGTGAATGCTGAAGCCTCCACAGCATCTCCCAGCACTTGTGAATAAGGGACGCACAATGATGTCCAGCACAACACTCCACAGGCTCAGCGGCCAGCGGACGCCCATGCGGACACAGTGGACACAGGGAGAAACCATCCTGTCAAAGAGAGAAACAAAAACACACAAGAAGAGGCGTTAGCTCAGTGAGTGATGCACGCAGTATCAGTTTAAGTGTTTAGCAGTCTGTCTTTTCTTGCCAACCTAAGGGTTAAAGATAGATAGAAGAAGAAGTTTTATAGGAACTTTGTTATTTCGGTAACACTTTACTTGACGCCTATCTCTATAACACCATACTTATAATGAGTCATAATGCAGTTATAGCACTGTATAACTATAGTTATAAACACTCATAAATGATCATAATGCTTTATAACAATAATCATAACACACTATAAAGCATTTTATCATGACTTATAAGTCTTATAAGTATACGTATTATAATACGTTATAATTGTTAGCAACTCACTGACAATGACCACATCGATAATGCATTATTAATATAGTTATAATGTGTGGCTTATAAACGTGTGTAACTATCAGTTATAAACACTCATTAATTACCATAAGGCTTTATAATAATAAGCATAAGACATCATAGAGCATTTTATAATGGCTTATAAGGTCTTAGTAATAGAGTTATAATCCTCTATAATGTGTTATGTTTATTGTTATAAAGTCTTATGTGATTTATGAGTGTTTATAATGATAGTTATACACGTTTATAAACCAATTATAACACATTCTAACTATATTTTTAATGCATTATCAATGTGGGCATTGTCAGCCAGTTACTAACAATTATAACGTATTATAATACCTGACCTTATAAGTCATGATGCTTTATAGTGTGTTATGATTATTGTTATAAAGCATTATGATCATTTATGAGTGTTTATAACTATAGTTATACAGTGCTGTAACTGCATTATACCTCATTATAAGTATGGTTATAATGTGTTATAGAGATAGGCGTCAAGTAAAGTGTTACCGTTCTTTCTTAAAGGGATACCAAAAATCAATAATTCACCAATTTTCTACTCACCATCATGCAGCAGTGAATAGAACTCACTTTTGAAAATACCTCCATACTGCTTGTCCATACTGACCCAAGTGTCTTGAAGCCGCCACATGAAAAAGTTGTTCAGAAAAAATTGATTTGAGCTACTACTACGGTGAGTAGAAAATTGGTGAATTAACATTTTGGGTGAAGTATCCCTTTAAGTGTTTAGCAATCTGTCTTTTCATGCCAACAGAGGAAGTTTTATAGGAACTTTGTTATTTCTTAACTGTGGGTAGAATGAGAGCATGTGCCTCTGTTTTTTAGCACCCACAGTTTCTCTTTATTTAACAAACTGTCATTTCAACATACTTTTGAATACAAAAGAATCTGAATTAAAACTAGAAAAAGCATTTCCAAGAATGGAAATGGTGTGACTGCTGATAGCAACTGAATGCTGTTGCAGAATTAGCAAAAAGTGCAAGCAGTGATCACCATACAAATGTTTGACCAAGGTCAGAATCGAACCCACAACCTCATGGTCATTAGACTTCCACTCTGCCTCTAGGCCACAGTGCACACACAGTTGCAGAGACTGTTGTCTGTTAATGATCTGCACACTGTCAACATCAAGAAAGCTTGAGAGTCAAGCTTGAATGACTTAGAATGAAAATTTCTGTGAATTTCAGGCTGAGAGCAGCAGTTTCAACATGAAGCAAGTTATCAGAAGTCAACAGAGGACAACTGGGAAAATAATTCACTGTAATTGTTGTTGAGGCAAGATTTGAACCGGCAACCTTCAGGTCTCCAGACCAGCAAGCTAACCACTAGGCTACAGACAGAGACAGTATGTGAGGGGTAAAGAAAACCTTTGATAAGAGGATCACTGGCTTCTGCTTAAAAAAAAAAGTAAGGAATCGAACCCATGACCTCATGATCAATAAACCTTTACTCTGCCACTTTGCCACAGAGAGCACAGACATAGGCATGTTGTGGAGAACTCTCAGCATTGGGCTGAATGAGAGCAGAGAGCTCCCTGGCTGCATTTAAAAAATATTTTAAATTATTATCTAAGTCTCTTTGCATTTTTGACCAGAATTTTAGCCAGAAGACAAGTGTGGCTACAAAACTGGAGAAAATAATTTGTCTAGAGTTTAATTTGCAGAAAAAGTTAAATATTTTAAAAAGTATAAATAGTTAAAAAGAGAAAAGTAATGCCGATAAAGTTCAAAAAAAGCTGCACGTTTTGATATTTGAATTGTTGAAATAGCACAACACCTAACACACTAACCATATGGCCACAGAGAACCTGAGTTACAATGAGCTTTATACTATGAGGAATCAAAGACTGTCCAATGACAGCTGAATAATTGGAATCAAAAGTCAAGCAATGAAGTGAAAAGACTGAGGCAGGAATCGAACCCATGACCATATGATCACTAAACCTTTACTCTGCCACTCGGCTACAGAGAGCACACTGCTTTCAAGACTGTTGTCATTCATTGTAATGTGATGATGTGCTGCAAACTGGTACGAGTAATCAAGGAGATAACAAACACCTGTAACCAATTGAAGGCGGGGGAGGAGAGCAGAATTCAACATAACATAACAAGAGTTCTTCCCTTGGATTCGAACCAGTGACCTTAGGGTTGGCAAGCATCCACCCTAACCCCTATACTACAGTGGAGTTGTGAAGAAGAGAGGTTGAGACTTTGATGAATGTGAGATTTTTCAATGATGCTTAAAAAAAAAGTAAGGAAAGTGCAGAAATTAGCCACACCAAGCAAGAAGAGGACTTTTTTGTGACCTGTGACTATTTTTTGGTGAATTAAAATGAATTAAAAAGCACTTAACAGCAAGTTACAAAGTTGAGCTCCTTCTCCTGCTGATGTGAAAAAAATGCATTGAGCTGAATGGGAGCAGAGAGCTCCCTGGCTGCATTTAAAAAATATTTTAAATTATTATCTAAGTCTCTTTGCATTTTTGACCAGAATTTTAGCCAGAAGACAAGTGTGGCTACAAAACTGGAGAAAATAATTTGTCTAGAGTTTAATTTGTGGCCGTGCTGACAGTTTAGCCAGAAAAACTCTAGAATGTTTTTTTGCCTCTATCCACTCTGACACCACTCTGGCTCTGCTCGTTAGACGCAACACACACACATTATAAAGCTGAAAAAAATCAGAAAAAGTTAAATATTTGAAAAAGTATAAATAGTTAAAAAGAGAAAAGTAATGCCGATAAAGTTCAAAAAAAGCTGCACGTTTTGATATATGAATTGTTGAAATAGCACAAAGTATGAAGGACTAGAAGAAGACCGTAAAAAGGCGGAAGAAAATGGCCAAACAGAAGAACAATAGTGTGACTGCTTCAGCAGTCACACTAATTAAAGCCGCAAGCGGCGATGACGGGCCCTCGCTCACCCATGCGACCGCGGGGCCTGTGGCATGTCGGGGCTGCAATGTTTTGTTCATCCACCAGGTGGCGCTAAGCAGTTGTAGGTGGGTGCATTCAGGGGCGGCCCCTCATCACTCATGTGAAGTTTGGAGTGAATCGGACAAAGCATGAGGGAGTTATAAGCAGTTAATGGTTCATTCAGCAGGGGGCAGTAATGGGATGCGTGCAGGTGTGTTCAGGGTCAGTCCCTCATCACACATGTGAAGTTTCGTGGAAATTGGACAATGTTGATGTAAAATATGGCACTTCCTGTTTCCACTAGGGGGCAACACGAGTGAGATCGCCTATGAGCATATGGAGACATTGAGGTCGTGACCCCTGGACCTGTGTACCAATTTTCATGATGATACGAGTTCATTAAAGTCATCAAAAAGCCAAACGTATTTTCATGGCGAGGAATGGTCGCCGCGTCGCCACACGGTCGCCATTACTTGTAGCTTCACAGAGTTCATGATGTAGCTTCACCACCTTAGTCTGCATGTTTTAGAAGTGGAATGAAGTTGATGGGGTCAACTATGTGCCATCAGTACACGTTAAAGGAAAACCTGGCCACTTCCTGTTACCACCGGGGGGCGCTATGAGTGACGTAGGAAATTAATATATCTGGACGTTCAGGGCGGAGCCATCATCATGTCCAGCAAGTTTGAAGTTGATCAGATAAAGTATGTGGGCGTTAGAGCTGTTCGAAGGTGAAATGGCGAGCAAACGAAAAGTCGCCAAAATCCTCAAGGCCCCAGAAGCCACGCCCTTTGACCTAGAGACCTGCGGAGCACAACTTTTGATCAGAGTGGCATCCCGATGGTCTCTAGCCAATTTGAAGTCAATCGGGCAAAATCTGTAGGAGGAGTTAGATCAAACAGGTCAAAAGTTCAAATCAAAATGGCCGACTTCCTGTTGTGATTTCACCATGACATTAAGAGGCTTTTTTGTGCGTCTTGCCATGTTCTATAGGCCCACCAAATTTCATGTATGTAGGTGAAACGCAAAGGAGGGGCTGATGTTTTGAAATTTTCTAGGGGGCGCTATTCAGCCATTTGACCACGCCCATTCCCAAAGACTTTAAAATATCAAATTTTTCGCGAGTCCTGATGTGCATGCCAAAATTCACGCGTTTTGGGGCATGTTGAAGCCCCCAAAAATGCGATCCTTTTGAGAGAAAAAGAATGAAAGAAAGAATAATAATAAACAGAGCAATAACAATAGGGCTTTCGCTGGGCGACTTGCAGTCGCCGCTCGGGCCCTAATAATAATAATAATAATAATATAATAATAATGATGTTAATGACTGTTAATTTATCAGAAACGTTCTTCTTAAATCAAACATCTTTTGGGATGTTTTCACAAATCCCTGCACTGCACTTCTATGAATGTGGAGATCTCATCAGCGACAGTCTGAAAGAATAATAATAAGAATCCGTCCAGCTGAGGCCTGATATATCCTGACTTTTTCTCCTTAGGATTTCCCATAATGCAGCTGACTAATGCTGAATGACAGATCTGTAGCATTTAGAAAAAGAAATACATAGGCTAATGATAAACTGATAATATTGAAATGAGATTGTATATCACTAAATTACATCTACGTATATTTAATTATTCAAGTGGATTACTTATTTAGTCAGGTGATTATTCATTTCATAAATCTCTTTTTATTATTAAACAAACAGTAGGTAACAGTGTTAACAAGGCAGTGGGACCTAAACCTACCAGATGTGGAAGCAACTGAGGATGGCAAAGAGGAGACCGGATATGACCGACATGGGAATGGCCAGAAGCACCGTGAATATCCTGTAGATCCAAACCCGAGACACCTCGAACAGGGCGTGGCTCCAGATCCACACTCTGTCCCCGCTGCGCACCGCTACTGGCTCAGCGATCACATCCTCAAACGCCACCTGGTGATACAAGGAGAGAGTCGGTGCTGATGCTGCATAGGTGAAAAGGTTTACGTCAGGGGTTCTCAACTAGTCTCACTCTGGGACCCACATTTTCCCATGGTCATTAAGTTGCGACCCACTTTCATAGAATTCAAACCAAGAATTTTTTTTTAAAGCCTTTAAAAACTGATTTTGCTCTTTATTGAGCAAAGTGCATTTCAGAGCACATGAATGAGGAGGACCATGACAACTGCACGTACGGAAGCGAATAAAAAAATATCAAACTGCACAAAATGGAGACCAACAAAATGATATATTTGACTTCTAATGCATCTCTGCATTCAGAGCATATTCACAAAAGTGAATAAATATCAAATTGCACAAAATAAAGACCCACAAAACAAAACAAGATTCACTGCATTCAGGCCACATTAATAAGAAACTGATATCTTTGCATTCAGAGCAAACGGAGCAAATAATAAGAAACTGAGGAGGACCATTACAACTGCATGTGTTCACGTGTCTCGTGTGCCTTTCAAAATAAGTTATTTTTCAAAATAAAAGACATGTCCAACATCAGATGTGCATTAAATATTATTTACTTTTTTGACCAGCTGTCCGCGACCCATCCAGAACTGGTCCGCGACCCACTTTTGGGTCCCGACCCACCAGTTGAGAACCACTGGTTTACGTCATGCTCCTGTTTAGACTGATTTACTTTCAGCAAATATACACTATCCACTGGAGGGCAGTGCAATAAGCTCCTTTCTTCTATATGCCAAAGACTGTGTGTGATTTTCTATATCTGCTCTTTTTAATCAAGACATAAAACTCTGATAAAACAAAGATTAGAGTTCCTGCAGGAGAATTCAGTACCTTGAGGCAGTCATTGATACCTCTGGGGTCTCTGACATTAATCAGAGGCTTGGTATCGCTGATTTCCACCAGGGTGGAGGTATGAATGTTCTCCTCTTCTTCCGGAGAGGGAGGGGCTCGCCACAGTGTCCGAGGTTCCTCCCCGTTATCAGATTCTTCAGGGCCGCTGGAATCTCCCAGGTCAATCTCTACCTCCTCTGAATCTTCCCCTTTCATCATGGTGTCCAGCCAAACATGCAAAGAAAACACAAGCCGAACAAGAGCAAGAGTGTGTGTCAGAGCTCAGACTGAGGCTGCTGCCCGGACCCCTCAGCTGGCTCTGTGCACGGGGGGTTATATTGGGAACGTTACAGTGCCCTCGCTGGTATTCGCAGATGGTCTTTCAAGTCCAGATCATTTTCCTGCGCTGTGGGAGGACAGGAAGGATAGTAGGGGATATAAATACAGTGAGCATGGAGAGGACTCTGAATACACTGATACACCCCACTGGGAATGCAATCAGACTGACACACACACACAACATGAGACAGCTCTGCACATATGTGAGCAAAGATAGGGTGTGTCCCACCAGAATATTTAATTACTGAATATTTACTGGTATTTTTTTGACCTTCATTCACCCCAGAGACTCAGGTGACTTACAGTAAACAAGGCATATCTTGTGCTTGTGTCTGGAAAGAGGTTGAGTTGTAAGACAATACTGCCTCCCTCTGGTCTCTGATTGACACTGAGATTCAATTAGAATCATTTATCTTCACTGATAGAATGAAATGTGTATGATCAACCCTCATGATTTATTTAACCAAGAATCAGATGTAAAGATGTTCATGCACAGCTGCATAGCCTATTTATGTCGGACTTTTCCCTTTTGGACCCTCTTTCAAAATATCAGGACGCTGTTGGATTGGGAAGACTCACTTTGTTATAACCTAAAGAGCCCAGAGATTTGGTTATGACAAAATCAGTCTTGAAATACGGACGCATTTTAGATTACAGATGAAACACAACTGAATAAGAAGCTCAATCTCCTTCAACTAAAGCATGTTTTCAGGTTTTAAATGCATAAAAGTACCACATACATTTGTTTATAGCATAAAGTCTTTTTTGACTTTGTCAGGAACCTCAATTTAAACAAAACTAGAAAAAGCATTTCCAAGAATGGAAATGGTGTGACTGCTGATAGCAACTGAACGCTGTTGCAGAATTAGCAAATAGTGCAAGCAGTGATCACCATACAAACGTTTGACCAAGGTCGGAATCGAACCCACAACCTCATGGTCATTAGACTTCCACTCTGCCTCTAGGCCACGGTGCACACACAGTTGCAGAGACTGTTGTCTGTTAATGATCTGCACACTGTCAACATCAAGAAAGCTTGAGAGTCAAGCTTGAATGACTTAGAATGAAAATTTCTGTGAATTTCAGGCTGAGAGCAGCAGTTTCAACATGAAGCAAGTTATCAGAAGTCAACAGAGGACGACTGGGAAAATAATTCACTATAATTGTTATTGAGGCAAGATTTGAACCAGTAACCTTCAGGTCTCCAGCTCAGCAAGCTAACCACTAGGCTACAGACAGAGACAGTATGGAGTGCAAAGAAAACCTTTAAATAAGAGGATCACTGGCTCCTGCTTAAAGAAAAAAGGTAAGGAAAGTGCAGAAATTAGCCACACCAAGTAAGACTTAGAATGAAAATTTCTGTGAATTTCAGGCTGAGAGCAGCAGTTTCAACATGAAGCAAGTTATCAGAAGTCAACAGAGGACGACTGGGAAAATAATTCACTATAATTGTTGATGAGGCAAGATTTGAACCAGTAATTGAACCCACAACCTCATGAACACTAAACCTTTACTCTGCCACTTCACCACAGAGAGCACAGACATAAGCATGTTGCCATTGTAATGTGATGATGTGCAGAGAGCTCCCTGGCTGCATTTAAAAAATATTTTAAATTATTATCTAAGTCTCTTTGCATTTTTGACCAGAATTTTAGCCAGAAGACAAGTGTGGCTACAAAACTGGAGAAAATAATTTGTCTAGAGTTTAATTTGCAGAAAAAGTTTAATATTTGAAAAAGTATAAATAGTTAAAAAGAGAAAAGTAACGCCGATAAAGTTAAAAAAAAGCTGCACGTTTTGATATATGAATTGTTGAAATAGCACAACACCTAACACACTAACCATATGGCCACAGAGAACCTGAGTTACAATGAGCTTTATACTATGAGGAATCAAAGACTGTCCAATGACAGCTGAATAATTGGAATCAAAAGTAAAGCAATAATGTGAAATGACTGAGGCAGGAATCGAACCCGTGACCATATGATCACTAAGCCTTTATTCTGCCACTCGGCTACAGAGAGCACACTGCTTTCAAGACTGTTGTCATTCATTGTAATGTGATGATGTGCTGCAAACTGGTACGAGTAATCAAGGAGATAACAAACACCTGTAACCAATTGAAGGCGGGGGAGGAGAGCAGAATTCAACATAACATAACAAGAATTCTTCCCTTGGATTCGAACCAGTGACCTTAGGGTTGGCAAGCAGTTACCCTAACCCCTACACTACAGTGGAGTTGTCAAGAAGAGAGGTTGAGACTTTGATGAATGTGAGATTTTTCAATGATGCTTAAAACAAAAAGAATTTAATATAAATTAGCCACACCAAGTAAGAAGAGGACTTTTTTGTGACCTGTGACTATTTTTTGGTGAATTAAAATGAATTAAAAAGCACTTAACAGCAAGTTACAAAGTTGAGCTCCTTCTCCTGCTGATGTGAAAAAAATGCATTGAGCTGAATGGGAGCAGAGAGCTCCCTGGCTGCATTTAAAAAATATTTTAAATTATTATCTAAGTCTCTTGCATTTTTGACCAGAATTTTAGCCAGAAGACAAGTGTGGCTACAAAACTGGAGAAAATAATTTGTCTAGAGTTTAATTTGTGGCCGTGCTGACAGTTTAGCCAGAAAAACTCTAGAATGTTTTTTTGCCTCTCCCCACTCTGACACCACTCTGGCTCTGCTCGTTAGACGCAATACACACACATTATAAAGCTGAAAAAAATCAGAAAAAGTTAAATATTTGAAAAAGTATAAATAGTTAAAAAGAGAAAAGTAATGCCGATAAAGTTCAAAAGAAGCTGCACGTTTTGATATATGAATTGTTGAAATAGCACAAAGTATGAAGGACTAGAAGAAGACCGTAAAAAGGCGGAAGAAAATGGCCAAACAGAAGAACTTTTTTTCACAAAATTCTAAATGCTCTGGTTAAAATTAGGACATTTGTGTTGTCAGGGTCAATTTTGACCCAGTTATAACGACAAGAACAATAATGAGAGTTAAAACTGGAACCATAAGTGACCATAAGTGCAAAACCAACCTTTTCATGTATAAGAAAGCCTAACAATTCAACCAAGAGATGAGAAACAAATGGGATGATAAATAATTGTTTTTAGTGTGTTTTACAGCTGATTTAAGACTCGGGTCAAAACTGGCCCAAAACACCATAGATGGTAGCAGAAAGCTGACAAGAGGAAGGTTACATTGAAGCCAAGTATACTGACAAAAAAGGCCCAGGGGGCCACACCAAAAAATCTTGAAACCAGTGTTTTCATGGCTAAGGAATCATAACAATGTAACCAAGAGAAGAAAGTTTTAGTGTATTTTACAGCTGATTTAAAACAAAACCAACCCTAACCATAGATGGTAGCAGAAAGCTAACACAAGACGAAGGTTAAATGACAACCATGACCGGGATGACAGCAAACCTACACAGCAAAACTAATTCGATGCAACATTTAAAAAAAAACATGTCCAGCATCCTGGCAGCCTTAGTCAGACAAAAACAAGCCAGATTCTTGACTAAGATGATGCAGCGTCATAGTAGTCAAGATGACCCCTTATGGTATGTTTTTGAAATGACATGAAAGGAAAACAAGGTTATGGACTCATACCTAAAGGAGTTGATGGATGAACAAGATCACATTGAGAGAGATCGCGCAGACATGATTGTGAAAATATGTTCTAATGAGGGAACGAGATACAAAACCTAGCAAGTCATGAACCCAGACATGTCCATCCACCCTCTCTACTCCAACAGTGCTCCATACAGTACATTGAGGACCACTTAAGAGTGACTTTCACACGGTTCCGGTTGTCCTCCCATAGGCTGCGTGTAGAGATGGGCAGGTGGAGCCGTACACCCCCACATGTACGACATGACATATGTGTGTGTCACTGTAATATGGGCATGCAAAATGAGTAACAGTTGCTCTTGTGCCTCACACAAAGGACATTCGTGCAAAATACGGACATAACTCCACAGAGCTGAGCTCACTCTTCATGAACACTGATAAAAAGATTTTTAATTATGTTACAGGCTTGTTTGACAATGCTGGAAAACTTTTTTTCTATTCTTTTCCTTTGTGTGTGTGTGTGTTCGTGAGTTGTGTTGTTTATTTTTTTATTTATATAAATGTTATGTATGATTTGTGTCAATAAATGAACTAACTAACTAACTAACTAACTGCATTGACTTTAGAATACAATTGTTTTCTTCTAATGAGCATAAAATGTCAAATAATAAAGTGAAACTATGTTAAATACAGGACAAATGAATTAGTCATCTTTTGAGCTTTCTGTTGAACTTTTAGATCTGATCTGATACTGTAAAATAAAGTGCAACTGGTGAACTATGGAAGATTAGGGCCACTGTGGAATTTTTTTTAAATCCTCTTTTGTATCTTTATGACCTGTGCAAACACTTTTTTTTTCATTTTAAATAAATGATCTGTTGAGAAACACATTTTTGTTAAGTAATGGTATAATAATGATTTCATACAGTTCCTTTGTTGAGAGCACGTTGTACAGACTGACAGACAGACACTGGCATTGGTGACCCCAATGTGGTGGACAGAAACTTTTCACAAACTGTTTCTTCAACAAGCTAACCACCCCACAATGCCTTAAATACTGTACCCGTTAATGCATGCATGAACCCTACAACTTCATTTTGTGAGGCACGAGGATGAATCACTGCCTTGGTTTGCTCCGTCTATTATCCTGTGGAGGATATTCTGCATGCTGTCACAATATCCCCCTCTACAGGCCTGGATACTGTGAGGGGTTTTGTGTAAAGCGTCTCATTCCAGGCATTTATGGAAAAACCTCTCACCTCTGACGACCTTTGGACCCATTAACCAGACGAGACGTCCTCACTGCTATTAATAGGTCAGCTATAAATCCACAATCTCAGTTGTTATCAAAGTATTTTCAGCAACTCACCAGATCTTCAGCAGAATCCTCCTCCTCACCAAACAAGCCAGTGCAGCAGCTGGCAATGCGGTAGTCTGATAAAATAAAATAAAATTAAAAAAATTGAAAATTAAGAAAATGAACACATACCTGCACTTCAAATTTCAAATAATACAACACATCTGCAATGCTCTAACTTTGTGTAAAATAAATTGATGGAACATATAGCTTTTACTTTGTTTATGTGATGGGGAACACAATTTAAACAGAGCTGAGAAAGATAAATATAAATTCTTTCCTGCAGTCTCCATGGTAATGAACATTTCTGCTGCATGAGGACAGAGAGAGAGAGAGAGAGCACACACAGTGTGTTGATGACAGAGAGCTTCCTGTGTCAGTGCAGGAGACCAGGGTATGCTAATGGACTGCACTCCCCTGGCAGATGGGCTTTGTTTGTGTCCGTGGCTGCACAGGTGAGGTCAGCAGCAGCAGGAGTGAGTGTGTGTGGAACCGAGGAAGAGAAAGACACATGTCACAGCTAATTGCACCTTGGTGATGTCACACAGGGGTTAAAGGGTTACAAGATCAGTTAAAGGGATAGTTCACCCTAGAATGATATTTCGCTCATTATCTACTCACCCTCATGTTGACTAAGGGCTGGAAGAATTTTCAGAGTCCACCGTCCCTTCTCTGAGTTACAGGGGGTCTTGGCGTACCAGTGCATTTCAATGCAACGGTTGCAAAGGGACACCAGAGCTCTTCGTAAAAAAACACACACAAAAAAACATCCAAATACCTCCATGATGCTCGTATGTAATGTCCGTCTTGTGCTGAAGCCCCAAATTGCGTAATTGTCCCGAAAAAAATTAAATAAGTCCACATTCCAAGCATGTTTGTAGCATTAGCTCCTAGTGTCTGTTGTCCGGCTCTTCCGCTGCCAGCGTGCATGCGCAAGGTTCGCACTGATACTGAGACCGACTGAGACTCGCTTCCTTGTTTACCCCGGCAAATTGAGCCAGCCCCTGCTGCCGGCGAAGGACCAGAACCGCCGTGAAACGAGACAAGAAGAAGAAGAAGAAGAAGAAGAAGAAGAAGAAGAAGAAGAAGAAGAAGAAGAAGAAGAAGAATTATAAACCGTCTTTGGAAGAGTCGGTCTCAGTGCGAACCTTGCGCATGCGCGCTGGCAGCGGAAGAGCCGGACAACAGACACTAGGAGCTAATGCTACAAACATGCCTGGAATGTGGACTTATTTAATTTTTTCCGGGACAATTACGCAATTTGGGGCTTCAGCACAAGACGGACATTACATACGAGCATCATGGAGGTATTTGGATGTTTTTTTGTGTGTGTTTTTTTACGAAGAGCTCTGGTGTCCCTTTGCAACCGTTGCATTGAAATGCACTGCTACGCCAAGACCCCCTGTAACTCAGAGAAGGGACGGTGGACTCTGAAAATTCTTCCAGCCCTTAGTCAACATGAGGGTGAGTAGATAATGAGCGAAATATCATTCTAGGGTGAACTATCCCTTTAAAGGACACTTTCCAGGGATTTCAGCAATCACCTCTGTAGTTTTATGAAATTCTGAGCAGATTCCAGCCTCGTAGGCTCGGCTTTGAAGAATATTTCCACAACTATCTGACAAGACTAATGTGGATCAAAATATGATCTGTTAACATTTTGTATTTCAAAGCATTTGTGTGTCTTGTCTTTTGTTTCGTTATTCTGGCTTTCACATAAAAATCAAAAATCACTTTTATATAGTAATAAATAGATAACTGATGTTTCAGACTAAAACATCAGTTATCTAATAAACTGTGTTGCTAAGCAAGAAGAAGTGTGCGGGATGCTCCTTTTTTCAAAGATTGAAGTGACACTCATCTATGCATATGCAACAGAAAACAGATGGATGTGCAAATATTTTTTTTTGGTAAATTTGAAAAAATAAATAGCAATCCCATTTTCCAAATCCCTCAGCTTTATTAAATTGTACTTTATGTACATTCATGCTAAAAATAGATTCTAATATGCATTGAAGAAGCTTATGATATCCTTCTCCACCCACTTTAGACTAACAGAGACAGAAAATATTTGGGTCAAACAAACAGAAGCATCTTGTGACTTCAATATAATAATTAAAAATGTGAGAATACAAACTGTATATGCTTCTGTTTTTACCAGTGTTTTAATTTAACTCCATCCCCAGCTTCATCCCTGCTGTGTTCTCAGCAGCCACAGCTTATGTGGGGTATGAGCGATGTCAGACAGTGTTCTTGCTCGGCACCTGTCAGTCCAGCTGTTTTCAGTACAATAGGTCAGACTGATCATTTCACATATAGTTAACCACACAGTTACTAATCTTCATGGGTCACATCCAACTCCACAACAGAAAAAAATGGGAATCATACAGTATATCTATCTTTATCTACTGGCAGACTGATTCCAGTGTTCCTTTTGGTAACCACCATAATGTCATTCAATATATTAACAGGATGGGATATACTGTATTTACAATCCTCTCTGCAAAGGATTTATAAAGAAGAAGTCTAAAAATATTTGGCCCTGGTATGAACAATGATGCAAATATACGTAGGTGTGCCATGAATAATAAGATGAGTGTTATTCTTTTATCCTGTTACAGGCTGTGGAGATGTTAAAAATATTGCTGTTGTTGTTCCTACAAAACACAATTATCTGACTAAATTTATAAAATTTGACCCAAATTTTCCCCTGATTTCCTCTCTCCATGGTGAAGCCTTATATTTACATAATGTAATAATATGATCCCATTTTCAATTGATTGTTGTCAATTCAACAGAACTAAAACACTGTAGTAGCACAAAAGAGTCACTGCATGTGATTAGAGATGGTTCAAAATGATCCAGTCTATTACCTCAATTATTATCCGAATTTTTTTTTTTAAGGCTGCAGGGTTGTGCACTACTGTCATGGTGCTTTCTTTCCTATCATCATAAGTTATATGTGCAATATATGTTATTGGCACTTCTGTAATTCTGTAATGTGTTCTAGATGGCGTTTTTATGTTTTATGTTATGTCGATTATGTGCTGTGGACGCATATAAAGAAATGTATGGAGCACTGTGGGTCAGAGTACAAATTTCCCCAAGGGAACGATAAAGTGTATCGTATCGTATCGTATCGTATCGTATCGCACCGTATCATATCTAATTGTGTCGTATCGTATTGTATCATATCGTATTATTGTACCGCACTGTATCGTATCGTATCGTATCTTATTGGATCGTATCATATCTTATCGTATCTTATTATATCGTGTTGTGTCGTATCGTATCGCATCGCATCCCATCGCATCGCATCGCATCGCATCGTATCGTATCGTATTAAAAATCCAGCCACAGTTTGGTGTTTGGTTTTGTGTTGATAGGGTCATGTCAGTAGCCTACAGCAATGCTGGCAACCAGCCTGGTTAACATAACCTAGTTCTGTCCAGGGGTAACATAATCTCTCTGCTCTCTCACTGACAAATTAACAAATGATATCTTGTTTGTTTTAATCCAGGACAAAAGACTGAGTGTGAAAACAGAGGGTTGTGGTTTTGTTCTGGATCATTTCTGAGCCAGGAGCCTGTGATTTAAACACCTCTGTCTCATCCTGGCTTTGGCTCTTTGTAGTGTGTGAACTCGGAGGGTAGTTGAACAGTTGTCATGGTTTGCGTGTGCATGCAGCTCTCAGGAAGCTCATACTGTCACTGTTGGAGGGAGATTATGCGTTTCACTGTCAGTCATCAAGCCATCAGTCACACCTTCTCCCTTTGATTCCTTGGGAGTGTTTCTCTCATTATGACTGTGTGCAGCAGCAGATAGGCTCATCAAGTAGAATGTAAACAGACAGCTCCAGGTACAGCACGGATGAGAACATTAGAGGTCTTTTCACCAGAGCTGCCATAACAGTAAGTGCAGACGAACAACAAAACCACCCTCGACCGAGCTCACGGCATGAAACCTCAATTTCTATAGAGAGCGGGCCTGTGTTTGATCTGTAATGAATATCCTTTCGAAAAGAGATGGACGGTGAGAGTGTGATTGTCTTGATTTAATAAAAACATGCAGCGCCCTGAGGTGGGAGGTCTTTCACTTCAATTAGCAACTTATGAAGACCGCTCAGGCTCAAACACTCATCAGACACACTCTGGAAGCGGGGTGATGAAACAGGCTGCCAGCTCTTTGAAGTGTCTTTGTTATCACCTTATTTTGCATATATTTATTACACACAGTATGACATGTATATGTTAACTGTCTGAAGCTGAGATCATTTTTGGAGAGCATTTTCAAGGTACAGCCCATGTTTTGTATTTTTAATTCCTTAAATGTTGTTATTCTCTGCAGATTTGATAGAGGTGAGAAACTCGTCCTCCTCTGCTTTTTTTTTTTTTTTTTTTTTTGGCTGTCTCTATTCTCCAGATGCAAAGATCCAGCCTGACATGTTTGGTAACAATTGCAAACAGCTTGTGATGACTAATGGCTAATCAGTGAAAAAATAATCATTAACTTACAATGAATGAAGCTAAACCTGAGAGGATCACCATCAAAAAAGCAACCTGACATGAATCTTCTCTTTTAAACACCCCAGTTAAACATCCTCTTTTCATATATCTATTCTATATTTCTATTGCGGTGGTGGTGATGATGTCATGTCGACTCAAGTGCTTTTTCATTTACTCTCTTTCCGTGCATCACCGTTTGTTCTTGGCTCTGTTTTATCCTGTTGTTTTTTTGATAATAAAAGCAGTGCCATTATCAAAGTTGTTTTACATCTGGCACCTGAAGGTGTCCATGGCCAGAGACCATAAAGTGAGTCATATCTTGCTTTTAACATAATGGAGGTCTATAAATTGCTGTCCCTGATGTTTTTGGATGGCAGTTTGTAAGTGTGTGTGTGTGTGTGTGTGTGTGTGTAGTGTGCATTTTATCCTTCTCATTCCTTCCCCTGACATCCCAGTATTGTCAGTACATCCCAGTAGTGTCAGTACTCGACAGCAAAACAGGGGTTATTTTTACACATTCTCCAGCTCATCTGCTTATCTGTTTACTGATTTATTCCTCTAGATGGGGTTTACAGATTTTGTATAAATTTAGCTCAGTGTGCTCTTTTCACTTGCCACTCAGCGTGTCCAACTAATGCCATCCCTTCAGTCTAATCTGTGATGGAGAGCTGTACCCTCATCATCAACAGTATATCATCATCAAACTGTCCCAAATGATAAATCTGTATAGAATAAACACATTTGACTTATTATAATCTGAACAAACTGCATATACCATAATTTGACAATTACATTTTTGGTAAGTACGTAATATTAACAGATGAATGCATGGAAATAATATTTCTTTGTGTCTGTAATCTGCCAGCATACGCACATTAAGAGGGTCTTACAGACAACCACTTCAGCTGTTATGAAATGGCATTTTCTCCTTATATAATCATGAGTTAACTGGGCTCAGTTTTAGTCACATGGTTTTCATAAATGTATACAGGGTCAAGCCTGAGAAATTCACAGAAACAAAATGTTACATTTGGACAAAAAAAGGGATGCACATGCAGGTACCATTTTTTTTACCACTCAATGAGTTCTTGGACTGGACATGTGACAGACTTTTATTTTGAAGGGTGGGTGTTGATCTCATGGTCGCAGGATGATGTTGCACCTACCTTTAGAACAGAGATAAGTAATTGTGCTCTGCTGTCAGAATGTACAAAATCAATGATGACAAAAAAAACTGTATACTCTGCAGTGTCTGCTGGTGATTACAGCAGGATTAAATGATTTCTTACCATGATTATAAATGACAAAAGTGACCAGTTTTTATTTGCACATTTAAAGCAATAATAAACAAGGAATTCTCAAACAGAAATGATGTGTCACTTCTTTGAGCACAATAAATAAAGTTTACAGAAATTCCTGAAAAATAAATACAATATGAAAACATTGAATTGTTGAATATTTGCTGCTAAAATGATGTATAAAACAAGCGGCCACCTGAACTGATGGACATTGATAGTAAATTGCTGCTCACTCTCATCCTCAGTAGATTGTAGATTCCTTCATTTTGAGATAACAGCTGGATATGTTGTTGTGACTCTTCAAGTATGATGTGATAACTTTTATTACTGTACATGATTGTAGATAAACAGTAACTTTGCTTTAACACAGAAAGATTAGTGCTAGTTACACAATTAAAGAACTCTATTAGCTTTCTGTTCCTGTGTTTCTTATCTGTAGATAAAGGACAAGAGTCAAGTTTCAAACACCAAAGCTCAGAGTTTAATTCTGTCTTTAACTTTTTCTGTAACAGCTCTGCAGATGATTAAAGGAATAGTTCAACATTTTTGGCAAATTGGCCCATTGCCTATAGTCCCTATAATCCCTATAGTCACAGTAGGTTTGTTACCTTTAGGGGCCGTGTCCACCAGACGCGTTTTCAGCGCTCTGGGCGTCTACTTTCCATTCAAACCCTATTGAGTTCAGCGCTCACAGCGCTCAGCGCCCTCGGCAGTAAAACGCCCTCGGCACTTGCTTCTTTTTGTCGCGGCGCTCAGAGCGGTTCGAGTTGAAATCTGTTCAACTTTTAGAACAGCGCTGCGCTCGTCAATGTCACTTTTCCCTGCACTGACCAATCAGAATCAAGAAGGGACGGGACATACGTTACCGACAGCAACACAACCGGAGACGTGGCTCGGTTTCATGACCCACACTTGTATTGAAGGTAGGCCGACCTCAGGGTCCATGTCAAAAGCTGCCGCTAATGCTGTTGTGTATTTCTGACACTTGTTGTAGTGTTTACATTAAACAAGGCCGGAACACGGAAGTGTCAGAGGACTCGTTTTGTAACCTAGCAACAGCGGCATTTTGATGAGGGAGAGAGAGAGCGCTAAGCGCTGAGAGCGCTGTCAGCGCTAAAAACACATCTGGTGGACACAGCCCCTTAATTGTCGGTGCAAGCTATTTTTAGAACGGCGGAGCAGAGCCGCAAGCTGCTCAGAGCTACGCTAAAGAGGTTCATGGGATTTCTTGGTTTCCCTCATCCAATAACATAACAAGCTGTTTTCAAGGCAAATGCAGAGACTGCTTGCCAAAAAACTGTCCGCATCAGCGGTTTTGCATGAATTTACCTCTAAAACAACTCTGTCTCGTAACATTCCGTTATTATTTCATAACGTGGTGAATGTGCAGGTCAGAACTTGTCCACCAGAGCATTTTGGAGTTGTTGGGTGACTGTGTATTTGATGAGTTTGATGAGGGAAACCAAGAAATCCCATTAGCCTCCGTAGCGTAGCTCTGAGCAGCTTGCCGCTCTGCTCCACCGTTCTAAAAATAGCTTGCACGACAATTAAAGGTAACAAATCTACTCCTAAAACTATAGGGATTATGGCAATGGGCCAATTTGCCAAAATGTCGAACTATAATCCTGTGGCACAGCACTGAGGTATATGACTAAGTGAACTCTTCTGGGATCTGCCCTGGTATCCTGAAGCCAGTCTGCCCATGATCCAGAGTACTTCTAGGACTGAACGTGGCAAAGCTGGCTTGTGTATCCAGTGTGCAGCTGGTCCTGTGCAGGAACTGTAGGAAGTTCTCGTGGGCCGAGCCCTCGTGGCTGGAGACAGCCAGCTCCACCGGCCGGGCCGAGTAGCAGCGCCTCAGCTTGTACAGCTCCTCCCTGATCTGTCGGTTGAGAAGGCCGTAGAAAAACGGGTTGATAGCAAAGGAGGAGTAGGCCAGCCAGGTGACCGCTTCCTCCAGGTTGTCGGGGACGTTGGGGGTCACGCCTATTGTCAGATGGATATGGAAGGCAAAGTAAGGCAGCCAGCAGATGAGAAACTGGCCAACGATGACCACTAGGGTGAGAGCTGCTTTACCACCGCCAAAAGGCCGATCACGCACAATCCTGCGTGGGGCGTTGCGTGTTGTGATGATGGTGGTCTGGCTGTTAATGGAATCAGAGCGATGCTTCAGTTGACTGTGCGTCCACGAGGGCAGAGGTCCGTGCTGGCGGGCGGCCACGCGGGCCACCTTATACACGTTACAGTAGACGGCAAATATGACGGCAGCAGGCAGGCAGAAGCAGGCGACACTGAAGAGAATGGAGAAAACCCGCCGGTGATCACTGTTGCTCCAGTGCAGAGAGCAGCGTGCCGCGCTGATGGTGCTCAGGGTGCCATAAGACGGCCACCCGAACACCGTGGACAGGCCCAGCACGGCGGAGGCCACCCACACCATCGCCACGACAGCAGCGGTCAGCTTCAGAGTCATCTTCACCTCATAGCGCATAGGGTGGACGATGTAGTAGTAGCGCTCCACGCTGATGGCTGTGATGGTGAAAATAGAGGCAGCTATGAGGATGACGTTGAGGAACACGTAGACCTGACACTCCAGCACCGTGAACACGACGCCGGCAAAGTACGGAGAGCTGGACACGATCCCCAGAGGCATGAGCAGCATGGCACACAGCAGGTCCACCACACACAGGTGACACACAAAGGCGAATTTCCTGAGGTGAGTGGCTTTCATGACAACGACTAGGACGGCCGTGTTGGCCAGAAGCGCCAGAACGTTCAGGGTCACCATGAAAAATATCCCCGTCAGGTCCTTGAAGCGCGTCTGGGGGTTGGGAAGGGTGCCCAGGTGTCTGCTGGGAGCTGAAGGCACCGGCGCCCAAGTGCTGGTGCTGTCATTGTAGTCAGGGGTCAGAAAGGAACTGTTTTCCTCCATGATTCATAATGACGGTCTAAAAGTACACATATCTAGTCCACTTCCTCCCATTGCTCAGTGGTGAGGTCAGAGGATCCTTCACACATCAGATGAGAGACTCCTCACACCTGTGGAGAGAAAATGAGCCCATTAAAACAGGATGTTTAACATTTATACATCTTGAATAAAAACATAATGAATTGTCAATTGATCACCACAGTTTTTTTTATATTATTTTACATGATGTCACCTTTAAGATGATATGGCTAACTTGTTGTTAAACTGTTATTAAACAGCACTGCATTTGAGAGTTTCTACCTTAATTTCATTATATCCGTGCAATGACAGTTAAAGCAGAAGTAAGTGGGGTGTTTGTATAAGTCTTAAATAGTTCTATCTTCTGACGGCAATCACTTCTATAGAGTGTTTGGTCTGAAACACAGGTCTGTCAGTCACTCTGCTCTGCTGTAAGCCAAGGAGAAAACTTTCCTTGTATCCTACAACCTTTATCCAATGAGGAGAGAGAACGGCATAAAGGGGCGGTCCTCTCTGTGTGTGCAGCCAAGGGATGTGCGTGAATGTGGTGACGTAGGGACGAGGACGGGGACTGCTAACTCCATCTGCTGACAAGAAGTTAGCCAAAACGACCTGATCGCTTACTTCTGCTTTAAGAGTTTCCAATAGGTTAGGTTAGGTTAAACTTTATTAATCCCTGACTGGAAATTCATTTGTCACAGTAGTATAAAACGAGAAACAGGACATTATGAGAAAATACATATAATAAACTATATAACATTAATGTAGAATACATAATACATAAAAAATATTGTATCAGTATCTATATATTATTTTTTTGATATTCATTAGGGCCGCGGGCAATCGCCCGGGGCACTGGTCCCAACAGCTATGAAATAGCTGCAGGGACCAGTGCTTTGCCCGGGCACTACTGTTATTGTGTGGATTTTTTCCTAGTTAGTGTGACTGCTGAAGCAGTCACACTATTGTTCTTCTGTTTGGCCATTTTCTTCCGCCTTTTTACGGTCTTCTTCTAGTCCTTCATACTTTGTGCTATTTCAACAATTCATATATCAAAACGTGCAGCTTCTTTTGAACTTTATCGGCATTACTTTTCTCTTTTTAACTATTTATACTTTTTCAAATATTTAACTTTTTCAGATTTTTTTCAGCTTTATAATGTGTGTGTATTGCGTCTAACGAGCAGAGCTAGAGTGTAGAGAGGCAAAAAAACATTCTAGAGTTTTTCTGGCTAAACTGTCAGCACGGCCACAAATTAAACTCTAGACAAATTATTTTCTCCAGTTTTGTAGCCACACTTGTCTTCTGGCTAAAATTCTGGTCAAAAATGCAAAGAGACTTAGATAATAATTTTAAATATTTTTTAAATGCAGCCAGGGAGCTCTCTGCTCTCATTCAGCTCAATGCATTTTTTTCACATCAGCAGGAGAAGGAGCTCAACTTTGTAACTTGCTGTTAAGTGCTTTTTAATTCATTTTAATTCACCAAAAAATAGTCACAGGTCACAAAAAAGTCCTCTTCTTACTTGGTGTGGCTAATTTATACTAATTTCTTTTTGATTTAAGCATCATTGAAAAATCTCACATTCATCAAAGTCTCAACCTCTCTTCTTCACAACTCCACTGTAGTGTAGGGGGTAGGGTAACTGCTTGCCAACCCTAAGGTCACTGGTTTGAATCCAAGGGAAGAATTCTTGTTATGTTATGTTGAATTCTGCTCTCCTCCCCCGCCTTCAATTGGTTACAGGTGTTTGTTATCTCCTTGATTACTCGTACCAGTTTGCAGCACATCATCACATTACAATGAATGACAACAGTATTGAAAGCAGTGTGCTCTCTGTAGCCGAGTGGCAGAGTAAAGGCTTAGTGATCATATGGTCACGGGTTCGATTCCTGCCTCAGTCATTTCACATCATTGCTTGACTTTTGATTCCAATTATTCAGCTGTCATTGGACAGTCTTTGATTCCTCATAGTATAAAGCTCATTGTAACTCAGGTTCTCTGTGGCCATATGGTTAGTGTGTTAGGTGTTGTGCTATTTCAACAATTCATATATCAAAACGTGCAGCTTTTTTTGAACTTTATCGGCGTTACTTTTCTCTTTTTAACTATTTATACTTTTTAAAATATTAAACTTTTTCTGCAAATTAAACTCTAGACAAATTATTTTCTCCAGTTTTGTAGCCACACTTGTCTTCTGGCTAAAATTCTGGTCAAAAATGCAAAGAGACTTAGATAATAATTTTAAATATTTTTTAAATGCAGCCAGGGAGCTCTCTGCACATCATCACATTACAATGGCAACATGCTTATCTCTGTGCTCTCTGTGGTGAAGTGGCAGCGTAAAGGTTTAGTGATCATGAGGTTGTGGGTTCGATTACTGGTTCAAATCTTGCCTCATCAACAATTATAGTGAATTATTTTCCCAGTCGTCCTCTGTTGACTTCTGATAACTTGCTTCATGTTGAAACTGCTGCTCTCAGCCTGAAATTCACAGAAATTTTCATTCTAAGTCTTACTTGGTGTGGCTAATTTCTGCACTTTCCTTACCTTTTTTTTTTAAGCAGGAGCCAGTGATCCTCTTATTAAAGGTTTTCTTTGCCACTCACATGCTGTCTCTGCCTGTAGCCTAGTGGTTAGCTTGCTGAGCTGGAGACCTGAAGGTTACTGGTTCAAATCTTGCCTCAATAACAATTATAGTGAATTATTTTCCCAGTCGTCCTCTGTTGACTTCTGATAACTTGCTTCATGTTGAAACTGCTGCTCTCAGCCTGAAATTCACAGAAATTTTCATTCTAAGTCTTACTTGGTGTGGCTAATTTCTGCACTTTCCTTACCTTTTTTTAAGCAGGAGCCAGTGATCCTCTTATTAAAGGTTTTCTTTGCCACTCACATACTGTCTCTGCCTGTAGCCTAGTGGTTAGCTTGCTGAGCTGGAGACCAGAAGGTTACTGGTTCAAATCTTGCCTCAATAACAATTATTCACAGAAATTTTCATTCTAAGTCATTCAAGCTTGACTCTCAAGCTTTCTTGATGTCAGAGTGAGACAGAGTGCAGCTCATCAACAGACAACAGTCTCTGCAACTGCGTGTGCACTGTGGCCTAGAGGCAGAGTGGAAGTCTATTGACCATGAGGTTGTGGGTTCGAGTCCGACCTTGGTCAAACATTTGTATGGTGATCACTGCTTGCACTATTTGCTAATTCTGCAACAGCGTTCAGCTGCTGTCAGCAGTCACACCATTTCCATTCTTGGAAATGCCTTTTCTAGTTAGTGTGAATGCTGGAAGCATTCACACTATTGTTATTCGGTTCGGCCATTTTCTGCCTTTCTTTGTCATGTAACTAGTCCTTCATACTTTGTGCTATTTCAACAATTCAAATATCAAAATGTTCAGCCTTTTCGGGACAGGTGTGCTATGTCTTTTCTCTTTTCAACTATTCATACTTTTTGCAATATTCAACTATTTCTGATTTTTTTTTCCCCATAGAGAATGCATTGGAACAGTCTTGAAACTCTTCAAATCTTCTTACTTCTTTCAGCCTTTAAAGCGTCCACATACTTTCAGCTAGAGACTTCATTCAAATTCTGAGCTGTAGACAAACTTCTAATGTATTCATCCTGTATTTACAACTTTTTCATAGCTTGCACCGTTTTTGAGATAA